>NC_138518.1:16975297-18175297 GCF_000230855.2 Cajanus cajan | reverse complement strand
AATTTTATAAATAAACGAGTTTTAATATAAATTAAAGTGCTCTGTAGAGGCTTTGTGAATATGATGAGAAAATGTGATATGATGATGTAATGTGAAATGTGATTGAGACATGAGATATGAAACGTGATAATGAAATATGATGAAGAAATGTGATGATGTGATATGACCATAGGAAATGATAATGTGATATGAGAATGCATAGAGACTTGATTGACATGCATCATTTGCATAAGTGTTTTAAGGGTACGATATGGAATACACCGCCAGAAAAGGCTCCCTAGTGTAAAAGCTTTGGGGATCAGTCCTTGGGGATAGCTCGGTTTGGAAGTCCCAGTCTCGCCCATTGTGTGCATGGGATGTATCTTGCGCGGCTTAGCTATCCCGACGAGACTCTGGTAGTATATCCTTCTAGTGAGAGTGCGTAGAGGGTGTGACCCGGCATGTACTCCTAGACTACTCTTCGTGTATTTATAGCGGCAATACGCCATGTGATGTTTTACTGGCGCCACATGCATGATAATATGTAGTCCGTGTCCATACATGTGCATTTTCAATGATATATAATAAATTGATATTTTTATGTCTTGGATGAGTGAGATGAAATATTTTTATTAACATATCTATGCTATATCTGTCTTGTTTGTGTTTAGCTATCCGGTGTGTATTTCTACACTGTGAGCTAGAGTGAGATGTTTCTCACTCCATTGTCTTTTGTTGTTTTCCTTTGACTGTTGTACAGGTGATTATCAGCATGAGGCTGGGAATGTAGGTGATGAAGCTTAGGCTTCAGAGTTTGGCTTTGCTCTGATAGGATATGTGACATCGGGGCGTAGATAAGATTAGTTTAAGATGTTCTTATTAAATTATTTTGAAAAATTCATTTTTATTTCTTTGTAATTTTATTGGCATGTTATTTGGATTAAGTTTATGAATGTGAACTCTTTACCCTTACGTGGTTGGAAATTTGATTTTTATTGATGAAAAATTCTATTTTTTTTATAATTACTGTATATGTATGTTGGGGTAGAGGGTGTCACACCACGTTTCTTTTCTCATTTTTTTATTTGTTTGAATTTCTATCAGTAATGGCATCGTCAAGTTGCATTACCAATTTAAGATTTCAAAATCTATCAAATGATACTCAACAACAAGAAGGTGCTTTTATTAGTTTGTTATTTTCTAATATCTTCGTTTTTCTTCTATGTAAATTCTTAATTATTATTCTTATCTTTATTCTTTTCAAAAATGCAAAAGGATTTATTCATACAAAAAGAAATGAAAGAGGGAAAACAAGTGGTTTAAGTATTGCCAAGAAAAGAAGAAAAAGTGCAACAGGGAAATTGTTTGTAACCATTCCGGAAGATAAGATGGTAGCTGTTGGACTGGGAGCTACAGATTTTATCACAAATATCTGTTATTGTTCAAAAACATGCCCCTTACAATATAGAGAAGTGGAAATTTATTCCTGATGTTGCAAAAGAAAGAATAATTACAAAAGTTTTGGTAAATTCTATTTTTGTAGAATTTTTAATTTTCTTTTTTCATGTTAATAATACACTTTTACATTTAAGTTTGGATTTGATTATTATGTGTAGGATACTTTTAACATAGATGGTGCAGATATAGAGCATTATAGGGCTATTATTCTTGACACAACTAGAAGACTGTATCGAAGCCATATGTAACAGCCCAATTTTCATAGAATGTACGAGGACCCAGAAGCTCAATAAGGGTAATTTAGTAATTCGCAAGGGTGTTTTAGTAGCCCAGAACAGGTCGTTCCCAAATCGGAACGGGCCGTTCCAAATGACTAAAACGAGAGTGATTTTGTATCCCAGAACGGGTCGTTCCCAAACTGGAACGGGCCGTTCCAAAATACAAAAATCAGCTACAAATTTTAGATGGGAACGGGGCGTTCCCAAATTGAGAACGGGGCGTTCCCAAATTGAGAACGGGCCGTTCCAAAGTTGAGAACGGACCGTTCCAAAATATGACCGTTGTGAGTATAAAATGCACCCTAGAACGGGCCGTTCTGGTTTGAGAACGAGTCGTTCTGGATGTGGTTTTTAGTCGTGAGTTAAGGGTCCAGAACTGGCCGTTTCGGATTTGGAACGGGCTGTTCCGGCGAAGCCTGATGCCTATAAATAGAGCGCTCTGCCACTCCCAAAAAGCACACCTCTCATTTTCTGATTTCTTTTCTTCTGCTCGCTCTTCTTTCCCTCTACTTTCTGCTTCAGACCGAGGGGAACCTAGCGAGGGAGACCAACCAGATCTTGTGTAGGTTCAGCTTCTACATATCAAGGTACGGGGGAAAAGGGAATTATTTATATGTAGAGTTACATGAAGGAATTGGGTAGAGGAAGAACCCTTAAGATTATGAGTAATTTTATAATTATTTCTGTTTGAAGAATTATTGATTTTATGTGATTCTGTATGAATTTAGGATTAGAAATATATATTTAATTTGTAAGAATGATGATTTGAGAGGGAGAACGAAACTGTAGAAAAGTGCCTGTGAGCTAGGTTTTGGAAAAATTGGGAGTTTTACTGTTTGTGTTAAAATTATATTAAATTGATAATTTCATTGATTATTATATTAATTTATGAATGTTATTATTGTATTGATTGATAAGAATTGATGATCTAGATGTGAATTGCTTGAGGGGTGTGTAAACCCTTATTTTGTTGGATTTATCTGTTGTGTATGTGATATGGAATTGTGTATGTGATATGGAATTGAGCTATAAGATGAGATGTGATGAATGTGAATATGAATATGATTGTGGTTCCTCACACTAATGACTAGGGATGGCACGACCCCTGGGTAAGTGATGCTACAGGGAGGGCGTGACCCTAGCATGGTGTGAGATGAGTAAGGCAATTAACACGTATCACTTATGTCAAATATGGCAGCCCTGGCATAGGGTTAATTGCAAGAGATTGTGTGGATTGTGATGTGATTGTGGTTCCTCACATCAATGACTAGGGATGGCACGACCCCTGGGTAAGTGATGCTACAGGGAGGGCGTGACCCTGGCATGGTGTGAGATGAGTAAGGCAATTAACACGTATCACTTATGTCAAATATGGCAGCCCTGACATAGGGTTAATTGCAAGAGATTGTGTGGATTGTGATGTGATTGTGGTTCCTCACATCAATGACTAGGGATGGCACGGCCCCTGGGTAAGTGATGCTACAGGGAAGGCGTGACCCTGGCATGGTGTGGGATGAGTGAGGCAATTAACTCGTATCACTTATGTCAGTTGTGGTGTGGCCTTGGCATAGTGTTAATTGTAAGATTTGTGTGAATTGTGATGAATTGATGTAATTGTGAATTGAAATGTGAAGACGATGAATGATTGATAAATTATGATATATATATATATATATATATATATATATATAGATGTTTGTAAATATTTCATTATGTAATGAGTTATGAAGAGATTTTGTTGTGGTGTGTTTGTATGTGCTTTATATATAGATGTTTTCTTTTCTCACCGTATAACTTGTGGATGTTTTAGGTGAGGAAAATCCGGCTATGAGTGACATCTAGAATGTCAACCATTGAGTTGTGGGTGTGCTCTGATAGTGTGACATTGGGGCAGAGAATTTTAGGCTAAATTTGTATATGTATTTAGAGTTATACCTTCTCTTTTGAAAGCAATTTGTAAACTCTCAAGTTTTACTTTCTAAATTTCATTTTTAACTATTTTGGTTATTTTTGAAGGTTTTATGTGAACTCTTTTACCAACGTTGAATATTTTATTCTTTAGTTTATTTACAAGAATTATTTATATATGTGTTGGGGGTAGTAAGGGTGTCACACCATAGATGTATACTTCATCAATATTTCAAACAATATGAAACTATTGAGTTGGCTTTAGAGCATAAACCTCAAGATCTAAGTAGCGAAGATTGAGAATACTTAGTGGATTATTTTTCAAGTTCTAAGTTCAAGGTATCTTACATATTTTAAATATAGTTAAATTAAATGATTATTGATTATGATTGTCAAATTTATAACTATTTTTTATTTGTATCATTTTCTGGAAATGAGCATGAGAAATAAGTCAAATAAATCCAAACAAGTAATCAATCATAGATCTGGAAGAAAATCATTTCAAGCTGTTAGCTTTGAAAAGGTAACTTTTTTGTTTATTAATTAAAAATTGTTCATTACATAGCTTAATTTGTTATAAAGATTTATGACTATTCTAATATCTTCTCAAAGAGACCCTGAAACACAAGAAGAACCCAATTTTCAAGATTTGTGAAAAATAACTCATACAAATAACAATGGAGAATGGGTAGATGAAGCATCAAAGGAACTTCATGTATGATTTATTAATTTTATTTATACTTAATTAATTAATTTATTTTTATCATTCTTAATTATAAACCATATTTGAGATTTGACTTTTTTTTAATAGATGAGGGTTCAAGAGGTTGCTTTAGAAAAGTTAGAAGGAATGAATGAAGAGACTGATAAAGATCAAGTTGTCAATGCAGCTTTTCAATCAGTTGTAGGAGAAAGATCAGGTTATTGTCGTTGTCTTGGAGCTGGCATTCAACCATTAAAGGGAAAGTCGATTACAGGTTTACGTGAACAATTAACAAATGCGTGAAAAGCGTCAAAGTATTGAGATGAAACTAAAAGAGGCTGAGATCCAACTTCAAGAAGAGCGTAATAGGAGGGAGGAAATGGCAACACGCTTTGAAGATACTCAAAGACAAATCGAAGAAAGTCAAAGAACACTCGAAGAAAGAATGGAAAAGCAGTTCAACGACAGGATTGCAAATATGTTTTTTAGAATGTGCACTTTTTCTGTAAGTATGAATAATAATTAAAGCCTATAAAATTATTTTTTTCTAAAAGTTTATTTACTGTTCAAATTATTAATTATTAATTATTAATTTATAAGCCTTTCAAACATTTATATAGGCTAGGCAATCTTCCATTAGAATCAACAATATGTCCAAATCGAATGATAAAGTTGAAGCAGCAGAAGGTTCTTTAATTTAATATGCTTATTGATAAAAATGTTTCAATTTTGCATTAGTTTTTATTTATCATTTATTATGAAATTGTGTTTTTAGCTTTATTTAGAGCTTAAATATTTTTATTGTTGGCCTACGTACAATTGAAATATTATTTGTTATACATTTAAAGATAATATAAATTAGCATATACTAATGTTAATAACTTTCAGACAAGCATTCTCTCAATAATTTAATCTTTGAAAATTTGTATATACATTTTTATGTTTTACTTAATTATAACTGTGAGACATTATTCTATTTGCAGGGATGATAATTGAAGCTTTTATGTTTTAAGTAATCGCAAGTGATGTTACTTGTATTAGGTACGTATGTATATCTAATACATTATATTAGGATAGGAATTTAGTCTTCATATTATCAATTAACTAAAATGTTTGTGAATAATAGTTAATTAATAGCTTTATCTATATGTATATCATGTCTTTGGGATGGTCATACAAGGATTTGATTTTGATTTTATTAGTTAGTAATGTCGTATTTTATAAATGTCTCATGCCTCGATGAATTTATGTTTGACATGAAATTACAAGAAAGGGTGTGAGGATTTAAGTAGAAGAATAATATATTAATGTTAAACTCAATTACCTGTTCAGGGACATGTTAATTAGATAAAACATTTTGAATATCTAAAAATAGTCTTGGAGGATAATGTTTGATGGGATGATCATAGTGACGAAAATATGATACAATTTTGTTCAATGAATGAAAACCACAACTTAATATGCCATATGGATGTGTTTGGCGTGAGAATATGGTTGGTGTTACTTGATGAGTTTTGGATATTTGCATAAATGTTTTTGTCATGACTATAATATAGTAGAATCACGTAAATTATGATGATACTTCTATGCTTTTCAATTTTTTTTTTGATTATTTGCTTAAGAAAAATATGTTAAATTAAAATTATATTTGTGTTCAAATTGCAGGTGAATAGGTGGTGATTCAACTATTACAAGGGGAGTAGTGCAAAAAGAAGAATCCATTGATGTAGAAAATAGTATTATTGATTATATGTTAACTAGTTTCTTTTAGTTGAAACTTAAAGTTTAACGTTAAATTATGTAATGAATGATTTATTCACATTTATAATATGTTGTGTATATATTTTGTTGATACATTATGTGATGGAAGCACTTGGAGAAGATGAATGTTCTTCCAAGCTTTCCATGCAAGGACCGAAATACTCTTGAGATTTCCTTTGAATAGAAGCTTGAATCTCCTTGAAGCAATCTTCAATGGAGGAGAAGCATTGAGGAAGTTTGGTTACTCCTAACTTGTTGTAGAAGCTTGAGGAACCAAGGCAAAGTTTAAAGAAACTTTGATACAAACCTTAGAGAGAGAGTTCTCTACGGTTTTTAAGACTCTTGAGTGAGAGAGAAATCTGATTTCTATTTCTCAAAATGTTCAAAAGTGAATACAAGTGAAGAGATTACAAATATATAGGGAGAGGTAGCTTGTAATGTAAGCTAACCTTAACCATGGTTCACTAGGAACCATGGTAAGGTGTAGCTAACCATCCATGGTTTCTAAAACTTGTAGGAGAAGCTAACCTTGACCATGGTTCACTTAAGAACCATGGTAAGGTCAACCTAACCTACCAAGGTTTAGAAACTTGGAAGGCAAGCTTCAAAGCTTGAAGGAGAAGCTAGCAATTTTCGGCCAAGAACAAAGGTGGAGGCTAGGCGGCCAAAGCTCCAAAATGCTCCTTGATTTATTTCAAAAATATTTGATTTGGTTTAGTTAGGTTCATCATGATGATGAGACCTAGCTAAATCAAATCTATGAAAAATTAAGAGCAAAATGAGTCTAATATGCAAAATTTTGCCTAGGCCGAGTTCTAGCCCAATTACTAGTCACACCCTCAAGTATTGCTAAATGCCATCCCTTTTTCCCTACTGAAAAAATATAAAATGAATGTATCAACAAAGGAGGTTAAATGAAGTTAAACTCTCCAAGTAACCCACCCTAAAAACAATATACAATCACTAATAAAAGCAAGTAAAGTTCCTCACAAATACAAAGGCAAAAATAAGCCTATACAAAGAAACTACTATATGTACAAACATATACAAAGGTTTTTAAGATCATCCCATTCCTCTTGGTTCTTTTAAGATATCACCTCTCGAATTCCTTGACCTTGGACATAATCTATCATTATGTGTGTATATATATATATATATATATATATATATATAGACACACTCTTTAATATTATTTAAATTTGATCTAATTTTAAATTGTTGTAATAATTAAATTGGGTCTATCAATATTAATTTTTTAAAATAACGTATAATTGTTACTAAAGTATAATTTAATATATATATATATATATATATAATTTTATAATGGTGCACGTTGTTAAGAAATGGTAATTTATGGTCACGACTTCTGTTATTAAGAAAAAATTTAGTCGATATTATTAAGGGAAAAAAACACTTTATTGTAACAATTTTAATTGTTAACAAAAGATACTTTAGTATAACAAATTTAGTTGTTATGAAAATATATTCAATTGTAGCGATATTAATTTTTAAAAAAAGTTATATTATCCTAACAATTTTTATTGATGAGAAATGTTATTTTTTGTAGCGATAAAAGTCGTTAGAATATGTAAAATATGGCAACGACTATATAGGTTAGTACAAATTACTAATGACAACAACAATTGTGCCAAATTATAATGATAATTGTTGTTGCTAATGTATAAATAGTGACAACAACATCAAATATCATTGCAAAACTTTTCGCAACAGTAGTTCTTGCAGCAACATGCAACGATAATTTTTTCACTGGGACAATATTTTTTTACCAACGACAATTAACATTTGTCAACAATAAATGTCGTTGGGAATGACCTTCCTTCTTGTAGTTACTTCCAAAGTCA
Source organism: Cajanus cajan (assembly GCF_000230855.2). Lineage (NCBI taxonomy): Eukaryota > Viridiplantae > Streptophyta > Magnoliopsida > Fabales > Fabaceae > Cajanus > Cajanus cajan. The sequence goes on along the minus strand of NC_138518.1, from coordinate 18,167,348 downwards.
CCAGGTGGTCATCAAAACTGACTACCCGATTAAGCAAATATTAAGAAAGCTAGAACTCGTTGGGCGCATGATAGCATGGTCAGTGGAGTTATCTGAGTTCGGCATCTAATATGAAAGCCGAGGCCCCTTGAAAGCTCAATGCCTAGCAGACTTTGTGGCCGAACTCACCCCAACCTCGGCAGAAGAAAAACAGGTATGGACTCTACATGTCGATGGATCTTCCAACTCTAAAGGTGGTGGTGCAAGTATTATCTTGGAAGGACCAAACAAAGTCACAATAGAGCAATCTCTCAAGTTTGGCTTCAGAGTCACCAATAATCAAGCAGAGTACGAAGCGTTACTAGCAGGTCTGAGGTTGGCTCGTGACCTCGGAGCACAAAGGGTGAGTTGTAACAACGACTCAAAGCTCATGGTGGAGCAACTTAGTGGGGCATACCAGACCAAGGACACCCTATTATAGAGGTACTTTCATGCAACATCCCAACGAATCTCATCCTTTGATGAATTCACCATACACCATGTGCCCCGAGAGCAAAATGTCATAGCCGATCTTTTGTCCAAGCTCGCCAGTACGAAACGCCCCGGGCAACATCGGACCATCATCCAGGAAACTCTGAATTCACCCAATCTAGACGACAAAGTCGTCAACGCCAATGACAGTGAAGACCAAGGATGGATGACAGATATATGGAGCTACTTAAAGGAGGGAACTCTACTCGAGGACAAAGATGAAGCTCGGAAGATGAGGGTAAGGTCATCCAAGTTCGTCATCATTGGAGATGAGCTGTTCAAGCGCGACATCTCCACCCCCTGTTGAAATGCCTAGCAAAATCCCAAGCCGCCTACGTCATCGAGGAGATCCACCGAGGAATATGTGGTATGCATTCCGGAGCACGCTCGATGGCGACCAGGGTGCTCCAGGCTGGGTACTACTAGCCCACACTGAAGTCGGATTGCCAAGATTATGTACAAAGGTGCAAGGAATGTCAGCAGTTCTGCAACACACATCGGCAACCACCTGAAGTCCTCCACAAAATGATGTCACCAAGGCCCTTTGCCCAGTGGGGAATGAACATCCTTGGACCATTTCCCCCCGCGAAAGGTCAACTCAAATTCCTCCTGGTGGCAATGGACTACTTCACCAAGTGGATTGAGGCATGCCCACTCGCGAAGATCACCGCCGAAAATGTGCAAAAGTTCACCTGGAAGAGCATTATTTGCAGGTTTGGCATCCCACATTCCCTCGTCACCGATAACGGCAGGCAATTCATTGCGCAAAGCTTCGAGAACTTCCACCAAGAACTCAGAATCAAGCACCTTCCAACCTCGGTGGAACACCCCCAAACCAATGGCCAAGCCAAAGCCGCGAACAAAGTAATAGTCTGAGAACTCAAGAAGTGACTAGGGAGCGTTAAAGGACAATGGGTCGACGAGCTCCCCAGCATTCTCTGGGCGTACCATTGTACCCCTCAATCAACAACGCAGCAAACGCCTTACAGGCTGACCAACTATGCCGATGCCATGATCCCAGTCGAGGTCGGCGAGACGTCTCATCGACGTCATACCTTCGACAGTGAACAAAACGCTCAAGAAATGGCAGTCAACCTCGACCTAATTGACGAGCTCAAAGAGGAGGCTCGGATTCATGAAGAAGCTTGCAAACTTCGAGCCTCCAGAAGATACAACACACGAGTCTGACCTCGCTCTTTTTGGGCGGGCGACCTGGTATGGCGACTACAAGGTGAAGCGCGAAGAGACCCATCAGAAGGGAAACTCGCACCTAATTGGGACGGCCCTTTTCGAGTTATAAAAGACCTAGAGAACAGAGCATATCGACTAGAAGAGCTCAGCGGTAAAACCATCCTGCAAACTTGGAATGCCACGCATCTCAAGTTTTACTTCAACTAAAATGTACAAATGGGTTGCACACTCTTTTCCTCACTCAGTCTTTTGTCCCGAAAAATAGAATAACGTGTTTTGGCTGATAAGGTTTTTAACGAGGCGTTCCCACAGCATCAATGAAAATGACTCATTTTACTTATATTCCTCTAGTTTCATTTTATCTTGATTTATATGAACCCCAGGGTCGAATACGAACCTTATCACGAATTATATCAATTAAGCCAAGGTCGAATTCGAACCTTGGCACGAACCATATTACGCCAAGGTCGAATTCAAACCTTGGCACGAATCATGCTAAGCCAAGGTCGAATTCGAACCTTGGCACGAATCATATTAAGCCAAGGTCGAATTCGAACCTTGGCACGAATCATATTAAGCCAAGGTCGAATCCGAACCTTGACACGAGTTATATCACTTAAGCCAAGGTCGAATTCGAACCTTGGCACAACTCATCTTAAAATAAGGTCGCATGTCAGGAACCTTGCGCGTATTATATTAAGGGTCGAGTTCGAACCTCAAAAAGGAGAAAAGGTCAAGTTTGAACCTTCACAGGCCAAGATTAAGCCTCAAAATGAAAATTACAAGTCAAGTTCTAAACCTCAAAGGCCAAACGTGAGCCTTAAATCGCAACATAGAGGTCAGGTAAGAACCATGACCAAAAAAGCTACCCCTAGTCGAATTCATTCGAGCGCAAGATCAAAAGCAAAGTAAAAACTCAAACAACAATGAGAAAAGCAATTATATACATAGCATGTTCATCAACAAAAAATACGAGTTCAGAAAGCAAACAAAATAAACTAAAGTTATGATAGATAGCTTAAACGGCAGTATTCTCGCTCGAGCTATTAGAAAGGTCGTCCTCGTTCACCAGCTACCCACCTCGCACCTCCTTCTCTACGTGCATAGCAGAGAGGTCGACCCCTGGCACAAACAACCTAGCCTGAAGAGCTGCCTTGGCGAACCCTCTCTTGTGCTCCACCAAGACAGCCCGCTCAGTCTCAACGAGCTTCTTCTCTAAGCCTGCCTTCGCCGCGGCCATCGCATCAAGGTTAGCCCTCAAGGCACTGACCTCCTCCTCCTCTTTGCCGACCAGAAGCACCTCGTCACAGAGATGCCTCTTGGCTGTTTCCCCAGCTTAGCCCTCAACGCCTTGGCCTCCTCATTCAGAGAGCGCGCCCGACCTCGAGCAGATTTGGCGACCTTCTACAGCTCACCAACTTGGCCAGCATAAACCTAATTGGCCCTCAGAGCAATCTCCAAAGACTTCTGAGTCCTTGAAAGATCCCTCCTCGAAGCTTGAAGCTTAGCCTCAGCCTTCTTCGCAGCCTCCAGCACGGCCCTCAAGGCCTAGTTTTCCTCCTCCAAAGGCTGAACTCGGCTCCGAGCACTCTCAAGCTCTCCTTGCAGCTTTGGCCACTTGTGCCTCTAGTGGTCCATGATGGCGATAGACCTCTGCAAAGTCTAGGCCCTCCACTGGACCAACCTTCTCGATCATCGCCTTGTCAGCCGCAAGGACTGAATCCCCCTTGTAGAAGGCCTCGGCAGTCACCTTGGAACTCCACATCGAGTCTACGTCCGGTGACACGCTCAAGTGATCCAACCTCGCCAGGGGGCAATTAACGTCAAAGCGCTAAATAATGCACTTCCCCCTTGGAACACCTGGAGGAGGATGAGCCGGCACAGCGGCCAGAGGAGTTAGCGTCGGCGCTCCAGAGCTCGGCCCCTTCCCACGTGTCTCGGTGGAAGTGGGTGTATGACCCGCCTGCGCAGCGGCAAGGGAACTCGGTGTTGGCACCTCAGCTTTGCGCGAGCCTCGGTGAAAGTTAGCATAGGCCCGCCTACACAAAACACAGAAAATTTTCTAAGTTACAATACAGGAAAATCATGCAATGTAGAGGAAAAATCATAAGGGAAAGACACAAACCTGTGTCTCATGAGCGACCTCTTCCACGACCACTCTAGACGACCCCTCAGGCGGAGGACTCTCGGTGAGATTGACCAGGTTGGCATCAACGGCCTTTGAGGTCACCTTTTCAGCATCGTTAGGGGCCGAGGTCTCCCCGACCCTCTTCTCTCCCCTCTTTCTTTTTTTGGCGAGTCTCTAGGGGAGCGACCTCCTCCTCGCCAGGCTCAGGAACCTTAAGCTCCTCCGTATTGTAACGAGCTTTCAACTCGCGCTATTTGCTTTTCCCCATTATACCTGCAAACACGAAGGGCCTAACACATAAGAAGGCGAATAGAAACAGAGAATCTAATAACTAAGGATGACGAGGTACTCACTCTCCAAACCCCTCTCCTTATTCGCCAAGTTAGCAAGCGACCGGACGAGCTTGCAATCCAAGGGACGAAGAAGTGCGACTAGGTCGGCAATGGCAGTAGTATCTGAATCTGACAGCTGAAGGCTGCTCGACCCATTAAACTTGATCGGATTCTACTGCTAGAAGAGGGGGAACCTCGGCAACCCACCGAAGTGGAAGACTTCATCGACCAGTGGGTCGGTCTCAACAGGCCAAACTCAAAAGAACTCTTTTTTAAAGCTCTTGTATGACTGGGAATAAAACTGGAATAAACCCCCAGCCTTACTCCCATTCTACCTGGTTCAAAATTCAATTTCTTCACCATCACAGTTTCAATCATGTCAAACACTGGCATTGCATAAATCTGCACCAAATAGTCACATAAAGCAGCAGTTTAGACACTTATAGTTACTTTAATATAATGATTAGAAAAGGATAATAAATTTTGTATAGTTCAAGAATACCATGTGTACAGGATTGGTCCAAGAATAAAGCTACTAAAACTTAAACTTTAAGTCTACAAATACAAAAACATTTGTTATTAGTTTTTATAAAGTAAAAAATTACATATATATGTTCACAAAAAGGTTTCAAATTTAAAAAAAAAATAAAAAATAAAAAATAAAAAAAAAATAACTTAACATATACCTTTTTCATTTTAAAAAAAAATCCCAATTACATGATAGCTTCCAATTACATGAACAACAACAAACAAGTTAGCCATTGCAATCAGCCATGCTGGCTTCTCTAGAGAGATGAGGATGTCAGAGTCAACCTCATTGCCAAACATCCAGTAACCAATGAGAGCAACAGGGAAGTAGCATATAGCCACAACTATGTAGGCAACAACCACTCCTCTCCACATAGGAACCTTGGAGGGCTTCTCTGGTGTGGAAGGGATTGTTGCTTGGATTTCCAGCACCACATTGTGCCCAGCATAGGCAAAGGCCACAGTGCCAAGGGCATTGAAGAAGTTAAACACTGTTCCTGAACTGCTCTTAGCTTTGTAACCATATTGTACATCATCTTGAACACCCTTGTCTAGAGAAGCTGCCCAAGCAATTGTAGAGTAACAGGAAAAAGGCAACATTGAAGACTATATTAACATGATAATTTCTGTATCAGTGAATCATTCACATTCAACAAGCAGAAGTAAAGCTTATTGATAGTTATTGCAGATAATACATACAATTTCTTTGGATAAATTTTTCTAAAAGTACATAATGTTCCCCGAGTGACCATGTACACAATGTTCACCCCAACTTCAACCACAAGCTGTTGAGGCACCATAATGTAAAGACCTAGCTTTTCACCAAAGGCATACTGACCCAGTTCATGGTATCTATCAAACCTTTTCCCTGGAACCATTTCATGCATCTCAATCATTTCTCATAGAGTGTACAAGGTGATGATCCATGAGAGGATCAATATAGTTACACCAGGACCCCTGTAGAAGTGGACATTGGGATTCTTCAATCATCAAATACTTAAACAAATGTTGTTTCCATTTACTAGCTAATAGGAGCTTTGCTACTAAATAAAAACTTGGTTTAATCAATTTTTTATCTCTATAATATTATAAACTTTACTTTTAGTTAAAAATGTTCAATTTAGTCTTTATGCATGTCATATTTGTTCTCTTTTAATCTTTGTCTTCTATTGTATAGGGTATAAAATTTATGAAACTATAAAAAGAAGGTACACTAAAATAAATTATTTTTAATTATTAAAACTAAAAACTAAAGTTCATGCAACTATATCAGATAAAAGGGTAACTAAAGCTAAAAATTTCTACTAAAATCGGTAAACATAACTGATTTTGGTCTTATTCGTTAATAAATATGTGCCACTTGTTGAAATATAGTTATTTAATACATGCGGATTGCTGAAAAGAAAAAAATTGATTCGAATGAAAGAAACCATAAATGAATAGAAGCAAAAGAAGGAACATTGAATTTCATGGTTCTTAATTACCGACTTAAATGTTCCGAACTACAAGAGGTTAAGAGCATAGCATTCGGCTTGGTTTAAAAAGAAATTGGTTCAGGTTCAGCAACAAAGTTGCCATCGTATCATAAACTAGAATTGCACATAACAAACAAGGTACAAGTTAGGACAAAGTATCATAGTAGGTAACATTGATGATCACGAGAACAATCGTTATAATCCACTAAAACCAGAGCATAAACTAGCATAAAAAATCATTGGACCCACAAAACCATTGATCTCTCTCCCAAATCCCAAAACCAAAGAAAAATGGAAACTCAAGCGTTCGAATTTCCAATGTTATTCCTCTTAATTCACTTCTCCATTTACCTCGTCGGCTACTTCATCGTCTTCCGCAAATGGAGCCCCGAGACCCGACCCGAAGCCTCCAGCTGCTTCATGTCCCTCTTCCACGGCACTCCCGCGGCGGTCGTCGCCACCGCCGCCATCCTCTCCGCCCGCAGCAGCAACCTCGCCGCCGCCAACACCAGATTCCAGAACCTCGTACTCGACTACAGCACCGCGTACTTTGTCGCGGACCTCGTCCACCTCGCCGTCTTCTTCGGCGGCGCCGATGACGCAATGTTCCTCACGCACCACCTCGCCACGCTCTTCGTGCTCGTCACGTGCCGCGACGTGGCCGCACGTGGCGCCGTGGCGGTGCTTGCCCTCCTGGCCCTCGGGGAGGCCACGAGCGCGTTCCAGGACGCGTGGATGCTGGCACGTGCGAGGCGGAGCGAGGCGCCGCGAGCGGCGAGGGTGTGTGACGCCCTTACGGTGCCGTTTTGCTGCTTGTATTCGGTGATTCGAGGCGTGTTTGGGCCCTGTGTTGTTTTCAGAATGGTGGTCGTTTATTCGCGGGGAGGTGGTGAGGGCGTCATTGCCACGTGGGTTTGGGTTTCTTGGGTCGTTGTGGTGTCCTTCGCCATCGTTGGGAGCCTTGTGTGGGTTTCGTTTCTTTGCGTTGAGGTGTATAGAGAAAGGACGAAGAAATTTGAGGAGAAAATTCAAAGTTAATCATACTTAATAATTAATTTTTTGTTTAATTCTTTTTAGTTGATCTTTATGGATTCGTTTCTGTAAATTTTCTCTTTTTATTTTTTAAAAAATTAAATTTTAATAAAATGAACAATTTTCTATCTCTTATAATGTGTTCATATATTTAATTAGTTTGGGTTAATGTTTAACTAATAAAAGTTTTTTAACTTGTTTCAAAAAATGTATTAATCATACTTTGTCCACAATTTGGGAGAAAAAAAATCATTTTTCTTAAGAATATCAATTTGAAATTAGTTTGTTTTTGAAACCGGTTCTAAACTAGTTATGAACTTGCTTGTAAAATTAGTTTGGTTCTGAATTAATTTATTAATGTGGTTTAAATAATTTATAAATCAGTTTAATTTGATAAAATAGTATGGTGCAATTCTTGGTGTGATTTTTTTTATAAAAAAAATCTAAATATGCACACCTCTACCAATGGTAGTAGTAATAGAGAGAATGTCAATCATTACTTCAACACCCAAGACCTTGCCATTGATGCAAGTCTTGTGAATAGTTGGGTTTCTCCGGTACACTTATATCATCTTTGGATATATCACCTAGCCTAGTTGATAATAACCCAAAATGCCATAGTTTTTTTAGGTTCAATTTTGCTTGATCCTTACACCAATGTTGTCCAAGTATTCTATGTCGAATTTGTACACAACGTATATTGGTAGTGGTTTCATCCACGATAGTGACAAAATGTTGTTGCTTTGACAATTCAAACTTAGTTGGAGATACAAATGATGAAAGCTTCGTGTTTAGGGTTATGGTTCTTTGAAGATGATGTAGAAAAGAGAGTTTGTAGGCATTGTCAATTTAAGGTGAGAGAGGAATGTGTTGAGTGTTTGTGAGGTTAACACTACATTTGGTTGAGAGGAGAGAAATAGATGAGATATAGGATGGAGAGAAAGAGAAGAAAGAGAAATAAGTAAATAGAAATAGGCTGAAAATGAATTTGTTTGATTTGAGAGAAATAAATAAGAAAAATAGAAGAAAAATAATATTATAAAATTATTTGATTTAAATGGATGGAAAAGAAAGAAATTATAATTTTACCCTTTCAAGTTAAGTACGTTCAATTTTTTTATTCAATTAAATTCATTTTTCATTCAAATAAATTAAACTTATTTATTTAATGTTATTCGAATACAATCAAATAAATACATCATTGGAATGTTGTTTATTCAAATAAACAACATAATTATTCGAATAAAACAACTTCTGGGTGTTATTATTTGGTTGTATTCAAATAAAATAACTTTCAATGAAATACAAAATTCACCTATTCAAATACAACTTTGAAATGCATGTATACACATTCGAGTAAAACACCCAAAATCATATTTGTACAAAAGCAACTTCATTCGAATAAAATACACAAACAAATACAAGCCCATTTGAATAAAACACAAACAAGTGGAAGCCAATTCGAATAAAGGTAAATAACTAGGATACTCATTCGAATAAAAAAAAACCATATTTGAATACAATACTCGTAGTGGCCCATGCTATTTCAATACACATGACCAAACAACTCTACCTTTTTTTCATATTCAAATGAGAGAAGTTTTGATGGGGATAAAATTTTAAGAAAAAAGTTTACCTCTCTCTTCATTATTTCCACTCAATTTTGAGAAAAAATTTATAAACATGGATCTCAGATCTATAAATTTTTCATATGACACAAATCCTATTAACCAAAAGAGTAAAAAAAATTTAATTGTGTTATTTCCTCTCTCTAGTTGGTATTTCGTTGCTACCAAACACAATGTAAGTGTTTTGAGTGTATGGTCTTTTGTGTTTTGGGATTAGATCCTTCAAGAATTTTATCTATCTTAGCTCTCAAGCATCCCATGTTGTGGAGAGAGAAGAGCTAACACACAATAAATGTGCCATGGTAGTCATGTTAAGGTGGTTACTAGTTCTTTTTGTAGGTATTGTTTGATGTGATTTAACAAAGAGAATACAAACATTTATTTCAAATCATAATTAGTTAATGCACAAGTAATCACGTTACTTATAAGCTATATTCATATTACACACACATATAAACATGTTAATTCAAAATGCTTGAACTATGTGTTTAAAAAAATTTTACTTAAAACTTTTTAAATACAAGTTAACAAATGATTTAGCTTAAAAGAAATCTAGATAGATCCTTCAATAAATGAATAAAGAATAAAATAAACGTAGAAAATTTTTTATACTTGCTCACTTTTAATCCCATACATCCAATTCTTTGTCACTAAAGGATGTTCACTACTCAACTTGAGAGTACAAACCAAGTTGTTAAATCAAAGGACAATCTAGGACCTTTCAAAAGTTATATTTTAATGTTAACAAATGTGAAAGTTTTTCCAAAGGCATAAAAAGATCCAATGCAAAATGATAGTATATATCATAGGCAAAGATGATATTGAAATTGGAAAATGCATGATAGTTCTTTAGACTGAACACTTCATTTATCTAAAATGAATGTTTTAAATATCACATTTAATATGATTGATGTTGCTATCATCTACTTTCATGTTATTCCTTAATTAATAGATCAAAGAAATAAAATCTTTTTCGATACTCGCAATGCATAAAGTCAACATTTGGTGAAAAGCTTCTTTAATTATGTCAATGAATGTGAAGTCAACTATAAGTCAGTCTTAACAGATACTCATAACAATTACTTTTCTTTGTAACATAAAGGTAATAAGTAACCTCCTTAATTATATAAGAAGTCACCATTTGGTGAAATACATTTAATATAACTAAGGAAACCTAACTCTTAAAGGAGGCAAGACGAAATAAGACGAAACAAGTCTATAAGTATAACTCAAGGATTTGCAATGGTCATCTTTGAAACTCACTTACACAAAGAATCTTCAATATCTCAAAATGAAGTGTGAGACAACTTACAAACATATTCTTCACTCACTCTCTGTACTTAATAGTTTATCATATTTTGTTTATAAGACGAATTCTTTGCTAATTTAGTCAGCTTAAACTTTGTGTTTTAGCTTGAAACTTGAAAAAACTTTGTTATTTAAAGAATACTTGCATTGAAACCTAAAGAGACCTTATTGTTCAAAAAAGAGACAACTTACAAACATACTCTTCATTCATTTTTTGTACTTAATAGTTTATCGTGCCTTGTTTGTAAGACGAATTCTTTGTTAATTCACTCGACTTAAACTGTGTGTTTTACCTTGAAATCTAAAAAGACTTTCTTTTTAAAAGAATACTTGCTATTGAAGCTTGGAGAGACTTCATTGTTCAAAATATACTTAGGTAGTTTGCTTGATAAGGCAAGTTAAAGAATACTTAGGTTGAACCATAAGTAACTTATGAAATAATACTTATATCTTTGTGAAAGATAGTGAACTTGATCAAAAAACTAGAAGCAGTCTTGATTATTGAGATAAATCAGTATAAAAATGTCTTATGTTCTTTGTTTTACTCTATCTGCACTCATTTGCTCTCGTGTAATTACTTCAATATTTCAAAAAAGTATTGAGTTTTTGATAGATATTATTTCACCCCCTTTTAGTGTCTTTCTATTCTACACACAAGTATTCTCTGCCTCTTTAGGCTTTAAATCTTCCATATTCATCATGAGTTGAACTTCACCAAGTATTCTTTCTCGTTAACTCTCTTCAAATTCTTACAACACAAAGGTTGAAAGATTACAAGTGTTTAACTTGTGACAATAAAGATATGAAAGTCACAAACACTTTGATCACTCATAATTTAGTTAAAAACTAAGTTATATAGTTAACTCACTAGGATTTTCCATTAAGATTATTCACTCAAAAGTTTTGACTAGTCTCTTGATAGTTTTCACGAAAGGACTTGAGCAAAATTTGCTTTAAATCTTCAACCAAGATCAACATCTTCAACGTTGTAAGGGACCTTTTATATATAGTCTTGAGAAGATTAACGTTTGTGACAAATCAAGGGGGACAAAATTATTTTCTATTCAAAATTAAATAAAAATTAAATAAGGATTATCATAGCAAGGATTATCATGCACCTCTTGAGTAAGGTACAACAAGTCTTTGTCATTTTGTTCCAATAAGAGAAACAAAATTTCTATAGTTGACACAACAGGTGGAAGAATGCACAATTTTCCCTTTTGAATAAACACTCACAAAGATGCATCATGTAGATTTGTCATCCACGTGTATGCATCAAAGTTTGAACTTGCTTTTATACAAAAGAACAAAATAATAAACACATTTTTTAATGGAAGCTTTTGTTGAGTTAGTTACGTAATGAATTTGATATAATGACAACTCACTTATCTATAATTGGTATAAGTTATCTGATAAACCATTTAAATATATGTGCACGCAAAATAAATATTTTGAAACAGAATATAACATGGTTAAACATGATGTTTTTCATTTTTAAGTCTAATTTTTAAATCTCACATCTTATAATTAATTGTAGTTTTAAATTTGTGTCATGATTCGTTATTCAACACAAATATAAAATTTAGAATTAATTATATTTTTTTTTGAAAAAAATTATAATGTTAATTTTAGTTTATCATCCAAATTAACTCTTATTATCTATCAGCAAAATCATGTTAGTTTTTTTTTTAATAAAAAAATTATCATTAAAATGCTTTAAGACGATGTACTAAAATTCTTAATTACATGCTTGATGTGCAAAAAAAAGGATGAAAAAGTCGAAGACGCTTTTCTACTTTAGATACATAGAGAATGAGAGTTAGATATATAATTTTGAGAATGCTTGTAATATTTTTTTAACATATTTCCTCTAATATATTTTTTATTAATTAAAAATTATTAAAGAGTTAAATATGATTTAGTTCTTATAAGAGTTTTGGTTTTGATTTTTATATAAAAAAGAAGTATTTCTTTTATCTCTCCAAAATTTAGAATAATTATTTTTTATACTTATAAAATGAGTAAATTTTAATTTTAATCTCTGTATATTTTTTTTTAACTTTCATCCTTTAAAATCTAAAGTGTCTATTTTTTATTCTTAACATAGGTTTACAAAAATAACATTAGGATCTAAATATTTTTTAAAAGTGAAACATTTTGATATAGTATTACACACAATTGTAAAAGTTATATGAGATTGTCATTTAATTTTTTATAAACACATAAAGTAATTAATAAATATCACATAGTAGAAAGGGCAAAATATAGTAATATGAAATTATAGAAGAACAGAAAACAACCGGAAAAAAAAAAAAAACTTATGAGAAAGAAAATTAAAACTTATTTCTTCAGTAGAAACATATTTAAGTTATTATAACATTACCAATAAGAACCATTAAATAAGAAATATGATTTGCATTTTTTTTAAACTTTTAATAGATTAAATAAGAAATATGACTCACATTTATTAAAAAAATGGGTTCCTCTATACTTTTTAGTTTTTACTGGCTCGCGTTTTCTTTAATATCTCTTCCTATTTCACACCAAGCAAAGAATAAGGCCCAAATACCAAGTATATTGAATTGAACTAGAACAAGGTTGGATCTCTATTCAACACAGAACAAGTTGGGCCAAAATTCGAGCAACGGCCATGCTGTAGTCAAGTTTCATATTTTAAAACTTATGTAAAATTTCTTATATGATTGGTATTGTTGTTTAATAAGATTAAAATTTTATTTAGATAATATAAATTTACATTTAATATAAATCTAATTAATATAAATTTAGACATATCATGGAAGAAAAATTCTAATTGTGATTGAAGAACAATACCGATTATATTTAAGAGTGTGTACTTAAATTTTTCCTTTTAATTTTTTAGAATTTCTGACCAAAAGGTCTTCTCACCCAAATTCATCTCGCGTCTCCTAGATGGTTAGGGTGAACAAGCAGTTTAATTAGGGTCTCTTATTTGAAACTCGCCTTCACCGCCACTATATAAGGGTGTATTTGGTAGAGTGAAGGAAATTTATCAAAAGTATAATATTAATCAAAATAGTTTATAATCAAAAGTTCTCATAAAAAAGTTTTTAAAAGGGAAAAAATATGTTTGTTTCCCCAAATTTAATCAAAGCCAAACATGCTATTTGTTCTTTACAAAATAGGTGCCATTACAAGAATAAGTAAGAGCAAAGAGAAAATTTAAATGATACATTCCTATAATGAAAATTACAAAGTAAAAAGCATCTAGAAATTTCTCATTCAGTTGATTCCGTGGTAATAATTTCGTCTTCCATCAACAAGTATAATGGGCATACTATACGAGCAATCTTTTGCAATCACACACAGGTCAATATAGTTAACTTCATCTCAACCAACTTCACTTCTCTAATTTGTATGCTACACCTTTCAATGATGAGTCAAGAGTGGAAAGAGTCTAAGAGTAAAATTTATAGGTCTTAGCTTTAATTATGATTGTCCTCAATCCTCCGATGGGTGATAAAATCATTAAACATAGGCCAAGCACAATGCAGATCTGTAATAAATGTAGCATGATTAATATTGGGCTTAATAAGAAAATTTTTCCAAAGAGAAATATTGAAACAAGAGTTAAATTCAAAGATACCCAGTTAATGATCCAAGACAAGCTGAATCTCCTTGGTTTGTGGATTGCAAGCCACATGATACATGGGAGCTAAAAATATAAATAATAAAATAAACAGTTAGGCACAATTATGATAATCCTAAGAAAACTTGATGAACTAAATACATAATAATTAGTCATGGCTTACAAAGTATGTTGTTGGAGCAAAAGCAAAGCCTCCAAAAAATCCTAGGAGACCATCGAAAAATGGGAAGGTAATAGCAATGAACATTGTGAATGCTGAAAAGTTTGAAATAAGAGGTTACATCAATGCACATATCCGAAGGAATTAAACTCATTGGAAGTGATACAATAACATGTCAAAAACATTTACATTACTTGATTCGGATCAGAAAGAGATACTTACCCACATATACATTACGTACAACAAAACGAAGCATTCTGCTTGGTTCAAAATTCAATTTCTTCACCATCACAGTTTCAATCATGTCAAACACTGGCATTGCATAAATCTGCACCAAATAGTCACAAAAAGCAGCAGTTTAGATACCTATAGTTACTTTAATATAATGATTAGAAAAGGAGAATAGTTTTTGTATAGTTCAAGAATACAATGTGCACAGGATTGGTCCAAGAATAAAACTACTAAAACTTAAACTTTAAGTCTACCAATACAAAAACATTTGTTATTAGCTTTTATAAAGTAAAAATTACATATGTTGACAAAAAGGTTTCATATATTAAAAAAACTTAACATATACCTTTCTCATTTTAAAAAAAAAAATCTCAAAATTTACTTCAAATCTCACTTATAGTTAGATCGACCCTTCATGTCTCTATGATCTTAACTGATCTCCATACAACATGTTATTGAATTTTATTTAACTTAATCTTATAAACTGAAAAACTTAGTGGTGTGTCATATGGTGATGGACTGGATCATAGACACGTGGTGGTTTCAGATCATACAATAATTTCTCCAAAGAAAAACGAAGTGTGAGATTAAGTTAAAGCTTTCAACAAGTAAAGAATCAGAGAGAAATTGAATTTGACCTGATAGCTTCCAATTACATGAACTACAACAAACAAGTTAGCCATTGCAATCAGCCATGCTGGCTTCTCTAGAGAGATGAGGATGTCAGAGTCAACCTCATTGCCAAACATCCAGTAACCAATGAGAGCAACAGGGAAGTAGCATATAGCCACAACTATGTAGGCAACAACCACTCCTCTCCACATAGGAACCTTGGAGGGCTTCTCTGGTGTGGAAGGGATTGTTGCTTGGATTTCCAGCACCACATTGTGCCCAGCATAGGCAAAAGCCACAGTGCCAAGGGCATTGAAGAAGTTAAATATTGTTCCTGAAGTGCTCTTAGCTTTGTAACCATATTGTACATTATCTTGAACACCCTTGTCTAGAGAAGCTCCCCAAGCAATTGTAGAGTAACTGTAGGAAAAAGGAAACATTGAAGACTATATTAACATGATAATTTCTGTATCACTGTATCATTCACATTCACATTCAACAAGCAGAAGTA
Organism: Cajanus cajan; assembly: GCF_000230855.2. Taxonomy (NCBI): domain Eukaryota; kingdom Viridiplantae; phylum Streptophyta; class Magnoliopsida; order Fabales; family Fabaceae; genus Cajanus; species Cajanus cajan. The sequence continues at coordinate 18,152,074 of NC_138518.1, read as the reverse complement.
AAGCTTATTGATAGTTATTGCAGATAATATATACAATTTCTTTGTATAAATTTTTCTAAAAGTACATAAAAAAAAAGTTTAAAAAAATTGAAATAAGTTTTTCATTGGCTAAATTTATCCAAAAAATCTCTTAATGAAGTGTCTTTAACAATCTCTAATACATTTTTTTTAAACTTTTTAAATTTTTGTTTAAAATTTATAGAAACTAAAAAATCATGAGTCAAACTCATTAAATAAAAAATGAGATCTATAAAATTTGATGATTTTCAATAAATTTTGTTTAATGATAAAGAATGTATTGCTAGTTTGATAGCCTTGTTACTCATTCTTTAAAATTTTGCAGAACTAACAAAATGATGAGTCTCAAATTCTCAATAAGTCATCCTCATAATTTCATGAGTTTCAATAAATTTGTGTCTAATAATGAAAGAGTATGTTATAAAGAATTTGTTGAAAAAGGGGCTTGTACCTTAAGGACATGATTGCTGCAGCCAAGGAAACACCAGTAATGGAGTTGAAGTCAGGGAGATGGGACAGTACAAAGTGAACCGATGCAAAGATCATAATGAAAAACGTTAATTTGATGTTTTTGCAGCTTGAACACACTGTATTATGGAACTTCTGCAATGATGTTCCCCCAGTGACCATGTACACAATGTTCACCCCAATTTCAACCACGAGTTGTTGAGGCACCACAATGTAAAGACCTAGCTTTTCACCAAAGGCATACTGACCCAATTCATGGTATCTATCAAACCTTTTCCCTGGAACCATTTCATGCATCTCAACCATTTGCCATAGAGTGTACAAGGTGATGATCCATGAGAGGATCAGTATAGTTACACCAGGACCCCTGTAGAAGAGGACATTGGGATTCTTAAATCATCAAATACATAACAAATATTACTTCCATTTACTAGCTTAGAGGAGCTTTGCTACTAAATAAAGACTTGGTTTAATCAATTTTTTTTATCTTTATAATATTATAAACTTTACTTTTAGTTAAAAATGTTCAATTTAGTCTTTATGCATGTCATATTTGTTCTTTTTTAATCTTTGTCTTCTATTTGTATAGGGTATAAAATTTATGAAACTATAAAAAGAAGGTACACTAAAATAAATTATTTTTAATTATAAAAACTAAAAAATAAAGTTCATGTAACTATATCAGATAAAAGAGTAACTAAAGCTAAAAATTTCTACTAAAATTGGTAAACATAACTGATTTTGGTCTTAGTCTTTAATATCATAACAAATTACACTCACTCCATGCAATTTATTTAAATTGCACACAATACCCCGCCTCTTTAATCCATGTAGCTTATTTAAATTGCACACAATACCCAGCCTCTTTAATCCTTATGGCAATTCTCCTAAATTATGTGAAAGACATTAAGCTCTTACCCCTCTCTTTCCTAAGAAACACATTACACCTAGTTTCTTATATAGTGCACTATGCTAGTATAATCTCCTTATATTATTATTTGAAAACAAAAGATATTTTAGAATTTAGAATGCAGTATGCAATATTTTTCTTGCTTACAACACAATGGCATTAAAGTATGTTTAAAAATAACATTATTTTATCTTATAGGAAATAAGTTGAAGCTTCAATGCATTTTGGATTTGAAATATACCATCCAAGCTCTGACATGGCATAGGGAAGACCAAGAACACCAGCTCCAACCATGGCAGTAACATTGTGGAAAGCTGAGTACCACCATTTTCCATTCCTTTTAGACGTAATTGGAAGCCACTCTTCAATTTTCCTATCCCTCTCTGATTTTTCCTATTTTATCAACAAACAACAAATTAAATGAGCCTCAACTTCAAGCTACATAATGGCATAAAATCACTTAATAACAAGGGTCTATATGCTAAAAAGGAAATACAAGAAAGTGTGTAACCAATTCACAATAGAAAATCTTATGAGGCGCTACTATGAGATGGTTTAATCAAACATAACACATTACAATGTTTGGTTACCTTATAAATGCATTCTTCTAAGGAATGATTTTACACAATTCTTCTAAGGAATGTTTGGTTAAGACTTCCTCATTTTACCATTAGAGGCTCTTCCAATGATGAATTAATTTGTGTTCTTTCATTGTGGTACGAAAAGAAAAAAGAAGAGTTTTTTTTTTTTTTTTTTTGTGTGTGTGTGTTCCATTGGGTGGATACCTTTTTGGAATATGACTATATAGAATTTTTTTGTGTTCTATCATTATTGTACACTAAAGGAAAAAAAAAAGAGATTTTTTTTCCCAACTATTCCAAACACTAAAAATTATCGTTTGGATTGTCATGTAGCCGTTTATGCATAATAATTAACAAAATGGATATTTCTTTCTATTTTATTTGGTTTTTATTTTTTTAAAAATGAAATTAAATATTCTATTTTTAATTTTATATTCAAACCTTTTTTATTTATAAATTAATTAAATATTGATCAAAATCAATATATATATTATGTTCTGTGTTTAAACAAATTTATCCCTATATTACAAATTAGAATGCATAAATTGAAAAGTGGCTGCTTTCTCATTAATTTAGACATTTTCAATATTCTCTTTTTCTTCTTCTTTGAAAGTGTATTTCATACACTATCACTTAAGTAATAAAAAAAAAAAATTGCTTTCAATCACCTTAAACTATCCTCCTTTTTATTTATCTCTTTAAACTGAAATTCATTATTTTTTTAAATATTAATAATTAAAAATAGTCTTATATCTTAGTTTTAATTATTTATTTAAATTTTAAAAATAATTTATATATTATAAAATTTATTTATTTTAAACTTAAATTTTATAATTTATATATTAAAATATCTACAAATTATAAAATTGGATTATATAAAGATAAATATTTATCCCGTGTAATACAGCAACTTAAATACTAATCTATCAATAATCGGTGGTCAAAGGCTAATCACAGCATCGTGTCCAGTAAAAGTAATTATTTCTAATTTGAAAGCCCGACAATTATGACTTTTGAATTTTGGGTCTTAAACACACGTATGACTTTGACTTATCTAAGGAAATTCTCAACATTTTTTGGCCACCGCATCAACACACAAGAAATATGATTTTTCTTGTGATAATAAAATTCAAATCTGTCATGAACAAGGCTCAAATTTGCATACCAATACCCATTCTCTCGTGGGAAGAAATTTTTTCATTTAATTTCAATAGTATTAACATGAATTTAATTTTAAATCAATAGCATTCAGGCAAGTGCAGTCACATATTTTCAATGAATGGCAACCATTGTTAATTTGATATAGCTTCATTTTGAATCATATATTAAGAAAATGTTCCTTTGAAAGTTATTAGCATACACTACATTTTATTTTAGGAAATATGACATAGTTTGATTTGAGAGGATTAATATTTATCACTTCTGATGGTGTTAAAAAAAAAAATTATCACTTCTGATATGAATAAGGTAATAGGCACCCAAATGTTGAAGAATCTTATACGTGGGAACTTGGGGTCCATTTGGTTAGGTTAATCCGTTAGTGGGTTCCATATAAACTAACCCACAAGATATATTTATGTGAAATTAATACTTCGTAGTTCATATGTGTTCTCATCTAAGAGTACAAAATAAGAAAAGTTATAAGCAAATGCTTCTGCGCATTTAATCTGTTATCAAGAAATAATTTGATAAACGATCTTAGTTTATTGAATATATGCATAATTAAAAATTAAGAAAATAATAATTTATGAGTATCATCTAAGTTTGTTTAAATTTATATAATTATAGTTTTCGACAAATACATAGATAATTAATCATATTATGGAACAATAATTAGTCAATATGTGATATTTAAATATATTATTATTTTAGAGAGAGGGCAAAAATTCAGATCGAAAGTCAAGTCCTTGGGCTAACTTAGAGAAAGAGAGAACCATCTAAGAGTAATTAAGTCCTAGAAAAACAATAGGATGACAATACAAATCCATCTGTGTTTAAATTTGTATATGTTGAATTCATATATAAATATAATAATATGGTACTACAATTACATCTGGGTACGTAGCAATTTCATGAATTGATGCTGCATCTGGGTACTATTATTATATTTATATATGTTGAATTCATATATTATATTTATATATATAATAATATGGTACTAATTCCTGTAAACTTTTGAATGATCTGTAGTAGATGATGTTATTACGTCTTTCTTTCTGACACTGACACCTGTTAGCCAATTATTATATTTTTTTATGATGACCTATTAGCCAATATTAATCTATCTATTATCACAACATCATCCTTCAAGCATAGTTAGCAAAATATGAAGAAATTAAATACCCAATTTTGATAAGCAAGGCTTCGACCAGTAACCACAGTGTGCACATAAAATTAAACCAAAAGACCATAAACACCTAGATTAACTGCTAAATAATTTTTTTAACTTTAAATTCTAAATGTAATCTCAAAGGAGGGTTTTGATGCTTTTCTTTTTCTTATAATATAGTTTTGATGTTGTTAATAATCATATCCAATTCTAAAAATTCAAATAAAGGGGGTCAATAAATAATAAAAAAAAGTCAAAATTACGGACCATTTCGTGACGAAACAAATTAAAATTTTTAGGCAATTTAGGACCACCAAATATTTATAGTTCCATTAAATTACATTTAGTTTAGAAATTATGTGATATAGGATCACATATGAATATTTTGGTATAAGTATCCTTTTAGCTTTTATCATTTTTTTAAACTTTATCTTTTAGTTTTTATAATTAAAAATATTTTATTTTAGTTCATATATATATATATATATATATATATATATATATATATATATATATATTTTTTTTTTTTTTTTTCTGTCTTAATAGTTTCACAAGTTTTAAGACATAGTAAAACGTTTAACCATAGAAATTAAAATTTATGAATGTGTTGAAGTTAAAAGAGTAATTAAACTTGTTTTCCCCCGTCACGTGCAAACTAAGAAAATGGTTTCGACTTTTCGTGAAGCCTCTAAACAAGTGTGGCCATGCATTTCTCAGCCATTAAGAGGTAAATGAACAAAGAAAGAACAACCAAGTAAAAGGCAAAAGTACGATGAAAATCGGAAAAACACACGATGAAAGGAATGAAACAACATAATATATGCTGAAGAACAATGAAATAATTGTAATTGATATGTTTCATTTAGCAAGTATAATAAAAAGTAATTGACTTTCATAAATGATAGATTGATGATTTGAGAGGGAAACTCACAGTTTTGTTGTGATGACTACCATTTGTTGATTCAGTTTCCAAACTTGCCATAGGTGCAGAATTAGATAGCCAGAAGTTTTTGCAGAAATGGAGATCAGCAAAGCAAACGGTGTTCTATAGTTAGTTTGTAATAAGAGAAAAAGGTGGCTCTCAGCTTTGAAAAACTTGACTGTGTGAGATATTTATAGACAGAGAAAGCAACAAAACAGAAACAAAATAAAATTGATAGATAACTATACTACTATATAAAATATTCGCAATAAATTCAGCAACCCTAATATCACACTTTCTAATGTTTTCTTTTTAACCCTTTTTTGTTTTTATAGGATGAAATTATAATGTCAAATACTAAACATAATATAAACAATAGTAGTTTGTTCAAACAGAAATTAATTGGATCTCTTTGTAAATAAAAAAAAAATGTAACAAAACTTGAGTCTCATTAAAAATAATTAATTAGGATTTAATATAAATTAATTAATGAAAAAATTAGTAGATATATGTTGTATTGTGTCAATAACATAGTTAAAATAATTTAAAGATAATAGAAATTAGGTTAAAAAAAATGTCACAAATTGTTCTCAATAGAAGAGAGCGTGTGAAAAAATAAATTATTAGAGAATATTATTAATATTTTTCAAACAAATTTTACCACTTGGTGTAAAAATAATAGAAGAAAACATGTAAAATATATAGGAGGAGAGCTATATGATAAAGAAAAGTACTGATATATGAATACTCATTTGTATACATAATTGATATGATTTATTTTATTTTTATTTTTTTTCTTATTACATTAATATATATATATATATATATATGTATGTATATATTACTTATTACTTTTATATATCTCTTATATATTGCACTTATCATTTTTGTTTCCTTTATTTTTTTTTTTCTTGATCTCCTTATATAGACATGCATTAGAAAGTTCAACAAATATTTTCATAGAGAGAACTTGAGAGACAAATATATTAGTAGAAAATATCTAGAAAAAAATATATATATCGTGTCATTCTTCCTTTATTTAAGAGTTGGACAGTTGGTGGTATCTGTGGCCACGTATATTCCACGAATCGATCATACCTATTATGGGTTTAATTAATTTTGATTCCTCATACTATATATATGTGTTTATTTTGAAAATTCAGCTCTTATACGAAAATTTTGTTAATGAGTTCCTATTCCTGCAGTCACGTGTTAAAACAATATTGCACGTTATTCTTTACACGTAGTAATAAGACTGAATTGAAAATAATATCACATATATAGAAAGAATAATTTTCTAAAGTTTTATAAGTAATAAAAGAAAGTAAACGTTATGACGTTATGCATAATTTTATATATAAAACATTTGTTTAATATATTCATGATCATAATGTCTCTGAATCTGGCATAACTGTCGATTAAACTCATTGCTTTCGTAGTAGCAAAAACTAAATGTTATAGTTTATTTTAAATATATATCATGATTAATATGATACTTTTTTTTTTTTAACGTAAGATACTTACTAAATTTATGTATAGAAATTTGAAGATTGATTTAATTTTATAGTTTATTGTTTCTTATATATGGCATGATATTTTAATTTGACCTTCTAACTTTATTTATTTTATTACATATCTTCTAACAATATTTAAATAGTCTCTTTTAATTAACACTTAAATTCTACTTAAATCAAATATGATACTTTTAATATATAATTTTATATATTTTCATATTACGTTTATTTTATAATTTACGATTAAAAGATTGAGTATAATTCATACGATATTTGTTGAAACATTTTCTTTAAAAAACCACCTTCACGCGTAGAGAATGGAATATGAAAGTCAGAGAGAGGTAGAGTTCTTAGACGTGACGTACATGACATCGTATAATATATAGTGTTTACATTGGAAAAATTGGAATATATATTGAAATTTAAAAGGAGAAACGTTGACTTTCAAGTCTGAGTTGCGATAGCTGTTTTCTTGGTAATGACCGAAACTTCGCGGAATACGTCACATTTTTTGTTGCCAAATGCCTACAGAATTACATGTATGTTTGATTTTTTTTTTTTTAAAAAAAACAATTTCATACTGCTCAGAAATTATTTTTTTCACTCAAAATTTAAAAATGGTTTTCCAAAAAATTTTATTTAAAAATAAAAAAAAACATAAATACAACTTGTTTTCTGTCATTTTATTTGTTTTTCTATTTTTATCTTATTCCACTTCTTCCATACTCGATGATGGTTTTAAGTACAAATTGGTGAGACGATGGTCAAAAACTTCATTATTGGAGAAATGCCAAAAAAAAATTATTATTTAGTTTATATAATATAAAAAAATTTGTATAAATCAAATACTAGAAAAGTAAAATAATTATGAATAATTAATCAATAATCAAAATTTTCAACAATTAAGAAAAATATACCAATAATTTTATAAGATTAAATATAAAAAAAACATTGGATGTAAATAGGGAGGAAATAATAGACCTACCCTGCGAGTTGGCTTGTTGGCCGTCAAAAATTGGCAGGTCAGGTTGGACATTGTGGCCCACAAGCTTGTCAAGCCAAATGGTGGATCAGGATGGATTGCCTTGCTGTCTCGCCTAATTTTTTATATTATTTTATTTTTAATGTTAAATTTAAATAAGATACATGAGATTTATTATGTGAGTAATTTATAATTTTTTCTGCAACAAATATGTTATATATTTGATTTATTTTATTATATGTAATTTGAGATTTTTGCGCAACAAATTTGTTAGAAGAGTTATTATTATTATTATAACTGGATGTATATTTGTTGTGTAGTAAATCAAATCATATTTGTTATAAAATTTTATTATTTAGGTACACTAATTTATGTGAGTACTTAAGATATTAAAAAAGAAACATGTTAGAAGAGGTATCTAAAATAAATATGCAAACTTTGTTTTCCTTTTTATTTATATATTTTTTAGTGAGCCCATGCACCCTAAGGCGAAGCAGGCCAAAACGTCCACCTCATTTTCACTTGGTGGGCAGGCCCAACCTAACCTGTTTTTGGTGGGCCAATGGTAGTGACCTTAGTTAAAAGAAGTGTAACGGACGTGCCTATTTATTTCAAAATGTTACTGTGACACCCTTACTACCCCAACACATATATAATATAATTTAATTAAGAAAAATGAACTTTCAAAGGGTTCGTAAAAGGGTTCACATAAAACTTCAAAAATGTTCTTTCTTCAATATAAGAAAATGACTGAAAAATAAAACTTGAAAGGTAAAATTTAAGAGTTTACAATTTTAAAATCATTTATTACAATACCAAATCCATATAAATATTCTATCCTAAAAATCCTCTGCCCCGATGTCACACTATCAGAGCATTCCCATAATTTAACTATTGGCATTCTAGATGCCACTCGTAGCCGGATCTTCTTCACCTAAAATATCCACAGTTTATACGGTGAGAAAAGAAAATATCTATATGCAAAGTACATACAAACACATCACAATATAATCTCATCATAATTCATTATTTAATAAAATATATATATATATCAATCATTCATCATCCTCACATCTCAATTCACATTTAACATATCTCATTTCACATACATATCTCAATCCATCATAATCCACACCAATTATACAATTTACAACATCATTTCCATATCCATAATTCATGTCAATCTTACAATTAACAATATCATTTCCACATCCATAATTCACGCCAATCTTACAATTAACACTATGCCAAGACCTCGCCACATCTGACACAAGTGATACAGGTTAATTGCCTCCCACACCAAACCAGGGTCACGCCCTCCCTGTAGCATCACTTACCCAGGGGTCATGCCATCCCTAGTCATTAAGGAGTACGCTCGTCCCTGAAGCATCACCTACTCAGGGTTCGTATCATCCCTGATCATCCGGGAGTACACTCGTCCCTGAAACATCAACTACCAAGGTTTGTATCATCCTTGATCCTTTAGTGTGAGGAACCACAATCAAATTACAATCCATACAGTCTCTTGCAATTAACCCTATGCCAGGGCTGCCATAATCGATATAAGTGGTGTGTGTTAACTGTCTTACTCATCCCACACCATGCTAGGGTCACGCCTTCCCTGTAGCACCACTTACCTAGGGGTCGTGCCATCCCTAGTCACTGATGTGAGGCACCACAATCACAATCATAATCACATCCATACAACATCTCATCTCATAATTCAAATTCACATCACGTACACAATTCCACCTCACATACACAACAGATAAGCCCAACAAAATAAGGGTTTACACACCCCTCAAGTAATTCACATCAAGATCATTCATTCTTATCAATCAATACAATAATATTCATAAATTAATATTATAAACAATGGAATTATCAATTTCATATAACTTTAACATAAACAATAAAACCCCCAATTCTTTCAAAACCTAACTCACAGGCACTTTTCTACAGTTTCGTTCTCCCTCTCAGATCATCATTCTTACAAATTAAATATATATTTCTAATCCTCAACACATATAGAATCTAATGGTATCATTAATTCCTCAAACAGAAATATTTCAATTTTTCCAAAACCTAGCCTACAGACACTTTTCTATAATTTCGTTCTCTCTCCCAGAGCATCACTTTTACAAATAAATCATATATTCATAATCCTAAATTCATACAGAATCAAATAAGACCAATAATTCTCCAAACAGAAATAATTATAAAATTGCTCATAATCCTAAAGGATTCTTCCTCTATCCAATTCTCTCATGTAACTCTACATATAAATAATTCCCTTTTTCCCCCGTACCTGGATAAACAGTCGTTGAAACTACAACAGGGATCTCTTGGTCTCCTCCTCTAAGTGCCCCATGGTCTTCAGAGAGAAGAAGAGGGGAAGAAGAAAGAACAGAAGAGAATAGGAAGAGAGAATGAGAGATGTGAGAAAATGAGAGGTAAGACCTCCTATTTATAGGAATCTACCTCAACTAATCCGGAACAACCCGTTCCAAAAGTGGAACGGCCGTTCTGGACCCTCCAGAACCAAGCAAAAATCTCAACTGGAACGGCCCGTTCCAAAACCCAGCAGAATGGCCCGTTCTACTTTCAGAACGGCCCATTCTCCAAACCAGAACGGCCCGTTCTCCAACCGAAACGGCCCGTTCTCAACTACGTTTTTTAGGCAAATTCTTTATTCCGGAACGGCCCGTTTCACTTTCGAAACGGCCCGTTCCAGGCAACGAATTGGGCCCATGGCCCCGCGAAAATTTGGGCTGTTACAATGCTCCCCTCCTTTAAGAAATTTCGTCCCTGAAATTTTTGCAATGGTAGAATCCTCACTTCTTACTTTCTAATTCTTGTGTAACCTCACTACCTTATTGATGTACAACTCTATCAATTTCACCAAAGGATATCTAAGGGTAAAACAAGTAAACTTGGTGAGCCTATCCACTAAAACAAAAATAGAATTGATCTCTTAAGCGTCTCAGACAAACCTACAATTAAAGTCTATCCACTCACCATTACAGTTCCAAAATGGGACGTCTAAGTGCTACGAAAATTCCTAAAGACTTCTTGCATACTAAACACGAGCATACAATTTCTCTACTCCTCTCTTCACTTTAGGCCACCATGCTTCCGCTACACCACTCTGATACATCCCCTAAAGTCCCAATACATCTCAGTAGCTCCTAAATGAATGTCCTTCCTCTAAAATCATCTTTCTTAATTGAAGGTTACTAAGCACTCAAATTTGTTCTTGTACCTCGAGACAACATCGATTCTACTCAGAAAAGTTATCTATACTCCTACCAATCTTTTTCCACTTGGTTCTTTAAGAAAGGCTCTAACTCCTAGGCTTCTCTAATCTCATTCATTAATTCACTAGTCGCTTTCAACATAATCAATTCAATGCTCCTAAGGATAATCTCACACACAAAGCACAAGTCTCTAAATTCTTCAATCAAATCTAACCCTTAAATCATCATAAATGATATACCAGAGGTCATCATAATCAAGGCATCTGCCACAATATTGATTTTACTTCTATGATCGTCTTTAAAGATTAATCACCTAAGCGTAAGTTCACTAGGTATACATATCAGATCTCTAATTTCACCACTCCATCTACACCCAAGTCAAACTCTTATCCATCACCTTATCCTATAGCCTTATATCTTGTCACCAAAATTATGCTTCTCCAATTTCTTTCAATAATCCATTCGTCACTCAAGTCATACTTAGTCTCACACTACTAAGGGTAACCTTATAAGCCAAACTTAAATCTCTAATTTGAGCCAAAAGGATTCATCTCTCTAATCCTAAGGAAAGATAAATATAAAGGTTTCCTACACAAAACATCGGTCACCACAATGACTTTACTCAAATAACAACTAAGTTTGAAATATTAGTCCTCCAGAAAGTTAAACTATCTCTTTTGTCTAATAATTAACTCCTTCAGTCAACCAATAATTAAGGCTCTAATTATCAATAAATACCTCAAGCTTAGAATCATATAGGCAGTATCTCTAAATATTACAACTGCTAACTTAAAAAATCATAGGTAAGGTAATTCCTCTAATGAGTTTTCAATTGCCTAGAATCACAAGCTACTACCTTTCCTTCTTGCATCAACATTCCACCCAAACCTATCTTAGAAACATCACCCTATACCACAAAAGGTTTACTAAGATCAGCCAGTGCTAACACTAGTGCACTAGTCGATCTTTCCTTAAGAATTTGGGAACTATTCTCACACTTACTATCTCACACAAAAACAACACTCTTCTTAGTTAATCTGCTCAAAGGTAATGTTATCTTAGGAAGTTACTCAATAAATATCCAACAACAATGAGCTAATCCAAGAAAATTCCTAACCTCACTAACTGATTTAGGTATCTTCCACTTAAGCACAACTTCTACTTTAAATAGATTAATATTATACCTTCGCTAGAAATTACAAGACCTGAAAATTCACTTCATGCAATCAAAAATCATACTTAGATAACTTAGCCTAAATTTGTCTTGTATACATCTTCATCCTCATCTCCAATATGATCATATACACCCTAAGGTCAATCTTACTAAACACATAAACACTCGCTAATTAATCCATAAGGTCATCTATCCTCATATTAACATACATACATATCAAATCATATTAGAATAGCTACTTTAAACTTTCATATATATCATCCTTAAGCATGTACGAATCAATCATCGTTTACTCCATATAGCATGTACATGAACCAACTTTACCACATAGCATCATACAGCCTTAAACGATCTCTCAATCCACATGGCAACACCTCAGAATATCATATACAAATCAGTTTTCATCCTTGCATTGCCTAACAACTCAAAACATCATGACACATTACATATTCCATCAACAACTGGCAACGAAAAATGACACCTAAAGAGTTATACTCCTCCACGTGATCTCAAACCTATCTCAATAGAAAGCTAAGAGAATAAGCTATAACTCTTATGAAGACATGAGATTCTATAAAAAAAATCGTCTTCTTAGCTAAAAGTTCAAAAATCCAACAAATATATTCAACGCTTACAATTAGACTTCTAACCATCAAAGCAACTATAACTGGAGTTCTAGATCTCCGTTTTATCTAATTCTAGTACCATTAGAAAGATAACGTCCAAGGCTACAACTTTCCTGAAGACTACAAAAATCTAATTCTGTCAATGCAGTACTCAAACTGGCACAACAAAACTACAGCAAAAAAACTTCCTCTACACCAAACTACAATAGTGTATCAACATTTAAGGCCACAAAATACCTCAATCCTTTCAAACTCACTCCTTTACCTCAAACTCATCCAAGCTTCTCACTACAATCCTAAACCAAAACAAATGACATACTTCACACAAAAGACTTAGAGTTGAAATAAAATCCTTATGCAACCTAACCCCTAACAAGGTTAATATGCAAGCATCAAAACTTAAGGAAATAACCAACACTCTGACCTTTCATCAAGAACACTCAAAGCTCTAATGCTCAACACATAACCTCTTTGATTCAATCACTAGAACTATAGCTTTCAAAAACTCTACCAATCGTAAACTCTTAATACACTCGACAAATCAATGTCTCACCCACATTCAAAGTCCTAATAGTTCTAGTTGGTTAGCAAGATTTCGTCCACTACTACTGGCACATATGCTTGCAATACGAGCGATACCACTCAACCACTACTTCTTACGTAAGTAAGAAGTATCAAAACAAATAAGCAATCATGAATAGCATCAACTAAGCTATATCATGTCTTTCAGCCAAATTCTGAGAAAACAATACACAAGTAAGCACAACACTAACAACACAAGGGAAACATCATCATTATCCTCATCATAATGCAAAACATTGTTAGAGTACACACAATTAAATAACAACAAACAAAATCAATCATCATACTAGCATATCAATAAATTCCACAATCAATTCATTTTATCATTCATCTACTAAACAAGCATAGTAGACTCACAACTCACGGTCGATTGGATCGACCTGCTCTGATACCACTAAATGTGACACCCTTACTACCCCAACACATATATAATATAACTTAATTAAGAAGAATGAACTTTCAAAGGGTTTGTAAAAGGGTTCACATAAAACTTCAAAACTGTTCTTTCTTCAACATAAGAAAATGACTGAAAAATAAAACTTGAAAGGTAAAATTTAAGAGTTTACAATTTTAAAATCATTTATTACAATACCAAATCCATATAAATATTCTGTCCTAAAAATCCTCTGCCCCGATGTCACACTATCAGAGCATTCCCATAATTTAACTGTTGGCATTCTAGATGCCACTCGTAGCCGGATCTTCATCACCTAAAATATCCACAGTTTATACGGTGAGAAAAAAAAATCTATATGCAAAGTACATACAAACACATCACAATATAATCTCATCATAATTCATTATTTAATAATATGTATATATATATATATATATATATATATATATATATATATATATATATATATATATATATCAATCATTCATCCTCACATCTCAATTCACATTTAACATATCTCATTTCACATACATATCTCAATCCATCATAATCCACACCAATTATACAATTTACAACATCATTTCCATATCCATAATTCATGTCAATTTTACAATTAACAATATCATTTCCACATCCATAATTCACGCCAATCTTACAATTAACACTATGTCAAGACCTCGCCACATCTGACACAAGTGATACAGGTTAATTGCCTCCCACACCAAACCAGGGTCACGCCCTCCCTGTAACATCACTTACCCAGGGGCCGTGCCATCCCTAGTCATTAAGGAGTACGCTCGTCCCTGAAGCATCACCTACTCAGGGTTCGTATCATCCCTGATCATCCGGGAGTACGTTCGTCCCTGAAACATCAACTACCAGGGTTCGTATCATCCTAGATCCTTTAGTGTGAAGAACCACAATCAAATTACAATCCATACAGTCTCTTGCAATTAACCCTATGCCAGGGCTGCCATAATCGATATAAGTGGTGTGTGTTAACTGTCATACTCATCCCACACCATGCTAGGGTCACACCCTCCCTGTAGCACCACTTACCCAGGGGCCGTGCCATCCCTAGTCACTGATGTGAGGTACCACAATCACAATCATAATCACATCCATACAACATCTCATCTCATAATTCAAATTCACATCACGTACACAATTCCACCTCACATACACAACAGATAAGCCCAACAAAATAAGGGTTTACACACCCCTCAAGTAATTCACATCAAGATCATTCATTCTTATCAATCAATACAATAATAACATTCATAAATTAATATTATAAACAATGGAATTATCAATTTCATGTAACTTTAACATAAACAATAAAACCCCCAATTCTTTCAAAACCTAACTCACAGGCACTTTTCTACAGTTTCGTTCTCCTTCTCAGATCATCATTCTTACAAATTAAATATATATTTCTAATCCTCAACACATACAGAATCTAATGGTATCATTAATTCCTCAAACAGAAATATTTCAATTTTTCCAAAACCTAGCCTACAAACACTTTTCTATAATTTCGTTCTCTCTCCCAGAGCATCACTTTTACAAATAAATCATATATTCATAATCCTAAATTCATACAGAATCAAATAACACTACACCAAAGTTGAGTTTTTGTGGCAATTAATTTATCTTTTAGGGGCCATATAAATGGTCATTATTATTTTTACCAGCAATTATATAATGGCTGGTGTATTCAAAGTCGCTAATTCTATTACCGGCAATTATATTAAATGCTGGTAAAAATTCACTTAATTGTTGGGAAAACTTAAATTTTTTAGTGACAATTCTAGTGGCTATTTTAAAGGCCATAAAAATTATTTTATAAAAGTGTTTCCTTCCCACTCCTTTAGCGGCTTTTATTTATTGCCAATGAAACCTTAAATCATTTTCTTTTCTAGATTGGCATGCAGGAGGCAGTTGACAAAGTGAGCCATATCAGATTCACATACATGTACTTCACAATTATATTCAATCATAGGAAAGACAATATATAGCTGATGGTAAACTTCAAGTTGTGACATTATCTGTATTACAGCTATCGATCATTCATTCAAAACCAATCAGCTGATATAACCAAAATACTATTATTCACCATAAGTACAGCAGTATAGCAAGGGACTGAAAAAAATAAAAAAGGAGGAAAAGAAAAACACAAATGCATTTTCCAACTTCTACAATATTTAAGAGCCTCATCATTATAAGAAAGGTTTATCCAATGAAGTAATCCTCCAACATTTGCCTATCAAACAAAGTCTTTGCCGCTAGTTTTCTAGCATCTTCATCATTATTTTTCCTAAGAAGCTTTAGCAAGGAAGTGATGTCACCATCTTTAGTCATACTCTTTTGATTTGTCTCTGCTTATTAAAAAAGACAGAACTCATTATTAAATATAACAATAATCATGTATACATTTATCAACTTTTCATTTACAAAAACAACTTAGGATATTGTCTTTTAATGAGTAATACCTATTGGCTGAATTCCATCATCAACACAATCTATATTTTTCTTCTCTTCACAGGTTCTAGGGTCCACATTCTTAAAAATTTACACAAACATATAGTGTTAATAACATAACCTTAAATATAAAATTTTCAAAGGAGAATAAAGTGAAAGAACCTTGAAAAGCTTTCCAAATCTTGCACACTTTGGAATGGTTGAAACATCCTCTCATATGCATCTATAGTTGATGGAGAGCCACTTGAAGGAGTACCCAAATCAATTATCTTTTTAACAGGGGCATTTTTTTCAAAAGCTTCATCTAAATGGTTCTACATTCATATTAAACTTAATCAGGAGTTGCCTTAAACTTCAACCATATGAAAAATGTTGTAATTGAGTAAACTATAGAAACAACACTACACCTAATGTGGAATTCTAGTTAAAAAGACATAATTGCTAACATAATTTACAACAAAATCAAGTTTATATTTACAGCAAAATTAAGCTCAAGAATCATGATAGCAATGAGGTGCAACTCATTTAGAGACATAATTTAAAAATATGAATCTGCAAACAACACTACCACTAAAGGTTTAGAAATATACAAAAATCTACGCATGAAGCAAAAGATAATGAATCTGCTAATGTTGAATTTACTGCTATTAATGTTTATAAACCAAATGAATCTAGTCATGATAACAAAGACGTGTATCCTTCTCCAACTTGAATAATTATTTTTAATTCTTAAACATGCACATAAAGAAGCAGTAAATTGCACTTTATATTTGTGGAGACAACAATTCGAAAATTCATTGTATAAAATACATTACTTTGATAATTTTATTAAATATACTAAACTTAAGTATACGTTTATCTGCAACAAAAATTGCAGTTCTCCTGCATTATATTGATCAAGAATTCACAACCGAACACAGTGAAACACAACGCAGATCATCTGGTGTAAATTTATTAAGGTTATTTTAACCAGACTAGTGTTACGAGTTTGAGTCTAAACATGGAATTACGTTAAATACTAATATTCTTTGAAGTCATATATAATTTTCTTGTTTATAATAGTTTTACCTTATTTAATCAAAGATTGTTTTGTATATATATAGGATAGAAATAGTCAATAAGAAAAATAATCACAGATCCCACCTCCCCCTGTTCGAAAGGTATATTCCAGGCTTTACGTTCAACCCCCCTCACCTGTTTGTGTCCTTTTGTTAAAATTATTTTCAAAGTGAATGATTGATGGCAACACAAGGATGACAGAAATTTATTTCAAAGCAAAAGATACAGGTTCCAAAGTTTTAAACATAAGGAAATGGAGCATACCTCACGCTTGATTGAACCACTTGCCTCAAACATATTACTATAAGGAGTTGCAATTTTTTCAACTTTATATTCCTGCTCATAACCATTATTAATACCTAGGACCTGATAAAAAACCTAAGGTATTAGAAAATAAATTTAAATCTTAGAACCAAAATAAAATAAATAACACATTTACATTTATAATATTACCTGTTCGAATGAACTCCCAAAGTTTAGAGCCAAAGGTAACTCTATGGGAAAATGTTTATAAAACACTTGGGTCATGGAAGATAATTGCGATGCTAACTTATCTTGAATGTGTTTCATCAAATGCATCTCTTCATCTTGTTTTTCCTTTGACTTCTTTAACTCTCTCACCTCTTGCTCTAACTTTTGTATTATCCCATTAAATGTATTACTACCAAGAATATTTCCAATGGAAGATTTACTGCCCCATAGCTGAGAAGGTGTTGGACCAAGTCCTAAGCAACGAACATAGCCACTCCTTTCTTCTCCCATCACTTGGGAATATACATCCCCTTTCCAAGCAACATTGCCAATAGGTTGTGTATTAGATGTTTCACCACTGTTCAACTTTTCTTGCATCATATCCTAAGTGAAACAAATTATAGCAACTCAAAATTGATACAAAAAATTTAGTGGTGTTATAACTATGTAAATTATTTAAAAAATCTTACCACTATTTTTGCAGAATCCTCATCCAATGCTCTTCCATCTTTACGTTTCTTATGAGTTAATATAAAAACTTCTGCCCTTGTAGGCTCTATCCCATCCTTGGCCTAATGAAGTTAACTTAATGTCAAATAAATTCTTATAATTATGTTTCACAATTAATTCAAAAATACCTTTTCAAACATTAAAGTTCCAATGCTTTTAGATCCTCCTGTGTGAGACATCTTTTGCTTTGTCCTATTGCATCTATTTGCTTGACTACGTATCTGTCAATTAAGAATAATAGTCTCTTAGAATTTATAACAATAAACATGGGATAAATTTGACATAAATATATTATAACTAGATTTTTCAAGTTATTACCTTTCCTTTATCAGAAAACCAATAAGAGACAAGACCAATCCATTGGTCACTTGGTATCCGATTTGGTCTATTTTTCATCAAAGCATCCTTGGTCTTGTACTTTGTCGTATATGTACATCTTAATTCACATTTGTAGTCTTTCCATTTCTTCCCGATTGATTTTTTTACAAATTCTTCACCATATGCAGGAATTGAGAACTTCCTCTACATAGAAAAGCAAGCAATTACAAAGTTATACAATACAAGTAAAAAATAATAAAATAAAATTAACACTACTAAGAATTAAAATCTCATACCCTCACAAGCTCCACCAATTTATTTTTTTGTTCTCCATCAAAACTTCTCCAATCATTTATGTTTAAGGGGGTTAATTTTGGGTTTCTAGCTAAAATGCCCAAAAAGCTAGAAAGCTTCCGACCCTCCTTTCCTATTGCTTGGTTGCGACTATTGAATTGCACATTAATTGTCCTTCCTGGAGACATATTCCATATATCTTTTAGTAATGTAGGTCCACGAACCTTCCTTGCCTCAACTGAACCCAAAATAAAAGTATTTTAAATGTTATGATTCAAATCTCAAATAATAAAAAAATGACTAATATAATATTGAATTATTTATTATAAAAATATTACCTGATGCAGGATTTTGCTCAGGATCAATGTTACCTAAATAATTTTTGGTATTCATCAATTCTTCTATTAAAGACTCCACTTCATCATGATGTTTGTCAATAACTTTGAGGCTATTTTTTCTAGGCATGATGATATAAAATGTATTCCCTGTAAAGAAAAAATGCACCTAAAAAGATAATATTCATTATTTTAGTAAAAATAAAATTGATATTCACCAAATTGTTTACCTGATATATGTGAGTGACAAGGTTACAATGAAAATCTGTCCAACACACTTTATTATCTCTATAAATCTAAAAAAAAAAAAGATTTACTAACTCTCAATAATGGACCTGTTTCAAACACAAAAAATGGTAAATTATTAGTTCTAACTAATGACATTACAAGAGAAAGTTTGATAATAACTATTAATAAGAAACTACTAATATATCACATATCATCTTATTTTTATTAAAGTAATATGATATTTTTGAATGCTAAATTTAAGTATGAAGAAGCTAACCTTATTGACAAAAAGACTCTATTTCTCACTACTTCCAAACAAGCCAAGTTATAGCAATCAAATTTATTTCCCAAGTCTATGTAATCTGAAAAGAAATAATATAATTAGTTGTAGAATGGGTAAAATAAAAAATAAAAGAAAATATTAATAGTAGCATGGGTATATAAAGACATAAATCTAACAAACATTACCTATCTTATTCATTATCACTTCCTCCTTTATTTTTAGCTTCAGCCTCATTTCAAGAAAGCTTAGCCTCTAGGTTTATCAAGTATTATTCCATCAACACCACTTCTTACCCAATCATTCTTATCATGTTCTATGCCACAAATATTTTGCAATAAAGTCAAGTCATTTACATCATTATTCATTGATAACTCAAACTTTGTACTCTTTTTTTTTCCCATGTCAAAAATATCTCTAGGTTTTATTTGCCTAGGAATAAACCATTCATGATCATGAGGATCTTGCACAAATATCACTTGTTCAACTTGTCCTACAAATACAAAAGGCTCATGACTTTCTTGATCACTAGAGTGTATTAGGTGTGAGAAGTTCACAAGTGTGAAACCCAAGGCATCTTTCTTAACTCCTTTACCTAGGGTTACATCAACCCAATCACATTTAAATAAAACAACCTTAAATTCTTCATAGTAATTCAACTCCACAATATCATTCAATCTGCCATAATAACAAATGTTTGTTGACTTGGGAGCATTGTCACTTGTACTTGCGTAACTCTTTGTCTTTGATACAACCATAACACCACTATTTTGTGTCGTCATGTACTCTTCATACTGTTTTGTTCGGAATTGATACCCATTATTTACATCAAAGGCATTGAATCTTCTTGCAATGTGACTTGGACCTTGTGCAAGAGCTTTTAGATCATTTTGGACTTCCTTTAACTCCATAACCTAACCAATGAGTCATATATGTTACTAGTTTTATTCCTCTAATTAATTCATATGAACTAATATAAAATTTATACTACTACTTACATGCTCCTTGAACCAATCATGAAATGAATCAAAATGTATACGATCAACTTGGTGTTGTGTAAGGCGACGTTTGCGATTTGATCTTCTAATCTCATTTATGTGTTCACTAAACAACTAACTTATGTCAATGTTGATATAAAACAAACACACACACACACATATGTATAGTGAAAAAGATAATTACATAGCACTTACCTTTTCAAATTTTCAACTATATTGGATTCGCAATTGAAGAGTACGTATCGATGTGCTTGCAACCATGTTTTATCATCCATTGAAAATACTTCTATTTTACCATATGGTTGCCCAATGATAGGGAAAAGATATCCTTCTTTGTTTGTCTAAGGCTTGACCTCATATTCACTTTTTCTTGACCAATAATATCTTGAATATCCACCCTCCATATAATGAGAGCAAAATGTCAAACACTCATTTGCAAGATAAGCTTCTGCAATTGAACCTTCTGGGCATGCACGATTGCGAACGTATGATTTCAAAGTACATAAGTACCTATTGAAGAAATAATTTTAGTACTCAACTTTTTATGAAAAACAATATTCAATTTAGATGTAATTCTCCATACCTTTCAATTGGATACATCCATCTATAATGTACCGGCCCTGCAATTTTAGCCTCATTTGCTAAATGAACAATCAAATGAAACATAATTGTGAAAAAAGATGGAAGGAAGAGTTTCTCCATATTACACAAAGTTAGTGCAATTTTTTCTTCAAGTAAGTTTAACTCTTCTATTTTAAGTACTTTACTGCAAAGCACTCGAAAAAATGTGCATAGTTCAATCAAAACAGAACTCACTCTTTGATCTATTGTTCCTCGCAAACATAGAGGAAGGAGTTCTTGCATCATTACATGACAATCATGAGTTTTAAACCCTGATATTTTTCTCTTACGAATGCAGCGTGAGATATTAGATGCATAGCCATGTGGAAACTTAACATTCTCAAGTACTTCATAAAATAATTTTTTTTCCTCGCGTGACATTGTGAAATAAGTAGGAGGTAGGTATGTCCTCCCATTAGTTTGTTGTTGAGGCCATAAGCTTGGTCTTATGTTCATCTCTTTCAAATCCAACCGAGCTTCCAAGTTATCTTTCGATTTTTTATCAAGACCCAACAATGTATATATCACATTATCACACACATTTTTTTCTATGTGCATCACATCAAGGTTATGACGCACCAAATTATTCTTCCAATAAGGCAAAGTAAAGAAAATACTTCTCTTCTTCCATGTGTTTTTTGTCACCCCAGATACCTTTTTACTCAGCCTACCAAAAGTGAAATTTATGTCACTTACTTGATTTAATACCATAGATCCAGTTGTTGGACAAGGTGCAAGTCGAAATTCAGTAGTGCCATCAAATGATTTTGTATCATTTCGATACTTATGTCCTAACCTCAAGAAACGCCGATGACCCATATAACAATACTTTTTACCATTTTTGAGCCATCTAAATTGAGTATGAATGTTGCAATAAGGACATCCAAATTCACCTTTAGTACACCATCCAGATAAATTTCCATATGCTGGGAAATCACTTATAGTCCACATGATAGCTGCTCGCATTTGAAATGTTTCTTTAGCAAAGGCATCATACGTTTCCACCCCTACATCCCATAATTCCTTTAACTCTTCTATTAAAGGTTCCAACAAAATATCAATATTATTTCCCGGTTCTTTTGGTCCAGGAATGAGTAAGGATAGAATGAAAAATTCTTGTTTCATGCACAACCATGGTGGAAGATTATATGGCATTAGAATCACTGGCCATGTACTATGATCATTTCTTTTTTTACCAAAAGGATTAAACCCATCACTAGTTAATCCTAAGCGAATATTACGGGGATCCTTGGCAAAATCAAGATGATTATTGTCAAAACTTTTCCATGCTTCAGAGTCTGCTGGATGTCGTAAAACCCCATCTTTATTACGCTCTTCATCATGCCATCTCATCAATTTTGAAGTTTCTGAAGACATAAACAATCTTTGCAACCTTGATTTTAAAGGGAAATACCTTAAGACCTTCGCAGGAATTTTCTTTTCTTTGTTTTTCCAACGAGAAGTCTTACAAATTGAACATTCATTAACATTCTTATCAGCCAACTCACTCCTAAAAAGCATGCAATCATTGGGACAAACATGAATCTTTTCATACTTTAAGCCTAATCCTCCAACTATCTTTTTAGTCTCATAATAAGAGTTAGGTAATTTTTCTCCCTCAGGTAATGCATCCTTTAATAGTCCAAGCAAAGCATTAAAAGACTCATTTGTCCATTTAAACATCAACTTTATATGGTATAGATGTGGTAGAAAAGAAAGCTTGTTGAATTTCTTGCATCCAGGATATAATTCTTCATCAACATCCTTCATTAGCTGGTCAAACTTATCCACAACTACATTGTTTTCTCCCAAATTTGACTCAGTATCATCCATTTCACTATTATTAGTGAATTCAGTAAAACCTCCAAAAACATCATTTATCATTCTTACCATGTCATCCCCCTTTAAAGTTTCCACCTTATTACTACTTTCTTTACTACAATTTGGCACATTTATCAGCTCCCCATGACAAAACCAATTTTTATATGATGGCATAATACCATTAACCACAAGATGATCATAAGCTATGTCACGATTTACCGAATAATGTAGTACACATTCTTTACAAGGACATTGAATTGCTTCTCCATCTTCTTGAGAAAAGGCATAGTCTAAAAATTTCTCTACTCCATCTAAATATTCTTTACTAACTCTATTAGATTCCATCCATCTTTTGCTACTCGGATTGTCCATGACTATTTAAGAATGAACCCAAAATTCTTTGTAATAGCCGATAAAATAAAATCTTCATGTCATATTATAAATATATTCTTGAGAAATATATTAATATCTCTAGCTGCCAACCAACCTAATTAACCATTAACACATAATGAAGAATGTGTAATAAAAGTATTAACAAAGAACGCTTAATTAAAACTAAGAACTGTATCAGTAATCATTTTAGAGATTACTGAATTTTCACTCACCAATACTGAATTTTGATGCCTCAGCACTGGTTTTTGACAACAAGTGCTAAAAATGTATTTAAATTTGTGTACATTCAAGAAAAAAAAATAAACATGGTTTGTGGCACTCGAACTGAATTCCTAAGGCAGTGGATTTATTTTTTATGATAAAAAATAATTAGACATCGATCAGATATAATTATTTTTTCTTTAGAAGGAATGTTAAGCATTGATTACGAAGATTCCTTAAAATGGTTTGAATCAATTCTTACTTGCTATTTCTACCTCTGGGTTTTTATCTTTTGATGTCACCTTGTTTGTTTTAAGAACCTATTCTCTCCAAGACCAACTTTTTGGATATCTTTTTTGCTAAAAAATAACAAAGATTCAATTATATTTTTCCTCTTCCCCTGATCTCACCCCAACAACAAATCAATTGATTCCAAAAGAGTGAGAAAAATGTTCATACCACAAAATTCAACTTTCATCCCAGCATCTCCACTTTCCTAGCAGCTTTGACTCTGAGGCACACCAAAAGCAAATCCAAAGATGAAGAACCCCTCAATTGATGCAGCTTCAAGTAAACGCTCTGTGCAAAAAAAAATTTAATTTTGAACAGTTGAAGCAATAATCAATAGAATAGAGTGGGTAATGGATTGGATTCAAGCAGTGGGTTTCATATCATTTCAAATCTTATCATATAAACAATATTAAATGTCTCAATTTAATCGAGATCAGGCTACAGAAGAAAGAAGAGCCAAGCCATGGTCATCATATTAATAAATATATCATAACGTATCCACATCATAATAATATTAACTGTTTTATGTCTGAACAAATTATGTACATGCAGATTTAGGTTCTTGATTTGAACATTATTTAATTTCAGAGTGCTTAATGTATTGTATTGTCAACCAGTGTTGGACATCATTGTTGCCATATCCTGCATGGATTAGCTTGTTGTTAACATGCGTTAAAGACTTGTATCATGTATCCTAACTGTTGCATTAGTTTTACAGTAGGAATAGTATATCTTTTAGGATTTAGGAGAATGGGAAGGGAAAATCAGTTAGTGGCACTACGGCAGTTAGAGGGGATGACTTTGATAAATAAGGGGAAAGGAGGGAGAAGCCATTCAAAGAAATAGATAGTTTGTAAGAGAAGGGAAACCCTTGGAGGAGGTTTCTTTCTCCTATTCTCAGTTGATCACTAGAATCGTTCTTTGTTTTTATCAAATTTCTATTTCTCTTTTAAGGTTCTTATGAATATAATAACTAATAAGTGATTTATCATTACAATTGAATTTTAACAATTCTTTTTTCAACTTTCTTTCAAACTTAATCATTTGACTATTGAGACTGATTGTAGGTCAATTATAACTCTGGAAAGCTTCAAAATGAGAAAATTTTAATTATTAATAATTTTTGTCTACTGGAATGCCTATAAAACCAATATATGCATAATGATATTGGTGATATAGACATATTAAAAAAAATTATACAAATAATCAACACCAGCTGATCGGTTTGTATTGGGTTAGTTTGTTAATTTAGGACGAGTTAGGTTTTGAACATCCCTACTACCATCTTCCTTGAAAAGAGATTTCAGGGTAGCTGATATTTGAAGTTTTGAGTGCTCAAGTCAAGTGTTTACCATTTGTTTCTGCTCAGTCAGCTTTCTATTCATCTTACTTCATATATTTTGTAAACTAGAGGTCTTGAAATTTTTGTCCGTATAGGTATGAATTATTAAGATTATGTTTTGGTCATTGCAGGTTCTAAATTGCCACGAGTCTGCCATCTACATCCTAGCACCATTGAGATATGCCACCGTCTATGGATGTTCAGATGCAACTATAATTCTTGGAGCAGTTGGCATGGTAATAACTAGTAGTTTCTGGCCTGTTTTCAAAAGGAACATAATAATTCTATGCATGTAGTAGGAACAACCGTGGAATGTGTTTTTCTACCTGAACATGGGATTGGGAAACAATGGTATCTTGTCACTTAAAATTGTATGGTGACTTTGGTGACTCTATAGATGATACCTTTATTTAATTCCTTTGTCTCTGTATATTAAGACTTAATCAAGAACGTGTAAAAGAATCAACGCATGATGACATGTCAAACCAATAATATTTGTATACATAGGGATGAATTTAATAAATTTTATACTTAGAATTCGAATCAGCAGGAACAAACAAATGAGCAAGTATGGTGTGAAGTAATCTGTAAAAGATGAATGGGTAGGTTAAGAGGTACTAAGGCTACAAGGAAAAGGTATTAAATGTTGAGTAAGGCAATGGCATGGAAAGTGAGTTAGCCTCTAATCTCTATTCTTTGGCCGCCACTGCTACGTAGTGCGATTACTATCCGTACGTCACTCCTCCTAATTTATTCTCTACAGAATTTATCCCCTGGAAGCTGGAAATGCAGAGCCAAACCAACAATGAACAAAGGTAGAAAGAAAAATGAAGGTTTCCAATTTCGTGATATCTAATATGTCGGGAAAATAAAAATATTGAAGAATTAGAATTAGAAAAATTAGAAAAATCAGTACCATAGCTACTTCGAAGTGAATGATCTAGCATAACTAGAAATAAAGTGAATGATCTAACCAAAACTAGGAATAGATTATAGAAACCCTAACCTGAAAGCAGCGAACATTAAATCTTCAAAATGCATGCATTCGGAAGCAGATCAAATGGAGCTATTAATATGAGAAAAGTTGATGACAAGATAAATTGAAATTCATCCATCAATTTGATAAAAGAAGTTAAGACTGTCATTTACCTTTGGCTGTGGCAAGAAGAGAAGTTACGGATGCAGAACCATGAGAAGAGTGAGAATATGAAACAAGACCTTTTAAAATGAAAAGTACAAAAGGTTAAAATTTAAGTAAATAAATAGATTAATTTTTAAAAAAATATAAAAATAAAGTCATAAATTATTACCGGCAAATATCAAATTGCCTTTACTTGACGTTTTACCAGCCTTTATTTATTAGCCATAATTACTTCTAATTTATTAATAAAATACCGGCAATTAATTTATTGCCATCTATTAATTGTCGATAAAAATTAGTTTTGTAGTAGTGTAAGACCAATAATTCTCCAAACAGAAATAATTATAAAATTTCTCATAATCCTAAAAGATTCTTCCTCTATCCAATTCCCTCATGTAACTCTACATATAAATAATTCCTTTTTTCCCCCGTACCTGGATAAACAGCCGTTGAAACTACAACAGGGATCTCTTGGTCTCCTCCTCTAAGTGCCCCATGGTCTTCAGAGAGAAGAAGAGGGGAAGAAGAAAGAACAGAACAGAATAGGAAGAGAGAATGAGAGATGTGAGAAAATGAGAGGTAAGGCCTCCTATTTATAGGAATCTACCTCAGCTAATCTGGAACGGCCCGTTCCAAAAGTGGAACGGCCCGTTCCAAAAGTGGAACGGCCGTTCTGGACCCTCCAAAACCAAGCAAAAATCTCAACTGGAACGGCTCGTTCCAAAACCGGAACGGCCCGTTCCAAAACCCAGCAGAACGGCCCGTTCTACTTTCAGAACGGCCCGTTCTCCAAACCAGAACGGCCCGTTCTCCAACCGGAACGGCCCGTTCTCAACTACATTTTTTAGGCAAATTCTTTATTGCGGAACGACCCGTTTCACTTTCGAAACGGCCTGTTCCAGGCAACGAATTGGGCCCACGGCCCCGCGAAAATTTGGGCTGTTATAGTTACTTTGGGGAGACAAAGGGTTATACCTTGTGGACCAATAGATCTTAACAATCTAACATTTGTGTGGAGGTGAGTTGAGTATGGTTCCTTAATTTATATGTTACAAATAGGAGGTAAACTTATCTCCTATTCATCACCAATATTCGACCTTTGCTTTGAACAATCATGACTCATTTTGACTAAGTGTTTCAATAGGTATGATCTTCTAGAATTTGGAAGCTGCCAAGGAAGGTTTTCTGATGGAAGAGTTCAAGTTTGTCATTCCACTAAAGGGTCTAGTGAGTTATCTTCGTAGACCAAGACAAATTTTAAGTCACTTTCATTAAGTTCTAATGAATTTGGTTCAACGTCGAACATTTCATCGGCTACCAATAACATTGCTTCAACTTGCATCAAACTAATTCATGTAGGCGAACGTGAGGGGAATGTTTTGGTTGAGTCTTTAGTTAGTTTCTCAAACAATCATCCTCAAACAATTTCTCGAACCACTGTTAGCCAAAAGTATCCTTTGATAATTATTAGGCATGGCAACAGGGCGGGGCGGGGGCGGGTTTTACGTTCCCCGCCCCCGCCCCAGCCCCACAAATTTAAACTGCCCCCGCTCTCGCCCCCGATACCCGCTGGGGGTAAAATCTAGGTCCCCATCCCCGCCCCTGGCGGGGTTCGGGTTTCCCCGCCCCCACTCCTATTTTTTTTCTTCTTTTTTTCTTTTAAATAAATATGAACAATTTTAAGAAAATAAAAGAAAATTAAAATAATATAAATTTTTACATATAAATATTTCTAATTTTGGTTTATATATATATAAAAATAATTTTAATTATATTATTAAGCGGGGCGGGGGCGGGTATGGGGGCGGGGGCGGGGTGGGTATTAACATCTCGTCCCTGACCCCGCCCCCGATTTTATCAATCGGGGAAAACCCAAACCCGAACCCGATAAACACGAGTTTTCCCCATCCAAATCAGGGCAGGTTCGGGCGAGTACCCATGAGGGCGGGTTAGATTGCCATGCCTAATAATTATCCTGGGCTATGAATGTATGCACAAGGAAGTTGATAGTGTCTATTCTTGTTACAATGATAAGGCTTCGTTAGAGCGTCTTGTGACGAGTGAGAAGTTTATAAAATTCAGGGTCGATGAAGATCCATTTTCGATTATTCTCCAACCTTATTGAAATGATGGTAGTCTAAACCCAAATTTTGTTTTTCTAGGCAAGGGTAATTGTAAGTATGAGTTATTTTATGTATATGATTATCTATTTTGTGAGTTGGGGTTGGCCTTATCGATAGATGATTTTTTCATGAGTCTGCTTCATTACTTAATGTGGCGTTGACACAGTTGCATCCAAACAACTGGGCCATGATGCAAGCTTTCCATAATCTTTGTCTGTCTTTGAACATAAGACCAATTGGCCCATTATTCCTTTATTATTACTACTCACGACATCCCAACAAAGTGAAGTGGGTCACACTTTCCTAAAAGACTGAGCAGTGCCTGCTAGAGCCATACTCATCGTCATATAAGAACTTTAATATTGGTTCTTTCAAAAGTGATGATTCGTTTAAGCACGAGGAACAAATATATTTTTTATATGAATGGTAACCCTTTGTTTTCATTTTATTGGACTTGTATTTCTTGGCGATACGATGAGTATCCAGCCTCCTACCTTTTGATTGAGGAAAATATAGACTTGTCAAATTCTCCTTTAATTAAAAAAGACTTAGTCAGTAAGGTGTTCTTCCATTTATTATGTTGAGTATATGCATTAGCATTGATTTTGACTTTATTTTGTATGGAAAAAATCATGGTTATTAGTAGTTATGACGAGTTATATATCCATAATCTGATTGGCAACCATGTGCAAAAATCAACTGAAGGGGGGTTACAAAACCAAAGGGCTTCGAACCAAATGTCGAGACCATCTCTAATCGATAAGGAACCACCTTTAACTGATAAAAGGAATAAAGAGAAATGGGCTAAGCCTCAAAAGATTCTCGTTGACACACAATAAAAAGAAGTCGAAAAAGATAGTTATCAAGGATGTTGTTCAAAAAATGAAGCAGCAAGCACTACTAACCTTTGTCATTCCATCATCATTAATGAGGTGTAGCTTCTTAGCCTCAAATTTGAGTGCACAATATTTTCTAAGTCAAGACTTGACTTTGCTCAAGGGTAGGATTTTCTGGGCCGATCGAACCCAACACACAAGTGGAACTACTACTACGAGTTGTAAGCTCAGTCACTTGCCTTAGCTTAAAGCATAATGATGAAGTCAAACATTGAGACTGAGGAGCTTAAGAAGAAACTGAATAATTCTAAGAAAACCCTAGAGGAGACATTGATGGCCATGTCAACATTGTCTAGGAAGTATGAGGTTGAGTTGAATTGGCTTTGTCATCTAAATGATGACTCAACCATAAAAATCCAAAAGTTGGAGGAAGCAATTCAAAAGGATGTTGATGAATTGGCTCAACTCAACCAAGAATTGGATGTCAAGAGGATGACATATGAAACCTACCCAGATAAGGCTAAAAAGAGAGTGTTGTCCCAACATGAAGTAGGTTTTTGACAGGTCATGAAATAAATTCAATACTTCGACCGATTTTCTAGAGGTTTCCAATTTGATGTGACAAAAGATTTTTATCATGGGCCATTCATGAACCTTACCAAGATTCCCCAAGGTGAGAAACTAGATGCCTAAGTTTCTTTTTGGCATTATGAGTCATGACTAGAAGGTGATGAGGAAATCATGTATGAGAAGGAAAATAACAGAAATTATCTAAGACTTTGGTACCAAAATCTTTTTGGGTCCTTTTTCGTTAGTACCCCTAACCGTAGACTTTCTTTTCTACTTCTTTTTAACATTACATATGCTAGAGTGATGATTATTTTTTACTACAGATGTTGCAAAAAATAGTCTTAGGTTTAGAAAAAAAAGGTTTCTAACTCCTCTTTCTCAAATTCAAAGACACTTTTGTCAGATGGTAACCTTCTATGCTTTATCAACATATTCATCTTAAAATCCATCTACAAACTTAGCAAGATCCTTCCTAAGTTGTTGGTTTTCAAATTGCAATGATGTGACCTTAGGTTGTTCATTTCTTGTGTTTTTGCATTTGAGAGTTTGGATTTCTCTAGCAATATCTAACAAATAATTCTTGAGTTTTTCATTTTCTATCAATAAATTCTTGTGTTTTTCTTTAAACTTTTTATGCTCAAGAGTAATCATGTGATAATTTTCTAGAAGAGTTTCATGAGACATCTCTTCCTCATTAGAACTTTTAGAGAAACTAGAACAAGAGTTAAAATCATATTTTACCTCTATCCTTGTTTCATTTATTTTTGTTATGAGACATATGCTAGCCATTTCATTGTTTGGAATGTTGCTGCTATTTAGATCCTCCCATGTGGCCATTAAACTTTTCTTGGACTTCTTGCTAGTCCATCATTTTCTGAGTGTAGGACATTCAATTTTCATGTGTTCAAGTTTCTTATACTCATAGCAAATGACCTCCTTGTTTTCTTCTTGGACAACTTTCTTGAACTTATCTTTCTTTTAATTGAAGCTTCTTAGTCTTTCTTTCTTTTACAACATGTTCTTGAATTTTTTAGACATGAGAGATATCAAATTATCCATTAATTCCTTAAAACTTTCTTTAGAGTTGTTATGCTTAGAATCCACCTCTAGTGCTTTTCCTTTATCTTTATTTTTACTGGTTGGTAATGCCTTTTGGGCTTACTAATGCACCTAGCACATTTATGAGGCTAATGAATCATGCCCTTAGGGATTGCATTGGTAGGTTTGTAGTTGTTTATTTTGATGATATTTTAATCTATAGCCAAAGTCTCCGTGATCATGTGGATCACCTAAGACAAGTCCTACTTGTTCTTAGAGACAACCACTTGTTTGCCAATGTAGACAAGTGCACTTTTTGTGTGGATAATGTTATTTTTCTAGGGTTTGTGGTAAGCAAAAAGGGGGTTCATGTGGACCCCGAGAAAATCAAAGCCATCCAAGAATGGCCTATTCCTACTAATGTTAGTGAAGTTAGGAGCTTCCATGGTTTGGCAAGCTTTTATAGAAGATTTGTTCCTAACTTCTTTACATTAGCTTCACCTCTCAATGAGTTGGTGAAGAAGGATGTGGTCTTTTTGTGGCAAGAAAAACATAATTTAGTTTCAAGAGCTTAAGCAAAAACTCACTCAAGCACCTGTTCTAGCTCTCCCTGATTTTAGCAAAACCTTTGAGCTATAATGTGATGCTTTAGGTCTTGGCATAGGAGCTGTGTTGTTACAAGGTGGCCACCCCATAGCCTATTTCAGTGAAAAACTTCATGGGGCTACCTTGAACTACCCTACCTATGACAAGGAGTTGTATGCTTTAGTTCGTGCCCTTCAAACTTGGGAGCATTATCTTGTGACCAAGGAATTTGTTATTCATAGTGATTATGAGTCACTTAAATATTTGAAGGGTCAACATAAGTTAAATAAAAGGCATGCAAAATGGGTTGAGTACCTTGAACAATTTCCTTATGTCATCAAATATAAGAAAGGCTCTACAAATGTAGTAGCTGATGCTTTGTCAAGAAGACATGTTTTGTTGAACATCCTAGGTTCTCAAATACTAGGGTTTGATGACATCAAGGATTTGTATGAGAAAGACCTTGATTTTGCTAACTTTTATTCTTTATGTATTCAAAAACCTTATCAAGGGTACTATACTTCTGAGGGGTATCTTTTTAAAGAAAATAAACTTTGTGTACCCCAAGGATCTATTAGGAAACTCTTGGTAAAGGAGAGCCGTGAGGGTGGGCTCATGGGGCATTTTGGAATTGAGAAAACTCTTTCACTTTTGAGAGAGAAATTCTTTTGGCCTCATATGAAGAGAGATGTTCAAAGATTTTGTAGTAGTTGCATAGCTTGTTTACAAGCTAAGTCTACCACAAAACCTCATGGACTATACACCCCCTTGCCTATATCCAATGCTCCTTGGGTAGACATTTCCATGGATTTCATCCTTGGTTTGCCTAGGACCCAAAGAGGAAAGGATTCCATCTTTGTGGTTGTGGACCGTTTTAGTAAAATGGCACACTTTATTCCATGCCACAAAGTGGATGATGCAAGTATTATTGCTAAGTTATTCTTTCAGGAAATTGTTAGACTCCATGGGTTACCCAAAACTATAGTCTCCGATAGAGATGTTAAGTTTCTTAGCCATTTTTGGAAAACTCTTTGGGCAAGGCTAAGAACTCAACTTCTATTTTTTACCACATGTCATCCCCAAACTGATGGGCAAACTGAGGTAGTAAATAGGTCTCTAGGGACTATGTTGAGGGCAATCCTCAAAGGCAATAAAAAGTCATGGGATGACTATCTCCCACATGTGGAGTTTGCTTATAATAGAGTGGTCCACAAAACCACTTACATGTCTCCTTTTGAGATAGTTTATGGATTCAATCCTCTCACTCCTTTGGATTTATTGCCCCTTCCAGATGTTGCTTCCTTTATTCATAAAGAGGGTACATCTAAGGCTGAATTTGTTAAAAAATTGCATGAGAGGGTTAGAAGTCATATTCAGTCCTAAACTGAAAAATATCAAAAATATAATAATAAGGGTAGAAAGGAAGTTATCTTCAAGGAAGGTGACTAGGTTTGGCTGCACCTTAGGAAGGATAGGTTTCCTTCCAAAAGAAAGTCCAAACTTAGTCCTAGAGGAGATGGACCCTTTCAAGTCCTTAAGAGAATAAATAATAATGCCTATGTCCTAGATCTCCCTTCTGAATATGGTGTTAGTCCTAGTTTTAATGTTTCTGATTTGTCTGTCTTTACAGGAATGGCTACCCAAGAGGAGGATGCTTTGGATTTGAGGACAAATCCTCTTCAAGAGGGAGGGGATGATGGAGGAGGCCCATGGGCCAAGGGCCCAACTACTAGGGCTATGGCAAGAAGGATACAAGAGGAGTGGGCCCAAGCTCAAGGAAAGCCCATCACATTGTTTAGTTGGGCTTTGTCTCAAGCCCAAGTAGATTAGGAGTAGTGTAGGGCTGGGCCTTAGAGCCTTGTATTTCTTTTAGGCCTTGTATTTCCGGCCATTTAGATTAGGATTTCATTTGATGGTCATTTGAATTTAGGGTTATTTAGGTTGCATGTGTATTTGCATTAGAATGTAATGAGTTTACATTTGGTATGCATTTCGACCATCTGCAACACATGCACATGGTCTGACCGAAATGCAACTCAAATGGAAGCTTAATTACATTCCAAATGAAGTGCACATGGTGTGATCCAGGTTTAGGCTCCAAAATTTGAATTTTTAATTCAAATTTTGGGCGCCTAAGGTTAAGTAAACTATACCATGGTTTCACTTAACCTTAGGCTAACCCATGGTTCACTTAACCTAATTTTTCCCTATATATTCTACATGGCCGAGACTTGTAGCCACTTTTGGATTAATACATGAGATTTCTTCTTATTGAACTCTCCCTCTCCGAAAGTCACTCTAACCTAGACTCTACCCTTCTTGAGCTCCTCTCTTTGTAGAGCTAGGTTAACTTCTTCTTTTCCGGACTTAGCTTGAGAAAGCATTGGTCACATTGGTGCTACTTGGAGCTTTCTTCCTTGACAACCTTCCAAGGAATCCGAGAATCATTGAAGTGTTCTTGAGGATTCACAAGTGGAACCTCATCATTTCCTCCAATGGAGAAGCAAGCTTCCTAGACCACCACCAAAAACCTTCAATATTGGCTTCCTTTGAGCTTGGCCTTCCACACCTTAAATAAGCACTCAACACACCTTAATTTGCTGGAATATTAATGCTAAAACTAAAAAGGAACAATTAGGAGAAGCTACACCAAGTGGTGGAAGTAGATGAGACAAGACTAGAAAGAATTCCAATCAAAGACAAGCAAAAATTAAGGCACCAAAGAAAGGCTAGCACACAAAGGAAAAACTATGAATGGCACTAGAGTAGATTACAAAATAAAATCTAAGATTACAAAATAAAATAAGACTCAAAAATAGGTAATATGTGGCTGGATAGAAAAATTAAGGCAATGAACACACAAATCCGATAATCAAAATGTTACTAGTTTTCACTCCTTTTTGGCTTTTTCTTTGTTCTTTCTTTTGT
This sequence comes from Cajanus cajan, assembly GCF_000230855.2. Taxonomy (NCBI): domain Eukaryota; kingdom Viridiplantae; phylum Streptophyta; class Magnoliopsida; order Fabales; family Fabaceae; genus Cajanus; species Cajanus cajan. The sequence goes on along the minus strand of NC_138518.1, from coordinate 18,117,450 downwards.
TTTTCTTTTGATATTTTCTTTCTAATCTTTTTCTTGTAATTTCAGGATTCTAATGCCTTTTTAATGCAAGTATAAGTCTCGGATTTAAGATGTAAAAATTGCTGCCAAAAATTTCACAAAACAAGAGGTATACAAATAAGATTATTTTTCTAGTGCTCACACTTTTGTACAAATTTATATCAAATTTTCAAGCATTATTTCCTTTTGTTTTTCTCATGTATTAAGCACAATTATACCTCTGTTTTGTCTCTATTTTGATGACTTAAAAAGTAATACAAGTTTCAGCCACCACACAAAAATCCAAGGAAACCTAATAGGAAGAGTATTTAACAATTTTCTTGATAAACTTTTTAATGAGACATAAAGGAAACCTAACTCTAGGAAATTTGCTAGAACTAATAGCAAATTAAGAACTCAAACATGTAAAGAAAAAGCACATATAGGTAGGTTCATATTTATAAAGCAAAAAACCGTACCAAAATAATGTCACAAGATCAACACAAAAATAAGGTTCAACAAGCTAGTCTAGGATTCAATGACATTCAAAGGACTACACATGACTCTAGACAAAACATATGATTCAAAAACAAAAACATACACTAAGCATTCTCAATGTCCGATCATGGACTCATGTTATAGGAATAGAGAGACTCAAGAAAAAATAAAAGCACAAGCATAAGAACACCTAGGCTCACAAAACAAATTGATTTGAGGAATTTAGGAACAAGCAAGCAAATGAATCAATTAACAATATGAGACATAAGGATCCATCAAGATATGTAGAAAATCTAGATCCATACAGCGAACACAAGAAATGACATAAAATGAGTAAGAAACAACACGAATTCGAGAAAAAAAGTTAGGAATACATAAGCTCAAGAGCACCAAGGCTTTAGATACCAAATATGATGGAAGAAGTTGAAGAAGATTAATGTTCTTCAAGATTCCTCCATCCAATGACCTTTGCTCGTTGAGGTTGAACTCTTAGAAGTGGCGGAAGCACCTTGGAGAAGTCTCCAATGGTGGAGAAGCATCCAAAGGAGGTTCGGTTACTCCTTGAACAAGTGTAGAAGCTTGAGGAACCAAGCACCAAAGGTTGAAACCTTTGAGAGAAGCCTAAGGAGAATTGTTCTCCATGGATTCTTGACCTTTGAGAAGTGAGAATTCTAAGTGAATTTTCATATTTCATTCATCAAAAGTGAGGGAAAAGGTTAAAGTTACAAATATATAAAAGGAGGTAGCTTAGGGAGCAAGCTAACCTTAACCATGGTTCAAGTGAACCATGGTTTGGTTAGCTTGACCGTCCAAGCTAGTTAGGAGGCTTATGGAGCAAGCTTTTCACTTAGCTTGCTTGGGAAGCAAGCTAAGGAGAAGCTTGGAGCACAAGCTTCCCAAGCTTGAAGGAGGAAAAGCAAACTCGACCAAAGAAGACTAAGGTAGGCTAGGCAGATTTGGCTCACTTTGGCTCCTTGATTTAATTTTAAAAATGTTTGATTTGGTCTAGTTAGGTCCATCCAAAAAGGATGAAACCTAGCTAGATCAAATCTATGAAAAATTAGGAGAAAAATAAGTCTAATATGTAAAATTTTACCTAGGCCCAATTCTGGCCCAATTGCTAGTCACACCCTCAAGCATTACTAAATGCCACCCCACTTCTACTACTAAAAAAAATAGAAAATGAGTGTATCAACAAATGAGGTTAAATGGAGTCAAAGTCTCCAAGTAACCCACCCTAAAATCAATATACAATGACTAATAAAATGAAATAAAGTAACTCACAAATCAAAGGCAAAAATAAGCCTATACAAGAGAACTATGTACAAATTATACACAAGTAGAACTAGGCCTTCTCTTCATGATAGAGTAGTCCAAGTGAAGAGTACCTTGGGCTTAGAAAGCCCACTGGTCTTCAAGATGTCCAACCCTTCTTGTATGCTCCTGGCCATAGCTCTAGTAATTGGGCCCTTGGCCCATGGTCCACCAGAACTTGAGAATAAGAAATCAATCTATTAGAAATTTAATATCTCATTGTATTATTTATGTTGATTTTATTAGGTCTTAAAATAATATTGCAAATCTACTCACAAAAGAGTTGATGCATCAATAAGTACTTGAATCATTGTGAGGAATGTGATTAAATCCCATCAACGAGTTGCAACAATGGGCACCTGTCTCCAAATAAATGGTGATCTCATGAATGGACTTTAATTAATGAGCAATAATGAAATTATTGGTACACCATTATAATTTGCAAAATTATTTCATGTCCCATTTCTATGGCGATGTGTACTCTAAATTAAATTGTAATAGTAATAAGGTTTAGGTATTCAAATATTCATATTTTTTTGTGTTAAAATTAAAAATACCTCTTAATGGACCTAATGACAATTATTATAAGGGTAAGTGTCACAAATCACCCTTGGAAGGGTTCAACTAGTAAGTGTGGCGGTGGGTCCACCGTTGTGATATATATGGATAAATCTCTAAGTGATATTCACGATACAAGATACATACGTAAGGTCATACATGCTCCACTAATTAGAACTTAAATAAACACCGTTATTATACATGTTATGTTCTAAAAAGAGATATGGCTCAATACAATTATGTCTTCATATTCTTTTAGGTGAAAGTTCATATACATTAAGTAAAAAGCTTATATATGAAAGATTCTTTATACTAAAAATATAATATATCATACGTCATTAAAAGTGTAACTTTTTTATTTTTATTTTATATTTTAATATTCTATCATTTTATTTATTTAAATTTTAAATTAGTAGGAGAATCTTGGAAATTGATGTTATAATTTAAAATTTTAAATTATATATCTATTTAGTTTTTAATTAATATTTTGTTTCACCCTTTTGCTAGGTTTAGGTCAATTACTTTTCTAGTATCCAAGACCAAGTCTTGACTTTAGTTTTTATTTAATTAATTTTTTCTTATCTATTTTACTTATTATTTTAAGTTGATTTTCGTACGTTATATTTTTTCGTTGCTGCACATTGCCTTTCTTGAGCAGTGCAGTTGTGGTTCGGTTGTCGCACGTTAGCGCAAGTCTTGCTACACAATGCACATTTGGTTTCTTTACGGTTTTTTTATTTTTTATTTATACATCACAAAAAGTGAAAATTATCTCTCATTTAAAAATTTTCTAATATTATTAAATATTTTAGAGTAGTATGTTTTTGGTTCAAACGTCTTTTTTTTTAAGGGAATAAGTTCAAACGTCTTTTATTATACACAATGTTGACATATACTGAGAGAATATAAAATTCAAACTATTAGTGCAATGATACTTATCATATGAGAGTATAAAACTCAAATTATTAGTGTATTGATACGTTTTTTCCCTTTACATAAAATAATATTTTGCTCTTTATATTTAATGGTTGTTATTGATTGTTGTATTTGTTTTTAATTTTAAGTCATTGTATTGCTTATATTAACTTTTTTGGTAAATATAATTTTTATTTATTTGTTCTTTTAATTTTCCAACATATCGAATACATTCATCATTTCCAAAATGTTTTGGCAGTTAGGTTTTATTTTCAAATAACCTATTTATGTGCAGTTTAAAATAAAGCCGTCAACGAAAAGTTTGACAATTTAGTCAACATCCCTTTTTTCTGTCTTTCTTTCTTTTGAAAATTATGCTTATATGCCATAGCTTTTGCTTATAAGAAATTAGCTTTTGCATATGATAATGATAGAGTTGAACGAATTTTCAGCATTGTAGGCGTTCAAAACATCATATTAATTGCGACATATAATGATTCCATACATTGCGTTTACACTGAATTTTAATTTCCACCACTCGTTTTACGTTTTACATGTTAATTTATAACTATTAATCCAGAAATATCAATGTAGGTCCTTTTTATCTCTGCTCTTTAATAGACTACAATATTCTTTATATTAAAATTTATGTTTATGATAATGGAGATATCAGGATATATAATATTTTTAATATGTTATGATATATAATCATTTTTATCTTCACTTTTTAGTGAATTAATATACTCTTTAAATATAAAAAAAAAAAAGAAAAAAAAACAATTTTACATATCTTTTTTGAATAACCATCCACAACTATCTAATATCTTATTTATGTAACTATTAGATATATGAAAACTTCTCTAATTCTGTATAAAGAATGTATATAATACGGTGATACATGTTTTTTTTTTATCCATGTGTAATAAAGAGTGATACATAAATATCTCTTAATTAGTCTTGTTTAAACAAAATAAATTTACAAACTTAATTTTTAATAATTTAATATTTAGGAATTTAATCTTCAATAAAGTTAAATTTAAGATTTTTATCTATAATATTTACAAAGACGATAATATATATTAAATTTAAGATATTATGTATATTATGCAAACTTTTTATCATTAGACTGACCTAGTAATTCTAAATAGTATATATTAGTTTAAGAACTTGTATATATTATATAAAATTTTCAACATGTAAAATTAAAGTTATATTTTTCTACTTTTATTTAACATTAAAAACAAACTTAATTTTTCAATAATCTTAATTAAGATCAAACTTAATTTTGATTTCAACACCAAAAAAAAAAAACTTAATTTTGATTTGTTATAACCAAACATAATATATTTTTTTATTGAAAAATCATGCATGTAGAGTTCCTAAACATGCAATTAATTGATAATGTTGAATTTTCACACCGGACATACAGAATTTGTTTCCTTTGGTTTTCCTCTATATTCAGACCAATTGTGTAGAATAGTTTTCTATATCTTGAAATTCTTAATTATCTGAACTTTTTTTTTTTAGTTTTACCAAAAGAAGCAAACAATCAACTAATTTTTAGAAGAAAAAAAAACTACAGCTGTTTTTTTTTATTTTTTTAATTTAATGAGAGCATATAAGAAGTGTGATAAGTTAATTTTGGATAAGAGGTATGCTTTAATTGAAAGGTAAAAATTCATTCTATATTTCGGTCATATCGTGCTTATTATTCATAAAATTTAATAAAATTAAACTAAAAGAAAAATATTCAGTATCTTATTATATAGAGTAAAACAAGTTCCGATATGGTGGTGGCATATATGGTGGGGTTAAAATAAAATACACATAATATTAAATACAAATCCTATTGTCATGATTGTAATTTCGATTAAAAAAACATGTTCCAATTGATTGTATACATGAAGTATGAACGTAATTCTTCTACTATTGTGATGATTTTAATTCTCCAAAATGATAAAGTCAAAAAGAAAAAAAAATGTAATATCCCTAAAACAATATTTTGAATCCAATCTTTATTATTTTCTAAAATTTATTAAAATTAACAACAACAAAATTATAAGTTTCACTTCTTATTTCTAAAGGGTCTCATTCATGATTTGTTATTTTCAAAAACTTTAACAAATAAAAAAAAATATTAAGAAAATGTGTTACTTCTCCATATAGTACTAATCTTATTTTTAAAGGGCCCTCATTCATGATTTTGGATTGTACTTGGTGGAAACAAATCACAAAAGGCATAGACCAGACTAAGTAGTCTTAGTCAGCACTCAACAATTAGCCTACAATGCTATCCTCCAAAATTGACATTTCTGTTGCTTGCACAATTTGAATAGTAAGAACCCTCAATCTAAAATCTAAATCAAAAGTAAGCATGTATAAATTGTTCAAGAGTTGTGTTTATAGGTGCTATTATTCTTTTATTACTGACCCAATAAAAAAAAAGTGTTATATCTCATTATAAAATATAAATAAAGTTGTCACTTACCATTGGTAGCCTAATACTAATATTCAAACCATTAACTAGATACATTTTGTTTTGGTTCAAATATATGCTTTGATTTCAAACATGACATGCATCACCCGTTTTTGTTTGTAATGTGCTTCGGTGCTGTATTAAAATACATAATATTTTTTAGCAGAACCAAAATTTTATTATCATAATTTATTGAGAATCATATTATTTTGTAAGTTTTATTCTTTATCTAACATTTTTTTTAATTTTAATAAATTTTAACCATAAAATCTATAATACTAATAGAAAAATTTGAAGGTAGCGGATTTTTTAAGACGTGTCATCTTCAGAACAAACCACCACTAAAAAGAGCTTTCAAGTTTTAACGATTTATAAAAATTTGAATGAAACATTATTAACCCTGAATTTTTTGGTTAGGAAACAATGGGCATCGAAAAATGGAGCCCAAATTTGTAAAAAGGCCTCTCAGATCCGTTTGAAGCCCAAATCTGAAGACAATACGACTTATGATATATACACCTTTTTTTTTTTTTTTTAATAAGTTTACCTCCTTTACTTTTTTTAGAAAAAAATTCTAAAATATCTTTAATTTTTTTTTAATTTTACATCTCGAACTTTTAATTTACTACTTTGTTTTTCTTTACAACATACTTCATTCTTTCTCCTTTTCAGTTTTCACATGTATCCTCTTATTTTTCCCTAATTTTTCACTTATTTTAGTATGTAGTTTTAGTTTTCTCAATTTTTACATTTCTCTCTTCTCTCCTCACCTCTTTCACTTTTCACATGCACTTAGACCGTAGAACTGATTGCGATAACATTGTAGGTAGGTGTGACTTCCTCGACAATTTCTACTAAGCTAGATGCGCATTTTTTTTCCAACACCTCCTCCCCTTTCACACCTTCAAAATCCTTAACATTAAATTTAGTGTTATGAAATACTAAATTTACTGTTCCAAAAATTGCTTTTCGAAAGTATGTTAAAACACACTTCTAAAAATTATTTTCAGGAACACTAATTTTACTATTTCAAAAAGTATTTTCTGTAACACTAAAATTATTTCATGTTGTGTTTTCTATACGTGTAAATAGGAGGAAGTGCTCAAAGAAAAAATGCACATTTGACTTAACACTTTCGACATTGTTGAGGAAGCTACACACGCTTATAATGTTGCCGAAAATTAGTTCTACGTCCCAAGTGTGTGTGAAAACTAAAGGATGGGAAGAAAAGGATAATAGTGTGAAAACTAAAAAAGGAAGGAGAAGAGAGTAATGTAAAACCGAAAGAATTAAAACTACATACTAAAATAGGTGGGGAGTGGAGGAAAGGTAAGAAGATGCATGTGAAAACTAAAAGGAGGAGGGAAATAAGTGTGTGGAAAAGAAGAAAAAAGTGTTAAATTAAATGTTGGGGGTGTAAAATAAAACAATTAAAAATTAAAAAGATGATATTTTAGGAATTTATTTTTTTAAATAAATGGATGTGTACGTACAAAAAAAATGTATATATCATGAGCCAGACAACAATGGAATAGCTCATGATCCTTGTTAGCAAAAGTGACCATCTAAAGTTATGTTGTTTTTTCTACAAAGTAAACTCACAATCCTTAAAATATTGTCTTCTTCTGAAAAGCTTTTTCTTCTTTGGCTAAAGCATTTCAGATTGAGGTTGTTTCTTTCACTTTCTTGACAAATTTGAAAAATGAATCTCCACCATAATAACACCATTTTTTTTATTTATAATTATGTATATTTGAGATATATGTAATTATGAATGATGTTTTTATGTTATTTTACCATTGTCTTACCTATTTTGGGGCAGGGGTTAGTGTTGAGAAGATCCTAGATTTAAGTTATAGGAGATGTGAGTTAAGTATATGAGAGTTGACCCGAGGAGGATTGAAGTATATAAGGTAAAAATTGAGAAGTGAACTTCATAAGTTCATAACTCAAGTTTTCTAGAAAGAAGGTCTCTAGCACTCCGAGTTGCGGTTTTAGCTTCCAAGTGTCTCTAAGGCTATGGATCTTCCCCAAATCTAAAGATTTGTGGATCTTGAAACCAAAGGAAGATTGTAGAGTTGAGATTCTTGAGAATCAAAGTTGAAGGATCTCTAGTGTGAGAGTTGTAGTGAGAGTTTTCTTCTACCTTGATTCTTTCCTTATGAAGCTTATGTTAAATAAGGGAGGCTTGATTGTAGCTTATGTAGATTGTATAGCGTAGTTGTTATTGCTTCATTTTGAATTGGTGGATGAATGTTTTAGATTGATGAGGTGCATGTTTTTGGGTTCTTTTGGTGGGTGGGTTGGAGATGAAGTTGAGTTGTTGATTTTTTTGCCAAATCTCCATTACATGTGTTGTTTTTGTATGAATCCATGATCTATAGGCAGTTTTGGGTAGTTTGGATAGACTACATCTATGATTCTAAGGTGGGGAAGTTGTTGGAGAGTGCTAACACCATGGGGATGTTACACATTAGCGAGATGATTCTTGTTGAGTTGGCCTTTGAGGGATGAAGAAAAAAACCTATATTTAGGTTTTTGCTTAGTAAGGTTTGTCTTGTTTAGCAAACTTTGATTCTGGGATGAAGCTTCACCTGAAGAGCCATTGTCGTAACCCAAAAAATTCTGATCTTACAACCAATGGTTTGAACTACCATTTTTAGAAAAATTCTCATTAATTAAGGAATGTCTGGATACCAGACTAATCCTTAAATAATTATTTTGAAAATAGGATTATGGAGTCTCCACCAATGTTTTGCTCAAAACATTGGAAAAAGAAATGATTTTTGAAAATCCAATAATGGCCTTAATAACCAAATTGGGTTCGGGAGTCGGTTATGTGTAAGGGAGGTATTAAGCACCCCTACAACGCCCTAAACCGGTACCCTATGACGAAGCTAACATAATAAGAATTGATAGTTTAAATATTAGATCCCCTTTATTGATAATTATTTATATAGATGGAATTTAAATTACACGATTTGTCCTAAGACGTCTACATGATTACTCTTTTTATTTAGAACAATATCTATTAAGATGAGAAAATAGAAAGGAGAGAAGAATGTTGATTGAAATACCTCTTAATCGAGCTTTACTGGATCTTCAAATGTGGATACTCTTTAGGTGCTTTTTGGCTACCTTACACACTTCAATATGCCTCACAAAAATCTCAAGAAATACAAGAGGAATGAGAGAGAGAATTTTTTAGCTATCTAAGACTTTCAAGCGAATTTTTCAGGCCTCCGGGAGCAGTGCCTGCCTTTACTATTTATAGACATCAAATCTGGCCAAAATGACCCGTTCCGGTTCCGGAACAGCCTAGTCTAGGCTAGTTTGTTAAGGCCAAAATTTGAATATGTAATGGCTCGTTCTGAAATGAGAACGACTCGTTCTGGATTTGAATTTTGCTCATAACAAACTGTGTTAAAATGGCCCGTTTTGAGTTGGGAACGCCCCGTTTTGACATAGTATTTCTAAGCCCTTTTTAGGAGTTTGGAACGGCCCGTTCCAGATTGGGAACGACTCGTTCCGGGCTACTAAATCATCCTTGTTGAGTTTTGGGCCTTCTGATGTCATATCATGTCGTTTATGGGCTTCTAGGAGCTCTTTTTCTTTATAATAGAAGTCCATTTCTTTGTTTGTGGGTCCGAACAAAATTAGGTGTCTACAGATGCCCCTTTTTACTTGTCCTTTGGGATAGCTAGGTATTTGCTTTTCCAAAGACAAGTAAAGATGTAGACATTTCGTCTGGGTTTTCTCTCTGTCTCTTCGTGTTGGGGCTTCACGTTGTTTCCTTCAAATAGGTGGGTTTACCTATATCCTTGCCTTTTAGAGTAGCTGAGTGTTGGATTGCGTACTTCGTTGAAAACAAGGGTGGAAAACTATACACTTGATTTTCCATCCTCGAGTAGATGCTCCATGCCATTTTCCTCTTGTTGTTTTTCCTGTGATGGTGAGGTGAAGATCCGGGTCTTCACTTTCGCTTTAACAATAGCTACCTCCACGTTGTTTCCCTCGGGTAGATGATGTTTACCTGTATCCTTGCCCCTTGGAGCAACTGAGTGTTGAGTTGCCTTCTCCCTTAAGTGTCAAGGATGGTAAATTATACCATCTAGGCTTCGGGCTCCGTGTAAATGTCCATGTCGCTTCTTTTGTTGTTGGCTCAAATCTTCCTTCTTGCTTCAACAGTGTAGATGTCTTCACATCATTTCCTTCGGGTAAATGATGCTTACTTATGTCCTCGCCCTTTGGAGTAGCTGAGTATTGGGTTGCGTGCTCCATTGGGTGACAAGGATGGTAAACTGTACCATCTAGACTTTCGGTTCAATGTAGGCACTCTATTCTGCTTCTGCTTATTTTGTGGTAGTTTGATCTTTATTCATTGCTTGCTGAAGAAGGAGTATATTCTGAGCTTAACCTCTCTAGGCTAGATTGATATTAAGGCTTTAACCAACCTATTGATCTTATTGAGTACTGTCTCTCCAGACTTTTCCCTTGCAGCTTTGTCGTATACCGAATCGGGAGGTGAGTACCATCTCTCTAGACTTTTCCCTTACGGTTTTGTCGTGTACCGGATTAGGAGGTGAGTACCGTCTCTCCAGACTTTTCCCTTACGGCTTTGTCGTGTACTAGATTGGGAGGTTAGTAGTGTCTCTCCAGAATTTTTCCTTACGACTTTGTTGTGTACCAGATTGGGAGGTGAGTATCGTCTCTTCAAACTTTTCCCTTATGGCTTTGTTGTGTACCAGATTAGGAGGTGAGTACCGTCTCTCCAGACTTTTTCCTTACGGCTTTGTGGTGTACCGGATTGAGAGGTGAGTACCGTCTCTCCAGACTTTTTCTAATGGCCCATGGGCCAAAGGCCCAATCACAAGAGCTATGGCCAGGAGCATTCAGGAGGAGTTGGAAATTTTGAAGTCTAGTGGGCTTTGCCCAAGGTATTCTTCACTTGGACTACTCTAACATGAAGAGAAGGCCTAGTTCCAATTGTAGATAATTTGTACATAGTTCTCTTGTATAGGCTTATTTTTGCCTTTGTATTTGTGAGGCACTTTATTGCATTTTATTAGTCATTGTATAATGTTTCTAGGGTAGCTTACTTGGAAACTTAGACTCCATTTAACCTAACCTAGAAGTACATTCTTTTTCTATTTTTTAGTAGTAGGAGTAGAGGTGGCATTTAGAAATGCTTGAGGGTGTGATTAGTAATTGGATCAGAATTGGGCCTAGGCAAAATTTTACATATTAGACTTGTTTTGCTCCTAATTTTTCAAGGATTTGATTTAGCTAGGTCTCATCAACATTATATGAACCTAACCAAAACCAAATCAACATTTTTCTCTAAATCGGATTTGAGCAAAACATGCTAAATGGCCGCCTAGCCTAGCTCACCTTCTTGGCCGAGTTTCTTCTTCATTCTCTTAAGCTTGAGAAGCTTGTGCTACAAGCTTTTCCTTAGCTTGCTTCCCAAGCAAGCTAAGTGAGAAGCTTGCTCCACAAGCTTCTAGACTCACTTGGACGGTCAAGTGACCTTACCATGGTTCCTAGTGAACCATGGTTAAGGTTAGCTTGCTCCCTAAGCTACCTCTCCCTATATATTTGTAATTCTCACCTTGTAGCTCACTTTTGATGAATGAACTTCAAAATTTTACACAAATTCTCTCTTCTCAAAGTCACCAAAAACCGTGGAGCTACCTCTCTCTAGGTTTTCTCTCAAAGGTTCTTCAAACCTTTGAACAAGGTTCCTTAAGCTTCTTCATCTTCTTGGAGTGGTCGAACCTCCTAAGTGCTTTTCCACCATTGAAGACTTCTTCAAGGTGTTTCAAGCATCAAAACCGAGTCTCCTCAAGAGTGAAAAGGTCTTGGACGGATTGAACCTTGAAGAACAACAATCCTCTTCAAGTTTCTTCCATCATTTTTGGTATCTAGAGCCTTGGTGCTCTTGAGGTTATGTGTTCTAACTTTTCTTATTGAATCCGTGTTGTTGCTTCATTTTTCTATGTCAAATCTTTGTTTGCTGAATGGGCGTTTTTGATCTTGTTTGAGTCTTCTCCATTCCATAACACGAGTTCGTGATTGGAGAACATATTATAGCATGTGTTTTTGTTTTTGAATCAATTATTTTGTCTAGAAGTCATGTTTAGTCCTTTACTTGTTGTTGAATCCTAGACTAGCTTGTTTAACCTTTGTTTTTGTGTTGTTTTGAGTCAAATACTTGGTGCGGTTTTTGTTTGACATTCTTGTGTCTACCTATATGTGCTTTTGATTTACATGTTTGAGTTCATAATTTTCTATTAGTTCTAGCAAATTTCCTAGAGTTAGGTTTCCTTTATGTCACATTAAAAAGTTTATTTACAAGAAATGAAATGTAAATTTACACCAAATAAAATGCAAATTTACACCAAATGAAATGTAAATTCACACCAAATGAAATGTAAATTCACACTTGATGAAATTAGTGGTTGCACCTAATTTTTAAGAAAAACAAAATTAGCCACTAGATTAGTGACAAATTTAGAGACGATGTTTTTTTCAAGGAAAATTTTATGTCAAAATTTCTGTCTCTAAACTAGTCACAAATTTCACAAAAAATTTCACAAATTTTGTTTCTCCTTGTCTTCCAATTCAGCCTCCAATCCTCACAAGAGTGTCACTCCTCTCTTAGAAGAAACCTTGATGTTGGTCACTCCTAGGTATTTAGTTTCCCAAAGCACTTCCTCCAATGGAGAAGCAAACTTCCTAGGTCACCACCAAAAGCCTTCAAAGTTGGTTTCCTTTGAACTTGGCCTTCCACACCTTCAAGAAGCACTCAACACACCTTAAGTTGCTGGAATATTAATGCAAAAACTGAAAAAGGCACAATTAGGAACAGCTACACCAATTGGTGGAAAGAAGTGAAACAAGACTAGAAAGAGTTCCAATGAAAAACAAGCAAAAATGAAGGTATCAAAGAAAGGCTAGCACACAAAGGAAAACCTATCAATGGCACAAGATTAGATTACAAAATAAAATATAAGATTATAAAAGAAAATAAGACTCAAAACATTCAATATGTTGCTGGACAGAAAATTTATAAGGCAAGCAAACATAATTGTCAAAAATCGAGAACAATTTGCACACAATTTTCTACTCCTTAGCTTTTTCTTGTACTTTTTCTTTATGATTCTTTTTGTGACTTCTTTTGCACCTTTTCTTTTTCTTTTGTACAGGAGTTTAATGCCTTTTGATTATGTATTAATCTCGGTTTTAAAGCAATAAAACTGCTGCCAAAGCTTTTCCATAAAAAAGAGGTATTCAAGTGAAAACAGAATATATATTAGACCTGTCTTGAAGAAAACTCCCTATGAATTGTGGAAGGGATGAGCACCCATGATGGATTTCCTCCCTCCATGCTATGCGTTATGATGAAGGAGAAGAGTCCTTAGCCCTTGATCTAGGTTCAACAAGGTGGGGAAAAGAACACTTGATGGTGAAGAAAGGGAGGTTGGCGGAAGCTTGCTAGGTGAAGGTGTTTGGATGGTTTAGGTTGGCTCACTCCAAGGTAGGTGGAGGCCACTCTAGGTATCACTCTCCAAGGGAGGAGAATGGAGGTGGGCTAGCCGAAGAAACCCTAGTGACTAAGGAAGGATTTTGAGGCACTAAATGGCTCACTCAATATCATATATTCCAAAGTATTTACAAGTGGTGGGGTGTGGGGTATTTATAGGAGAAGTTGCATTTAGGGTTGCATGGCCGAAATCTCCAAAGCCAAATGCACTCCAAATGCAATGCTAAATTAACCCTAGATGCAACTTGGTGGCCAAGTTTGGAATCTATGGGATTAGATTGGCTATAACAAGGTGCATGACAAGTCCATGCAACCTTTGCCCACCATTGGGCCTAAGCCTTTCTAATACCAAAAATGGTCCAAAAATGCTACCAAATTGGCGTCACCTCCTTCTAAAATACCCTAGCCCAATTAGAAAAAAACCTAATTAACTAAAACACCCCATAATACAAGGGCAAAATAGGAAATACAAAGAAAATAAATCCTATGACTAAAATACCCCAAAATACAAGGGTAAAAATGGAAAACAAAATTTAATACTAGACTACTCTAATTAACCATTGGTGGGCTTCACATGAAGTCAAGGATGGTCCTCCATCATACCCTCCTTCTTGAGAAGGATTTGACCACAAATCTTCAAGCTTTTCCAATCCTTTGAACCTTCATAAGATGTAAAACCACAATTAGGGAAGTAAAATACTAAAATTTAACTAGGCAATCCTTAAGCACACAATTTTGTTGAATGAAAGCACTAGGGGAAAGGAGAGAGCCAAAGAGGCTTCACCATCAAAGTTATTGGTCCCATGCAATTCATTCACCAAATTATCTAACTTAGGGATTGGGTGCCTTTTATGCAATGATGGCTTTTCCTAAAATAGTGCACATCCTCTATTGCCATCTTTCTTTGGCACCAAAGAGAAGAGGATGGCACAAGGGTTAAGGTTCACTTAAACCTAGCCCTTTGTTGTCAAAGGAAAAATTCTTTTTGTCTTTTCTTTTCTTTTTATTTTTGTTTTTGCTTTTCTCTTCCTCATCTTTCTTAGCTTTGAGTTTGAGGTGGTCCTCATTCACTTGAGATGGTGAGAGAGGACACCACACAAACTTTTTACCTAGGTGTTGGAAACTTATTTTATTAGTGAGGCCATCATGGATTATGTGCTTGTCATATTGCCATGGCCTCCCTAGCAAGACATGACTAACCTCTAATGGCACTATGTCACATAAAATTTCTTCTTTATATTTGCCAATAGAGATTGGTACACTTGCTTGTTGGTTAACTACAACACCTCTTTCCTCATTGATCCATTGCATTTTATAAGGCTTAGGATGAGGTTTTGTAGTCAAGGCTAACTTATCAATTAATCTAGTGCTACAACAATTAGAAGTTGACCCACTATCTACAATGAGAGAACAAGTACTTTCTAAGACATTGCATTTTGTTTGAAACAAGTTCTCTCTTTGGGATTGGTCAATTTCACTAGATTGATTGTTAAGGAGCCTTCTAACCAACAATAGGTCTCCTTCACAAGGTAAGATTTCTTCCTCGGATTCTAAAACTTTTTCTTCATCTCTTGAAGATGAGGAAGTAGCTTCATCAAGGCTACTATAGTGATCTTGGCCTTTCAAAAGCATGGTTTTCTTGGTGGGACATTGTGAAGCAATGTGCCCACGGCCAAGACACTTGAAACACTTGATGTCACTTGTTTTAGTGTCTTTGGAAGATGCCTTAAAAGATGAATTTTCTTTTTCTTCTTTTTTTTCTTTTTCTTCTTTGGGATAAGGTAGGGAAGAGTGGCCCTCCTTTTTAAAATTCTTGGAATAAGAGGGAGTGGAGTCTTTTCGAAAAGTTTTTCTTGTAAGTTGATGCTCCACTCTTGAACAAAGTTGAACTAGTTCATTCAAATCCTTATAAGGTAAAAGTTCAACTTTGTCTCTTATTTCAAGATTAAGACCACTTTGAAATCTAGAAATTGTGGTCCTCTCTTCCTCCCTAATCCCAGCCCTCATCATTAGCAACTCCATAGATTGCCTATATTCTTCCACACTAGAGGACCCTTGCTTTAACCTTTGAAGCTTATCCATAAGTTCTCGGTCATAGTATGGAGGAATATGCCTCCTTCTTAAGGCACTACGGAGCTCATTCCAATATTGGATTGGGGGCTCATGATTTATTCTTCTTTCTTTTTCCAAGGAGGTCCACCAATACATAGCATGCCCTTGGAAGCTAAGGGTTGCTAAAGAAACCTTCCTATCTTCACTTATTCCATGGCAAGAAAATAGTTGTTCAACTTTCATTTCCCAATCTAGATAACTTTCAACATTATCTTTGCCATGAAATGGGGGAAGATTGAGGTGAGGTTCCTTATTGGAAGACTCCCTATGTCTATGGTGCCTTGGGGGTCTTTGATAGTAATCATCATTGTGATGACTACTAAATAAGGTGTCACTTGGAGGTTGGGTATGATGCCCTTCCTCCTCATGAATGCTAGAATGCATATGCCCCATACCTCTAGAAGGTTGAGGAGAAGTGACCTTTGGTTTGGAACCACTAGCCTCTCCTCCCACAACTAGTCTTTCTAACAACTTCTTTATTTCTTCATTATTTCTTTCCATTTCTCTTTCTTTTCTTTTCAATTCTTCTTCTCTTTTTATATTTTCCTCTTCTTTTCTCCTTAGGTACTCTTTAAGTTGCCTAAGTTCATCTCTAACACTAGACCTAGTGCTATGAGAGTTATGACCTTTTACACTAGATTGTTCACTCATCTTTGATCAAAAAGGTTTTCACAAAGGTTTTTGAAAAGGTTTGAAAAGGTTTTCACAAAGAGTGAGTGACACAAAAAGGTTTTCACAAAAAGTTTTTAAAGGTGCAAGATAAGTAGAAAAGGCCTAAGTGCACAAATTGAACCTTCAAGGGGAGGTGGACTACAATGAATCACTTAATAACCAAGCCCTTTTCAAGTAAAAAATCACTAAGCCCTTTACTACCTTCCTTACAAAACAATTTTTTTTTGACACTACCAAGTGTGTGTGTGCACGCACCCCTAGTAGGCAAAGTAAGCCTTCTAAACGTTTTGGAAAGCAAAGTAAAAACCTAAACAATTATACTAGGAAAGCTAGAAAACATGCAATGGAAAGCAACTTAAAACATACACTAGTCGGGGTCCTAGTGAAGGTTTTCAAATCACCTTCTCTACACGCACTAAAATCCAAGTTGAAGAGGTTTAAAATGGCCAAAATTACAAACCAAATAAAAGAAGTTAATGGCCTAAAATACAAGGTGGCCGAGAACAAGAAAATTCAAGAAAAGATTAAGAACAAAAATTAAGTTCTTCAAAGCTCCTTCAAATTCGCCTTCCCTTCACAAGGAACAAACAAAGGTTAGCCCTCTCCAAGTGTTTGATCTCTCTTTAAGATGGTGGAATTCCCTCCAAAGGCTAAGCTTGGATTCGGTTCACCCCTCCACTCAAATCCACCAAAGGTGTGAAAATGATTAGAGTGAGTTTTGGACCTACAATGAAAAGAAACCAACCCAAAGCAAGAGTTCCAAGGAAAGAAAACTGAAAAGCACAATTATGAAAGGCTAAACTCAAAGAGATTTGAAGATGACAAACAAAAGAGGCCAAAAAGACAAGCAAAAAATTAAGACTCAATCAAATAAAGCAAGCACACAAAGAATTCAACTTAGAAAGGCACTAGAATAGGTTTGGTGTTTAGTTCACTTGATTAAGTTAATTTTTGTATTTTTGTCCAGCCAAAAGAAAGTCCCAAATGATGAGGTCAAAGTGTCCAAAGTTCACTCCCAAATGCAAAGGTATTGGTCCAAGTCCACAAGTCTAGCAACAAGTCCTTTTTGTCCAAGAATTTTTTTTTTTGTGTTCTTTTGTTCTTTGTTTTCTTGGTCACGGCAATTTGATTTTAAATTAGCCTTGGGTCCGAAAATTTTTTTGTAGTTAAGCCCAATTGTTGCTTAGGTTTTACACTTGTGGTTGGTCCAAAAATTAGGTTAAAACTTAGGAGCAAAATAGGAAGACAAGTGGCGGTTTTTAATGGGTTCCTTAAAGGAATCTTTTTAGTGGAATTTGATTGTACTAGTTAGTACAAATTGTTTTGCACCAAAAATTTCAGCCAGCTATTATATTCTTTTAGGGTTTCTTTTAGGCATACAAAGTTAACTAAATCAAGTGAAATGCAAGGGAAAAGTGGGCAGCAATAACAAGCATGTGCAAGGAATCATTTTTACACATGGAAACTCAAAATTTCAAGGAACATGCTAGGACTATTTAGCATGCATGAATGACTCCTAAAAGCAAGATATGTCACGCCCACTATGTCATGCAAGATGGCATATTTTTTTTATATATTTCATGCAAAGTGTTTGGGTACATACATGGAATTAAAATAGACAAAATATAGGAAACAACAAGTGACAAAACTTTAGGTAGATTAAAAAAATAAAAGCATGTTTATAGCATGTTTTTCATGTTCATGTAAGACTCAAAATGAGAGCATGGAAAAATACCTAAAACATGGAAACCTAAGATGTTAAAGGAAGTTCACAAGAACAAGTTATGAACAACAAAGCTATTCGGTCATCACAAGAAGAAAGAAGAAGGAGATAACCGAAAGCAAAAAGACTCAAAGAAAAAGACTCAAAGACTAGATATTGTTACCCTTGGAGAACCTTGGCTCATGATACCACTTGATGGATTTCCTCCCTCCATGCTATGCGTTATGATGAAGGAGAAGAGTCCTTAGCCCTTGATCTAGGTTCAACAAGGTGGGGAAAAGAACACTTGATGGTGAAGAAAGGGAGGTTGGCGGAAGCTTGCTAGGTGAAGGTGTTTGGATGGTTTAGGTTGGCTCACTCCAAGGTAGGTGGAGGCCACTCTAGGTATCACTCTCCAAGGGAGGAGAATGGAGGTGGGCTAGCCGAAGAAACCCTAGTGACTAAGGAAGGATTTTGAGGCACTAAATGGCTCACTCAATATCATATATTCCAAAGTATTTACAAGTGGTGGGGTGTGGGGTATTTATAGGAGAAGTTGCATTTAGGGTTGCATTTAGGGTTGCATGGCCGAAATCTCCAAAGCCAAATGCACTCCAAATGCAATGCTAAATTAACCCTAGATGCAACTTGGTGGCCAAGTTTGGAATCTATGGGATTAGATTGGCTATAACAAGGTGCATGACAAGTCCATGCAACCTTTGCCCACCATTGGGCCTAAGCCTTTCTAATACCAAAAATGGTCCAAAAATGCTACCAAATTGGCGTCACCTCCTTCTAAAATACCCTAGCCCAATTAGAAAAAAACCTAATTAACTAAAACACCCCATAATACAAGGGCAAAATAGGAAATACAAAGAAAATAAATCCTATGACTAAAATACCCCAAAATACAAGGGTAAAAATGGAAAACAAAATTTAATACTAGACTACTCTAATTAACCATTGGTGGGCTTCACATGAAGTCAAGGATGGTCCTCCATCAACCCAACATATTATACTTTCATCCATTCGGATACAAATGCTTCATTTTTAATACTAAAGATAACTTAGGCAAATTTGACTCAAAAACCGACGAGGGTATCCTACTTGGATACTCTGAAAGGTCAAGAGCCTATAGAGTCTTCAACAACAGAACCAGAACTGTTGAAGAAGCCATTCACGTTAAGTTTGACGAAAACAAGCTTGATAAAGAAATATCATAGCTAGGAAATTTCTTTAAGAATATGCAGGTAAATAAAAATTAGTCAAAGAAAGATGAATTTGAAGAAATTAAAGTTCAATAGGATGATAGAGAGGAAAAAAAGCCTGTAAATCAAAACTGGCAGATGAAGGCTCATCATCCCCAATAGCAGATCATTGGCGAGGCAAAAGATGCAATAAGAACGAGAAGCTCATTCAAAACCCAAGCACAAATTGCAATGTTGTCTTAAGTTGAACCAAAGACCACGAACGAAGCCTTATCAGACGATAGCTGGGTTCAAGCTATGCAGGAAGAACTCACCCAATTCCAGAAGAATGACGTCTGGAAACTCGTTCAAGCTCCAAAGGATAGAACAATAATTGGCATGAAATGGGTGTATAAAAACAAGCTAGACAAATAAGGAAATGTGGTAAGGAACAAAGCAAGGTTAGTTGCAAAAGGATACTCGCAGCAAGAAGGTATCGACTTTACTAAAACCTTTGCACCTGTTGCTAGAATAGAAGCTATTAGAATATTACTTGCATTTGTTGCATGCACTGATATGAAATTATACCAAATGGACGTAAAAAGTGCATTTTTAAATGGAACAATTTCAGAAGAAGTTTACGTAAGCCAACCTCCTGGTTTTGAAAGCGACTTGCTTCCATCCCATGTTTCAACTTTGAGATTAATCTCAAGCTTGCATGACCAAGCTTCTTGTGCCACAACCACTGGTTTTCATAGGATATTAGGCAATCAACATTTTGATTTTCTAGTTCATTAAGTATTATTTTGTATAGGTTATTACATATGTTAGCCATAAATAATATAGATGAATCAGTTTGACTAATAGTACATTTATTTTTGTTGAAGGATACTTCGTAACCACTGTCACATAATTGACTTATGCTTAGCAGGTTATGTGTTAATCCTTTAACATATAAGACGTTATCAATGGTGATAGAGGAATTTATGCCTATTTTACCTATCCCCATGATTTGTCTTCTCTGTCCTCCGCCGAATGTGACTTGGCCTCCTTTCTTGGACCTGAGGTCTAGGAACATAGACCTTTCGCCCGTCATGTGTCGTGAGCAGCCACTGTCCAGGTACCATAATTGGACACTTCCTTTTCTTGTTGAACAGATCTGCAACAGGTATTATTTCAGTCTTTGGTACCCAAATGGATTTGGGTCCATAAATGTTAGCGTTTGAGGTTTTGGAATACCCCTTCTTGTGCATGTGACTGCACTAAGGCGTGAAATGCCCATGCTTCCCATAAGTAGGATATGCAGATGTACTTGATTTGTTTTCTGATTCAGAATCAACATATCCTAATCCAGACTTGTCATTTCTACTCCTATAGTATTTTAAAAGATTTTCAAGATTCTTAGTTCCTAGGGTGAACTTTGATAAATCTGCTTTTAATGATTCATTCTCTTTGTTTAGCAATTTTTCTTCTTCAAGACCTTTTTCTGATTCTTTCAATAATTTTTCATTTTTATTTTTGAGTAAAAGATTTTCTTCAAGTAGTTCAGAAAATTCTTTTCTTCTGTTCTCTATATGATGTAGAGATCTTTGTTGAATCAATTAGAAGTTGATTATATGTATGATGAAGATCTTTGAAATCAGATTCACTAACCTCTTCGTCATTAAATTTTGATGATGAGTCTGTGTCTTCCATGAGACATATGTTCGCTTGTTCATCATCTTCATATGATGTCGTGTCTAAGTCTTCCTAGGTGGCCATCATGGCCTTCTTCTTCTTGTGGAGAGTTGACTTCTTCTTTTCTTTCTCCTTTTCTTTTTCTAGTTCTGGACATTCTATTTTGAAATGTCCTGGTTTCTTGCATTCATAGCACAGTTGTTGTTCTTTGTCTCTTGGAGTTCTATTGTATTTTCTCCAGCGTGACCCTCCTTATTTCTTCATCATAGAGTATATCTTTCTAGACAAGAAGGATATCTCATCGTCTGAGTCACACGTCTCTTCGTCGCAGCTTTCATCGGACGCTTCTTCTGCCTTTAAGGCTTTCGAGGATGATGATGTAGGTTTCGTATTTTGCACACTTAGTACAATGGACTTTTGTTTTCTTCCTACTTCATCTTGTTGCAGCTCCATATCATGGACTTTGAGTAGTCCTATGAGTTCTTCCAATGAGAGCTTTTCGAGATTCTTGGATGCTTTTAAGGCCGTAACTTAGGGTCTCCACTTCCTGGGTAAACTACGAAGCAATTTGTCAATATGATCAAAATTATCATAAGTCCTACCTAGAAAAGAGAGGTCATTAATAATAGTTTGAAATCTTCCAAACATAGTTTGGATATATTCATTCTCTTCCATCTTGAAAAGTTCATACTTACGGACCAACAAGCTTAGCTTGTTGTGTTTTACCTCTAGGGATCCCTCATAGGTTATGGCTAGGGTATCCCATATTTGTTTGGCACTTTTGAAGCTGTGCACTTTGGTGTATTCTTCCTCAGTCAAAGCACACATGAGTGCATTTTAGGCTTTGGAGTTCAGCACGAATCTTTGTTTTTGTCCCTCATTCTAGCGTGCCTTGGGTATCTCCATGCCAACCTTGTCCAACAGAATGTAGTCTCCCTGTTCTACAACCTCCCACATGTCTATATGACATGCATCAAAGAATGCAATCATTCTTTGTTTCCAGTAGTCGTAGTTGGTGCCTCTAAAGAGAGGTGGGCGGTTCACCGCCAGTTCTTCATTTTCCATTGATCGTACCCCTGCAGTGTTAGATGCTCAACCCTAGGGGTCAAGCTCTGATACCAATTGAAGTTAACGGAAAACACACAGAAGGGGGGGTTGAATATGTGTGAACGAAGGAGTTTTAAAAATGTTTCGCAAGGAGACTATTTTTCGTCTAATGAAAATATTTCTTTGAACAATTGAAACTGTGCACGGTTGGCTCAGAAAAAGATTTTTCAGTCTGATGGTTTATCGTCTGCTTAAAAAGGAGATTTCTTATTGGTAAAAATGTTTTTCTAAGTAATGAGTTGAACAAATGTATTTTTCGTCTGAAAATGGTATTTCTAAAAGAATTTAATTAGTGGAAGAACTTTATAATGATATAGCAGTTTAATAAAATTTTCTTCTGAAAAGTGCACAAGGTTTTTATACTGGTTCACTTGACCTAAGCTACGTCCAGTCTCCTTCAACTGAAGGGTTCCACTAATCACAATAGATTACAAGTATTCTTAACTACTTCTGGTTCGTCAACTTCACTCATCGACGCTAGTATTCTTAAACCACTTCTGGTTCTCCAAGTATTCTCAATCACTCCTAGTTCATCAACTTCACTTGTCGATGCTAGTATTCTTAAACCACTTCTGGTTCTCCAAGTATTCTTTCACTAGCCTCTTCAGGCTTTACAAATAATGGATGTTTTGAGTGAGTATGGGACTCTCACAGAGAGGATAGTATGGTTTCTACACTTGCTAAGGTTTTCAACCTTAGTTTTACAAGGATAGGTGTTTCAGAGTGTGTATATAACTCTCGCAGAGAGGATGGGGTAGTTTCTACACTCACTAAGATAAACTATCTTAGTTTTATACTGATTTTCAAATTTGAACAGGAAGAGATGTTGGTTTGTTTTGACGTTTCCTTTTGCTTATTGTTCGTTACTTCTCTTCTTTCTTTCTTCTCTTCTCAGGTCTTGATATTTATAGCCTTGTGATAAATTTTCCCGTTGTTTGAATTTGAATGTGTTTGTTGAGGCGGAGCTTCCCGTTGGTGCAAATAATCGTTCGTTCATGGCTACACAGATCTTTTTTATTTAATGCGTTTGATCTTGCATTAAATGCTTGCTTGCTGAATCTGTGTTACGTGAAGTCCTTTGCGTAATTTGTTCTCTTTTATTTCTGACTTCAATCATAAACTAGGTATATTTTTCCTTTTTCCGTCATTGTAGTTATGGAGGCGTTGCCTTTTTCTGAAAAGTAGGTGTACTTGCCCTGACACACGCAGCTTTGACTTGTGGATTCGCGCTCTTCTATTTTTCATCTTTCATATCACATTCTTGATGACTTCGTGTACTCTTCTTGTGAATGTGGATGATATGGGATGTTCCTCGTTGTGAATAGTGGACTTCAGACGCTTTTCAACATTCTTCGTTTACATCTGGAATTTGAGTTTCCGTCTAAGAGTTAGACTTTGACTTTTTCATCTCGTCTGATCAGTCGTAAAGATGGATGACTTTTATTCTGTCTAGAATATTTCTTCGTCTTATGTTATCCAACGACTGATACTTGTTTTGTTGACCTTTGTATAATTGACCATTGAGCTTCATCTTATGTTTATTTGGTGTTGAGCCAACTTTGTCTTGGTCTAGTTTTGCTCTTTATTTGATATTTGTTTGGGCCTTGCGTCTGATTTCTTATGTTGCGCTCTGGGTTGTCCTTGACACATCTTTGTCTGATATTTATTATCGTCTGGCGCTCATTTGGCTTTGTTTGATCCTTGTTTTGTTTGTCCATGCTTTAGTTTTGCCTGTTTCTTATATTTATCTGAAACACTAACACATAGATTAGTCTTAACAATATGTATTATATTTGTCATGTTCAAAATCTCGCTGGGAATGACTTCGTCTGACTCAACAAATACTAGAGCTAATGAGTGAAGTTAGCCAACCAGGAGTGGTTGATAATACTCAAGGACCAGGAGTGGTTGAGAATACTCACTACGAGCCTGAAGAGGCTGAACAAAGAATACTAGCGCTGACAAGTGAAGTTGGCGGGCCAGAAGTGGTTGACAATACTTCACAAACTAGAAGTGGTGATAATACTTGTACTTGATTGAAAATCTAGTGGAACCCTTCAATTGAAGGAGACTGGACGTAGCTTAGTCCGAGCGAACCAGTATAAAAATCTTTGCACTGTTTATTTATGTTTCAGACGCAATTTCTTTTAGTTGATATATCATATTGAAAATTTTGTCCATTACTTATTCTTCAATGTAACACTCTTTAGACAAAAAATACACTTGTTTAACTTATTATTTTAAGAAACATTTTCCTTGTGCAGACGATAAAAGTTTTAGACGAAAAATCCTTTATTGAGAAAATCCTGCACAGCTCTTAAATATTCAAAATAATATTTTTATTGGACGAAAAAGAGTCCCTCTGCGAAAATATTTTTAAAATTCCTCCGTTCACACACACATATTCAACCCCTCCCCCTTCTATGTGTTTTTTCGCTAACTTCAGGCGTTAACTTAAGCTAACCTAGGTTATTCTTAAACTAGGATTAGCTTAGCTTACTCCATAAGCTTCTAAGCAACTAACTAGACTTTTAGACATTTAACAAGAGTTAGTTAGCTTAAGTACAAGATAACTAACCATGGTTAGTCTAGCTTGCACCATAAGCCAACTAAACCCTATATATTATAGTTTTGACCCATTTTGTACTACTTTTGATGTATATTCAGATTTTGGCTGAGAATTTATCTCTAAATTCTCTCTCCCAAAAGTCTAAGTTATCTCTTTGATTTGTTTTCAATTCTCTTATCCTCTTCCTAAGAGTGTGGTGAGATTTGAAGTGGCAACACTTGAAGAGAGTTCTTCACCTTTGAAGGTGAGTCTAGAGGTTTCCTCCTCCATTGGAGACTTTGAAGAAGCTTAAGGAGTGTCAAGAAGTTAAAGATCTACAAATAAACTTGAAGGAGAAGCTTCAACAATCTGGTCCCTCCTTAAGGTTTCCATCACTTGGTATCAAGAGTAAGGTCTTCTTAGTAAACATTTTCCTTAAGCTTCCTTGTATGTTTTGGTTTGGTTAAAACATTTTTTTTAGTGTCTTGATTCATGCTATATATGTTGTTCTTGATTGTATAATGTTTTTATGGTTTAGAATTGTTTTTGTGTCACAACTATAAATCTATAGAACAATTCAATTTGTCTTGCATGTTTTTTATTCATACATCAATGTTCTTGATTGTATAGTGTTTTTATATGTTTAGAATTGTTTTTTATTCTTGTACCTGCATTTTAATGTTTTAGGTTTGCTTATATCTTGTTTGAAACTCCAAAATATTCGATCGAAAGAAAACTCCAAAGAAAAATAAGTAGTTGAATGCATTTTTCATTTCTTAATCTCCTAGTTTTGTCTTAGAAGTCTTATGTAGTTGCTTTACTTGTTAGTACTTCTCTTGTGTGCCTTTTTCTTTTGAAATCTATAAACATAATTCTCTTTTTTGGTTTTCTTATATTGTTGGCTGCACATGTAATTACTCTTGGAAGTGCTCATTGAATGATTCTTATGCATGTTATTAGATTTAACATGTTCTAGTGTCAATTTTTGTGAACTTCACTTACTAACTCTTACTTAGAAATTTAAGGCCAACAATTCCTTGTGTATTTTTAGATTTTTTTGAGAAATACAATCAGATTAAGAAGTGTAAAATGAAAATTAAAGAAAGTGTACAAAAAAGAGAACAAACTAGAAGCAAAACTAGTTACTAGTAACATAGAAACTTGTGTAGTACACTTACACTTCCTATACCTATTTTCCACCACTTGTAAACTTTTTAGGCCTCTGTTTTAGTGCTCATATTTGGTGTAAAAACAAAAGGAAGACCCAAGAAGACAACAAAAGAAAAAGGAAACAAAAGTAAAAGATAGAAAAATAAAAGTGTAAAACAAAGTTTAGAACACTTGGCCTTGTAATTTTTGGTGCATTTTTCCTTTGGTTTACTCTCTTTCCAGTGGCTGAAAACATGCTAAAAACTCTCAAAATTTTAGCAAATTTTTTTGTTTCATTTTGTAATCAACTCTAGTGCCATTTCTAGGACTATTCATTTGAAAGCTAGTGTTAAAATTGTCCTTTAATTGTTGCTTTGTGTCTTTTAATATTCTTTGAGTTTGTCACATTAATTCTTACTTGAGTCTAGCCTCTTCTAATTGTACTTTTTAGTCTTGATTTTATTGGCATTTACTCTCTCTTGTTGGTTGTTATCTCTTGGTGGTGGTAGGTTCATTTTCAATTCCCCACACTTGGAAAGAAGTTGATAATTGAGACACATTAGGACCACTTCAAAAGGGGCTACAACTTTTGGGATATTGAGGTACCTAAAATCTTGAGTGAAATACCTTGGTGAGACTAACTTGTGTATTCATTTTGTAGGGAAACTTCAAAACAGGATTAGCGATGAAAATTACAAACAGATTTCTTTCATTGCAATCAGATTCGTCACAAAATTCGTCTCAAAAGTTGTCTCTAAATTTGTTTCTACCTTGCTTGGATTACATTTCCTTTGCATTTACTTTTTAATTCATTTTTAATCTTTAGTTATTGGACTCTTCATATTCCTTGCTCCTATTGTATTTGTATTGTCCTAATAGGAGTGACTTGGGAAACCTTTGGCGTTCTCCCATCTCTCATAAGTTTTACTAGTGAAACCTAATATTCGTTAGTACTTGTGGAAGTGTCCTAAGGGGCTCCAATTGTTACTTAGGCTTCCACTAAGGACTCGTCTAGTTTACTTACTTTCTAAATACGTTTAGTACTTGTGTAAGTGTTATAAGGGGCTTTAAAAGTCACTTAGACTTCCACCCTAGGGAACTTGACTAGCATATGCTTTTACTTGCTTTCTTTACTGCTTTATTCGCTAGTTTATTTTCCAAATTCATTTAGGGTCATTCCAAGTTCATTTTAGAAGGTTTCCTTGCCTATTAGGGGTGCATGCACACACACACACTCAAAGCTTTTGTGAAAATCTTTATTACTTTCATTTTTTCTTTTACTTGCAAACTTTTGGGAAAACTTTTTCAAGCAAAAAAGAGTGATCATTCTCATAATAGTAGTGCGCATGGTCAAAACTCCCATAGTAGTAGGACGAGTACTAAAGAAGAACTTAGGGAATATATTAGAAAAGAAAATGAAAAGAAAAATAAACCTATAAGAATGTTGTTAGCTAAATTGGTAGTGAGGGGTGAAACTAGTAAGCCCAAAGTTTATGATGACAATGGGCCTTCTAAACCCTAAAGACAAGATGGTGAAAGGCCTTCTAAGCCTTCTAGAGGCAAACATATTGAAGGAATGTCACAGCCCAAAAGCCATCATTCTCACACTCACACTACTTCAAGTGAAGAGTTTTATACTAGTCACCATGATGATGGCTACTATCAAAGACCCGCTAAGCAACATAGGCGTAGGCAAGAGCAACACTTTCTGTGAAAGCCTAAAATAAATCTTCCTTCCTTCTATGGTAAAGATAATGTGGAAGAGTTTTTAGATTGGGAGATGAAGGTAGAAAAAATCTTCACTTACTACAATGTGAATGAAGAAAAGAAATTACCTTTGGCCATCTTAGCCTTTCAATGGAGTGTCATGCATTTGTGGAGATCCCCAGTGAGAGAAAAGTAACTTATGAGAGAGCCCTCCATTAAATATTGGAATGAACTAAGGAGTGCCTTAATGAGAAGGCACATTCCTCTCTATTATGAGAGAGTTAATGGACAAGCTCCAAAGACTCCAACAAAGAAATCAAAATGTGGAGGAATATAGGCAACAAATGAAATTATTTATGCTAAGGGTTGGAATTAGGGAAGAAGAAAGAATCATCATTGCAAGATTTCAAAAGTTACCTTTGCATAGATATTAGGGACAAGGTTGAGCTTTTGCCATATAAGGACGTTAATGAACTAGTTCAATTTTGTATAAGGGTAGAAAATCAATTAAGGAGAAAGTGATGGAAGACCATGAGCCAAGGGCCCAATTACTAGAGCTATGGCCAGGAGCATACATGAAGGATTGGCTAGCTTGGAGAATAGTGGATTTTCTAGGCCCAAGCTACTCTTCATGTGGGCCATCACATCTTGAGATTTGGCCTAACACATTTGTACATAGAATTGAGATTTCATTGTATTTCTTTTGACTTGTATTTTTGGCTGAATTCGAGACTAGGCTTTACATAACCAATATTGGTCTCATTTTCTTTGTCTTTTAATTTTAGGAATTTTGGTCTATTTTATTTTTGACCTTGTATTATAGGTCACTTAGTATAGGACATTCTTAGTTCAGGGAAGTCCTAGGTTTCATTAGCATTTAATTTGAATGGAATTTCCATTACATTTGAGCATGCATGGAAGCCATCGGCGGTGTGCTTCTTGCATGACTCAAATGCAAGTGAAATGCCTCCAAATCAAATGCCAAATGAGGCGTAGGATCCATGACCAAGCATGGCTTGTGTGGGACGGCCAAAGCCACCCAAATTTGAATTTCAAATTCAAATATAGGCAACAAGGGTTAAGAATTAAACCTAGTTAGGTTAATTCTTAACCCTAGTTGGCTTAGCTTCTCCTACAAGCTATCTAGGCCTATATATTTGTATTTTCGACCATTTGTATCACTTTTGATGTTATTGCGCCTTCATAGCTGCATCCTTCAAGCTTTTGAGAGCTTGAAAATCATCTTTGAAGATTCCAACCTCAAGAGAAGATGGACGTGAAGATGGAGCTAGGAAAAGAACAACTATCACTTCTACAAGTAGTTTCCATTAGAAAGTCTAGCCTTAGGAAGGAGTCTACCTCTTACCCTAATAATGATTACAAGAAGGAATGGTCTTCCACCCAATCCAACCTAGAAAGGTCACAAGAAAAGAATAAAGAGAAAGAAAAAGAAAAGTCTAGAGATAAATCTTCAATAGAATCTAGCACAAGTTCTATCAAGTACTTTAAATGTATAGGGAGAGGATACATAGCCTCCTAATGGCCAACTAAGAAAACAATAATTTTAAGGGTCCATGATATTTATAGTAGTGATAGCACTACATCTTCTTCATCCTCTAGTGAAGAAGGCATCCAAGATTCTAGTGAAGAAGCTCCACCTTGTGATAGAGACCTTCTTGTTGCTCAAAGGTTGCTTGCAAACCAACTACAAGAGTAAGACCAATCCTAAAGAGAGAACATATTTCATACTAGATGCAAGATTTTGAAAAATACTTGTTCTCTCATTGTGGATAGTGGTTCTTGTAATATTTTTTGTAGTGCAAGGTTGGTTGAAAAGCTACACTTGACTCCTGTTGCCTATCCAAAATCTTACAAATTACAATGGATTAATGAGGATGTACCAATAGAAGTCAAGGACCAAGTAAACATTTCTTTCACCATTGGGAAATACAAAGATGAATTTTTATGTGACATAATTCCCATGGATGCAAGTCATGTATTACTTGGGAGGCCTTGGCAATATGATAGGCAAGCCATCCATGATGGACTCACCAATAAGATACGCCTTACCTATCTAGGAAAGAGATATGTTTTGAATCCTCTATCACCTCCACAAGTTTAAGAGGATTAACTCAAAATGACAAAGAAAAGAGAAAAAGAAAAAAAGACACTACTCTTAGAGAAGAGTAAGGAGGATAGTGTCTCCTCCAAAAATCTTGTGATAAAGGAAAGTCACTTTTCTATTAAAAATGATTGTAAAAAAACTTTTCTTCTTCATAAAGATTTTACCCCTTTTTCTACTACTACCATAGACTTAGAGCTTAAGATCTAAAGTTGAAATATTTTTAAAAATAAAGGATCTCAAGTTCTTAGTCTACTGAAAAAGAAGTGGACTTCACTTAGTTCTACTTCTTATGCTACTACTATAGTGGTCCCCCAAAGTAAACAGTCATTGTCTGTTTAGGACTCCTTCTACTTTAGTTGTTCTAATAAATCACTCAACCTTTGGTTTATATTGTTTATTAGATACATCTCATGGTGTCTTATTTTCTATTTTTGATCTTAAGGGAAGTTCAAACTTCTTTGAACTTAAATTGACTACTTCCCTTCAAGACAAAATTAGACTATATAAACCTTCTAAACTCTTCTTTACACCTTTTTCCACTTTGTATCTAACAAATAATATGATCAAGGGTTGTCTAGGTAGTTTCCTTGTTATGTCCACTTTGTTTTCTTGTAGGCACCTAAGCTACTACATAGGGTACTTTAAGGAAGATACCTTAGTATGTAGGAGTACTTCCTTAGTTTGCTATAGTTTTAGTACTTTCACATTTTTAGGATTTATTTTTACACATAGACTACACTATAGTGAGGACCATATCCTTATTCTTAGAAAGTATGTCCTTCCTAGTCTAGGGAACCTTGTTAGGATTATAGAAGGAAATCCTCATAGGGAACACAATCCACATATATTATTTGAATATATCATCTCTAATGCATTGTCACTTGTTTTTCTTGTAGGTGATGTTGTCTATGTGGAAGAACCACTTGATTTGAGGACAAATCTTTTTGAACAAGGAAGGGATGATGGAAACCTACTTCCCAAGGATTCTTGTGGAAGAGATAAGATCAACTAATTAAATGATAGCTAACCATGGTTACATTTAACAATGGTTAGTCTAACTTGCACCATAAGCCAACTAATTAAACTCTATATATTGTAGTTTTGTCCATTTTGTAGGATCTTTTGGATGCATATATTCAGATTTGGCCGAGAGTTTTTCTTAGTTCTTTCTCTCAAAAGTCTAAATTCTCTCTTTGATTTGCTTCCAGTTTTCTTATCCTCTTCCTAAGAGTATGATGAGAGTTAAAGTGATTTATCTTCTATCTCAAGTGACACCATTTGAAGAGTGTTCCTCACCTTTGAAGGTGAAACCAGAGGTCTCTTCCTACATTGGAAATCTTGAAAAAGCTTGAGGAGTGTCAAGAAGCAAAAAATTTAAGAAAAAACATGAAGGAGAAGTTTCAACAATCCAGTTCCTCCTTAAGATTGAAGTGGCTTGGTAAAAAAACACTTGTAACTTTGTTCAAAGTTAGTGGAGCTCAATTTAATTGGATTGAGAACTGGACATAGCCTCGGTGGTTGAGGTGAACTAGTATAAAAACTTCTTATGTTCATTGATTACTCTTACTAACACTACAAGAAAAATCAAGATTATCTACGAAAAAATTCGTAGATAAACATGAAAATCCGTAGATAAGTGTCAATTATCTACGGATTATCTACGGAAAAAAATTCGTAGATAATAAGGTCGTAGATAACGTTATCTACGGAATTTTCTGTAGATAACGTTATCTACAAAATTTTCTATAGGTAACGTTATCTACGGAATTTTCCGTAGATAATGTTATCTACGAATTTTTCTGTAGATAACTCACGAAAGTTGTTATCTACGGATTTTATCCGTAGATAACTTTCAGGAAATTTTTATTTAATTTTAATAAATTTATTAATGTAATAACCCTCATATTTGGCCTCTCAAGGATGCTATTTCATTACACTTCATTTTTCAACATGTTTTGTCCTTATTGTACATTTTCTGGAAAACTTCCCAGAAGGTCACCCATCCCTATACTACTTCAGGTCAAGCATGCTTAACTATGGAGTTCTGATGAGATAGGCTACAGAAAAGCTAATGCATGTTATCAGTATAAGTAGTACAAATTAATTCATTTAAGTACAATCTCATACTTATACTATTTTTAGATCCTCTCATTTTGGTATGTCCAGACCGCTATAAAAATATAATAATATATATAATAATTATATTACCAATAATAATAATTATTATATTATATTTAATTAATATTTATTTATATATATATATACTTATTTGTATAATTAACAATCTACTTATTTCTATTCAAAATTAATATTATGATACAATTTAAATTAATTATTATAAATTTAAAAGTTTAAATAATAATTTATATATTTTAAAATGATAAGGGCTGGAATAACACTAGTGTAACTTTTTACTAAGTATTACATCGCTCAATAATGTTATATTAAATGTGAATTTTGTAAATTCAACCGTTAGATTGAAAGTTCATATCACTTTATATGTTTATATCAAATTTTGTTAAAATTGAACAACAACTTGAATGTAATCAAAGTGTTCCATATTTTAGTATATTTTGAAATGTATATATTACGTCAATTTTATTTTATAAGAATGAAGTATCAAATCATCTTGAATTAGTATAAAATTTTGTATATATGAGCTAAGAGTAGAAAACTTTTAATCTAACGATTGAATTTATAAAATTCACATTTAATAAAAGTTACCACTAGTAGAAAATAAGCATATTACGTCACCCCTTTTACGTCGGAAATACGAAAATCCGACGTAAAAAAAATGCGGTGGCATTTTTGTAATTTTTGCGAACTTTTTTACGTCGCACCTGGGAAGGTCTGACGTAAAAAGTCCAATCTACGTCGCACCTGGGAAGGTCCGACGTAAAAAGTCCAATTTACGTCGCACCTGGGAAGGTCTGACGTAAAAAGTCCAATTTACGTCGCACCCTACCAGGTCCGACGTAAAAAAGACGCAAATTTGAATAAGAGAGCGCGAGGCACACCGCGCGCATTCACTTTTCATCACTTTTCATTTTTTTCTCTGTAAACCCTCTCCCTCTTCTTTGTTACTGAATCGTTTTCTTGTTTTTTGCAGAGGGATGAACTCTTTGTTACTCATTTGCACATTGTTGCTGCTCCTCAGGTATGAAACAAGGTTTCGTTAGCACTTTTCTACTTAGCATTGCTACTCTGGTTATCTATTTTATTCGATTTTTTGGTTGTTTTATTTGTGTAGGTAGTGGACGTTTTTGTTGTTGTTATTCTACGAAGCAGAATGGCTTGTTCTGCAAGCAGAACGGCCTGTTCTGCAAGCAGAACGGCCTGTTCTGCAAGCAGAACGGCTGTTCTGCTTGGAGAACGGGCCGTTCTGCAATCAGAACGGGCCGTTCTCCAAGCAGAACGGGCCGTTCTCCAAGTAGAACGGGCCGTTCTGCCTGCGTTCTTAAGTTTTTTTTTGTTTTTTTACGACTTTTTTACGTCGGGTTTCGTAATTTCCGACGTAAATTTACGTCGGATTTGAAGCCCCGACGTAAAATTTACGTCTCCCGCTTCTACGTCGGTACGTTTTCTGACGTAAAAAGCCTAAAATATCCGACGTAGTACACCTCTTTTGTACTAGTGTACATTGGTGTTATTTTAACCCTTCTCTTTTAAAATATTATTTTTATAAATTAAATTTTAACATTTTAAATAAATTATTAATTAAATTAATATATTTATTCATCTTAAATCTAAGATATAAAATTCAAAAAATATATTTATTCTTGTTTTATTTTCTAATTATCAATCATTAATAAAATACTAATTTAAAATCTTATCTAATTATATCATAATATTTTCATATCAAATTTAAAACCATATATTATTATGTTATTTTTTTTATCATCAATTAATTTATAAAAATAAAAAATTTAAGATGACAATTTTTAATAATATTTATTTTAAAATATTATAATCAATTAAATAAAATTTTAAAATATATTTTAATCATAAATAATTTTAAAATATATTTTAATCAAAAATATATTTTTTGGTCAATACGGTGACTAAAAGTATTATGATAAATAATAAAATTAAAAAAATTAAATCTTATAATGATTATTTTTTTAATGATGCTAATTAAATTAAATATTCTAATTATTTTACAATAAACTAAAATGAAAAGATAATAAAATATGCTAATTGATGTTTCAAATAAAATGTAACCTAAGAAATTTTTTTACGGGTGAAATTATCTACGAAAATTTCCGTAGATAACTTATCTACAGAAAAATCTGTAGATAAGTTACCTACGGATATTTACATAGATAAGTTATCTACGGATTTTTCCGTAGTTATCTACAGAAAAATCCATAGATAAGTTATCTATAGAAATTTCCATAGATAACTTATCTACAGAAATTTCCGTAGATAACTTATCTAATGACAATTTTTAATAATATTTATTTTAAAATATTATAATGAATTAAATAAAATTTTAAAATATATTTTAATCAAAAATAATTTTAAAATATATTTTATTCTAAAATATATTTTTTGATCAATACAGTGACTAAAGGTATTATAATAAATAATTAAATTAAAAAAATTAAATATTATAATGATTATTTTTTTAAAGATGCTAAATTAAATATTCTAATTATTTTACAATAAATTAAAATGAAAAGATAATAAAATATGTTAATTGATGTTTCAAATAAAATGTATTACCTACGGAATTTATCTACGGGTAAAGTTATCTACGAAAAAATCCATAGATAAGTTACCTACGGATTTTTCCGTAGATAAGTTATCTACGGAAAAATCCTTAAATAACTTATCTACGAAAATTTCCGTAGATAACTTATCTACGAAAATTTTCGTAGATAACTTATCTACGAAAATTTCCGTAGATAACTTATCTACGAAAATTTTCGTAGATAACCTATCTAATGACAATTTTTAAAAATAGTTATTTTAAAATATTATAATGAATTAACTAAAATTTTAAAATATATTTTAATCAAAAAAATATTTTTTTGTCAATACGGTGACTAAAAGTATTATAATAAATGATTAAATTAAAAAAAATTAAATCTTATAATGATTTTTTTAATGATGCTAAATTAAATATTTTAATTATTTTACAATAAATTAAAATGAAAAGATAAAAAAATATGTTAACTGATTTTTCAAATAAAATATTTTACCTACGAAATTTATCTACGGGTGAAGTTATCTACGGAAATTTTTGTAGATAAGTTATCTATCCGTAGATAACATTCCGTAGATAACTAAACATTATCTACGGAAAAAAATTCCGTAGATAATATTCCGTAGATAATAATAATTTTTCTTGTAGTGTAATCCTTCATCTGTTGCAGATACTGCTTCACGTACTTGCAAACGTGTGAGTTTTTTTATATACATTATTCAACCTCCCCCTTTCTAGTGTCTATCTTTTCTCCACATCTCTGCTCATGATAAACAAAGGTCTAAGAAGTACATTCTCTCTTATAGTTTCCTCTATTCTCCTAATCATAAACCTTGTTAAAGATCCTATAGCATTCAAGGATGGTCCTCCATCATAGACTCTAACCTTCATCCTTCTTGGACTTATCTCTTCCAAAGGGATCCTTGGGAAGTAGGTTTCCATCAACCTCTCTAAGCTTAAAAACTTGTCAGCAACAACACGTCCTAGACTTTCCAAGTATTCTTTTCAACCAAGCCTCTTTAGGCATATAAATAAGTTGAATGGTGTACAAGTGTTTTTACTCACTAGGGTGAGAATAATGCTTTTCAAACACTTTAGTGCACTCACTTAACTCTAACATTACAAGGAGTACAAACATCTTCTACTTAGAAATAAGAGTTGTGGGAAACTTTATGATTTTCTCTATTGAGATGCATTGATGTTTCCAAATGGAATTGTTTCTTATCTTTCTCATCTTACAAAAGTCTTATTTTATAGCTTATTGGAAAAAAAATGTTAGGAGACAATGCTAGGGAATAAAGCATTTTGTACTATTTTTCTTTATCACAATCTAATAAGGTACAACAGGTTCATATTTTGTCTTGTAGTGTTATATGGATAAATTATTATGTCTATTGTTGTATGCAAGTTTGTTATGCACTTACTACCATAAAAGAGTAAGCATGTAAAATATTTTTTCTTGTTTTATCCCAAATAAGGAAGGGACAAGATCAAATATGCACAAAAATAATTAAGGACACTATTCTTTTTCTTAAAAAATGTGTACAAGTTAGTCACATGAAAAGCTATCAAATAAGAATATATTGTTCAAACTAAACAGTTGTTTAAACTTTAGATGAAAACTTAAAAGGCCTTTACTAGACTTTTGTTTTAAGAAATAACCACAAGATTGTCCTTTATAGCAAAAGAGACTATACACTTTCCTTTTTATAAAACATATTGTCTAAAACTTTGTTTTATCCAAAAATTCTTATAATAAACTTTTTTTTATTGTTATCATCAAAACTCTTTAGGGATATAAGACTTTTATGTCTTTGGTTCCAATACTAACCTATCAACCTATCAGGTCGAATGATAGGGCAAGGCAGGTTGACCCATTAACTAGTTTAATTTTCAAATATTATTTTTAATTTATATCGTAACTTATGTTGTGTATGTGAGTGTAAAGGTTAGAGTTTCCAAATTCAACCACAAAATTCTCATTCTCACAAAAGTGGGGGGAGTTTCTTCCACAATGCATCTAATGTTTTTGAAGTAGAAGATGAATAGTGATTTGTGTTTTTATAATTTCATGATTGCTTATGTATATTTTGTGGACTTTGTAGATTTTTTGTTGTAGCATGGTCTTACTATTAAATGATTATTAGTATTTGTGTTGTGGTTCTTAAGAAGTATTATCATTCTATGTTGTTGAAAGACTATAGTAGTAGTAGTTTTGATTAAAGAGAAAGAGTTTTAGTAATTTGTAATTTAATCTTTTTGTGTTGTAGTCTTGAAATTGAAAAGGACAAGTTTATGTTATGAAAAAAATTAAATTTGTCAATTGCACTTGCTACATTTTGCATCTAGCCTTTTCCAGCATTTGAATGGAGGGTAACTCATACCACAATGCTAACAAGGTGGGTAACTTTTCTCTTTACCCTTTCCTTTGCTACAATTATTTTTAGCACTCTCACCACAATGCTAACAAGGTGGGTAACTTTTCTCTTTACCCTTTCCTTTGCTACAATTATTTTTAGCACTCTCACCACATGTAAGCTTATTCCTTTTCTTTCTTTTTAATTATTTCAACTTCTTGTCTCTTGGCTTGTAAAATACCTTTAATTGTACGATCTTGCCTTAGAAGCATTAATTGCTCTTGAGCTTCTAAGGCATGTATGAATTCTGCCAAAGTGATCTTGGACAAATCCTTTTGTATTCTCCTATGTGGTTATTGATGCTTCATATCTCTCAAATACTATAACTAGATTTTTTCAAATATTCTAGAATTAGTAAATTTAGTTACAAGAATCTAACCTTTTTAGCAATACTTAGCAATTATCTAAGTAACCCTTAATCATCTCAGACTCTTTCATTTTTTCTGCTTCAGTTCCCACATCAAATTCAGAACTTGCATTGCCTCAAATTCGCCCATTCTCCGCATACTCTTCCTTCAAATAATCCTAACACTTAGGTGTCTCGTGGATCATGATTCTAGTAAACATAGTCTGAGAAACACTAGTAAGTAGGCATCGCTTTGCCTTTTCCTTCTTGGTTTTTTTCTCTTTGTGATTTACTTATTTGGGCCATGGTGGGACTATCAAGTAGCAAAGGCATGCCACAACCTCTTTCACGGCTTTCCACAAATTCAAAGCTTCTAGGTGGGACTCCATTCTCTATCCAAAGGTCATAGTTCTCCCCATTAAAAATAGGAGGAGCAACATGTGAAAAACTTGATTCAACATCCATTTTACAAGTCCCTTAAAAAGAGAAATTAGATACCAATTATAGGTTATTTTAAATTTTGAACAAGGAAGATAATAGATAGATAGGACAACGTGAGTGAGAGTATATTGTGTTGCTAAAGCATACATAAATTTATTGTATAACTTATTTAAATACACCAAAAATAACAGAATAAAAAATCATGCTACATGATTTTAGGAGGTCTTAATGACAATGGAATAATAAAATATCTAAAACAAGCTAACCCACTTACAACACAATAATATTATCACTTATTCAAACAAAAACTAATTTGACAGCAAATCAAAGGCATGTTCTCAACACATTGCCTTTTCAGCTTGTCTTGCTAACATATATCTTTCTAAGAGTATTATGTGCTTTCATTCTTTCTTTACCTCTTTTAATGGGTATACAGGTATAAAGCTTTCCAGTTTCATTCATGCACATGATTAGTAGTCAAAAGGTTATAGTGACATTGGCAATGTTAATTCTTACATTACTAGGCACCAAATTGAGCTAATTTGATGCCAATATAACAAGAAGCATATTTTAACACAGGAGTTTTACATTCACAGATGGAGTTGAGGATGAGCTAATCCTTCACAAATTATAATCTATAAAAACTTACTACTATAAGGAACCCTTAACAGGGAAGTTTAAAGTTGACGAAGCAGCTTTTTCCCTTATTTGTTGAATTAGCCTGGTCAGGAATTAGCTATATAAGCTCATCCAATTAAGCCACTGCAACAACATGAGCCTTGTGAACTGAGTTTTTGACATTAAGGCCAGGTGCACCAAAGCAGAAATAATGGCCCCTAAACTTCCTACCAACAGAAGTTCTCTTCACCAACTTTGGTGATTCATCATCAATTGGTGGTTGACTTGAGCAAGATGGCCCAGCAATGTCATTGTCAATGCAAATGCCCTTTTGCTTGTCTATTGATCTAGGTGAGGAAATTGATGATGACTTTGAAAATGAACTAGACCTGGATCTGCCTGAAACCTTGGCATGTGGCATGGATTGCATGACTCCATGCACTAGTCCTGAAGCAAACCTCTTCTTAGCATTTGGACTTGACTGTTGACTTCTCACAGAAAGAGTTCTTTTGTTGTTGGGAAGTGAAGATGGCCTAGAAGAAAACCTTTGTCTAAGTGGGGTTGGAGTTTCATCAAAGCTGTTATTCCATTTCCTGCATGAGTCCACTGAACCCTCATCTGTAGATTTCTTGAACCCTTCAGATTTTTTCACCCTAGGCCACTGAAGAGCTCTCTTCAACCTTGCTGCTGCATGGTTCACAGAACTAGGCCTTTTGCTAGCGGTCAACACGCGATTCTCAGTGGCATTTGGATCAAACTGAATGTGTTCTGATGAAGATGAACTCATTCCTCCACTTCCATGATCAGCACTAGCATCTGAGACATTCTCAATGCCAGTGTACAAGAATATCTCAGTATCTGAGACTCTGAATGATGTGCCAGGACTGCTTCCAATGCTTTGCATTCTCAAATGTGTTGCTATGGCTTTCCTTGAGCTATGACCTTGGCAACCAAACATTCCTCCAGCTGAGATCAACTTCTTGATTAGAATATCTGATGATGCAGAATTAGGGTGTTGCCTAAGGTAATCAAGTGGGGTCATGCCATCAACGTCAGATATATTCACATTTATAGATGGAGCTGTCATCAGAAGCTGCACAAGATCAGTGTGAATGTTGCCTATGATGGCCATGTGTAGAGCAGTTCTTCCATCATTGTTCTTGTCATTGATGATGTCCTCCAGATGGAAATTCTTACCACTTAGTAAGTTTCTCAAAAGGTCAACCTGCCGGTCCAATCTTCGGAATGCGTGAGATTGAAAACCAGATACAGCCTTATGCAGAAAAGTTTCTCCAGAGTTGTTTCTCAGAGAGATCAGTGTGGGAAATGCTGAGACTAGAGCTTCAGCTGTAGGTAATTGGCCCCTGGAAGCAGCCACATGCAAAGCAGTGTTACCTTGATGGTCTGTGGAGTTGATCAAGTCAAAGGTTGATGTAAGATATTGAACTACCTGCATAAGAGGAAAGAAAAGTTTGATTTAATGTCATACCATCACAACAAAATCAAATGATTAGATGAAACAAAGAGCTGATCTTCCTATTAGGTGGTCCTGGACCATATTGTCTCTAACTAGTCTCTATTCTCTGTATGACATATAATCAAAATGTTATTAAATTTCTCTCATATATTAGAAAACTTAAATACATGTTATATAGTGATTACTTGAGTGTATGAACACTTCATGATCCTGAACTACCTAATAATTTCTCTCTCTAAGAACATAATTGCAATAATATATGGGAAGCTCAACAATAAAGGAGCAAAAAAAAAAGGTCATAATGCATTAAAATAATAATAAAAAAGATAACAAAGTTTGTGTTACAAAGATAACAAACTTCAATTCCTTTTTATAGAAACCTTTTGAGAAGTTTACCTTGATCCTTTTTACAAGGGACCTCTAATTAATTGTCCACTCTATTACTGTCTTTTTTAACAAAAATTTCCTTAATTGTTCAACAAATCTTTTTGGTAAATAAACAATAGGTGTGATAAATTAATTTTTTGGACTGTCTCTCGCTCTCATGAGGATAGAGGAAGATCACTTGGCAGAAATCAGAACTAACTCTCAGTCATTTTGCCTCTTCGTATAGAATGCTAAAAGTTACTACATAAGTGGAGATATGTTAATTAATTATAGATGGAAAATGGTTAAGAGAAAGGACATAATAATTTAAGGGTGATTCTAAAATCAATATATAAGCTGTTGATAAATTCAGTACCATTAATTAAATTCCTTAATTTGTGTAAAGTGGTTAAAAGGATCTTGTACATAAGACCAGGACCAGACAGAGTATTTTAATCTTACCTTGAGCTTTTAATTATTTATTCCTGTGGACATACATAGTCTATGTGATCATGCTAGAACTACTTACAATAGTAAGGCTCCTACTAAGATTAGATTAATTCTATTGCCATCTGATATTTGATAGGTTGTCTACCACAAGCCCAAATATAGTAAGGCTCCTACTAAGATTAGATTAATTCTATTTCCATCTGATATTTGATAGGTTGTCTACCACAAGCCTAAATATACAAGGCCCACTTAGAATCACATTAGGTGGGAAAAGAGGGAAGAGTTAGTTAAGGTGCGTGCAGTTTTGTATTTTCAACGGGGAGTCTAGAGTGTATGCTCAGACATGGGCAGAGAGAGAACTTCTTCTGTGAGAAGCTTTTGCTCTGGGATTACAAGAGTTTATCTTGTAATACTTCTTATATTTTCAACCATAGTTGTTCAGTTTACCTTAAATTTGGGTTCCTAACAATATTCCATACCAATTGTTCTCTGTGAAAAGGGGATTCTTCATTGTATTTATCAAGAAAAAATCTATGATCAATCAACATTAACACCAAACAAAAATTTATGTTAAGAACTTTAATGTCCCTACTATCACAGATTCACAGCAAAATAGTCATATGAAAGGGGGTTATGAGAAAGAAGGTGAAGAGTAGCAGTAGCTTCAAACATTTGGTGCACAAGATTTAAGAACCTGTTTGTATAAAAAAAATTTAAGAGTTTTTCTACTGAAAATAAAGATCTTTTTCCGGTAAAAAATTCTCAAAAACACTTCTACTATCCAAAGAGTGACCAGGAGTGAAGTAAGTGATGATAAGAGATAAGACCATCACCTCAACCTGCCCTCTGCCTGCAGCTGCATGCAAAACAGTAGATCCCTCAGAATCTCTATAACCCAAAACATCTGAGCAATTAGCAAGAAGCTCCTTCAAAATCTTCAGATTCCCTCCTCTAGCAGCAGCATGAACAGCCCTATTGGTCATCTCCCACTTATAAACAGAAGGAATGTTCCCAACATGCCCCTCCATGATCCCACCTTTGCCAGCTAGAAACCTTGGTGAAACAGCAAAATCAAACAGCAGCCTGAAAACTTCACAGTTCTTGCTCCTTGCAGCAGCATAAAGTATGTCAGTGACACCATACTCTCCCTCACCAAAAACCAGCAATGGGTTCCTCTCAAGAAGGACTTGAACAAAAGCCAAGTCCCCAGCTGAGGCTGCAGTGTACATTAGCCATCCACCATATCCAGCACTAATGAGAGAATTTTTCCCCCTCTTGGACTCACATTCAAGAAGCAACTTCTGTGCCACTTCACTACGAAACTTTGCAACATCATTGAATTGTTCTTCATCATCCCACACCACTTCCAGGCGCCGAATTCGGCGCAGGGAAGTGAGCTTGAAGAGGTGGTTACTATCCATTCTAAGCAACTCACGAACCAAGTCATAGAGGCCATTAGCAGCAGCCCAATCTATTGGTGATGCATACCACCACTGGTCCCCAGTGCTCTCCCAACGAAGAGGAAAATATGTAGGAGGAGGCATTGACAAGGTTGTAAGGCTAAAGGCTAGTGATTTGAGTATTGTAATAAGTAACAACTGTAACAAAATGGGCACAGATAATAATTGAAACTGAGACGAACAAACTTAGAACAACTGAACCTCACACTGAAACTAATGATTGCAAAGGTGAAAGGGAAAGAAAGTAACTGGGGATGGAACTGTTGCAGCAGAACAAAAAAAGAGTACAGAAGCTGGACCTGTGTGAGGAATATAGAAAACAGATGCAGCACAAGAAAGCTTATATGGGAATTATGGCAATCAACAACTAATTAAGCGAGTATAAAGGGAAGCAAACTATTCACATGTGAGAAATGTAGAAAAGCACTAAAGCATACACATGAAGACAACACATGAGACTAGTTAAAGACTCAAGGGTTGAATTGTACTAGTTGCAAAATTCTATTAGAACACCGAGTAATCAAATATGATAAGGATCACAAGCGCACAAGAAGGGAAAAAGAAGGGGACATGAGGTTGGTTACGTAGGTTGGTGGTGTGGTCATAATAATATCAAGTAAATAGTATGAGAATGGAAACAGCCATAATTGTTCTCACAAAGTTTACACAGAAAAGGTAACAGGCACTAGAAAGAAGAATATTGTTTATAAAGGTGATCACAAGAGCATTTGCAGAAGATAACATGAGAAAGGGATGTGATATTCCAGAAAAAATAAATTTGTTCAGCTTGGAATCTCAAAAGGGAACTCTAAGATGCCAATAAAAATCTCATTGATGATTATGGTTTAGAACAGTGAAACGCTTGTAGGATGTAAAGGACATGAATAATAATAATAATGAAAGAGGGGTTGGCTGCAATGATGGTAGTAGAAGTAGGAAGTTCAACCAATGCAAAAGAGATTTCACTGTTCACAAAGGTATTGAATTGAAGTAATTATAAGACTAACTGAAACAGGGTGCTTTTGCTTCACACTTTGAGAGACAGAACTCATGTGTCCATCAAATGTTGTGTGCAACTTGTAATAAAATAAATTATCAGAGTCTTTGGACAATCAATTATATTCTATGATTGATGTGGTTAAAGTGATATTTTAGTGCCACAATTCACATCTTATAGCCCTAAACAATTGTTCAACCAAAATAATAATGTTTTTACTCATTCCCCTGGAATGTTTCTGGCAAAGTTTATTGAAATTGACTTTCTTTTTTCTTTTATTAACAACATATTAGACAGCCACACGTTTGCGATATAGAATATAGCATCTATGAAAATAGAAAAGGTAGGCTGTCAATATACGCTATCTTTAAAAGAAATTCTAATTGCTATTATTACACAATTTTTTCTATTCCTCTTTCTCATATATTAATTTAATAAATATAAACAAATAATATTATAGAGAGATTCACTTATCCAAAAACTAAGTCTTTGTAATATTATTATATTCGACAATTCATATTTTACATTAAATTTAACTATCCAATCATTAAATTAAAAAAAATTAATATATAAATCAAGTTTGTAAACTTTTAAAAACTTTTAAAAATTATTTAATATTCCGTTTTATTAATTCAAATTAACAGATAATTATAAAAGTTATACGTTGATTTAAATCTATATAACAAAGTATTATGATTTTTAAAATTTTAAAAAAATTATAAACTTGATCTTTGAATAACTTTTAATTGAACGATTGAATCGTTAAAATTTGATGTAGAATATATATTATTGAGTAAAGTAAGTATTAAGACTTATTTATAAGTGGATCTCACTTATACATATATAGATAATTATATATAATTAGATCGTTAAAATTTGATATATAACTCTAGATAAACTTACTCTAAAATAAGTGGATCCCTACTCTCATGCATCCTATAGTGATAGACCTTATATAAGGGAGGTGGTGACTCAAATTTTACCTTGACAAGTCGCGTAAATTGTGTGTTATCTTAATTTAAACCTTACCTAAATCAGTTATTGATAGGTTTTACATATTACTATAAATATTCGTTGAATCTAGTGAACACAAAGAAAGTATTTCTTTGTCATTAAAATCTATTTTATATTTAAGTCAAAATTTGAATTCTAAAATACAAATTATTATTTCCACACTACTGTTGATCTCTAAATCATCATATATGTATGTATAAGTAATTAGTAGAAAAGAATATTATGTGATTTCATTGGAGGTGCCAAAAAGGTTTGAAAAGGAAGTCTAAATATATTAACTTTCATATAGCAACAAAATATTGTTTGGGTTGTTTTTGAGTAATAGTCTCCCTAACCCACCGGCCTCTAAAAGTAGCTGAATTGTTTGTGTTTGTGAACCTAAATTTAGTGATTGACCTAAAAGTTGCAACTCTTAAAGCAAATAAATCAAAATTTGTCGGTGTAATCAACCAATGATTTGATACCATGGCAACATGAAAAGAACAAGGCAATTGAATTTAAGAAATTTTCGGTTTCGTCACGATA
Source organism: Cajanus cajan (assembly GCF_000230855.2). NCBI lineage: Eukaryota > Viridiplantae > Streptophyta > Magnoliopsida > Fabales > Fabaceae > Cajanus > Cajanus cajan. Next base: position 18,073,341 of record NC_138518.1, on the reverse strand, counting down.
ATTTTTATACGTTTACATAAACTTTTAATCATACCGAAAACGGATATTTCATTATTTTGTCTCAAACAAAAAAGTGTTTCACAGAAAAGTAATATTGTATGTGAAATTAAGCCATGAGCTATTATAGTACTTCAACTCTAGAAGTTTTGTTATAGAACTTTTCTGCTCTCATACATTCATATTCTAGAATTGGATCCACTATTCCAGTGTAGTCATTTTTATCGTTGGATAAAGATTGTACGATTGAGATTCTGAACGTGTATTTTTAGTTGATTGGATATATATATATATATATATATATATATATATATATATATATATATATATATATATATACGAAGAGGGATGTATTTATTCTGAAAATAGGTTTATCTAAACTTATTCTATTCAATAATTCATGTTTTATATCAAATTTTAACGATCAAATCGTTGAATTTAAAGTTTTTAATGCATAAATCAAATACGTAAAAAAATTTTAAAAATTAAAAATTATTTGATACTTTATTTTATTAATTCAAATCAATGTATAAAATAATTTTATGATTATCTGTCAATTTGAATTAATGAAATAAAGTATCAAATAATTTTTAAATTTTTTAAAATTTGCAGACTTAATCTTTACATTAAGAACTTTAAGTTCAACGATTGAATCGTTGAAATTTAATGTAGAACATGAATTATTGAACAAAATAAGTTTAAATAGATTTATCCCTAAAATAAATGGATCCCTTCTCTTTATATATATATATATATATGAAGATTATGTGAGAATTGGTTATAAAATGTCTTCGATATTTGCCGTCTACTTGCGATTCTATAATTGTCGTTGAATAAAAAAAAATAGTTTCATACACTAAAAATTAAATATAAACTTATGCTAAATAGTCTATGTTCACAAGTTTTTTACATACAATAAAAATCAAACAAGAGATTTCACATTTCACGTTAAATGTAGCAGTATATAGAAGTTGTTAATTAATGAGTCTATGGCTATTAGGACATTTCTAAGTTTAAACAAAGAAAATAGAAATTAATGTACGATGGACATGCAAGCATGAGGTAATTTGATATTATCATATTAACAAGTGTAAATGTCAAGAAAGCAAGCACGCGTGGTGGACATGGCTGATGTGCTCCTCGTGAGAATATCCAATCAATAAAGTTTCTACCCCTTCCACAAAGATCTTATCCCTTATTGACCAACAAAAAGCATTAATTGAATAATTGAGAGATACCCCTTTCTTGTTAGTTATTACCATCATCAATTACTATTAGTTTAGAGTAAATTAGACTCGCGTGATGAAATTATACTAATACTTTCTACTTTTTCTACATTTACATGAGAGTCATAAATTAGTGTAATGTTTTTTAAATAATCAAGAGAAATCAATATAATGTCTAAGGGATGTTAGCACCATATTTTTCAAACAATTAACAAAAATTATTGTAGGAGTAAAAAATGTATGAGGCATTTGTGTAGTTTAATGAAATCTCAGCGTAATTTACTAATTAGTTTAACATCTAACCTCATTGATCCTACAGGTTTTCTAGTTTTTCTGCTACCATGCCTAGTTAAGAGGCACAGGTCAAGTTTTGAATGCAATCCAACCACAGATATAAAAATAAATAAATAAAAATAATAATAATATTTGAAGATCTCACACTTGCAGCTAAGCTATCAATTTCTCCCAAACCAACAATTATTAGCACCACAACTGAAATGTACAAACTCTGAGGTGAAGACATTATGAGAATGAATGGCCTTAATGCATGTTAATGAGGGGTTGGTAATCCCTTGAGACAGTGGTAGTTCACCTTGTTTAGGGCATGATGCTGGCAGGGATTATGCTAAAGATTTTGGTGAGCTGTCTTTGCTAGGTGCTCAACAGTGACTTGAGTCCAACCACTGATGTTCATTGATCTTGGAATCACAACTCCCAAAAGCAAAAGTTAACATGTGGAAGGCAGCTTTTAACATATAGGTACTACATCCAAAAGCTGGTATAGAGGAGCAGGATGCCTGCTTTTAACAACAATGATTCATGTCATGTCCAATTCCACCCTCCACCAGTATCATTTTTTTGCCTCCTCTTTTAACTTCAGCTAGTCTCTTTCTTGCTTTAGTGAGGGGTCAGGAAAACATAGAGCTTCACATGGGCTCTAGACCATGACAAGCATCACTAACAACTTCCCAATATCCTGTTCACTGAACAAGGTTGGATTATAAACACTGATTCATTGTCATGGAAATGTTCTTACCATTTTATGCCATCTTAATATATGAGCATTCATTATTATCGTGTTAGATACTGTTATCTATTTAGGAGGTTAGTATTTCTTTATTATTTTTTAATATATACCGATTAGAGATCTATTTAAGAACACAATATTATCTATCAAATATATCACATTTTATTGGTTAAATATTAAATAATTGTTACAATATGTAATGTTGTATAATATTATCTGTATCTCTTACTTACCTTTCACCTTTTTTTATACATGCATCCTAAAATCAAAGAGAAAACTTTTTGATGTGCCAAGTTTGCATCTAGAAAACAATTTCCTATGGGATAAGAAGATAGTACAGGGACCACGACCAAAGAAAAAAAATGATACAAGCAGGCAATCAGGGACCACTAAACCATGGCCAATAAAATTATCTCCATACCTTAAAAACATATAACTCTTATAAAATGGTATAATGCATAAAATGAGAAAATAAAAATAAATACATTATTTATTTAAATTAAAGTACTCTGTAGCTGGTTGGATTTACGTCACATAGTGGTTAAGTACATTACATTTACATGAGGAAATAATTTATTTAACTGAAAATCTCATTTGATCTTCGCTATGTGTAAAAACTCTTTTAAGTCAGTAATAATCATAGTATTGGAATTAGTTATTGACCCAGTAAATTAGAGATGCACATGGCAGAACCAATAAAATATTAAAGTACTTTCAAAAAAATATTTTTTATTTTCCAAGATTTGTATAACAAAATAAAAATAAAGTGAATTTTCGTAATTAAAAGTAAAACAAAGGAAAACAGAGAACAAATCCCACTTTAGAAGGGTAAATTCCCTTTTAGATAAAGCAATTAAAAAGTTCACGAAGCCCATTTCAGTATGACTAATCCTGAACAGAAGGCTCCACCAAGTCAATGATATAAAAGGGAAATAGCATATGCAATTTTAGTAAACCTCCAAAAGTGAGATACCATTGGATCACCCACCAGTTAAGTTCACTAGCCGGGGGACAAGAGATGGTGGCTTACACCCATGAAGTTCGATAGCAATGTCAAAACTATGGCCCATGTACATTAAGCAATAAAAAAAATTCTTAATACACATTACAAGAAGTGGAACTAGTTTAAGTTTTTAAAGTACAATAGTCCATTATTGAAAGAAGAATACATGATGGGAGCAACAACAATCACAAGAAATCTAATTGCATTTCCATCATAAATGAATACAAAAATTACAACTTCCATATTGATTTTTCATTAAATTAGTGGTTACCAACTACCAAGTATGCCATATTTACTAATAAAGGAAAGTTTGTTTATCCAGTTTTTTACCTATACAATGTGATTCTTGAAATATATATATATATATATATATATATATATATATATATAAAGAAGCAAATTTGATGTGTACAAATGTGCAATTATCATTCCATAGACACCACAATACTGAGTTCGTGGAAGGGCATTCTTTCGTCGTTTATATATGAATCCTCTTGAATGAACATTATAATAAATTTCTAATCAATGTTAAAAAGCTAAGCAAAGAAAAGGAAAAAAAATGATTAATAAGGTTCTGTTCAATCAACAAAAGCACTTACCAAGCATCCAAGGGAAAAATAAAAACAAACTGCAAAATGGTAGAAAGAAAAGAAACAACAGAAGTGCTAAATCATGCAATTCTTTGGATTTTGTTCCGTTTAATGATTTGCATACATGTAAGCCAATACTCAAAGGAATCCCAGAAGACAGAACCACAAAAAAAAATAAAAGAAATGGAAAAACTCCAGAGTGTTATTTCAACTCCACATCCCCCTAATTTCACTTTTTGACCATTAAATCAGTTCTTTGCCTTGACAGAGTTATTCTCCTTGATCCTTGCTCGGTTATCCAGCTTAACAAAGCGTTTTAGATCTTCATAAGGTAGTGTTTCGATGTTCTTCCTACGCAGTTCACTTAGTGCCATGCGTTTATCAAGCAGATGCCACAACCAGTCCGGGTATTCCGAATCAGGCTGGATTTTTGGATCAGTTCCTTCCTTGAGAATGTTGGCACCTACAACTGTACTTGACTTGACTTCTTTGCTAAGAGTTGATGCTTTGGGTGCATCACCAGCTCCACCCCCTTTAGATCCTTTCTTTGCTTTACCAGTGGCGTAAGTTCGTTGGCATGCAACCACAACTGCTTCTTTGGTGGTAAGAATGTGTCTAACAGACCTGACATGGTTCATGGCCATGACTCTCTTCTGAAAGAAAAATTTACTTCACTTCAGGACGGAACATAACTATGTAGAAAATCCCAGTATGAATACATATACAGATCTACATTCTACTGTGAGGTGAATACTGGTTCTCTTAATTTGAATTCAACAACTTATTGCTCAGAGTTCAGATTCCAACTCTATAAATAGGATGCAGTGAAAGTGAAACACATCAATCTGAACTTCTACCTTCCCCTTTTAAAACTTTTCATTAAGAGTTTAGTAAAACAAAGTTATCAATATTGTGGCTTAAAGAGAGCAGGAAACTAACAAAACTGCAATTATAAGAACATTGTATCATTCCTCTTCTTTCCCAACCCCACACCTCCAGAACTTTTTTTTTTTATATATATATAAATTTGCCTAAAACCAGTGGCCATGAATACATCTGCATTATTTGTATTCTATCCAAAAGAATGACTGTTTTAACAATATCATCTTACTGTGAATTTGATTCAAGGAGAAACAAATGCTTATTTTTTTTCTAACTTCATAAGAAAACTTTTGAAAATAAAGAATTATTTCTCAAAAACAAAAAGTAATTTATACCAAAATCGCCCTTAAATAATAATAATAATAGGGTGAAATGTGCTATAGGTCTCTCTGGTCATAAGTTGTCTTAGTTTCTACATTTTAAAAACGATGATTTTAGTTCCTCATCATCACATACATTTTTTAACGAGTTTCCTCCTAGTAACTTGAGTTTCATTAAAAGGGATGAAATTTAAATTTACCAATTATCAAAAAAAAAAAATACAAAGACCAAAGCCATTGTTCTTCAAAATATAGAGATTAAGACCAATTTTGACCAAAAACTATATAACCTAAATAACACATTTTACCCAAAATAATAATACAATTGCATTTCAGAACCTCAAAAACAGTATACACATTGTTCCAGAATTAAGTTAGCAGTGAATATCTTCACATTCTATTGCACATGCTTGTGAAGTGAACTACAAAAGACTGCAAATTTCAACACTATGGAGTAAACGCTAACATATCAGTATCCATCAGAATTTCCACAAGGCTCATTGTCGCAAACCCGAAAAATTTCCGATCTTGCGACCTATAGTTTATACTACCTTTTGAAAAATCTCATTAATTAAGGAATGCTCGGAAACCAGACTAATCCCTAATTAATGATTTTGAAAAGTAGGTTCATGGAGTTGCCACCAATGTTTTACTCAAAACATTGGAAAAAGAAAAAGTTTTTAAAAGTTTAATAATGGCCTTGATAACCAGAATTGGGTTCGAGAGTCGATTACGTGTAGGGAAGGTATTAAGTACCCTTACAACGTCCTTAATCGGTACTCTTAATATTTAATCTCCTTTATTAATGGTTATTTACATGGTTGAAATTTAAATTACACGGTTGATCCTAAAGTGTCTACATGATTGCTTTTATTATGACGATATTTAAAATGAGGGAATAGAGAAAAGAGAAGAGAATTGACTGAAATACCTCTTAAACGAGCTTTACTGAATATTCAAATATGGGAATCTATGGAAATCTATTAGGTGCTTTTTGGCTACTTTAGAAGGGAGAGAGAGAGAATTTTCGAGCTATAAGGAGTCTTGGATCAATTTTTCTCAGCCCCTGGAGCAATGCCTAAGTCTGCTACTTATAGACATTAGAAATGGTTATAACGGCCCGTTCTGGATTCATAACTTTAACAATGATTGTGCAGAGTGTCTTACAAGCAATGAGCAAGACAGCAAGGTTATCAATGTTTTACAATTTGAGGTTACTACTGACCTCAATTTGCCGATCAATTTTATGATGCACTCATTGAATCAAGATTCACAGCCAAAATCACATCCTCAATTTTTTTATATTTCAGCATTTTCCTAACATATTTGGCATCCTTCAGTTTGACACCCTCCTTCATTCATTTCCAAACACTACCCATATCTAAAGCAAGCCCCTGTTCATCTCACACCCACTCACAAGCTCAAGGCTATCAATCACCAGTGTTTCTGGCCATTCCAGGCATTTTCTGACACCTGCCAGCCACTACTCAGCCTCAAGCATGCCCCTCTTTGCAGTTTTCAGGTCTGTTCTTTTTCCCCACCCTATGCTCTACTGCTCAACCACTCACTGTTCAGTATTTTTTATGAATGAGTCTTTAATTTTGAGCAAATTTCATTCAGTGTAATCTTCAATATAGCAGCCATCTCTGATGTAGCATTTTAGGGGCTGCTATCCAGAACTATAGCTATCAGAATAAGATAAGTATGCTATGAAAGATGCCTAGTGTTTTAAGAACAAGTAATCTCATTAGAGCAAGAATCCGTAATCTCATTCTTAAATTGTCAGCAGTCAGCAAACAACTGAGAAGCCGGCTAACACAATCGAAAAATTGTATCTCATTAGAGCAAGAACCAGTAACTACACTAGTGAAACTTCTAATATAATTGTCACACATAAATTTAAGGTTCACCTAAAAATGGTTCTCACTCCCTTCAAGAGTCTCTTGCAAATACTTGGAAATCTCTTCAAAACACAATTGCATAAATCTAATATTAAAATCAAACCAAAATGAGTAGATATGAAACAAAAAAATAAAAATAAAAATCTCTCAATGGTATAATAAAGTTCTTTCCTTTCTTCCAGAACAAGTGCCAAGGGAAAGTGCAAGTGTGCTCAATGAAGAAATTAGCATTCAAAGCAACAAAACAACTTTATTTATATTTATTAAGTAGACATGTCAAAACCATAGTTATTAATAGTACACTTTCGTAGCAAAGCATGGCCGAGGGGCCATCAACAGCTACGAAACTTCCATCATGGGGCATTATTCTGTTGTGGACATCACAGCAGCTTTCGCAGCCGAAAAGGTGGAATTTTGGGGCGCTATAGTGCTGCTACAGTTTGGTGGGCCGAAATCCAATTTTTGCCCTTGAAACTGCAAAATGTTAAGAAATCCAAACCCCTTGTATTTTTTCCACTCTTTTCTTCTCAACTGTTCAAGACCTTCTCTCTTCAGTCTTCTCTTCCTCTGTGTTTTGTGGCTTCCCCTGTTTGTGTAACTAGAGCCACCCATCTAAATAGATTTTTCCAGCGACACCCATCCTTCACCCTTCTCTATGTCGCGTCTCTGGTTACAGCTTCTATTAATTGTTTCAAACTTTAACAATTAAGACATTGTTTCCTTTACTTTTGTTATTCACTTGTAAATTTCACTTTAAAAATATGACTTTTAAATTGTTAATCATGAGCATGTCATGAATTTTACATAGTTTACCTAATTTTTGAGCTTTTATATGTATATAGTATAAATATAAATATAAATAAACGTAAATGATATAATCTGAATAAAAAATACCACAATAGCAGCCAAACTGCTGTGTTTCACCACTATAGCATTTTTGGCGACAGCCACTATGCGCCAAGATTGATAACTACGCACAAAATGTCCTTCAGTTAAAACTTTATTTCTTCCCCTGAAGAACCTAAAGTGAGACAAAGCTATATAAACGTAAATAACCAACTAGTTCTACAATTTACATAGAGAAATACACCGAAGAGCATAAATTTTATCATGAAATCAATCTGACAGGATAATAGCACATCCTCAATTTCTGTGTCACTAGTTATGTCAGATTCATATATCACTCCGAGAGTAGGCAATTACTGATTAGTAGTAATTCCTTCTCCCACCACAGTCTAATTCCAAGAAAACAACCAACAAAGCGAGTATAGGGAAAAATTGTTCAATTAAGAATACCCAACCAAAGACAATGGGAAAGTTTATATCGAATGCATGCAGTGTTAGGATAAAGAGGTAAACTAACCACACACACTTTTAATTCTAGGACCAACATTCAGTTCAACCCTACTTTTCGAGAAATCACAAAACCTTAAAGAAACATTCTTCAAACTTCTGGAAAGCACAATTCATTTTATCTAGAATCTTAACAGAAAATCCATGAACACCCCCACTTCCCCCACCCACCCCCAAACAGAATCAATAGACCAAAAAATCCAAACTTGGTGCAAAGGGGTGTCAGAAAAAGTCCTTTTGCTTGCAACCCTCAACAAGCACCCCAAATCAAAAAATCAAAGAACATGACATAACCAATTCCACACATACAAAAAAGAGAAAAGCAGTTAAATGAGAGAGAAAAAGGGGGTACCAGTTGTCTGGATTGAAGGGTTATGGGAAGAACAAGCTTGTTGAAACACGGGCGAGGCTTAGTGTGAGAGTGAGAGTGATTGGAGAACCAGAACAGTAGAAGAAGGTTCAGAGCATCTCTTGAAAACCCTTTTGATTGAAAAAAAATGAAAACTTTGGGAGAATTTGCTTCACACTCAGATCTACTCACTCTTCACCTTCTTCTCCACCCTTACCTGCTTTTGAGTCAAACAAGGATTTTTAAACCTTAAAAAAACCCCAACCTGTGACCTAATTAAAAGCACACGAGTGCGCCACTCGCCCGAGTCAACTCAATTCTGCTTTCACCAATTTATTGACGTTTATTACATATAAATTATGAATGTGAACAAAATAATAAATAGACAAGTTTTGGAATAAAAGATTACTTAAAAATTAAAAAGAAATGACATTTAGAGGAAAAATGTAATATAAAACGAAATTTTAAAATTTTAAAATATGTATAAATAAGCTGAATAATTGTAAAGTTACAAGAAAAGCAAAATACAACCAAAATATCTTCATAATTAAAAATAATAAAAAATTATTTATAAATATAAATATAGAGAAGATTTTTCTCTTATCTAGATATAAACATGCGAAGAAGAACAGTTGAAATTAACCTAGTTGTAGGGTTTGAGATAAATATATATGTGAAGACTTAGAAGTTTAATCTTTTTCATTGATGTTATTGCTTGCTAACTAAAAAAAAAAAACAAACACACGCAAAGAAGGGAAAAATCACTCTTTCTCAATAAATTCAAAATAATCTTAATGCAAATCATATTATAAATATGTTTGATTTAAATTGAATTTAGTGTATTTTGTAAAAAAAAATACACATATAGTAGAGATAATGTTAGGAGAGAATTAGTTGTAACAACTTATTATACATTGATTTACATATAATTTAGACGTTGATTTTAAATATGATTTAACAATATATTTTAAGTGTCACACTATAATCAATACTAATATTTTTAAACAATATACTAACATATATTATATTTATGTGTGTAAGTAAAAATACTTTTTAGTGACACATATTATGTCACTATAGGACGCATGTCAATATATGAAAATTTTCTTATAGTGAAAATATAATTCTCTCTTAAATAAATCATACTCACCTATAAGTATAGAGTCTTTAATTATTATACCAATTTGTCAATAGCATTTTTTATATATTTATTTTAAAAGAGATTTATTTGATGGTTACTAAGAAATATTTTTTATCATATAAAAAATATTTATAAAATGAGAATATAAAAAAATCTTAATCTTCATGCATTTTAACTATAAAAAGTTTTATAGTTTTTTTAATGTGCCAATACATAACCACAAAGTTAAACATTTTAGATTTTATTACATAAATATTTTGAATAATATAGTAATTCAAAATTAAATTATGTAAATAACCTTCAAGTGAGCTGTCTATCAAAATTAAATCCTTGAAATAGATGAGAAAAGATACTTCATACACTAATATTTGCATTTAAGTATTAACATAGCAATGATGTTAAACTATGACCACCATCTCATGTCATATAATTCTTAAATCTTACCAATTTTTTTTAACCACCCAACTCTTAAAATAAGGTATATTATTTAAAATTGTGTATTGTGTTTTTTTATCAATATTATTGATGCAAAATGTAACGATCTGTCATAACCTTTACACTCTATGAATCATGCAACTATACTAGTCGATTAAGATAACCATTAACTAAATAATAATGCATATATGGATATATGAGTAAAATAAATAAAACCTCTATTTATATTTACAAACCATCTAGAAAATATGTATATAAATATATACGATCATCCAAAAATCAAAGTAATGTCCTGATGTCGGTCAAGCCCTATAACTAATACATCCTATGTCAAAATGACATTAGGACCAAAAATCTCACACCTTCGTAGCAGTCACCACAGCTCCAAGTTAATCCTAACCTGCTCTCATACAAAGTATGATCATCATAGTCCATCCACATGGAAACAGAAGAATAAGCTAAAATTCAATGAACAATCATACAAGCATAAGAACAAACTATGTTACTCAATCATCGAGTCACCACATCATGAAGTCAAACACCATATATTTCATCATAACAACAATCATTCAATTAAGCAACAAATTAAAGATATCAATGCATATCTATCATCTAATGCATCGTCACGCATTCACCTAGGAGATCTCCCTAACAACAAAGCAATATAAGTGACATCTCATCCTACCGAAACCACTCCAACCATTTTGGACAAGTCTGTTAAGAGTAAAATTTGAATCTAGAATGGCCCGTTCTGGAAGCAAAACGCCCTGTTCTGGATTTGAATTTAATTCATAACAAACTATTGTGGAACAGCTCGTTCTCAACTAGGGTTTTAAGGCCTTTTCTGCATATTGGAACAGCTTGTTCAAAATTTGAAACGGATCGTTCTAGTTTGGAAATAGGTCGTTCCAGCTTGGGAATGACCCGTTCTGGGCTACTAAATCAGTCTTTATTGGGCTTTAGGCCTTCTGATACCATATCTTGTCATTTCTAGTCCTTCGGGAGCTGCTTTTCTTCTTGCTAGATGTCCATTTCCTTGTTTGTATACTCTGAACGAAATTAGGTGTCTAGACTCATAAACCGTGTTTAAAATTAAACGCCACAAAACCCTTAAAAATAGAGAAAAAGAGTCAACAAAATTAATAATAAAAAAAAACAACAAAAATATCATATATATATTACCCCAAAAACCTAAACTCCTTATACAATGGAGAAAGTATTAAGAAAGCGTGTGCTACCTGAATAAATCAAAGGGAGAAGCGAAGACTTACACTTGGATAAAATCAATGGGAAAAGAACGGTGTCTCCGGTGTCGAGCGATGGTTTCTGCCGCCGTTGTTTCGATGCTACGATGCGTCGAACTCTGAACTCGAAGCTTGGTAACAGCACGTGGTTTAGTTTAGATCATTCAAAGATCCAAAATGGAAATGAAACCCGAATCCGAAAAAAGGAACTGCTTCTTTTCTATGGGCCTGGGCTTATTGTAGATGCAAAACCCACAATAGGCCCAATGTGTAGTGCCTGAATCAGTGAACTGATTCTAGACGTTTTTTCTTCTTTTTTCATTTTATACTCCATTTCATACATTTTAAATCTCGTCTTAAATTATTTAAGATAAATTAATAGTAAAAAAATAATTTTAAAAAATCAATCTTATAATTAATTTTCAAAAAAAAAATAATATAAAATCATTTTCTAAAGAATATATGACGGGTATAAATAGGAAAATGAAAAATGAGACTTAATTTTCTTCAAATATGACATTTATTATAACTAGAAGAGTCGAGACACTTCGTATCTCTAATAATTACACACAGACAAGATATTAGAAGATTATAGATAATTATTTAGATATAATATAAAAAAAATTCTTTTACATATAAGGGGTATAATGGTCCACTAAAAAGTGGAGGCAAAAAATGTTTACATACTCCGATCCCCTTTATTAATAGGTATAGATATGAAGAGAGTAATTATTTTAAAATTTAAAATTATATTAGTTTAACATTTGAAAATGATTCTTCTAAAAAAATGTTTGGAAATGATTTTTTTATTATTCTACGTGATTGGAAGTGATTCATAAACTATTTTTTTATGATTTAATTTCAAAATTTATATTTTCAAAAATTTAATTTTAAAGTTTATTAAATTATCTTCTAAACATTTAGTTCCAAAACATAGATCAAAGACTCATTTAACATGTTGGTCGTAAGATAATAAGACTCAATTTTTTTTATTATTTAAATTTGAGTTTTGTGAATAAAAATATATAATTGAAATGATAGATCACATTAAAAATTGTTACTCAAATTTAAAAGTGTTAAAATGGTTTTAATGCTCCAACTTCTTAAAAATGGCTCCAAAAAGAATAAAACAACAATTAATATCTAGGCTAGAAATCTACTATTTGACTACTATTTTAAAATTTCAATCCAATACTCATGAAAATCTCTTTTTCTTGTTTTTAATTAAGGGTTGAAATTTTACTCAATAAAATTGTTACTTGAGTGGATCCGAACCTGAATCTTACATATGATAAATATGTTAGATAACTTTACAATTTTTAAATTACTCATCGACATAAATACCTAAATTTGTAGCCTTATTTTTTCCTTATACTTTTGGGTTCTTTTTTGTTACTGTGATATTAGTGCAAAATATTCACCAGCTTCTTTTCTTTCAATCACAGTTTTTTATTTATTTATAAGACTCGAACTCGACCTAATGCCATGTTGATTTGGACTCAGATGCTCTAAACTACGAAAGACATTTTGAAGAATAAATTGCATTCATAACTATTATTTAAAAAATTAAGGATTGACATAATTTTTTGGTTACAACTTAAGGATTGAGATTATGATAACACATATGCTTATAAAGTAAATTATGCTTATTCTTAGAATCAAATTTGCTTATTTAAATTTCAATTTTTATCTAAAATTTTACAAGAGTCAATTTGAATTTTTGGAGTTGAAACGTCACTCCTCATGAATAAATAGTATGTTTAAGCCAATATTTATACACTATAAGTCATTTTTTTTATAAAAATAATCATGTTTCTCTATAAAAATGTCAAATCGTCTTAATATTAAAGGTATATTTGACTAAAAAGAGGGGGGAAATTTTTCATTGAGTCAACTCAATAATTAACTTACACGGATTAAATCATATAAATATGTAAATTTGATTTCTTGAATTCTTTCTTTCATCCTTATATGATTTAGTGTGAATCTCTTTTAACAAAGAAAAGATGTAATGATTTCTATTAAGTTTTCTTATGCATTTACTTTTAAAGTAAAAGTTTCCAAAACAAAAATACAAAATTTCAAATCTAAATTTAGCCAAAACTAAATTTGGAAATGAAGATTGTTAAAAGTCAAGTTTATGAATGATCATCGAAAAACACATTAATTGTGGTTGTTTCCCCATGTTAGGAAACAATCCCATCTAATTAGCTATATGTTAGGAAGATAAAAATAGAAATGGTTGAAATAGCATTCAAAAAATAAAATAAATACTTAAGATGTTTGTTCATAGAGCCCAAAACACTTGGAATTTGAAAATATACTTTCATAATCTTCATCATGAGGAACCATAATAAATTAAAATGAAAGGGATCATTAGGAATGATTGTAAATTATCAAATTCTTATAGTTATTGCGGATTCTCGCACTTATGAAATTAAGTTTTAATTTTTAACATGTTGAGAAAAATTATATACCAAAAGGATCCAATATGCAGTTTTTCATTTATGAGATTCACCATCTTTTACGTACATTCACAAATATATTGTTGCAAAATGTAACTTATTTCACTACTCCTTTGAACAATGAATATAAACTTCTCATAATTCAAATACTAAATTCTATCAATTATAATATATTGAAGTTTCTCACTTCAATTCATATTTTAGAATTTTAAATTAAATTTTCAAATAGAATTTGAGTTTTTTTTAGGTCAATTCTAATGAGAGTTGTTATCTCACTTTACGTACCAACAACTTATATAGTTACTCAAACTATTGGAGAACAATTGAGAAAATAATAGATTACTAAATGAAACAATTGTTGTTTCATATTTTTTTAGTCTCACTTATATTTTAATGGCATATAAATGCTTTAGAAGAAAATTGTAGATCTATTCTAGAAACTTTCGAGAGCTATCGAATAAGAGACAAAAATTACTTGAGTTGTTTAATGTACTTGATGTTATGACATTATTATAAGAGTGTAAAAATTATAAAATATTATGTGTAGCATCTCATATAAGTTACATTATGGAAGATAAACTCTTATATACAAATACACTTAAAACACATTTGAATTTTAGGCAAGTATCATTCTCCACTTATAAGAAACATAAAACAAAAGCAAATTGCATAAAAAAAACTAGTATATATTAAAATTCAAAAGTATATAATATATTTTTAATGTGTGACATCTAAAAGCTTACATCAATGTCAAACATTGTAACATTGTCCAATTTTCATAATCTGCTTATGCAAAAGATAAATGTAGCATATATGCTTCCAAATTTTCATAATAAAATCATGCAATGACAAATAACAAGATAATCTTGTATGCTTGGTACACACTATTGATATTCATATGATCATCAAACAAAAGTATTGAATATTTGAACAAAAGGGTAGAACAAACATACATACATAGTTTTCCCTACTAAATCCATGAGTTGATGAAGATGGAAAATAAAAAGATGATATATTACAATACTTCCTACTTGTACGTTGTAGAGAAAAGAAATATCATATCTCATATTGTATATTAACCGCACATGAATCAAAAGAGGACAATAGATTAAGGTAAAAGACAAGGAGTTGGTGTGAAAAGCAAAAACTCCTAAATAAAAAATAAATAAACAATGTAACTAACAAATAATTTTATTCCCTTCTCATTATCATAAAGAGACAAACATCAATTGTTTTTATCAAAAAGGATAATGTCTCAATTTCTATAAACAAGTGTTTACATTGACTCAAAATAGGGTAAAAAAAACATTTTTATTTTTTTTCTCCTTTTTATTGGAGGGAATCTTACATCAATGGAACAATAAGCTTATTACTTATCATAGTACTTGATAAACCAATGGTGTATTGATAGATCACAAATCTAGCCAAAAAAATAGAAAGTGTGTAGTCATCATATAAAATGGTTGAACTTGATTTATTACTTCAGCCATTAACCTGAAAAAAACTTCATATTATTCTCCGAGAACCCCAAATATGTCAAGCCATTATGCCTAACAATGCAGCTTCTCCTTAAGATGTAACAATCAACATAGAACATTATTAGCCAATAATGATAACATTTTCCTTGACACAGTAAAACCTTGATAAAAGATCCATCGCGAGCACCAACATATGCCCTTCTTTGGCATCACCATTACATTAAACATCAAGAAAATAACATTGTTATTCTCACCTTAATGAACTCAATTTCATTGTTGCCTGGAGGAGGTAGTGGGGCTATGTCACAAGCTCACTCATGCTTGAAAAAATATATACACATTGCCACACCATTAAATCAAGAATAACTAAGCATTCTTCACTATAGTGAACTGAACATTAGTTACACCACAGAAGGCATCATACAATAAAGCTGCTCTTGGATTAAAAATGTTATACATGAGAACCACCTTCCCTTCCTTCTTTTTTGTTTATCTTTTTTTTTTGTTTTTCTTAATCAATCTTAATTATTTTTTCTATCCAAATATTTTTCTCCTCTTCCTTATCACAATTTAGAAAAGCTCAACTACGCATTATACAATTGAAGCTCAACTGTTGAGTAGTTATAATACCTCCGCAACCAAATGTTATACCATGCATACTCAGCTCACTTTGCACATCAAAAGTCAGACAACCAAATGTGCATGTTCTAATCCCATGTTTGTCAAAAGACCACACAAACTTCCACTAGCCATAGAGACAAAATCGATACATGGTCCTCTGACTAATAATAGTACATTTTGTAGCTTCTTTTTCCTTTTTCTCTGAACAATGCAAGAATTGATTCCAACAATTCAAACAAAGTAAGTCCAAACAAAACGTCTCTTCATAATCAAAGTCCTTAATGCATCTCCCACAATGAATGCAACGTGCTATGCATATTGTGCAACCCCTACACATTTGAGCATTCTGAAGCTTTTGCTGACAACTCTCGGCTGGGCAATCATAAACAGGTCTTAGTTTCTTACATCTTGGACACACCTCTATGTCAATCACACGATCATCCTCGCATATGATATGTGAATACACTCCACCATAGAATTGTGGCTTTTGCTCTCCCCGATGTAAATGCTTGTTTGCATCCAGTAATTCATTCAACTCTTCAAATTGTTGGTCATTCACATGACACACACCAGCAAGCCCACCAATTCGTAAGTGTTTTATACAAGGTTTTCCAAATGACTTTAGAGCCCTTAGGTTGGATAAGATGCCCTCAATTGTGAGTCTAATACAATCTGGCACACTTAGCTGAAAATGGTACACACAAATTTATCACTTTTAAAATACATACACATGAAAACATAATTATAATATCATTTCAATATAAATCAAGATATAAAAACCTCATGTACATTTCACCAAAAAAAAAACCTCGTGTACTTAAACAAAGATATGCTTTTATAAACATTGCAAAGGATGTGGTGGGCTGATCACCAATTCACTTTTTAGTTACAGTCCAACTACTAAGAGTATATTTGCACAGTAGCACATTCATCTTTATGTTTCTTATATCAAGCTAAAGTAAACATAACAATCCAATAAAGAATTGATTGGTCATGACATTATAGAATATTGTATATTAGCATCATTATACTTGCAACAAATAAATACACAATATTCGCAACATGAAACCTAAACTATACAAGCACCACACTTACAAAGATGATAGCTCTTAAACATATATTTTGGGTATAGTCTTTGATATAAATGAGATATTAATAATATTAAACATGACTCAACAACCTAGCATAAATCCTTAAGTAAAAAAGAAAGAAAGAAATCTTCAAGCAAGTGATGAAGAGTCCTATGGTTTTAAAAACTATTGTAATTATGGTAGCAACTTCAAGGCTTTTAGTCTTTTTGCAACCTCAGTGCAATTGCAATTGTGACCTTATTGGCCATATTTATTTGCAATGTCCCACACCATCAAGGGTCACAATGAAACCATAGCTACAATTTATCTTTAGATAATAAATATGAACATGCTATATTTTGGATCATGTTACGAATACTAACCTTTATCAATCTTGGGTTACTTTGTAAAATGCGTCCCAAACCGCTATCAGTGATCCATAAGCAGTTCACTAAGGTCAAACATTGAAGTGTACCTTGAGCCCTGTTGGTTAATTTAACAAGTGTATCATCTGTAATCCTTTCGTTTAATGGTTGATCAATTTGCACAATCCTCCATAACAAAGAATCACCTCTAACAGCATCACATAATGATCTACTAACCTGTTCAATGGAAAGAAGGTCTTTCACACCTAGATAACCCAACACAAAAAACAAAGCATCATGTGCAACACCTTCTTCAGTATCCAATTCAATTTTGTTACAATTTTGAGATTCCTTGGCTTCCCAACCTTGAACCCAATATTCCCCATGAGTAATACTCAAAAAACCCCTTGCACTTTCCTCAGCCAAAATGCTCTCATCAAACACCCAATCAAAATTTTGATATCCATTGGAATCACAACCTAAACTTGACATATCACTCCCTTCAGCACCATCCTTCTGAGGTTGCAAATTCTCATGGCCATTCCAAGCCCAACTCAAGCCTAAAAAGTGAAGATCATCATGATCACGAATAATTTCATGTGTTTCGTCCACCCCAAACTCTCCATACTCTGGTCGAAAACCCCATTCCAAATCCTGAATCCAATCTGAGAATTTTGTGAGGGTGGATTCAATGTTCATTCCAAAAGGATCCATTGGCAATCGGTCAACAACATCATCATTAACTACCACTTCCTCTACATCATCCAAATCACATAACAAACCATTGATCGTTTCAAAATATGTCTCTCCTTCTAGATTCTCATTAAAACCACACAAGCTGCAATGGCCAAAATGATCACAATTCTTGATCAAATAGCCATCCAACACTGACCCAATTAAGGGGCACAAACCCTTCTCCTGTGGAATTAAGAAGCTCGATTCCCCATAAGAATCAAAAGCCATTTTTTTCTTCTTGGAGAACAATTATAACAAAAAAAACACACACCTTAAAACAAATAACACATATTAGAAAGAACAACATCCATTAACATGTAATGCCTAGGTTCTCAAATTTTTCTAATTGGGTTGAATGAAATGAAAAAAACACGCACCTCCAACGCATGAATTGATTGTCAAAAAAAGAGAAAGGAAAGATGGGAGATTTTTATGAAAGGAAAAGAGAAAAATGAGGAAAAACACCAAGTGGAGTATGGCCAAATGGATCATTGATAGAGATAACAATGTGTTGTTGCAAGATGAAGTGGATTTAGCGCGATAGAAGAAAGTTAGGGAGAAATAAGTAGAGAAAATGTGATTTGGAAATTAGAGTTTGCAATAGAAAAAAATAAAATGGAAAAGATGAACAAAATGAGAGAGAAATTCCACTCCTCACTAATTTTAGCTAATTCGAGAAACATGAAAGAGATTGAGATAGTCAATAAGGAGGCAAAGGTCAGATTCATACTCTCCTAAACAAATGGAGGAGGTTAAGTTCACAGATTCTTTGAGATTATCTTTATAACAATATTTTTATTTTATTTTCTAAGTACAACACAATAGAACATACTAAAAATAAGAATGTATTCATTGTTCACATTAATAAATTAATAAATATATTCTTTTAAAAAAACTTAGTATATATATATATATATTTTAATGTATTCTTTTTTTAAATATGTTTTATTTCGAAAAATAATATTTTGTCATCCTCTCTTTTTCCACCTCTCCATTCGCTACTTTATATAAACTATATGTATTATTAATATTAATGAATTAAAATTTTAAATTTATCTATATGTTCTTATTATTAATGCATTTAAAATCTAATATATCATTGAATTAATTTAATGAAGTTTTTTATTTTTAATTATTAATTGAAATAAATGATATTAAATACATTTATACTAGTATGAAAATGAAGTACTCATTAATGAATTGTTTTTCTCCTTTGATCTACTTCTTTACTTAAGTTCATTTCCTTATTCTTTGTATCTTTTTACATGTTAGTGTTGTTGCAAATATACAAATGGGATACCTAATTATGATTGTATTAGGGTTGATATATGTCGTTGTGTGAACATATCACCCATTTTGTAAGAGTATTATTGATGAGTTATTTTTACAAGATGATTGTTTATATTTTACTATACTAGTACAATGTACATGTATCCTTTAAGAATAATAAAATAATATAATAAAATATTTTAAATTTTTATTTCTAAAAATGTTTTCAAAGAAAATAAGATGCAAATAAATTATATATTAATGCACAATATCATTATTTATGCCAATTTTCATACAACAAATTAACTAAAATTACATGCATAACCATGAAAAAAAATGTCAAAATATTATGGTAATGAATATGATTTTTTTTGTTATAAAAATACAATCTTAAAAATGACCAATTACCAGTCATTATAATGAATTTAATAATCATATAGTTATCAAAATCTTTTAATTTTGTAATTCTTCTTCATTCATCATCTTTTTAAATTTTTAATATACGAAAGAAACATACAAAAGAAAGCATGATTTTAATTTTTTTTCTTCTACTGATATCTAAAAATAAAGATACATTATTTTATAGTTTTATGGGAAAAGAGCATGTAAGCACTCTGAGCTTTGATTTTTTTATTTTTATCAAATAGACACATTCAATCATTATGTTGTCCCAATTAATACTTAAACTTTTATGATTGTTTCAACAGGTATTTTTGTTAACTTTTTGTTAAATAATTAATGGAATAAATAATTTTAAATCTATACTGTAGATTTAAATTAAGTAAGTTGTAAACACATAATCACAATGAAAAATAGAGAGTGAGTGAGAGAGTGTGAGAGAGAGATAGAGAGAAAACCCTAAAAACTAGTTACATTGCTCACACACATGTAAATATTGTGTAGTCAAAGTTTCCATTTTTTGACTTAACCGTGGTGCTATGGCATTTCACGGACAATTTTTTCTTTTACTATGATGCACTACACTGGTTAGTTTTTGTCCAATATCATTGATTTTTTTATTTCTTTTCTAAAGTTATATCACGGGTGGTCTAAGTTTAGGTAATGGAAAATTCATGTGGTGGGTCTTCTTTGTTAAGTTTGTGGTTATTGTATGGCATGTTAGGTATTAGATTGTTAATTTTCAAATCATATATATCATTTAGGAATTAGGTATAATTAGATTGTATGGAAAATTATTGTATGATCAAGAAATTAACTTAGGAATTAGGTATAATTTTTTATAATCAAAGTATAATATAATTTTAAATTTATTTGCAACGTTTTACTACATTGACGTGGAGATACATATTGGTGGAAATTTGAGAATGGTACTGACCATTTGTCCATGATTGACTTTGTCAATGAAGTAGCAAAGTATGGGTATAAAAATATGGATTCTTGCTATTATTTTGATGATGAGGATTTTGATGTGTTAAAAGGCATGATAACTAAAAAACACATGTTAAAAATTGTGAAGATAATGAAAACTGGTGGCAGAAAAATGTTGAAGATTTATGTTGAGGATGAAATCAATTTAACTAAAGTTATTAATGAAGCTCCATCTATTGATCATAGTGCTAAAGATATATCTAATATGATTTCTAAGGAAGTGATCAATGTTAATTTGATTGAGGTACCAATTGAAGTACATGCAATAAGTGGTGGTGAATAAAAAGATATAGACTATATAGAAGAATATAAAAATGATAGTGAAGAGTTGGAGAACTTTGTGAATATCTATGAGGATGAAGAACATGACATATATGACTCTATAAGAGATCAAATGTTGATAAAAACAAGTGAATAATTGGATGTACAAAAAATTTACACTTGGTGAGGCTTATATAAGACATGTAAGATAATATGAATGTTTAAAGAATGTTGAACATGTCTTTGATTATGATAATAGTGATGAATTGGTTGACCTAAACGAGAGTGATAGTTTAGATGATGAAGGCATGCCAAAATGGCCTTAGTTTAATGAAAAAAATGATTTGGATGGGAACATAAAGCTTGTGAAGAGGATGAAGTTTGATTCCAATGTCATGTTTAGGAAGACTCTTATGAAGTTGACCATTAAGAAAGATTATGATATTAAGTATATTCATAAATATAAGAAAAAAGTCACTAACTATATGCAAGGATAAATATGGATGGAGAATTCATGCTTCTTCCATACTAGACGATTCAAGTTTCCAAATTAAGAGTTTTAATCCAATTCATCAATGTGGAAGACATTATGAAAACAAGAGTGACAACAAAGTGGATTGCAAATAAATATTTGGAAAAATTTAGGGATTTGCCAAATTGGGAAGTTACTGGTTTAAAATATGTTTTACAAAAAATGACCATAAAGTTATTATATTAATTTTCAAAGCATATCATGCCAAAACTTTGGCTTTAAAGATAATCTATTGTGATGAGGACAAACAACTTAGGAAATTATAGAGATATGTTATAGTTGTTAGAGAGACCAATGGTAGTACTATGATGATAAAAATAAAAGGGCATCAATTCCAAAGGTTTTACATGTATCTTGATGCTTCCCAAAAAGGATTGTTGGCTAGGTGTAGAAACTTAATTGGGGTGGATGGATTCCATCAAGTTCAAAGGGCAATTATTATGTGTTATTGGTAAAGATGCTAATGATAATGTGTTTCCTATTTCTTGGTAAATTGTTGAAATAGAAAACAAAGAGTCTTGGAGATGGTTTCTCACATTGTTGATTGAAGACATTAGTGGTGTTGAAGAAATGGGTTGGGCATTCATGTCTAACCAACAAAAGGTAAAATTTAATAAACTTCATTACATTAACTATTATTTATTGACTTGAATAATTAGATTTTAATGATTTATTTATTTTGAGTAGGGCTTAGTTGTGATGTTTAAAAAAATTATGCCAAATGCACATCATAGATTTTGTGTTAGGCATATGAATAATAATTTCAAAAATGTTGGCTTTAAAAGGAATATGTATAAATATTTGATATGGAATGTTGTAAAAGCATATAGAAAAATAGAGCATGATTATTATATGAATGAAATTAATAAGATAGATGTAAGTGTAACATCCTGAATTTTTCTACTAATACTATGAATAATTATTATTTATTTTTGTATTTATGAAGATTATTTTCTTATAATTATTTTGATTAATTAAATGGGTTTGATTGAATTTTTAAAGGTTTTTATTAATAATCATTTATGAAAATTATTTTGTATAATATTATTAATTATGATATTTTGTTATAATTATTATTTGAAGAAAATCATGTTTTAAATTGTATCGATATTTTATTTTAATTTGAGATATATATATATATATATATATATATATATATTATTTATTTATTAATTACTAATTCTGGATTTTCATAGCTCCGGAACGGGCCGTTCCACTTTGGAAACGGGCTGTTCCAACTCGAGCATTCATGGGTAAAATTTCAACCCAGAACGGGTCATTCCACTCTGGGAACGGGCCGTTCCGGATGTGGTTTTAAAGACTAAAGTATTGACTCAGAACGGGCCATTCTGGTTTTGGAACGGGCCGTTCTGGGAGAGGCTTTTGCACATGTTCTATGTGCCCAGAATGGGCCGTTCCGGATTCGGAACGGACCGTTTTGGCCAAATCCTGATGCCTATAAATGCGTTCCGGCGCTCTAGAAAAACGCATTTTTTCACTTTTGACCTTTTTCTTCTACACTTTCTGGAGACCAAGGGGAACCCAGAGGAGGAGATCCTGCTTCAGTTTCAACCCCTGTTTATCGAGGTAAGGGGGGAGTGAGAAACCTCGCTTTGGGTGTGGGAATGTATGCTAGGTAGTAGGATTGGCCCCCAATCCTGTGTTTGTTGTATGTCATATTTTTCTTGTATGTTTCAATTACTTAATTAATATGCGTGTATGAATAGAAACTTTGTTTAGGCTATGATTGTGGAATTTGGTGCTCCTATGGGTTCCTACGGGAAATCCTAAGGGAGTGCATTGGTGCTTGTATGAGTAAATTAATTGTGATAATAATTTTATACGTGAATTGTCTTATTTTAAATGCTTATTGCATAAATTGGAACGCTCTATGGGTTTTTGAGAGAACCCTATGAGCAGCAGGCAAAATAGGAATATTTCTGTTTTACCTTCTGTCTATTCCGTTATATTCCCTATTAAAAGAGATGTGTGAATGTGTGTTTAATTTTTAAAATAAACAAGTTTTGATATGAATTAGAGTACTCTGTGGGTTCCTATGGGAACCCTATGAGAAACAGACATATTTCTAATATTTTCTGTTTTACCTTTTGATTGTTCTATTGTATTCCTTGTTGTACGAGATGTATGAATATATGTTTACTTTCGCAAATAGATGAGTTCTAATATGAATAAAAGTGCTCTGTGAAAATTGTGAATATGATGTGATAATGCGAATGTGATGATGAAATGTAATGAGGAGATGTGATGATGAGATGTGTTGAGACATGATAATGTGATACGGGAATGAGACATGAAAATGTGATATGAGAAAATCATGGAGTCTTGATTGACATGCATCATATGCATAAATGTTTTTAAGGGTACGATATGAAATACACCGCCAGAGAAGGCCCCTTAGTATAAAAGCTTTGGGGATTAGTTTTTGGGGATAGCTCGGTTTGGAAGTCCCAGTCTCGCCCATTGTGTGCATGGGATGTATCTTGCGCGGCTTAGCTATCCCGACGAGACTCTAGTAGTATATCCTTCTAGTGAGAGTGCGTAGAGGGTGTAACCCGGCATGTACTCCTAGACTACTCTTCGTGTATTGCTAGCAGCAATATGCCATGTGATATGTTTCTGGCGCCACATGCATGATAAAATGAAGTCTGTGTCCATGCATGTGCATTCTTATTATTAAATTGTGATAAATTACTATTTGTATGACTTGGATGATTGGATAAGCTATTGTTGTTGATTGATCTATGAGGTAACTGTATTGTTTGTGTTTGGCTATCCGGTGTGCATTCCTACACCGTGAGCCAGAGTGAGATGTTTCTCACTCCCTTCTTTTGTGTTGTTTCTCTTGTTTGATATACAGGAGACCATCAGCAGCATGAGGCTGAGGATGTGGACGATGGAGCTTAGGCTTCTATGTGGGATTTTGCTCTGATAGGACATGTGACATCGGGACATAGATAGAATTAGAATATGATGTTGTTTATGTTTCATTAAAGTATATATTTTGGAAAAATTCAATTTTTATTCTTTGTAATTTTATTTTCTGTTTGGATTAAGTACATGAATGTGAATTCTCTACTCACATGATTATTGGAATTGTCGTTTCAATTTTAAATATTTGTTTTTTTATCCAATAAGATACATTTTTTTTAATATTATATATATATATATGTTGGGGTAGAGGGTGTCACAGTAAGGGCATTTGAGTTGTTATAAAAGTTTGAGCCAAAACTATGGTGTAGGTATAACTTGAATATAATATTTTCTTCATCACCATATCTTACACATATTGTAATGAATATTGATTTTTTATTATGTAGGTATGCTCATAACCCTCAATTAAAGTGTAACATGTTGCTGAATAATAGAGAACAAACATTTGATGTGTATATACAAGACTTAAGAGACAAACTTATCATTAATGTTCAAGATGATTAGGAGACATCTAATGAAGAGATTTCATGTGAAAAAAGAGGGAATATTGGTCCATAGGCACTTAATATGCCAAAAAATACAATAAAAGCTAGAAATATCTATGGAAAAATGCACTGAACTATATTGTATATGTTGGAGGGCATAAGATATTTGAAGTTAGTCATTATATTGAAGGGAATAAGATTGTCAACCTTATAAAGGGGACATGTACATGCAATAAGTGGCAAATGGCTAGAATCCCTTGTAATCATGTCATGGCTGCAATTCTTGATGAGAGAGGAAGACTAGAAATATATGTGGACAAAATATTTTCAAAGGAGATGTTCTTAAAGACTCTAGACATCACTTCACCTCATGGACTCATCACATATTCATGTCATTCACATACCATATCATCATCTTACATATCATTATTCACCAATGTCTCAAATGTTGCACACAATATTCTCAAGCATCAACGTTTCATATCATGCACATATCATAAAAGCATCTCATATCTCATACAGACACAAAGTCTTAAGCACAAGGTCTTACAAACATAATTTCACATCTTCGTCATAATCCATTCATGACTCATTCACGATTATCCTATCTTATACTTTCTCTTTCTTAACTATTTATATAAGTATCACAAACTATTTCCAAGATTAAGTACTTAAAGTATTAGACAACTCACTATTACAACTCAAACTATCTCTTCTTTTCTTAATCTTTAATGACATCATGTGGTCTAGATGTGACATCAAGAGTTATATATATGATATCAAGTTTTTCTTTATCTTGTTAGAAAGATAAGACAATTATCTATAATTCTTATGTTGACCTCTAATTTTGATTTTATCAATTACTATGCTCAAAATTAAAAAATAAATTTGTGCCATTATCACCTAATGCTAATAGCTCAACCTTTGCTCACATAAATGATCATAACTTGAGTTATAAACTCCTTTTTTTTTGGGTGATTCAAATGGAATGTGAAATCCAACATCTAGGGATACAACTTCCATGAAGACCATAAAAGTTAATTTGACCATCTACTCGCTCAAACAAGTCATTCTTTCACTTAAGCGAGACATTGAATTCGCTTAAGTGAGTTAAATTCACCTTGTTAGCTCCTACCCAATATTTTTTGTCACAAACTCACTTAAGTGAGTCTTTAGTTGCTTAAATGAATGGAAATTTAAATTATGATATTCTGCATTTTTTGGGTTTCTAACCTTCCTCTAAACCATTTTATTGGAACTTTCAATCCAAAATCAATCGGTAAAATCATAGATAAATATCTAAAATATTCTATTATACTCTATTATGTCCAAAATCCAAATATAATGTTAAATTTATCACAATGTCCTTTTTAATAATAATTGTCATAATAAATTATTTTTATCTTAATGAGGATGATGTGACCAGAATTGTTAGGACAACAACAACAATGGTGGTGGTATTAGCGATAGTAATGACAACAACAATGCAATGAAAAGGACAGGATGGTTGTGGATTACGACAATGGTAGTTAGTGACAATGGTGGTAGGCAACAACAATGTTAGTGTTAGGCAACAATTGTAATCATAAGGTGATGTTAGTATAACAACGACGGTAGTGAATACTTTTGTACTTGAGACAAAAAAAGTTGTCTTATGGTTTATTATAGGATTTTTGTCTCGTCTATCTTCATCTTTTTTGTCCTATATCATGATACTTTTGTAAATCAAATGCATAACAATTATATATGTCCTATTTAGTACTATGATATTTAACAAATTAAATAAACCCTTAGAATAAGTTAACTTCAAAACTTATTTAGTCTTATGTGACCTGAATGAACCTTTTGAGATGTATTGTGATACTTAAAATTGGGGTTAGGAGGTGTGCTCCTCCATAAAGGAAAGTTAGTAGTCTATTATCATTTCTATTGTGAGAACATAAACAAACCATTCAAGGTGGATTAGTTGTGATCGGTGGAAGTCATTTTGACGGTCGGTGGCACACAATGATTTTGGCATGATGCGTGACATTCATGATTGACTAATGACTACAATCTTTGATCTTAATTATAAGTAATGAATTCATTTTTTATTTTATCTTAATTATAAATAATAATCATTGAATTTTAAAGTTACTTAAGGATAGTTTTTTTATACCCTTTATTAATTATTAACTCTATTTTCTATGTATCCATTTACAATTAATAATAAATATAATAATGAATTAAAACAAATGATATTTTTTTAATGAAATTATAATTTATGATAGAATTAATTAAAAATAACTAATTTAATTAATTTTTTTAAATTAGGACTATACAAGACGAGTAGTACATTGAAAGAAGATATGGGGTTTGGTTTTGCGATGCTAGGAGGTGATTTATGATGCACATGACTAATAAAAGCAAGGTATTTTTTGTGTGATTTTGGAATATTATTAATGCTATAATATTATGATGGTTAAGCATTGAAGAGCTACAACAAACAAGGTGTTAGGAATTTAGTTTTTGGAACATTAAAACCAAACATGTATAACACTATCATTAAAATAAAAATTAAAAAACACCAGTGTGCTGAAAAAAGAAGGGCTAAAAAAATAAGTCATTTTTTATAAAAATATTTCAAAATAGAAAATAAAATTAAAATAAGAAGACATGTTTATTTGTGTGTGTGTGTTAAATTCATAATTTTGAGACTTTTTTTTTATAAATATATTATTTTTCTAATTATTTAAATAACTTGGGCCTATTTTTATTTATCCAAATGACCGATTTTTAAGCTCAAAAGAGAAATCGGTTACTGGGTAGCCGATTTCTCAAAGGGATTTTTAAAAAAAAATTCAAAATCTCTTTGAGAAATCGGTTACCCAATAACGAATTTCTCAATGGACCTTTTTTTTTTTTGGTTTTTCATTTTCTTATTTTAAAAAATTAAAGAAAAATTAATTTAATTAAATTTTCATAAATTTAAAAATATATTTAATATTTAAATTAAATAATTTTTAAAGAATAATAATTAATAATAAAATTAATATTATATTTATTCATAATTATAATATTTCTTATTTTTTTTTTTTATAAAAAATATAATTAATTTTAATTTTCAGAATTATATATAAAATATAAAAATTGTATAATATTTTAAATTTATGTTAAAAATTATTTATTTTATTAAATTTCAGAATTTTTAAATTGATTTTATTATTTAAATTAAATTTATTAAATATAGAAAATTGAATAATGTAATTTACTAATAAATATATTGATTGTATTAATAATTATAGATAATTAATTTTATTAATAAATAAATGATAATATTATTTTATTAAATATTTATGGCATTATATATTAAATACAATAATTATAACGGTTACATCATTAAAATAAAAATAACTTAAAAAAATAATTTAAATAAACTTCAAACATAAATAACATAAACCCTAAACCATATAAATTTAGTTGTCCAACTTTATTGCTTGGTCAAGGTATCTTTCAATCGCTTCCACCCATGCAATAATCCAATATACGTCGTCGTAGCATACAATTCAACACTTGTTAGGTCGTACAGTTCTGTGAACATTGAAAACATACACTCCACATCTTCATCATCCCTAAGATAACACGCTGTATATTTATATATACCACTGATACATGAAATTGGGTATCGGTAGTGGATATATATAACATCTTTGTAATGAGAAAGATTAAGGTTATTACTAATAACCTACTTAAGTTGCTCATAAGTCATCTTGTTGCTTACCAGTAGGGTTCTAACCTCGTTGCTAACAAACGTATCTCCATGCTCAATGGAGACAATTTGTCCATCATAATAAACAATGGTCGGAACAGCTAACGAATCCATTGGTTGGATGTTTTAATTTGATACATTTTAGCCTTTGTTACAGAACATTATATAGAACTAAAGAAACATGCTTGCAAGCTATTATGGAAAAATGCAAATTAATTGGATTCATGGCGCTCTAGGACGAAGGCAATGACACTCTACGTAAAGTATTAATTTTCTAATGCTCTGGGACAAAGCCATTGATGACACTACACAAAGTAATTGGATTCTTGATGCTCTGAAACCAAGGCAATGACACTTTGTGTAAAACATTAATTTTCTGACGCTCTGGGACAAAGCCATTGATGACACTGCACAAAGTAATTGGATTCCTGACTCTTTAGGACCAAGGCAATGACACTTTGCGTAAAACATTAATTTTCTGATGCTTTAGGACAAAGTCATTGATGACACTGCACAAATTAATGGGATTCCTGACACTCTAGGACCAAGGCAATGACACTCTGCATAAAGCATTAATTTTATAACGCTCTGGGACAAAGCCATTGATGTCACTACACAAAGTCATTGGATTCTTGACGCTATGGGACCAAGGCAATGATATTCTGCGTAAAACATTGATTTTCTGACACTCTGGGACAAAGCCATTGATGACACTTTGCACAAAGTCATTGGATTCCTGACGCTCAAGGACTAAGGCAATGACATTCTACACAAAGTCTTTGGATTCCTAACGCAATGAGACAAACTAATTCAAATTTTTTGCACTATATATAAACTACATACGTTCCAACCCTAAACACACAACAAAAGATCAATTCTCTTCAGCTATTGCACTCTTTAATTTCATTGCTATTGTTTTTCAAGAATGTCTTCTTCATCTTCAACTATGTTGTAGAAACAACACATCCATAGGTCAAATGAAACTCATCTTATGGTAAGTTAATATATATTGCATAATGTTTACAAGTAATATTATTCATTACTAACATTTCAATTCTACCATATTCCCAGACAACAAGTGATCAAATAATTCAATCTTACTATCATTCCATGCCTGCACCTGACCCAAGAATTGAACATTTGTTGGAGGTTGTTGAGGTTGCCAAAATTAGACATTTTAAAATTGATGATTGTCTAATAACGTCTTTGGTGGAGAGGTGGAGACTTGAGAAACATATTTTTCACCTCCCAGTTGGTGAGTGCATGGTCACTTTGGAAGATGTGGTACTATAACTGGGTTTGAGGATCGATGACAAAGCAGTCACAAGACCAACTTTCTTTGATTGGAATCAATTGTGTTACAAGTTGTTAGGTTTCGTACCTCCGAAAGGGGAAGCTCTAGTTGGCTCAACCATGAAACGAAAATGGTTAAGAGACCATACAATTGCACTACCAGATGAACCCACTGAACAATAATTGCACCAAAATTATAGGGCATATATCTTAGGGTTGATTAGTGGTGTCATTATGCCAGACAAGTTAGGTAACAGACTTCACTTAATGTATTTACCACTGTTGGCTGACTTGGAACATGCAAAATGATATAGTTGGGGTTTTGCTTGTTTGGCACATTTGTAGAGAGAAATGTGTAGGGAAATTTATCCATCGTCAAAGAAAATGGGTGGATATTCTTTGCTTCTATAGTCTTGGGCTTGGTATCACATGCCCTTCATCCAACCAAGAGTCCAACAGGATATTACATTTCCGCTAGCATCGAGGTATGAATTAATTTTTATACCGCTTTAATACATCAAACAACTACATTCTACCTAAAATTTTATCAATGTACAAATTTTTTAGGTGGTCAGGAAGAGGGTTAAGATTTACAGGCACGCCCCATGGAGACTTACTTGGTTACAGATTAAGATATGACAACATGAATCATAACGAGATAATACGATGTCAAATTCTCTCACACATACTCTCTTTTATTCAATTAATTTATATCCTAAACCTTTTTCTTTTTCAGTTTTTATGGATGCCATATAGGGAATTTCAGTCCTCATTACCAACACGTGCTTATAAGGTTTCTAGAATATGGACTTCTTGTACTGTTTTAACTTCATTTGCAGTTTGACATCAAAGTGATAAAGTCCAATTGCAATTTGGCTTGTGGCAACCAATCCCAATGAAGCCCATAATCTTGATAAAATGCACGAAATAGACATGAGAGGACATAGCGGCACCAACTAGGCTGAATAACATGCAGATTGAATTTTCATTTGGATAGACAAACACAAACATGTTATTTTTGGGGAACCACTTCAAGGGCCTCTCCAACACACTCCTGAGTATTTGCAATAGTTTCATGCTAGTTCAAGATTATTTCTTTGTAGCCAATATTTTTCATATTGTGCATTCACTTCTAGTACACAACTCCCAACAACTATAAGATTTCAACAACATTTTCCAACACCATGACAAACCCTAGTGGCTAGAGATAACGACTCACCTTATAGTGTGGAACAACATCCCTAGTCTCTTTCAATGAATCCACCATTTCATATGCACCATGAACAATTCATGTACACCCCACCATCAACAACAACTCCAACAAGGGACTTCATGAGCAATCTTTTCGGCGTCGATGTACACACGCCACATAGTGCATATGATTACATGCAAAACATGAATTTTCCTTCATTTTTTTCTTATGACTCTGAGGTCGGTGGAAGTGCCTTGTCGAATACAACCACTAATATTGTTCATATAGAACATTTAACAGCCCAATTTTTACTAGGCCGTGGGCCCAATTCGTTGCCCGGAACGGACCGTTTCAAAAGTGAAACGGGCCATTCCAGAATAAAGAATTTTCCTAAAAAACGTAGTTGAGAACGGGCTGTTCCGGTTGGAGAACGAGCCGTTCTGGTTTGGAGAACGAGTCGTTCTGGTTTGGAGAACGGGCCGTTCTGGAAGTGGCACGGGCCGTTCTGCTGGGATTGAGAACGGGCCGTTTCAGTTGAGAATTTTGCGTAGTTTCGAAGGGCCCAGAATGACCATTCCACTTTTGGAACGGGCCGTTCCGGTAGGTGAGCTTGAAATCCTATAAATAGTGCCTCTCACCTCTCTTTTTCACACATCTCTCATTCTCTCTTCCTATTATTTTCTGTTCTTTCTTCTTTCTCTCTTCTTCTCTCCGGAGACCAAGGGGCATTTAGAGGAGGAGACCAAGAGATTCCTGTTTTAGTTCAACTGCTATTTATCCAGGTACGGGAGAAAATGGAATTATTTATATGTAGAGTTACATGAGGGAATTGGGTAGAGGAAGAATCCCTTAGGATTATGAGCAATTTTATAATTATTTCTGTTTGGAGAATTATTGGTCTTATTTGATTCTGTATGAATTTAGGATTATGAATATATGATTTATTTGTAAAAATGATGCTCTGGGAGAGAGAACGAAATTATAGAAAAGTGTCTGTAGGCTAGGTTTTGGAAAAATTGGAATATTTCTGTCTGAGAAATTGATGATCCCATTAGATTCTGTATGTGTTGAGGATTAGAAATACATATTTAATTTGTAAGAATAATGATCTGAGAGAGAGAACGAAACTGTAGAAGAGTGCCTATGAGTTAGGTTTTGGAATAATTGGGGTTTTACTGTTGATGTCAAAATTATATTAAATTGATAATTCTATTGATTATTTTATTAATTTATGAATGTTATTGCTATATTACTTGATAAAATTGATGATCTAGATGTGAATTGCTTTAGGGATGTGTAAACCTTTATTTTGTTAGACTTATCTGTTGAGTATGTGATATGGAATTGTGTATGTGATATGGAATCGTGATATGAGATGAGATGTTGTATGGACATGATTAAGAATGTGATTGCGATGTGTTTCCTCACACTAATGACTAGGGATGACACGACCCCTGGGTAAGTGGTGTTACAGGGAGGGCGTGACCCTAGCATGGTGTGGGATGAGTAAGACAGTTAACACACACCACTTATGTCGATTATGGCAGCCCTGACATAGGGTTAATTGCAAGAGATTATATGGATTGTAATGTGATTGTGGATCCTCACACTCATGCTTTAGGGACGAGCGTACTCCTGGATGATCAGGGATGATACGAACCCTGGGTAGGTGATGCTTCAAGGACGAGCGTACTCTTGGATGATCAGGGATGATACGAACCCTGGTACAGTGTGGGTTGAGTGAGGCAATTAACCCGTATCACTTGTGTCAGATGTGGCGAGGTCTTGGCATAGTGTTAATTGTAAGATTGACTTGAATTATGGATGTGGAAATGATATTATTAATCGTAAAATTGTGTGGATTGTGATGGATTGATAAATTATGATACATGCTTGTATATATATGAATTATGATGAGATTTCATTATGATGTGGTTGATGTACTTTGCATATAGATATTTTCTTTTCTCACCGTATAAATTGTGGATGTTTTAGGTGAGGAAGATCCGGCTTTGAGTGGCATCTAGGATGCCAACAGTTCAATTGTGGGTGTGCTCTGATATTGTGACATCGGGGCAGAGAATTCTAGGATATAGATTTTTATATGTATTTGGATATTGAAGAATGTTTTTAAAGGTTTTTATGTGAACCCTTTTACCTATGTTGAAAAGTTTATTTTCCTTAATTTATTGATATTATTACAATATATGTGTCGGGGTAGTAAGGGTGTCACAGAACATGATGAGGAGCAAGTTGAACCACAACAACCACGCATTGGTCGTCGAAACCCAACAAGGAACCGACAACCTCCGAGGTGTAGAACTGGTGGGCATAGACATCATTAAAGTTGGATTGTAATTTGGTGAATTATAATTGTGTTGTTGTTCTTATTTATTTGATCTCCTATTTTGTTGTTATTATTTTGTTCTTATTTAAAGTTGTTCATCTCAATTAAAATTATTTTTATTTAAAGTTGTGAATTTTAAATTAAATTATCTCTATTTTTTAAATAAATTTCTTTTTTAATAAAATAAATAAGTTTTAACATTATCTTTATTTTCAATATAAATTTAAAATATTATACATAAATTTAAAAATTAAAATTAATTATTTTTTTTTTAAAATCTGAAAATCAAAAAATAAAAAATGAATTTTTTTTTAAATCTGAAAAAAAAAAAACGAAAAAAGGCCCATTGAGAAATCGGTTACTAGGTAATCGATTTCTTAAAGGGATTTTGAATTTTTTTTAAAATTCCCTTTGAGAAATCGATTACCTAGTAACCGATTTCTTACCTGAATTTGGAAATAGGTCATTTGAATAAATAAAAATGGGCCCAGATTATTTAAATAATTAAAAAATAATAATATATTTAAAAAAATTCTAATTTTGATCCTATTTTAAATTCTCTAATTTTAATTCTTCAAATTTATAAAATTCACAATTTTAGTACGTATGTTAATCATTAAAATTGTAATGTTAGTTATAATGTAACATTTGATAAATGACAAAAAACAAAAAACAAAAAAAAAGCCCATTGAGAAATCGGTTATTGGGTAACCGATTTCTCAAAGGGATTTTGAATTTTTTTTAAATTCCTTTTGGTAACCGATTTCTTACATGGGTTTGAAAATAAGTTATTTGTGTAAATAAAAATGAGTTCAGGTTATTTAAATAATTAAAAAATAATAATATATTTAAAAAAAATTCTAATTTTAATCCTATTTTAAATTCTTCAATTTTAATTCCTCAAATTTATAAAATTCACAATTTTAGTACGTATGTTAATCGTTAAAATTGTATGATAGTTTTGACTTATGTCTGCTCAGAAAATTCTCACTTTTGAATTTCTCCAAGATTTCTCCCTAGTCTTGGTGATCTCTGGCCACCTATGCTTTAGGTGCTTCTTTAGGAACAAGGCCTCTCAAGGTGTTTGCTTATCACCTTCCTTGTTTAGGTTCAATTCCGTGACCGACAAGATAATACTACCACGCATAATGTAAAGGAAGGTGCAGCTAGTCATTCTTTTCTGGTTTCTTGATGGACCAGTTTTCTTGCCCATGGCAGTGCCTAACCACGAATAGTCCCAACAAAGTACCAGCTAAGCCGAACTTCGCACTAATCATGTCAGCTTTCAAGCCATCTCTTGTTGAATCCAATCTTGCCAAACCATGCTGGAAATGTTGGTATAGATAAGGATAAATATGTTTTTGATAAGACTGAATTTATTTTGATAAAGCTATTACATTTATTTTGATAAGATTAGATCAGAAACAGAAAATTAGGAAACTGTTTCTGAAAATTAGCTATTTGATTATTTTGTATAAATGTATAAGTTGGCTACATTGAAATAATAAGAAAATCAGATTGCTTATTTTCTACATGGTATCAAGAGCCAAAAGCCTGGATCTAATATCTCATTGATTGAGAAACCATGGCTATGGAAGAAGAGAAGAAGGCCAATGCACAAGAAGTTCACATCGACATCATGTCTCCATATTATATTCATGCATCAAACAGCCCAGGACAAATTTTCGTTAGTGAACCCCTTAATGATGGTAACTACGGAGAATGGGTGACTGACATGAGTAATGCGTTATATGCCAAAAACAAAATAGGATTCGTGGATGGAACGATCCCAATTCCAGTCGTTGATTCTCCATATTTGGCATATGTCGCAACCCGAAAATTTCCGATCTTGCGACCTATGGTTTAGACATCCTTTTAAAAGTCTCATTAATTAAGGAATGCCCGGACACCAGACTAATCCTTAATCAATGGTTTTAAAAATAGGTTCATGGAGTCGCCATCAATATTTTACTCAAAAATTTGGAAAAAGAAAAGGTTTTTAAAGATCCAATAATGGCCTTGATAACCAGAATTGGGTTCGGGGGTAGGTTACGTGTAGGGAAGGTATTAAGCACCCCTACAACGCCCTCAATCGGTACCCTATGATGAAGTTAATATGATAAAAATTAATAAATTAAATATTGAATCCCCTTTATTAATATTTATTTACATATTTAAAATATAAATTAAACGATTAACCCTAAAATATCTACATTATGAAGTTTGTTATAACAAAAAAAGAGATAAAGATGAATAATAAAAGAGAGAGAAAAAGATTGACTGAAATATCTCTTGAACGAGCTTTATTGAATCTTCAAATATGGAGAAGGTTCTTTGTGGCGACCTTTCACACTACAATATGCCTCACAGATCTCAAGAAATACAATAGGAGGGAGAGAGAAGATAGAGATGCGACACAAATCTCAAGAAATACAATAGAAGGGAGAGAGATAGAGAATTTTCGTGCTCAAAGGAATCTTATTCGAAATTTCTCTGGCCGCCTGGTGAACTGTGCCCAAGGCTTCAATTTATAGGGATCAGCAGTGGGCCAGAACGGCCTGTTCCGGTTTCGGAACGGCCCGTTCTGGCCCAATTATTATGTGTATATTTCGTACTCTAGAACGGCCCGTTCTGAAAACGGAACGGCCCGTTCCAGAGTAGAAAATAACACGAACTTAACCTTTCCAGAACGGACCGTTCCAAATTTACCTTGTTTGGAACGGCCCGTTCTGGTATTGGAACGGCCCATTCCACACAAAGCCTCTTTAGGTGTTTTTAGTTATATTGGAACGACCCGTTCTGAAATTGAAACGGCCCGTTCCGGGGGTTCAGAACGGTCCGTTTCAATTTTGGAACGGCCCGTTCTGACTTTGGAACGGGCCGTTCCGATTTTGGAACAGCCCGTTCTGGGCTACTAAAAACACCATATTTAGCCTTTAGGCCTTCTGATGTCCTGTCTTGTTATTTGCCTGCTTCGGAAGCTCCTATTCTGCTTGGATTTCACAGTTGTACGACACGACTTTATCTTCTTTAGGCAGGAGTTGGCGTCTTGAAAACTCTTTATGCATATGGCTTATGTCCCAATACTTTCGACTAATGCACATAGGTTAATTTCCCTTTTTATTCTTATTTATTCTTTTACAAGGAGGGATTTGTGCTGAATGAATGTAATGCAGAATGTAGAGAAAGTTGAGAAAAATAAATATCAGTCTCATTGATTTATTTATTTGTGAATGCTCAAATAAATTTTGACAGTATTAAGCGAGAATCTTTATTAGATTATAAGAAGACTTACTTCAACAAACATATCAAAGCAAGGGCCCAACTATAGTATTGATTTGGGCTTTTCTTTATAGCGCAGATACTGTCGTATATTAGAGCATTCACTTTTCTTAACTTTCTATACGTACTGCAACCTAATCCTCCTTAGCTAATAAAATGAATGAAATTAATGAGCTAATCTAGAATGCATGTCATTTTTTTTAATCTTTATCATGTTTCTATTATCTAAAGGGGAATGATGCATGATGGAGATGAGATTTCTTTTATTCAATTTTTTTTAAAAAAAAGAAACTACCTATATGATGTTAATGGAATGCTGACCTAAGAATGTACAAAGGGGTATAAAATTTTTATTTTTATTATTATTTTTTATTTTTTATTATCTGTTTGCTTATTTTAAAATTCCAATCCATCTTATTAGAATAAAATAATACAAACAAATGCATACACATATGCTCAATCAACGTACACCCACGAACGATCATGATCAAATCCTTGGTCTGTGGTCCCTGTCAAGAAAAGTGCGTTGTATAGGGCGGTTCTAGTTTCACTGGTTTTTAAGGCCCCCAAGGTGCCCCCATTATAGGGACCCAATATCTCTGTCGCCGTCACCTGGCAAACTCTAAGGTTTGTCGCAGTATTTCGGGCTAGAGTAATCGGTTATCACCTTGAGTGTGATTTCCGACAAGGCTTGCAGGCTCCAAGGCCAAACTTGGGCCGGTTGTACGTCAACCACTCCCTATTTTTAATACCCTCATGCCCCTGGGTGTAGGGGAAACTGTTGTGTACAAAGGTTTGTGTACAATTTTATTTCAAACAGGTGCGGAATTTAAATAAGTAAACAGATATCAGAGCCAAACAAAGAAAACAAATAAGGTAAAGGGGAAAAATATTTAAATTATTATTCTTATTTTATTAACTTCATCATTTATTTGGGCCTGACCCTCTTAAAACGTCCCCAGTGGAGTCGCCATCTGTCGCAACCCAAAAATTTCCGATCTTGCGACCTATGGTTTAGACATCCTTTTAAAAGTCTCATTAATTAAGGAATGCCCGGACACCAGACTAATCCTTAATCAATGGTTTTGAAAATAGGTTCATGGAGTCGCCACCAATATTTTACTCAAAACATTGGAAAAAGAAAAGGTTTTTAAAGATCCAATAATAGCCTTGATAACCAGAATTGGGTTCGGGGGTCGGTTACGTGTAGGGAAGATATTAAGCACCCCTACAACGCCCTCAATCGGTACCCTATGATGAAGTTAATATGATAAAAATTAATAAATTAAATATTGAATCCCCTTTATTAATATTTATTTACATATTTAAAATATAAATTAAGCGATTAACCCTAAAATATCTACATTATGAAGTTTGTTATAACAAAAAAAGGAGATAAAGATGAAAAATAAAAGAGAGAGAAAAAGATTGACTGAAATACCTCTTGAACGAGCTTTATTGAATCTTCAAATATGGAGAAGGTGCTTTGTGGCGACCTTTCACACTACAATATGCCTCACGGATCTCAAGAAATACAATAGGAGGGAGAGAGAAGATAGAGATGCGACACAAATCTCAAGAAATACAATAGAAGGGAGAGAGATAGAGAATTTTCGTGCTCAAAGGAGTCTTATTCGAAATTTCTCTGGCCGCCTGGAAAACTGTGCCCAAGGCTCCTATTTATAGGAATCAGAAGGGGACCAGAACGGCCCGTTCCGGATTCGGAACGGCCCGTTCTGGGCTAATCCGTTATGGGTAAAATAAGACACTGGAACGGCCCGTTCTAAATGTGGAACGACCCGTTCTAAATGTGGAACGACCCGTTCCAAACCAGGGGAACGGCCCGTTCCAGTTTTAGAACGGCCCGTTCTGGGCAAGTTTATTATAGGTAAAATAAGAACCTGGAACGGCCCGTTCTGGGTTCAAATCTTGCATATATCAACTTGTTTTGGAACAGCCCGTTCCGTTTTTGGGAACAGCCCGTTCTGGTCTTGGAACAACCCGTTATGGGCTGTCATCTCTTGTTGTTTCCATGCTTCGGGAGCTTCTTTCCTTCACAACGGAGGTCCATTTCCTTGTTTGTGTGCCCCCGGACGAAATTGGGTGTCTGCAGCATACTGGATGCGATGCAACGCAATGGTCAAAGGATGGCTAAAAAGTGCCATGGACAAGGAAGTTAGGAGCAGGGTCAGGTATGCCACCACTGCTTGTGAAATCTGGGAAGAACTTG
The DNA here is from genome assembly GCF_000230855.2 of Cajanus cajan. NCBI lineage: Eukaryota > Viridiplantae > Streptophyta > Magnoliopsida > Fabales > Fabaceae > Cajanus > Cajanus cajan. The sequence continues at coordinate 18,034,159 of NC_138518.1, read as the reverse complement.
AAGAAAGGTTCGCGAAAGGAAGTGCACCGAGGGTGTACGAGCTGAGACGGACCATGACACTTCTTAGACAAGAGAAACTTTCAGTACCTTCATATTACACAAAACTAAAAGGTTTATAGGATGAAATACAATCCATAGCACCTTGGCCCAAATGCACGTGTGGGGGATGCAAATGTGACGTACAGAAGAGGCTCATGCAGATGCGGGAGAGAGATCAACTCTATGACTTTCTCATGGGGTTGGACGATGTTTTTGGGACAGTTAAGACACATATTCTCAGTATGACACCCGTCATTAGCCTTGGTCATGCGTATCATCTTGTAGGAGAGGTTGAACAACAAAGGTTGATTTCAGTCATGCACAAACCCACCACTGAACCAGTAGCATTTCAAACGCAGAGTGTACGCTACAATAAAGAAGGCACGAAAAGAATAGATTGGAGAAAAAAGAAGCTGAAGTGTGAACATTGCCAAAAGATGGGTCACACCGAAGATAAATGCTATGAGATAATTGGCTATCCACCAGATTGGGGGAAGAAGAATAAAGAAAGGAAAGACAAGAGAGGTGGACCCAAAGCAGCTCAAGTCGTCACCACGGAAAGCCCAATTCCAGGTCTGTCAATGCAACAATATGAGCGACTCATGCAACAACTCAAAGGGGATGCTGAACTTGTAGTGACAATTCTACAATCAAAACCCAATATGAACATGGCAAGTAAGATCATATTCACAAAACCTTGGGTAATAGACTCAGGCGCAACAGAACACATCACCTGTGATAGTGCCCTGTTAATAGAAGAGCGTTTCACCAATCAACAACCTGTTAAGATTCCAAATGGCCAAAATATCCCAGTCAAGAGCATTGGGATAGCAGAGCTACCAAATGGGGTGAAAGTGAATAATGTGTTAAACATACCGGATTTCAAATGCAATTTACTTTCAGTCAGTAAGTTAACAAGAGAACACAATTGTGCACTAACATTTGTTGATGATTTGTGTGTAATACAGGACTTAACTACGAGGACCCTGATTGGAGTGGGTAGGCATCGGGATGGCTTGTACCTCCTTGAGCCAATACAAGACGGAGTCATGGAAATAAAGGTGGATAGGTCAATAGATGAAAGCATTTGGCATTGGAGGCTCGGACATGCATCAGAAACCAAGATGAAACAAATTGAACCACTTTCTGATGTAGTTAGTAATAATAGTTTTATGCATTGCGATTCATGTATAAGAGCAAAGCAAACAAGATTGCCTTTTCCTTCTAGTTCAATAAAGTCAAATTCATGTTTTGATTTAATACATTGTGATGTATGGGGGCCCTATAATACTGCATCATTTTCTGGTGCACGTTATTTTTTATCCATTTTGGATGACTTTAGTCGAGGAGTTTGGGTATATCTTATGAAGCATAAATCAGAAGTTGAACATCATTTTCCAACATTCATACACATGATTGAAACACAATTTGGAAAAAAAATTAAGAAAGTAAGGACAGATAATGGACTAAAGTTTAAATCAAGTCATATGCAAAATATTTATAAAGAAAAGGGAATAATGATGGAGACAACGTGTACATACACACCCCAACAAAATGGGGTGGTTGAAAGAAAACACAGATATATCTTAGAAGTGGCTCGAGCATTAAGGTTTCATTCTGGACTGCCTATTGAATTTTGGGGTGAATGTGTGCTTACTGCAGTACATATCATCAACAGATTGCCATCAAAAGTAATAGGCAACAAGACTCCATATGAAAAACTAATGGGGAAGAAGCCAAACTATGAGCACTTGAGGGTGTTTGGATGTTTGGTATATGTCTTGAAGAACAAGAAGGAAGGAAAGTTTGATGAAAAAGGGAGAGCATGCGTATTCATGGGATACCCGAGTGGAAAAAAGGGATACAAAGTTTATGATACTGAAAAGAAAGAAATACAAATCTCAAGGGATGTGATATTTTGTGAGCATGAATTTCCATTCAAGGCTGAAAAGACAATCATGCTCAAACAAGTGACTCCACCTGTGTTCGAAGAAACTGAAGACATAATGACAAGAGAGGTGAAGTGCTTGGTAGAACAAGATGTAGAAGAAACAAGGGGAGAAAGTGCCCATGAGGAAAATCATGATGTTGAATTATTGCAGGAAAGGAACACAGTAAGTGGGAGTGTTGAGAATGAACACAATAAAGAGAGTCGCAGTAGAAGAATGAGACATCCACCAAGACACTTAGAAGAGTATGAAGTTGACCTACCACCCTCCATTACACGGTTCCAGTCTGACCCTCCATCAGGTAACTCAGTAGTGTATCCTGTATCAAGTTATTTATCCTATGATAAGTTTTCACATTCACATAAAGCTCTCTTGGCGGCCATCTCCCTTCATAGTGAACCAAAGAATTTCTCACAAGCAGTAAAGCATGAATGCTGGAGGGAGGCAATGAAGAAAGAAATAGAGGCGTTGGAGAAAAATGAAACATAGACATTGGAGGCACTTCCACCAGGAAAGAATGTTGTCGATTCAAAATGGGTATTTAAAATAAAATACAAACCAAATGGTGAGATAGAATGCTATAAAGCAAGACTCGTGGCAAGAGGTTTTACTCAAGTTGAAGGGGTAGATTTTCATGAAACATTTGCACCACTAGCAAAGTTAGTAACAGTGCGATGCCTATTAACCATAGTAGCAACAAATGGGTGGGAAATTCACTAACTTGACGTGAACAACGTATTCTTGCATGGAGAATTAGAAGAAGAAGTATACATGCGTATACCCCAAGGCTTTGCAAAGGAAGGGGAAACTAGAGTTTGCAAACTAAGAAAGTCTCTCTATGGGCTGCGTCAAGCATCAAGAAATTGGTATCAGAAATTTACTAATGCATTAAATAAGGTTGGTTTCAGGCAATCCAGGGCAGACCATTCCTTATTCATTTACAAATAGGAGGGAGTGTTTCTAGTTGCGCTAATATATGCAGATGATGTTATATTGGTCGGGAACGAGCAAGAAACCATGCAACAAATGAAGAATTATTTAGATAGAGAGTTTAGCATCAAAGACTTAGGGACATTGAAGTATTTTCTTGGTGTTGAAGTAGCCAGGTCATCTCATGGCATATTTCTTAGCCAAAGAAAATATGTATTGGACATATTAAAAGAAACGGGGATGGGGATGCAAGGATGCAGGCCAAGCAAGTTTCCAATGGAACAAAATTGCAAATTACAAGCAAGTGATGATGAACAAGATACTGATGTCACAAGATACAGAAGGTTAGTGGGGCGTCTACTCTATCTAACAGTAACAAGACCAGATATCACATATGCAGTCAATACATTGTGCCAGTTTGTGACAACACCAAAACAAAGACATATGGATGCTGTAGAAAGGGTACTGTGCTACTTAAAGTCAACTCCAGGGCAAGGAATATTGCTTAAAAGTGGTGCTGAATTGAGGCTAGAGGCATATTGTGATGCAGACTGGGGTGGATGTCCCTTCACCAGAAGATCCTGTACAGGATATATGATTATGCTAGGAGGGTCACCTATTTCATGGAGATCAAAAAGGCAAATAGTGGTAGCAAAGTCATCAGCAGAAGCAGAGTACAGAGCCATGACAGCAACAGTCAGTGAAGTAATATGGTTAAGATGGTTATTGACAGAACTAGGGGCATCACAGCAGGAAGCTACTACCATGTTCTGTGATAATCAAGCGGCATTACATATTGCTATGAATCCCGTTTTTCATGAAAGGATGAAGCATGTAGAAATGGATTGCTATTTTGTTCCAGAACGAGTTCAATCAGGAGAAATAATGCCTACAAAGATTTGGACGAAGGAACAGGTAGCAGACATGTTCACAAAGCCGTTGGGAAAAGACAGATTTGAATCCCTACTCAGCAAGTTGGGCTTTGCAAATCTTCATGCACCAACTTGAGGGGGAGTGTTGGTATAGATAAGGATAAATATATTTTTGATAAGGCTGAATTTATTTTGATAAAGCTGTTACATGTATTTTGATAAGATTAGATTAGAAACAGAAAATTAGGAAACTGTTTCTGAATTAGCTATTTGATTATTTTGTATAAATGTATAAGCTGGCTACGTTGAAATAATAAGAAAATCAGATTGCTTATTTTCTACAAGAAGGGAGAAACATTAGCTATCAAGATACTGGAAGAAGCATACCAAACAAGTCTTGCTTCTTGCAAGAACAGACTTCATGGGAGAGTCATTCTTACCAAGGGACAAACTCCATTTAAAAGTGAGGAGCTGCAGCAGAAATTGAATCAAATATGGAGTCAAATTTCAGGCTGGAAAATGGTGTCTTTCGGTAAGGGATTCTTTGAGTTCTCATTCACCAAGAAGGAGGATATTAACATGGTTCTTGCATCCAGTTCTTGGATGCTAAATCTTGGCATTTTAAGGCTATTTTTGTGGAAGCCGGATTTCAATCCAAGATTGCAAAAGACTTCATATGCTCAAGTATGGCTGCTTTGACCTCCCTTTGGAATATTGGGTGCCTCGGATTCTATTCTCCATTGCAGCAAGTGTAGGAGACCCTATCTTGATTGATAATGCAAACTTAAATCAATCATACGAGCACTTTGCAAGGGTGCTTGCAGAATTCAATCTTGCTGGTGATTTTATGGACCAAATTCTGGTTGAAAGGGAAGGATATGCATTTTATGTCTCTCTTGTATTTGAAAAGCTTCCTGACTTTTGCTTCTCATGTTTTAATATTGGACATAGTGTGGCTAATTGCATAAATCTTAAGCATTCCAAGAAGGAAGGTGCCAATGAAGATCTTCGTGCAAAGCTCAATAAGAAATCTGATACGGATAAGGCTCCCCGAAAACCAGTTGTTGGTGCCAATTGGAAAATGGCTGGTGCAGTGCATAATGATTCAGCAACTTTTGGTCCAGATATGCACAAGCCAAATGATGATTTAATGCTTGATGAAGTATTGGAACTAGCTGCAGCAGCTGAGAACACCAATATCAATGTGGCTGCACCACCGAAACAGCCCCTAAATATAGTAGAAAATGATGCTACTGATTCTGACTCATGCTCAGAATCTGGCTCTCTGGCCTCATCTAGACCAGTACAACAACCTAACAATGGTAACCAGGAGCATGATGCTAACACCTCAAACTTACATGTGCAGGTGCAGCAGCAAAATAACCCAGCTAAATTGTCTTAAGATCAATCTGGTTATGCACGGCCAGCTGCAGTTTCAACACACCAGTCTGAATTTCTGGACGTACCTCATGGCCCAGACCAAGTCCATGACTCTCCCAAAAACTCATTGGAAGGAATGCCTACTTTGGAGGATGATTTTGATGACTCAGTTCAGCATGACTTGGCCTTAATAGCTGTAGCCACTACACCGGATTTCCAGCCAACAAGTAGCAAACAAAATAAGAAGAAAAAAACAGCTCTAATGTCAAACCAGCCAGTAAGACCAGATCCAAATTGGCTAAGTCAAAATAGCCTATTACTGAATTTCATAATGATCATGATGTGGTTTTTTGATATAATCATTTGGATTACTTTCTTTCATGTTTTATGGCAGCCAGTCACAACGAAATTCAATTCTCAGCTCCTTGCATATTCAGCTTTTTGGTTCGGTGGCTGCAGGCTTTAATTTTGCTCTCTTGGCTCACTTTAATTCGGTTTATTCTTCCCACTTTTTGACTGTTTTTATTGCACCCTCTTTGGTGGAATTATCTTGCATATTAATTAGTTCTAATTGTTGTCATGCTTGGTCCCGTAATGGAGGAGTTGTGTATGCTATATGTACTGCTGAAATTGACTCATATTTTTAAGCATGAAATTTCTATTTTGGAATATCCGGGGCATTGCTTCTAAGGATTCACAAGCTCCTCTAAAATCATATTGTTATAAATATAAACCGAATTTTCTATTCATTGCTGAACCTATGACTTAAGTTTCTAAAATTCAACCATCTCTTTGGAGGGATCTTGGATTAAATTTTTTTGCTGAAAATAGGTGTCTTCCAAAGAGCACCATTTGGTGTTTTTGCACTCCCTCAATGTCTCCCACTACTATTTCTTTCTCTGACCAATTTGTCTCCTTCTCGTACTCCATTGGTTCAAATACTTTTTTGGTTGTTGTATGCTATGCTAGCACTAACTACAGAAAACGTAGGAATTTATGGAGTGATCTAATTTCTGTTCAGAATAATAATCCGGGAGCTTGGGTGTGGTTGGGAGATTTCAATGAAATCATTAGCCATGAAGAAATACAGGGGTGTTGGCCACCCTTATTTGGCATCTATGAATGATTTTGTTACATTTAAGGACTCTTGCCAACTATTAGACATTACCTGCCTGGCCCTGCATACACATGGACTAATAATCGATCTGGACCTGCTAGGACGGATAAAAAACTAGATAGATTCATGTGTAATGATTTATTCCTATCTCTTTGGACAAGAATCTCTGGTCTTGTACTACATAGAGTAAGATCTAATCATCATCCGATTATGTTAAGTAATCTCAACGAATCTCACGCCTCCCCATTTAAATTCTTATCCATATGGATACAACACCTAGATTGTCGGAACATTGTGTCTAAGGCCTGGAATACTGTTGTCTTAGGTAATCCTATGCAAATTCTATCCTAAAAACTTAAGCTTGTAAAAGATACTTTACAAGTTTGGAACAAGAATACATTTGGCAATGTTCATGATAAGGCTAATTCCTCATCATCCAACTTAGCCAAAATTCAAGACTTGATTGCCTCCTCTGGTTATTCTGAATCCTTAATTAAACAAGAACAGCAAGCTGTGATGGATCTCGAACTTGCACTCTCATATGAGGCGTCCTTTTGGAAATAAAAGGCAAGGGTCCAATGGCTAACCAATAATGATAGAAATACTCAATTTTTTCATAGAAAGTTTAAATTGAGATTTGCTATTAATAATATCTCATTCTTAAAAAATGGTAGTGAACTTTTAGATAGTCCTATCATATTATAGATCACCTCCAGTCCCTATTCTCGAAATCGGAATTGGTTCATAATTGCATGAATTTTTTAGAAGTTATCCCCAAAACTATTTCCTTAGCTGATAATATGAAACTTACTTGTCCACCATCCTTGGAGGAGGTGAGATCTGCTATCTTTGAACTTTCTCCTAATAGCTCCCCTGGTCTTGATGGTTTTCCTGGATCTTTTTTCCAATGCTTATGGAATATCATTGGAATGGATGTCCACAAAGCTGTCTTGTATTTTTTTCATCATGGATCAATATGCTCCAATTATAACTCTTCACATCTTATTCTAATTCCTAAAGAGCCTAGTGCCGATGAAATTGGAAACTTCCAGCCCATTGCTTTGTCCAATTTTAAATATAAGATCATTTCAAAAATTCTTTCCAAGAGACTGGAATCTGTCATTGAGAAAGTAGTCTCACCTCATCAAAGAGGCTTCATCCCTGGTAGAAGCATCACTGACTGTATTGCACTAACTTCTGAAGCTGTAAATCTTTTGGACAATAATTTTTATTATGGGAATATAACTCTAAAAATAGATATTAGCAAAGCTTTTGATACCTTGGATTGGAGCTTTATGATAAATGTTCTCAAGGCTTTTAGTTTTTGTGATATTTTCTATCATTGGATTGAGTCCCTCCTTAAGTCTGCCAAGTTATCTATCCTCATTAATGGATGTCCATTTGGTTTCTTTCCCTGTAAGAGAGGGGTTAGACAAGGTGATCCCATATCTCTATTGCTTTTTTGCATTGCTGAAGAGGCTTTAAGTAGAGCTTTACTTGCGCTAGTGGATTCTGGAAAAATCAACAGATTCGAAGGGGCTAATAATATACCTTTTCCTTCACATGTTCTATATGCTAATGATATCATGATCTTTTGTAAGTGTTCTCTGAAAAATATATCACAAATAATGGAGTTGCTTTGTGCATATGGTAATATTGCTGGTCAAAGAATAAATTTGAATAAATCCAAATTTTATGTCAAAAATAATATGCCCCCAAAAGAGGATTGAACGTATACATCTTTGTTTAGGCTTTACAAGAGGTAGTCTTCCTTTTAGATATTTAGGAGTTTCGATCTTTAAAGGAAAGCCAAAATCTTCTTTCCTACTACCCATTGTTGATAGGATCAAAAGCAAATTAGCAAAATGGAAAGGAAATCTGTTGTCTTATATGGGACGTGTGTTATTGATTAGATCTGTCCTCCAAAGTATGTTAATCCACAGTTTTCAAATTTATAAGTGGCCTGTATCGCTGTTGAAATTAATTGAGTCTTGGTTTAAAAATTTCATATGGACTGGAACCATTTTACATTCCAATCCCAACACTTTGGCATAAGGTTTGTTCAGATATAGAGGAAGCTAGGCTTGGACTTAGATCTCTTTTTGAGATCAACAATGCATATATGTTAAAACTTTGTTGGAATTTTTTCAAAGGGAATTCGGATTGGGCCTCTATTTTAGGAAACAGAGTGGCTAAAAAAAATGGCACCGTGGCACATTACTTGACATCCACAATCTGGGCTAGTATTAGAGAAATGTATTCTACTGTTAAAACTCACTCGTCTTGGATTATAGGAAATGGCAAAAAGGTCAAATTTTGGACTGACAGGTGGCTTTCTATGCCTATTGTTGACATAATGAATATTCATGCCTCTTTCCATTCCAAGTTTAAATGCTCAGTCAGTTGCTTCCTAAAAAATGGATCTTGGCACCTTCTTACCTCCATTCAAAGCAGGATTGGTAACCAGATCGATAACATAACTATCCCTCTTTGTGAATTGGAAGATTCTTTAAATTGGGATTTATCCCCTAATGAGGATATGACTTTCAAAGATGCTTATGCCTTTATTAGGCAACCCAAGCCTAAACTTAACTGGGCTAAAACAATTTGGGATAAATCTACCCCTTCTTCCAAGTCTTTTATCCTCTTGAGACTACTCCATGGCAAGATTCCTAATGAGGATCTCCTAAGGAAAAAAGGGGTGATCATCACATCTATCTGTTCCCATTGCTACAATGCCTACGAGTCCACTACGCACTTATTCTTTGAGTGTTCTTTTGCTTTACACCTTTGGGATTGGCTTTCTAGACTAATGGATGTTAGTTTAAACACAGTAAACATATTGGATATTTTAAGTAAACCTTGGAGTAAATTTGCTAAGCTAGTAATTTTAGCTGCTATTATTTTTACAATTGATGAACTTTGGAATAGTAGAAATCAGGTGAAATTCCATAACCGCACTCCTAAAATGGACTCTTTGAAAACCAAAATTATAACCCTTGTTAATTCTTGTAGCTCTCTTTCTCCTTTGACTATGAATAATAAAATACAGGAACTTAAACTATTGAATTTTTTTTTGTTGCCTTGCAGGGGTAGGAGAGTTGATCATCCCATTGAGGTACATTGGATCCCTCCTTCGTTAGGTTGGATCAAGTGCAATACGGATGGAGCTTTCTTTCCTATTCCTCTTCAGCTGCATGTGGGATCATTTTGAGAGATAGTATGGCCAATCTGGTTGGTTGCTTAGCTGAGTTAGTGGAGGTCAGATCAACACTAGAAGCAGAAGTTTTGGCCATTATTCGTGCAGTTCAGATTGTTCAAGATCATGGTTGGATGTCGCTTTGGATAGAGGCTGATTCACTATTAGTCATCAAAGCTTTTTCTTGCTCATCATTAGTTCCTCGATGTTTGTATGTGTAGTAGTTGAACATGTTGGTTTCTGTTGGGCGGATGAGATTGCGTTTCTCTCATATCTATAGAGGGGAATGGGTGTGCTGATAGTTTAGCTGGATTTGGCCTCAGACACCTAGGGTCTTATTGGTAAACCTTCATTCCATCTTGTATCATAACTTCTTATTCTAGGGATTGGGGTGGTCTTTATCACTTTAGAATCTCATAGGATGAGCAGGGACTGACATTTGTACTTGTTTTACTTTTTCTTTTCATTTAGTGTATTTTTTATATGCTGCAGATGATTGGTGTGGATTGATGTGCTAACCTAGTTAGGATCTCTTTTCCACATAGTGATGTCTTAGTATATCTATCTTTTTCAAAAAAAAATGACATTATAATTAATATTTAATTATATTTAGATAAAATTAAACTTTTTGTTCTCATTTTTATCTTAATTTACCATATTTATGTGATAAAAATGAGAATTAATAATATTAAATATTAATAGTTATGTCATTTCTTTAATATTAAATCATGACTAACGTTACAATTTTAGTGATTATTAAACAAATATTCAACAAGAAGACCAAAATTGTAAATTTTATAAAATTGGGGACTAAAATTACAAAATTTAAAAATAGAGGGACAAAAATTGTGAATTTGATATTATAGAAGAACTAAAGTACAATTTATTAGTATTAATTACATATGGGCTTGATAACTCTTGTAATTTTAAAACTTTACATTTTGGTATTTTTGGTTAAAATCTTTTTATTTAGTTTTTTGTATATTATTTATGTTCCCTTTTAGTTATTGTCTTTTATTTCTATCTGGTCTAAAAGAAAAATTTTATGTAACTATAAGGATTAAAAGAAAATAAAATGATATTTATATTTGTACAATAACTTAAATGAAATATTTCAATTATTGGATAAAAAGATAAAATTTATAAAATTATAGATTATAATAATAACTCATGTTCTATATTAAATTTTAACGATCCGACTGTTGAATTAAAAGTTATTATTAAATAGATCAAGTATACAATATATTTACAAAATTTGAAATTTATTTGATTCTTTATTACATTAATTCTAATTGACATATGTTCATAAAAACTTATTGTACATCAATTTTAATCTATGTCATAAAATATCATATAATTTTTTAATTTTGTAAAAAAATTGTAAACTTAATGTATTCAGTGGTAACTTTTAATTCAATTGTTGAATTGTTGAAATTCAATGTTGACCATGAGTTATTAAGTGAAGTAACTTTTAATAAATTTACTCTTAGAATAAGTGGATCCATTATTATTATTACATATATATATATATATATATATATATATATATATATATATATATATATATATATATATATATATATATATATATATATATGAGGAGGGATTTGTTTACTCAAGGTTTACTTAGACTTACTTTGTTTAATAACTCATGTTCTACGTCAAAATTTCAACGATTCAACCATTGAATTTAAAACTCTTAATACATAGATCAAATTTGAAAATTTTAAAAAAATTGAAAACCATTTAATATTTTGTTTTATTAATTCAAATCAATATATAAAATGATTTTATGGTTATCCATCAATTTGAATTAATGAAATGAAATATCAAATGATTTTCAAATTTTCTAAAAATTTGTAAATTTGATCTATGCATTAAGAACTTTAAATTCAACGGTTGGATCGCTGAAAACAGGTCCCTCCTCATATATATATATATATATATATATATATATATATATATATATATATATATGAGTTAATCACTAATACACTGCCAGTGTAAAATTTTTTTACACTGGCAACCAATCAGATTTTTTAAATTATTTTATTTTATTTTTATTTTATTAAATAAGTAACTGACATAGAACTATTAAAAGATCTAATTGGTTACCTATGTAAAAAAACTTTATACCGGCAGTGTATAGGTGATTAACTCTATATATATATATATAATTTAAAATTGAAAGATAATAATAACTATGTGCATGCTTGGTGACCAACAAAAATGTTTGCTAGTGGAATGGATTCCTATGGTACTATTTTTTGTTTTGGGTTTTCAAAATCAATCAATTCCATTGAATATACTTGATTATTTATAAAATGAGAATTTTCAACCTTTTCAAAATTAATTTTTGGTGTGAAATTAGTAAATTATACCTAATACTTTAAAAATAATTTTACTTTTATCAACCTAACAAAATCAGTTCTCAATTCATTTTCGAAATATCATGCCCATAAACAAATTAATTTTCCCAAAATCAATTCTAGCAAATTCTAAAACAAACGGACCTTACATTGATTTGAAGATTCTGCATCAATGAACATGGACTATAACATAATAACGCGGATGACATTAGTCAAATTTATCTAGGAGATTATTGAAAAATGAAATACAAATACTACTAAATGAACTTCATTGTCCATTTGTTTTGTATACAAGCATATAAAGTCACATACTAACATACAAATGACAATATGTTAACCACTCATTATTTTGCATTCACAAGCAGATAAGGTTTACCTACACAAGTCAACCACATTTATTCAAATTCTTGATAAAATCACCCATTAGGAAGAGTCTTGTGATCTTCCCGAGCTTATTAAGTGTGAGCATAAAAGAATTTAAGGCAGTGTAAGCTAGTACAGCATTGTTCTTTCTACAATGTTGGAGGGATCCATATATAACCGTGTGTTTGAACATAACCAGCTTTTTCCAGCAACATTTTATCTGCTTCTGCAGGACCTCTGGTTCCAGGTTGGTAAGGGATTGACCTGAACTCCCCCTTATCAATGCGGTGCAAAAGTGGGGTGAAGATTTCCCATGATGCCTGATAAGAAACAAAATACAATCATTAAAGTTGTGAATAAAAATTCTTATTAAGAAAGTAGTTGCTCAACCTTTTAAAATCGACTTACAAGATGAGAATTACTTCTCATTTTTATATATTATTAAAACCATATTATTGGTTGATGTGATACCTCCAACAATAATATTACAATAGTCTATGAAGCATGTAAGGATATTATTACCTTCAACTCATCTCTGCGAACAAAATGTTGCTGATCACCTCTAATTCTGTAAACCAAATTACATTTCTCATTAATATTCATTTAAAAAGTACTTCCTTCAGCCAAAACTGTTTGCTAAGTAATTATGTAATCCAAATTCTTCTATACTCTTTCAACACCTTGAGATGTCTGTTGTCTACAAACAAGACATATACAATTAAGCAAGAAGTCGTAAGAGCAACATACGTGTCAAGAATTAGACGCTCATAAGCCTCTGGAATGGTTACCCCTTGATAGCGCTGCGTATATGACAAATCTAGTTCACTTTGAATTGTTTCCATCTCCAGTCCAGGTTGCTTGACCTGCAAGACAGATCATAGAATTTAGTCAAATCTTAGACATATCGTTGAATTATTTTAGCATTTTAGGTGCATCAGTGTGTGAGATTTGGTTGAGCAGCAACAGCAGTGGTGACAAAGAAAGACAGCAGAACTGTGACAAAACAAAACAGGTCACGGTTGATGGTATTGTTCTGACACCACATTGGAAATGGACTGGACTTAACTCCCAAAAGTTAGCTCAAGAAGAGAATTTCCTCATTTTTGTGGAGTATTCAATCCAGATTCACAACTAATTTGGGACATCTTAACACAGGTGCCTAGAACTAAACATATGAAATGTAAAGTTTGTAAGACTAGATATCTATCAGTTGCCTAATATTAAGACTAGATAGTCTTTGATACCATGTGAATTTAGAGGAGGTGATTTAGAGGAAGATGAAACATAATATTACTAGAGAGAATTCAGAGAATGGAAACATTTTGTTATTCAGTCAAAATGTCTTACATCGCCTCTGCAATGCATATCATCCATGTATATAGTCTCTTAATAGACTTGGTGGATGGAGACTAGTTCTTAGACTACTATTATGTACACAACTTCCTAAACAGTAATACTCAAAAATACCAAATGCATTTTATCATGTCATTAACTATGATTATTTCCAACAGAATTTAACATGTAGTAGATTTCTTTCATTAACACAAGATAACAGGCAAGAGATAAGATGTTTGCAGAAGCTGACAACAAACTAACTTTCAAAGTTGCTACTTGAATTTCAGGAAAATTGAATCCAGACAATCTCATGAAAAAATAATAAAATATACCATTATATTTTTCAATATATAAACATTAAATATCTTAATTCCTACACAGAAAAATACATTCCTCAATGACACATACAAAACTTCCAAAAGGTAATCAGATCAAGCAAATGGCAGAACAGTTCTCTTTAAAGTGTTATCAGAATGATAGTCTCACTGTAAGCTTCATGTACATAGCTTCTGAAGGTTGCAGGCGTATAACAAACTCATTTCTCCCCTGCTTTTGGCCTAAACAAGAATAAGATTACAATAAAGTTTAAACATAAGTTTATATTCAGATTAAAAGGTACTTGTCATCAAGATATGGAAAAACACACACTAGCTAATACTTATGTTCCTTGCCGAAGCATTCATTCTGTGCCAATAAAGAACAGGATCCTGCATGTTTCCTTTGTTTGGATTATGGATCATAGAGATGAACCCCTCTAAAAGAACTACTTTCCACGGTGATATGATAGTTTTATGCACATACCCAAATATTTCCATTTCAAATAAAAGATACTATTTGTGCGATGATCACAATAGACACTATTAGGACTACAGTGAAGGGGAGTTAGTTAGAATATTAGTTTTTTAGTGAGTCAGTGACATAATAAATAGGAGGACTGAAGGGGAGAAAAGACATTAAAATAATTTCATATGTAGATTGAGCATTAACTCTTTGTGAAAGAAGAAATCCTTTGTGAAGGGGAATTTCTTAGAAAATATATTTCTCTTATTTTGAGTTCTTTTCAACATATTCAATAGTTTCTTTTCTTTCTCTTTCTTAATTCTTAGTTCCTAACAGACAACATAGTACAAAATACGTCTAACTAGATAATCCTATCACAAAAATGCCTTATCTTCCGAAGTAATGGCTTGTATAGTATATCTGACTCCTCATCCAAGATAAGAACGAATAACTGACAAATAGACAGATTCAACTTCATGCTCAAGATTGATGTATATACTATAGATAATTAAAGAAGCATGATAAATGCGTGAATTGAAGAGAATTCACCCAAATGTTAAAAATCTTGTGCCATACACTTAAAAATATCACCAGGGACATCCTTGAATTGAATCCGTATATCTGCCTTTCTTGCATTTAAGGCCTTCCCAGCCTTTAGTATGAAAGGAACACCTAACAACAGAAAGAAGCTTGATGTGAAAATGTCTCAGTTGCAATTTAATTGATAAAATGCACAGAAAAATATTGCAAAAAATACAAAATAATACACACAAGTAAACAGACAGAGTATGCACTATTAAATTACAAACATTCAACACAAATAAAGCAAAAGGAGGTCTCAAAAAATTTCCTATAGCATGCCCTGAACCTACAATGCAAATTTGTCTTTTCTGGAAAAAAAAATTGATGGGGTTATTCTCATACCCTCCCATCTTTCATTGTGTACTCGCAGAATAACAGTTGCAAAAGTAGGAGTGTTCGAATGGTCAGGTACAGTTGGATCATCTCTATAGCCTTCATATTGTCCTAGAACAACCTCATCATCTTTAATAGGAAGTACTGATTGAAGAACCTGCAATTTTATATCAACCAGAATGAGGTATAGACGCAGGTTAGAACACAGCTAAAATATTAGGTGAACATAAAGGTGCAAGTGGAAAGTTTCAAATCATCAGTTATAAAAATATCACTCGTCGCTGCAGTTGTGAATACACATTATGAACAAAAAACGAGAGCAAGAATTGAATGTCAGAAGAGGGAGAAAAGAAAATATCCACAGAAATTGAATGGATAGAGACAAACCTTAACTTTCTCATCCCGAATGTGCTCAGGCCTGAGAGAAACTGGTTTTTCCATAGCAACCAAGCAAAAAACCTGAGTTTGTAGAAAAATAATGAATCAGATTGACATATTAGACCGGTATGAGGTAAACTATGAAGTAACCATGGGTCTATTAAGTTGATAAATGTCTTGCATAACAAGGTCACAGAATATGTGGATACTCCACAAACTGCTAAGTGTGTTCAAGTCTATTAAGAAAGTATTTAGTTTTCTAATCAACTATTACACAAAGATTCAAGTATATTTATAATTATAAGTATTGCTAAGATTTATTTGAAATTCAATTCAATGCTTAAAATGGAGAAAAAAAAAAAGGCAGAACTGAAAATGATTTACTGTTGTCTGTTGTTTGTTCAAAACATACTAAAAATAAATCAGTAATGAAGTGCGGAAAATAATCCAACACATGGGATGTCACTGTAAACAATCAACAATAAGAGATTCTATATTTAAATCTTTGAATGGAAAAAGTTTCCCGTAGTTTGCCTATCGAATTCTAATATTTTCCTTAATACACCATCTCTCAATGCTTTCCTCCGCCCCCAGACATTACAAACACAATGCATAGCACAAAATATTTAGTATTGAAGTTTCCACAGTAACAATATTTTGTTTTATCAAACATAACCCTAGCAAGATTAGAAGTTTAGAGGGGGGTAAATTTAAGTAAGATTGTTGCATTTATCAAACATGGCGATAGTAATGTCAAAAAAATATATATGAAATCTATTTCAGCCTAAAATGAAGGCCCTACCTGCAGTAGATGGTTTTGAATTATATCTCGAATAATTCTGCCAAATAAAAAGCACACTAGTGATTATGGTTTTCTGATCGTAATAATATATGATTATACACAATAAATCAATGAGAAGTTTCACTATCAATATCATTAACAAAAGTAAAATGGATATAAACAAAATTATTTTCTCAATATCACTTCATTTGAGAACCTATTATTGCTGTAACTTGTCATTAGACAGGTCAGTTAAAAAAATGATTAAAAATAAATGACTTACTACACATACCCATACTGGTCAAAATATCCACCTCGACCTTCAGTTCCAAAATTTTCTCTGAAAACAATCTGCCAAAGTAAAACCAGCCAAAACTCAAGTTTAAGATGTGGAATATGAATGTTTGGTCATGCAATAGCCGAATTGGTAATAACAGAAATATACTATATTGAGTAAATTACACGGATACAGTTAGAGGTTTCGTGAGATTGCATAGAACCCCTTATTTAAAACAACCTCCCTTGTAGAGGAAAACAATTTAATGTTTTTCAAACAATTAATGGGGTGTTAGAATAATGTACAAGGGAATTAGTATAATGTTTTTCAAACAATTAAGAGGATTAGTATATGAGTAGAAAAAGGAGGGGTATTGAGAGAAATTTGACAAAACTTTAGGGTGTGTTAGTATAATTTACTTGGAAAATATTTTTGACAAAGCCATTAAAAAAAAAAAAAAAAGATTTGACAGATATGATGAGACATATTATGAAATTGAATTGTCAAGCCATTCGGAATGTTGAGAGAGCACTTTCTCACCTGCACATTCGCAATGTTGTCGCGGTTCCACAGAGGCATGAACAATCGGTTTGCAAAACGAAGCACTAACTGATAATATAAGTCAAATGAAGAGGGATTAGGCCAAGTTTGTGAAGCAAGCAAAAAGAGAGCCAATAAGTAATCATTTACTACCATGTTTTGTACTAGCTCCTTTCCTAAGTAGTGATCAATACGATAAATCTGCGGTTCTTGAAACAACTCTCCAATCTGGGTACTGAGTTGCTCCGCAGATTCCAGATCCTTACCAAAAGGCTTCTCAACAACAATACGTGTCCACCCACCAAGATGAGCTACAAAATGAAAATAGATGCAATCATCAATAAAAGCAGTGTTAGATACTCTGGCTTATATCCAGGAACCATAATATTAAAAAGAAATTAGGAGAAACTGACGTATTCATGTTACAATAAGTCAACATATATGTTGTTAGAAGTTAGAAGAAATGAGACACACACAGGTGGCACTTAAAACCTTGAGTTTAGATTAGTTGATGTTATCTATCTCTAAAGAAAGTAGATTGAAGCCTAACTTAACTTTACAAAATCAACTTAAAATGTGAGGATTGCTCTTCATTTATATACACTGTTATGATCATACCACCGGTCGATGTAGGATCTCTAAAACTATCAAATAGACTTTCAAGTTTATTTCAGAATTATTTTCTAACTTGAACACCAAAAATATAACACAGACACCTGTAATTATGCAGTGAATCCAAAATCTAAGCAACATTTCAACCCCAAGAAGCAGTTATATTATACAGTATACACCAAAAGCAGTGACATCAATTTAGACCCAGTATCGTCAAGAAATAGATCCCAAAGAAAGCAGACAAGCAATCTACATTTTAGATTTTATTCAAAAAAGTGAACTGAAGAGGTTAAAGTAAACACTGAAGGACAGCCTAGACTGAGTTGTCTGACTTAGAATTACTCCTAACTGGTTAAAGCTATGGCATACAGGGTTTGTTATTTGTCCCCAGCTAAGAGTTCTTAATCAACATTAGCAACCAAATATACAAGATTAATGCCAAAATA
This sequence comes from Cajanus cajan, assembly GCF_000230855.2. Classification (NCBI taxonomy): domain Eukaryota; kingdom Viridiplantae; phylum Streptophyta; class Magnoliopsida; order Fabales; family Fabaceae; genus Cajanus; species Cajanus cajan. The sequence goes on along the minus strand of NC_138518.1, from coordinate 18,015,877 downwards.
ATGGATGATCAAACCTTACATTTATTCATGCAACAAGTCTTGATCATCTTGCAAACTGATGGATATACTGAAGGAGGAAGAGCAAGATAGAAAAGCCTCCGAGAAGAACCCTCAGCACTGTTTTTCAAAGATTCATGCTCTGAAATCTCTTTATCCAAATTATAGAAACCGTCCTCAGAGTCATAAGAGCCACTTACATATTTTATCTAAAGGGAAGAGAAAGATAAAAAGAGAATGAACATTTGATCAATCAGATGAGTAATTTTAATAAAAGGATTGCAGAAAATTATAAAATGATTCAAGGCCGACAATGCTAACCAGATGCAAGAACTTTGATACATCTTCCAACTGCTCAGGGGAAGAATCTCTGCCTGGAACAAGATAGCTGAGTACAAAGCACAACCAGTTTCCTATCATTTATTATACTTAGAAACTGTTCAAATAAGCAGCGATGATAAAGATAGATATCATGAAGTATATTATAGATTATAGAACAATTATAACTAAAGCAGTTAGAAAAAAATGTAACACAACAGTCATAGAACAAACTTCAAAGTAAGTGCATATTTGGGTCAGTTTATTCTAGAGAAAATAATCAATTATTTTTGTTTGATTGTAGAGAGATCTTCTGAAAAATAAGTGATTATTTCACCAAAATTAAGCTTTACCAAACATGCTGTAAAAATTTCAGCTTCGGTAAACACAGGGGTCCCAGAAATATGCTTAGTTATTCATTTAAATAGTTCGCAGGATACATTAGAATTATAATAATGATCTACTTACATAAAAGAAACAATGGTTGTGAAGTAGCAGAAAGAAACCAATTTCCATGATTGTTTTTTATATTATATTGGGAAAAATATAGATTTTACTACTTTTAATAAAACCTCACCTGCGTACGCGATTTCTCAATTCATCATCAGTGATTTTTGTCCTGGCATAACCAAAAATACACACCTCATCTGATAGTAGGAATCCCTACAAACACAACCACCAAAATTTCAAAAAACTGTCGGTACCTTTTAGAGAAATATACATCAGTTTAGAAAATATTCTATGTCATATTCCAAGAAATAGATGAATTAGAATAGATATCTACTTAGATTATCAAGTAGAATATATGAATAACAACAACAAGCAAAGCCTTTTCTTATAAGGTGGGTTTGATTGCATGGATCAATCAAATCTTGTTTAATGGTTTCAACTAGAGTTTACATAGCCAGTCCCAACTCCTAACCCAGATAAAAGAGGAGGGTTGTGTTAGGCTGTCCCTATCCAACTTAAAATTTTATCAAACTTTTATGATCATTCTGAAACGCATTCCATTATTTAACAAAAATTAAGGGTCTCCAAGTGGTACACTAATACTTCAATGATCATCTATATCAAATCCTTTTGTTTCTAAATAACATGGTATACAAAGGTTATCCTCTACTCCTTTATTTAACACACATTAATCTTCGATTATCAAACCTGCCGATACAGATGGAAAAGTGCAGGAAATGTCTTCTTCTTAGCAAGATCACCAGAAGCACCAAGCACAACAACGGAGAGTGACCCAGTTTCAGGTGCATGTTCTAGATCCCTTGATAGTGGGGATTCATTTCTGAAGCTGTCCCTTTTTTCAACATGCCATTTACTTGATGCCATCCTCTAGCAGTACCAAACAAATATAGCCTTGTATCTGGCATCAGACAAATAAGTTGCAAGTAAATAAAATACCCAATAATGAGGCTAATCACAGAAAGCAAAATGGAAAACAGTTTATAGATCTAAAGATTCAATTCCTACATAAAATATATTTGAATACAAGTTTAGAAGAACACCTAAAATTAAGAGCTTTCTTTTTAGTAAAAAAGCTCCCAAAAGTACTTCTAACTTGTAACCAAACATGTTAATGATCCAGCTCCTCTACTTTAAAGGGTAAATTAAGCAACGTCAGAAATTGATGAAAAGAATCTCACTATTGTGTTGATTTTATATGCATATGGCTTTATGCATAACAAATCATGAATGTGTAATGGTTGATTTTCTTGCATTGATGTCAATAACTAAGATTACTTACTTTAGCCAAATTTATTCCTACACGCAATCAAACCATTCCAATCAATCTTTTTGGTATATGCTAATCATGTCTCAATCTCAATTATTATAAACTAAATGAAAACAAAAGAAATATAACATCAAAATCATGAAGCTGGTAGAAACTAGAAACTTGACACAAATAAACAAATAATGATTATGAGTCAATTATAAATTGACATAAGGTAATGAAAATTACGGAGCCACACAGAAGTGATGGTGAGAGTATGAGAGCCAGAAAAAAAAAAAAAAAAGAAGAAATCACCAGCGTGGTTGATTTGGGAACATGACCATAGGTGGGTTTTTAAGGATTAAAAATTGGAACAGTTTTGTCGTTATCCTTCAATAATTTTCCTCGGTTAAGTTAGTCGTGAATGGACACAACCATGTCCACGAAGAGTGTGTATATGTTTGCTGTTGCAACAACTGCAATCTCACATTCCCCTCCATTTTTTTCTCATTTACCTTTCTACCCCTTGCTTTTTGCAATCATTATAAGCATGAAATTTAAATGCAAAATTCCATTTTTTTTCTGTTTTTAATTCCTAATTTATAATTTTGATAATTGTTATTTTAATTACACAATTTTTGTTTCTCGGTGTTTTTTTTTTCATACTAGCAACTTTTATTCTCAGATTATATTTTCAAGAATATACACGAGAATGACATTTTTGAGTATTTTGAAAAAATATAGTTTGGTTAATGGTGAAAATATTTTTTATGAGAGTGGGTGAGAAGAAAGTTAAAATGAATAAAAATAGTAATTTTAGGGGGTGTATTGGATAAGGATTTTAAAGGACTTTTTTAGTTAAAAAAATCCTGTGGATTTTAAAAGACTTTGCAGGATTTTCATGATTTTTAAGATTTTGCATGATTTTACGAGACTTAAAATCAGGATTTTAATGGATTCTGCAAGACTTTTAAATCAGGATTTTAATGGATTCTGTGGGATTTTGTGGATTTTGTAGAATTTTCGTGGATTTTTTACATTTGATAAGATTTCAAAAAAAAATTTCATACATTCAAATTTAAGAAGAGTCAAAGACAAAAATAATAAAAAAAAACAATAATTTCTACATAAATAATAATAATAATAATAATAATTCTCCATAATATTCTATCCTCTTAAATAGCATTCACCCACATATATATTCATAGCTATACTAGTCCTCCAAGCATTAGCATCTTTTCGCTCTTGCTCATGGGAATAGGCTCAAAAGTATGATTTTCATTAACGGGTAACATTGAAGATGAAGGTTCATCCACCGCTTTAATTAGAAATTCATCGAAACGACATTCTTTACGTAGAAAGTTATGTAGTGCTGCACATACTAACACAAGTTCTACTTGTGTCTTAAATAAAAATTGAGGTGCTGACTTAAAAATTGTGAACCTTGATTTAAAAATACCAAATATTCTCTCAATCACATTCCTTAAAAACGCATGACGAAGATTGAACAATTTTTTCTCATTTTCAGGGTCATTACCCTGACCTGCAAAATCTTGTAGATGATATCTTACACATCGAGATGGAGCTAAAAATTGGCGTCGATTAGGAAATCCACAATCCACCAAAAAATATTTACCTAATTACATATGCAATATATATAATATTAGTATAATAATAATTATAATTATAATTATAATTATTATTTAAAGAATAAGAATTTAGATATAGAGAATATATATATATATATATATATATATAAATATATATATATATATATATATATATATATATATTATTTTAGTTATATATTTTTAACGATATTTATAAATGTAAATTATTCTAACAAATATTTTAACAATATTTTATTTTTTAAAAATAAACTAATGAAGGCATAAATCCTAAACCCTAAAAAATTAGATACTGCAATGTCTTATGTTAATTTTCTTTTTTTTTTTAAATATAAAAAGTCATAATTTCACAATATAAAAATAAAAAGAAAAATTCATAGTAAAAAATAATAATAATTGTTGAGTCATAAAAGGAGGAGGGATAAGAGTATCAAACTTAAGAGAAGGAGAGAGATCACAGTTTTTATGCTGAGAGGGTTCTTCCCCAACTAAGATCCATTTTCATCTCATTCTACTCACAGAAACCCTAACAAATTCATCTTTTATATATATATATATATATATATATATATATATATTGTAGAGATTATGATATCAATTTCATCTTTCACATTTTTCTTTTCTTGACGTGTGTTATAAAAAAAATTATCACTTAAAAGTTGAAATTTCAAGCATTTTTTTGTGTTATATAAAAGGAACAAATTCAACTACATATAATAAAATAAAGCAAGTCAATTAAAAAAAACGAACAGAAAAATAGAGCAAGTTAATGACATTATCATTTACATATCAGAGTTTCACAAAATAGGGGAATGAGATGAGAACAGTATTACAATATTATATATGAGCAATGAACAATAGTGCAGTATTATTAGCAGAGAAAAAATGGAGAAGATAAAAGCATAGAAAAAAAATGAAAAACTCTCTTGAAAATTCTTGAAAAGTCACTTCAAACAATCCTTCAAAATCCGATGGGTTTGGATGAGATTGTTTTATGAATTTGGTATTTATAGATAATACTAGAAAGTCCTTCAAAATCCCTCTCACACAACAATCCTTTAAAATTCTTATATTTTTGAATACCAATGGATTGTTTTTAAGTTGTAAAAAATCTCAAATGAATATCAATGAATTTTAATGGACTCTTTAAAAAATCTTGAAAATCCAGATTGAATATCACTGGATTGTTTTTAAGTGACATAAAATCCTGATTGAATATCAATGAACTTTTTTACTCAAAAAAAATCTTTTAAAATCCTACGAAATCCTAAACCAATACACCCCCCTTAATTGTCACATCATAAGAATTTACATAAAAAAATATGAAAAATGCAAAAATTATTTCACTTTGAGATATATTCTTAGCTCAAGAATATAATTTAAACAAACATGAAAAAACACATTTCTTATCTATATATTTTCAAAAAAGAACATATTCTAAAATGACTTAAACCAATTACATTTAAACATGCAAACATGTAAAGCATCAGTCATCATATTCTTCTTTGAGGTGATAGTTAGGTGATAGTTATTATCATAAAATATTACTGTCTCCTTTTTTTTTTCACGCTAAAGTTTTATCATTTTAAACATGAAACAAATGTGGATTTTGAATTAAAATTTTGAATTTTTAAAAATTGGAAAATTAAACCATATAATTAAAAATAAGTGATTAAAATTAAATATTTTTTTTGTCTTGTCCAATCCAATTAATTAGATTAAATATGACATTCTCGATTCCGTTAGATCATAGACTAATCTCATTTACAATAATATCAGTGTTACTTGTTATGAGTTTTTATACACTATATGGATTAACCTCAAGTGTGTGGTTTAACGGTAGGGGTTGATTCACGCTTAAGCAAGGTCAGTGGTTCGAATCCTGCCTTGTATATGCAGCCGCGTTAAATCTTGGGGCCAGCTATCCCACCCTTTGAGGTGCCTCCAACGTAGCGAGGAGATTAGTCACTGCTGTCGACGGTGGATACTTCAGGGATGAACCAAAAAATACTACATGGATTAAATACAAGTTTCTTATTAAATAAAAAAATGTATTTTATCGAACAATATATAATTATAATTATTGGTTAAAAAAATAAACAATTGATATTTAACATTTTGATATTTAATTATATATGATTTTGCATTTTATTGCGATCTCAAAGGTTAATTCTATAAGTAATTATCATAAATTAAAACTTTAATTGGACTTTTAAAATGTCTTGTATTAGTTTAAGGAGTGAAATATCTACATTTTATATATTTAATTACTTATTTTTAAAAATTTAATTTTATTCAAGAATGAATGATCGAATCCAAAGTGTTGGATTACGAAAGTTTTAATATTTTTATTTAGTAATTTCAATGATAAAATCGTGTAAGTTATAATTAATATATATATATATATATATTAGATAATTTTATTCTTAAATTTTTAAATAATAAAAAGTAATATTTAAAATCAATTATTTTTACAAACACTAGATTCAAAGTCAAAATTTTAATGTTTAAAAACTAAGCATAATGATTAAAGAATAATAAAAAATAAAAATGGTAATGAAAGTGGGAAACATTATTTTTCAATATTCATCATCACAGTTAATAAACACTTAAAAAGATCGTGCAAAACAATTTGTATCTGTCTTCTTTGATTTAATGAGAGGAATTAAATATATTTATAATTATCGATAAGTTGAGTATAATCTATGTCTATTTATAAAGTAATTTTTGTTTTTGTGTACAAAATTTTTAAATTGTTTTATTCTTAAACTTTTAACATCAATTAATTTAATAAATAAATAAGTAATAATAATTCTTAAACACTATTAAATAAATATAAAGTTTGAATTCTAATTAATTTTTCTATCGTGATGGTGATAAATATTGGGTTGAATTATTATAAGAGGTGTTCTTTCATATTTAATACGCAATCATACCTCAAGATAATTGTCTTAAAAAAATATACCAGTTAATATATATATATATGTTCAGAACTGAACAATTTCTCATAGGTGCCAAACCTAAAATGTTGACAGTGGTACGAGGAAATTGATTGAAGTGGTAGAAGCATGAAAACTCATGTTGGATCTTCATTATAATTATTTTTATAATCATTTATATCTTAAAAATAAAAAAAAATAAAAAAAAAGTCGCAAAAGTATTGCAAGTTGCAGTAACAAAAATTTCATTTATATCTGCAATCACGTGGTGAATCCGACAAGGTATAATGGAAGTTAGGTTAGATAGAGTACAAATTCGACTTTAACAATAATCCATGTTGGTGCGGACTTTGTTTATCTGAAAAGATGTTTCTAAAATATTATTATTACGCTTGTCCAATATGATGCTAATCATTATTTTACAAAATAAAAAAATATAACATATGAAATTATTTATTCTTCTTTTTATCCTTTAGTTCTTGTCCACAAATATATTCCACGGGAGAAAAGTTTATTTGAATATCAAAACATTTGATTTTAATATATATATATATATATATATATATTTTTTTTTTTTCTTTTAGTTCCTATAATTTTATAAATTTTACTTTTTTGTCTTAAAATAAAAGAAAATAAAATCAATATGTAAATAGAACAAAAAGAGTATTTTTAATAACGAGGATTTAAAAAGAAAAGTATAATCACTAAATATGAATGATTCTCCAACCTAAATTGTAAATGAAATTAATGAAATTGTTTTTGGAAATAATATATTTCTTTTCATAGGATTAACATTTTTAAAGAATTATAAATATTCACTAACGTAAAATAAGATTTTGTTCTTAACAGAAATGTATTGTCTCAAATCCTAGTCATCATGGTAAGTAGTGAGAGAAGAAAGAAAAATTAAAGAGAGTCTTAATTTCATCTTTTTTTCAAGAAAATCAATGTACTCAATAGCAAAGGAGTCTATTGTTATAGAAAAAAGTATGCATTATTATTCTTTTATGTAAAAATCATGAATTTCAAGAATTTTTTAGCTTCCTATAAATAAAAGTCTTAGAAAACTATAACTTAGATTATGTATTAGATCATGTATTGTAAGATTGTATGATTGTCCATGAATGATAATTTTTCTCAATAATGTATAAATTCAAATTAGGGATTTTATTAATTTTTTGCTACATGTACCGTTTACATTTTAATGAGATGTTTTTGTGTTTATCGATCAAGAAATTAAAGTTTCAATTTAGAATCGATATTAAAAGGCCAGTATATTGATGTCGTGAATGTTTCATATGATTCAGATTTTTTTTTCTTCTTTTTTTTACATTTTGCAATCATGATGAGGTTGGCTTTTATTATAGTTTTGCATCCTAATTAGCATTGCATATTATAAGCCTTTGTATGTGATCCATATATCAAAGGAATGTTTTAAAACTTCATATAAATTCATTCGAAAGAAACTAACATGGTGTTATATGGAATTGAGATATTAAAGTTTTTGTTTCAATCGCAATATATGTACCATTATTGATATATGATTTTGAAAAGTGGTAAAATTTCTATATTTATTTAATTTTAAATTAACGATAATTTAATTCAATTTTTCATAGAATAATGAATGTTAAATAATATGATTATTTGTTTTTGGGTATATTAAAATTTATTATTATAAGAAATTTATTGATTATTCAAAATTAGTTGTTCTTATAATTAATGAATATAATTGTGTGTAACTTATGTGTATCATTAGATTATTTATATACCCAAAGGTAATAGATAATTTTAATTGGTGCATATATGTTTAGTTGTCAAATAATGATTAAATTTTGTTAGCATCATTTTCTTTGTATGTTGTGTGTTGATGTATCGCCCAAAGGAGAACATCAATATACTATTATTGATTGAATATATTATATGTGTAGCATGTACTTTATGTGTCAAAACACTTATGTGAAATTTTATTATGCAGTACTTGTTCCCAATTCACTAAATTATCATGTAGCATCTTTTACAATTTTTAATGGGCTCAACTTCTCCTACAGGAATGAGCAAGTCCAATTTCACCTTGATGTCTTGGATCTAAACCTTGCTATAATGGAAGATAAGGTTGTTGCTATTATTGACTCTAGTAGAAATGAAAAGAAAGCCTATTATAAAGCTTGGGAAAAATCTAACAGATTTAGTCTAATGTTCATGAGAATGACTATTGTAGATAGTATTAAGAAAACTCTTTTCAAAATTGAAAATGCTAAAAAATTTATGTGGTTTATGGGAAAACGCTCTCAAATGACTGATAACTCTCTTGTTGGGACATTAATGAGTACACTAACCACCATGAAGTTTGACGGTTCGCGTACTTTGCATGAACATGTCATTGAGATGGCAAACATTGAAATAAGACTTAAGTCCTTAGGAATGGCTGTGAATGAGAACTTTCTTATACAATTTATTCTTAACTCATTGTTGATTGAGTATGAAATGTTTCAAATGAGCTATAATACCATGAAAGACAACATCTAAAAGGAGTTGGAATGAAATTTGTAAAGAAACATGATAAGGGCAAAGGGCCATTAAAGATTAATGAGACATTTGTGCAAATCTAGAAGAAATCATCAAAGGGTAATAATTGTCATTTTTGTGGGAAATCTGGACACTTCCTGATGGAAATCTTCTAGAGAAAATCGATTGGCTTTGGCTTCTCCTTCAAGTTCCTCCCTAGACCTTTGGCTTTTTGACACTTCTCAAGCTTCTTTAAGGCTTCTAATGGAGGTAGAAGTCATTGGGTTCACCTTGGAAGGTGAAGAACACTTTTCAAGAGGCGCCACTCCTTGGAAGAAGATGAGTCACTTCAATCTTCACCACACTCTTTAGGAAAAGGATAAGAGAATTAGATGTAAACCAAAGAGTTTGAAGACTTTTGGGAGAGAGAAATAAGAAGTAATACTCAAAATTTTCTCTATTATGCATCAGAAGTGTCTACAAAGTAATGGAAAGGCCTTATATAGAGAATAGGTAGCTTATGGTGTAAGCTAGTCTAACTACGGTTCAAATAGAACCATAGTTAGCCTTCTTACACTTACACTAACTATCCCTAGTTACCTTCCTACAAGCTTGTGGAGCAAGCTAAGCTAACCTTAGTTTAAAGATGACTTATGTGAGCTTAATTTAACTCCAATTAACTATCCTAATGATTACTAATAGTAGTTAGTTGAGATGTCACTTTCAAGGCCATGTGAAAGCTTCTTCTACAAGTTTGAACGTGGATGGCTTCCTCACTAAGCTTGGACATCCAAACCACTTTCCTAAGCAAGTGGAAGTCTAACCTTGGTATATTTTAGAAATGCATTTGGGCCATCCAAGCCCAAACAATTCCATGGTCTTTCTAGTTACACATTCCCTAAACTACTAATTACACCATAATACAAGGAACAAAAAATCCTACACTACTTGACCCAAAATACAAAGTCCAAAAAAATCCTATACAATATGTAAAATGTATTTACAATGTACCTCCTCTGTAGAAGCCTCTTCTAGCCTCCTAACCATGGACCTAGTTAAAGACCCAATGGTCTTCATGTGTGAGCTCTCCTATAGATCAACCTTCACCTTTCTTGGTCTTACCTCTTCCCAAGGGATCCTTGGGGATTAGGTTTCCATCACTTCCAAAAGGATTTCCCAAAATGTAAAGCTTGGTTTGAAAAGAAAGGTAACCTTAGTTCTTATATGTGTTTTAAATCAATATTAATTGAAGTTTCCCATAATACATGGTGGATTAGTTATAGATGTACGACTCAGGTTCATAATACGATGCAAGGATTCATTACAATCCAAACCATAAGTCAAAATGAGAAGTTTGTCTTCATGGGTAGCAGAGTGAAAGATCCAATGGAAGTAGCCAAGACTTATCGTATAATCCTTGACACTAAACATCATTTAGATTTATTGGAAACTCTTAATGTATATAATTTATGTAGGAATTTGATTTCATTATCTAAACTTGATGTTACAAGATACTCTTTTAATTTTGGTAATGGATGTTTCAATTTATTTAAGCATAATCATCTCATTGGTACCATATTCTTTGTAATGGTTTATATAATTTGAACTTAGATGGTTTGTATGTTGAAACCCCCTTAACCCTGCATCATAACATTGATACAAAACATAGTTTAAGAAATTAATGTTTTGCTTTCTTGTGGCATAAACGTTTAGATCACATTTCTAGAGAAAGAATGGAAAGATTAATAAAGAATGAAATTCTTCCAAATCTAAATTTTACGAGACTAAATACTTGTGTGGATTGTATTAAACTAAAACAAACAAAACTCACAAAGAAAGGAGTTACAAGAAGCACTCAACTTCTTGAAATTGTGCATACTAATATAAGTGGACCTTTTGATGTCAATTCTTTTAGAAAGGAAAAATACTTCATTACCTTTATAGATAACCATTCACGTTATGGTTATGTCTATCTACTGAATGAGAAATTTCAAGAAGTGGATGCCTTGAAAGTTTATTTGAATGAAGTAGAGAGACAAATAGATAGAAATGTAAAAGTTGTAAGATTCGATAAAGATGGTAATTATTATGCAAGATATGATGAAATTGGGCAACATCCAAGTCCATTCGTTAAACTCCTTCAAAAATGTGTCATTTATGCACAATACTTAATGCTAGGTACACCACAACAAAATGGTGTATCAAAAAGATGTAATACAACATGGATATGGTTAGGAGTATGTTAAGCAATATAGCTTTACCCATACATTGTGGATGTATGTCTTAAAAACTATCATGTATTTGTTAAATAGGATTCCTAGTAAGACAGTTCAGAAGACACATTTTAAATTGTGGTATAGTAATGCACCTAGTTTAAGGCACCTGGATGATTGGGGTTGCTAGGAAAAAATAAGAATTTATAATCTCTAAGAAAAAAAAATGGATATAAGAACAATCGGTGAATATTTTATTGGTTATCCAAAAAAATCAAAAGGTATATGTTTTATTGTCCTAATCATAGTATGAGAATTATTAAACTGAAAAGGCAAGGTTCATTGAAAATGGTGAAATTAGTGGGAGTATAGTTCCATGACAGGTGGAAGTCAAAGAAGTTAAAGTACAAGCTCCTTTAAATTATGCATTTAGCAATAAAGTAAGTGTTCTTCTAGCTATTATGCAAAACAATAATGAAGAAGAATAATACAATAATGAACCCATGATTCCTAATGAACCTATTGTAGAAGTGTAGACACTCAATTTCGTTCAGGGGGCATACAAACAACAAGATAGGACATCAGAGGGCCAAAAACCCAAATTAACTTTTTTAGTGGCCCGGAACGGGCCGTTCCCAAGTCTAGAACGGGCCATTCTCGAATCAGAACGGGCCGTTCCGAGGCTTCTCAAAGGCCTAAAAATTGTTGGTTGGAACGGGCCGTTCTAGACCAGAACGGGCCGTTCCAAACCAAACAAATGGCCTAAAATCTGTACCCCGGAACAGGTCGTTCTGACTTCATAACAGGCCGTTCTGGTTCCCTGGAACGGGCCGTTCTGATTTTAGAACGGGCCGTTCTAGGGTACAAAATAATACATAACGTTCGGATTTGGAACGGGCCGTTCCGAATCCAGAACGGGTCGTTCCTGCCCACATCTGATTCCTATAAATAGGAATCTCGGCCACAGTTCTAGGGACCTCAAAAATTTCGTCTAAAACTCCCTAGAGCTCGAAATTTCTCTCTCTTTCTCCTATTGTATTTCTTGAGTTTTGTAAGGCATATTGTAGTGTGAAAGGTTGCCACAAAGCACCTAAAACCTCCATAGTTGAAGATCCAATAAAGCTTGTTACGAGGTATTACTCATTAATCTCTTGTTCTATCTTTCTCTTCTCTTATTTTACATATTATTATAATAAACGCAATTATGTAGATATCTTAGGGGTTCATCATGTAATTTAATTTTCATGTAAATAATCATTAATAAAGGGGATTAGATATTTAAACTATTAATTCTTATTACGTTATCTTCATCATAGGGTACCGATTTAGGGCGTTGTAGGGGTGCTTAATACCTTCCCTACACGTAACCGACCCCCGAACCCAATTCTGGTTATCAAGGCCATTATTGGACTTTTAAAAATCTTTTCTTTTTCCAATATTTTGAGTAAAACATTGGTGGCGACTCCATGAACTTATTTTCAAAACCATTGATTAAGGATTAGTCTGGTGTCCGGGCATTCCTTAATTGATGAGATTTTCAAAAGGATGTCTAAACCATAGGTTGCAAGATCGGAAATTTTCGAGTTGGGACAAGAAGAACCATAAGAAATATCATTAAGCATTAATGACAATGATCCAATTTCGTTTTCATAAGTTGTAAGTTGTGATAATTTTGAGAAGTGGTTAAATTCTATGAAAGAACAATTAAAACCCATGGAATAGAATGATGTTTGGGATCTTGTAAAATTGTCAAAAATTTGTAAAAGAGTCGGTTGTAAGTAGGTCTTTAAGACTAAACATGACTTTTGATGGTAACCTTGAACAATACAAGACTAGACTTGTTGCTAAGGGTTTTATTAAAAAACATATGGCCTTTCACTCGTTTCACAAAAGGATTCTTTCATAATTATCATGGCATTAGTAGCCTATTATGAATTGGAGCTACATTAAATGGATGTGAAAACTGTCTTTCTAAATGGAGATTTAGACGAGAATATTTATGTGGACCAATTAATGGGGTTCTTGGATGAAGGAAAGGAACACATAATGTGCAAATTAAAGAAACCAATATATGAACTTAAGGAAGCTTTCTGCAAATGGTATTTGAAGTTTTATGATACCATTGTTTCCTTTGGATTTAAGGAAAATACTACTAATCAGTGTATATATCTAAAGGTTAATAGGAGTAGAGTTATTTTTCTAATTTTGTATGTTGACAATATTTTTCATACAACTAATGATCATGGTCTTCTTTGTGAGATTAAGAAGTTTCTCTCTACTAACTTTGAAATAAAGGATATGGCTAAGGAAAGCTATTTGATAGGAATAGAAATTTTTCAAGATAGATCATAAGGACTGTTAGTCTTGTCTCAAAAAGCGTATATCAATAAAGTATTAGAGAGATTTAAGATGGAAAAATGTTTAGCATCACCCATTCCAATTTAGAAGGGACAATTTTAGTATTTCTCAATGTCCTAAAAATGGCTTGGAAAGGAAAGAAATGGAAGAAATTTCATATGTTTTAGTTGTTTGGAGTATTATGTATGATCATATTTATACTCGACTAGATATAAGTTTTGTAGTGGGAATGTTAGGAAGATATCAAAGTAACCCGAAAATGCAACATTGGAAAGCTACAAAGAATGCTCTAAGATACTTATAGGGAATGAAGGGTCACATGTGACACCCTCTACCCCACACATAAATATAAAATTATATCAAATAATAACAGTAAATAGAAACCTTTGTAATTAGAACATCTCAAATAGCATATATAAGGGTAAAAGGCTCACACTCACATCTTCAAACACTTTCATAATGAAGTAATTTAATAATCAAAATCACCTAAGTAAATAGAAAACTTAATTATAATTAATGAACAAAATAACATATAAGTAATCCAATTTACAAAGTAAAAAAAAAAAAAAAAAAAAGACATCCTATTTTATCCCTTGGTGTCACATGTCCTAATTAGAGCACGCCCAATACAGAAGCCTAAGCTTCATCACTAACATCCTCTGCTGATGATCACTTACAAAAAATTTTAAACATACACAAACAAACATGGGAGTGAGAAACATCTCACTCGGGTTCATGTGCAAAAACAACTGTTAGACAACACACACACAACAAACATAATACAAGTCACAAGCACAAATCACATATAAACAATACACATACACAATCAATATCACATGCACATTCATTTATCATGCAATGATGTCATGGACTCGACTCATAAATGCATGCATGTGGCACCAGTCATGTGTCTCATAATCACATATCACTTGGTATGCTACCGAAGAAACATACCTAGAGTAGTAGTCTAGGAGTATATGCCGACTCAACCGCGTACTTTCAACTAGAAGGATGTACTGCTAGTGTCTCATTGAGATAGCGAAGCCATGCAAGATACGTCCCATGCACACAAACAGGCAGAACTGAGCCTTCCAAACCGCGCTATCCCCTAGGACTCCTCCGAGATGTTTCACCCGAAAGGCCTTCCCTAACGGTGTACTCCATATCGTACCCCGTTACATAGATGCATATGATGCATGTCACATATTCACATGTTCATGGACTCAACATTTCACTTGTCATATCTCATCATGTCACTTGTTCTTATATCACATTATCATTCTCATAGTCATAAGGTCACATATAAGACATTCTCATCCTCATTATGCTTATAGAAACACTTTACTTACATTAACACAATAATAAGGCAGTTCTTACACAATTAACACCTTCAAACATAACTTAAAACTTTTTTGTTTTCAAAATTAAACACATATTCACACTCATCAAACATCAAGGAACACAACAAAAAACTCAAACATCAAAACAAAAAACATTCATATTTTTCTTGTTTCACGTAGGGTTTCTTGTAGGAACCCATAAAGCACTCTAATCCCTATCAAAACATATTCAAACTCAAAATTAAACATACATTCATGCTCAATAATCATCAGGGAACACAATAGAAAACTCAGAAGCCAAAACAAAAAACATTCAAAATTTATCTGTTTCTCATAGGGTTTCCGTAGGAACCCATAGAACACTCTAATCCATATCAAAACATATTTAAACTCAAAATTAAACATACATTCATGCTCAGTAATCATCACGGAACACAATAGAAAACTCAAAAGTCAAAATAGAAAACATTCAAAATTTGTTTGTTTCTCGTAGGGTTTCTTGTAGGAACCCATAGAGCATTTTAATTTATATCAAAACTTATATATTTTCGAAATTGAACTCATATTCTCACTTAGAATCACACAAGGAATGCAATAAAACATTCAAAAAACAAAACAGAAAACTTTTATAAAGTGCATATTCCTATACGCATACATTATTGAGGCCAATCCGATTACTTAACAATTATTTTCATACCCCCGAGTGATGTTTCTCACTACCCCTTACCTTGATGAGTAGAAGACAAAGTGTGTACGGTTCCCCAGTGACCTCCTCCTCATGGTTCTCCTAAGTCTTTAGAGCCCAACGCATAGAAAAGAAAGAGAAAGTGAGAAGCGTGAAAATAACTCCCGACAACCTCCTTTCTTAAAAATAATAAAAGTAAATAATAATAATAATAATATTATTATTATTATTATTTAGAAAAAGACCACTATGTCCCTCCTTCCCTTCTCATAAAATGATTAAACATATTTCCTCCTTTTAATAAATAACGTAAACATAATTCTTGATAAAACATATTTTCATAAAAATAATCTTATAGAAAATAATTCAAATATTAATTAAAAAAATTATAATAAAATAGAGCTCACATAAAATAGATAAATAATATAAAATATACTTCTCCCTTTTAGTAAAAATAGCACATGTTTTATATAAAAATAAAGTTCATATCAAATAACTAAATAATATTAAAAATCCTTCTAATAAACACATTAAAACATTAAAATAAATACTACGTATTATTAATATAATTTTATAAAAATCGAGGTGTTACATCACATGCTTACATATAGGAGGTCTAATCACCTTGAGGTGATTTGATATTTAGAATTAGACTTTGCTAGATGTGTGGATTCATGAAAATCCATTCTTAGCTATGTATTTCTTTTAGTTAGAGGAGACATATCATGGAAGAATGAAAATCAACCATTTGTTGCTTCATTAACCATGGAAGCTAAATCTGTAGCATGTTTTGAGGCTAAAACTTAGGCTAATTGGTTGTGAAACTTTATTTCGGGACTTGGAATTGTTGATAGTATTGTCAAGCCACTAAAAATGTATTGTAAGAATTTTGCAGCAATGTTTTTCTCTAAGAACAACAAGTACTCTAAGGGTGCTAAGCATATGGAATTAAAGTACTTTGCCATGAAGGAAGAAGTTCATAAAGTAAAAAGGTCAATAGAACATATAAGCACAAATCTTATGATAGTTGACCCTTTAACAAAGGGATTACTACAACAAACATGTATTAAGCAGGTAAAAAATATGAGCATTATTGTTAATAATGATTGTTGAGTATTATGTTTATTTTGTATTAAGTGATTGACACTTTGGGCTCATTAATGATATGTTTCTAATCACATGTTCTTATTGGTTACATGCGTATTTGTGTTAGAGTAATGTAAACAAGTATTATCTTGAATGAAGATAATATATTTGATGAAACTAATGAGGAGATGGTAGGTGTTTTTCCTTCAACTAGCTTCAATGTCGCTCCCAATCTTCATTCATGGAACTCCAAAACTCAATATCAAATCCAAAAATGGAGAAAGTACAGAGTTAAGGTGTGCCACTTCAAGTAAAGCTAAGCAAGAAGGTGAAGAACTTGTCAAAAGGAGGAATTTCTTTACAAAGGTTCAAAAGGAGAGATTTTCTCCAACGAGAGAACAAGAACTTTTGAATGAGAAAACTTAATTTTATTTCTCAAAATGCTCAAAAAGGGAAATGTACACAAAAGGAGGAAGGTAAATATATAAAGTTTGGTAGCTTGTGGTGCAAATTAGACCAACCATAGTTAAGTATAACCAAGGTTAGGATAACTTGTACTTAAGACAACTAATTTTAGTTACATTTTGGAATTTGAATTTTCCTCCTAAAAATGTCATTATCCTAGTATGGAGAAAAGATAAACACTAGAAGGGGGGTTGAATAGTGTATGTAAAAAACTCGTACGTTTGCAAGTAGTATCTACAACAAACAAAGGGTTAGCAAGAGTAATCAATGAACAAAAGAAGATTTTATACTGGTTTACCTCAACCACCGAGGCTACGTCTAATTCTCAATCCAACCAAATTAAATTCCACTAACTTTCAGCAAAGTTACAAGTATTCTTTCACCAAGTCACTTTGGCTCAACACAAGTGTTTTTTGACTAACCTTTTCAAGCCACTACCGAAGTATTCCTTTTACAAATAAGTCTCTCAATGCTCAACCTCAAGTATTCTTTTACAGTCAAGTCTCTTTAAGCTCTATCCTATAACAATGATTATGAAGGTATTAAAAGGTTGTAGTTGTTGTCTCTTTTAGACGTAATTACAACGAACGTTCAAGTACAAGAAAACTCTTGAGGAAGATTTTCTTGAATTGTATATTTTCTCTGTATCTCAAAATCTTCTCAATGTATCACTTCTTCTTTTTCTATTGAGTTCCAAAGATAGGGTTAACTCTGTTTGACCTCTTTCTTAAAATAACCCACCCAACCCATCTTCCTTCTCTTCCGACCCGCTTCTCTTTTTCCCAACATAATAAAATAAAATAAATACATATACAATATAAAATATTTTTCCTCTATAATAATAATAATAACAATATATTTCTAATCCAAAATATAATAATATAATTTCAATATTAAAATATCCTATAAAATCAACCTTTTAGATTTTAAAATAAAATATATAATTTATCAACTCCCGAATTATCCCTTAAAACATATAAATAGTTATTTTAAAAATGCAAATAAAAATACTTATTTAATACGTACAAAATAATTATTTAAAATGTACAAAATAATATTTCCTTATAATAATAATAAAATAATATTGACCAAATACTATATAATAATGATAGTATTTTGAAAAACGGAGTGTTACAAGTACTTTCAAAAATAATAACTCATTCATAACATATCAAATCATAAATCTTTCGATACAATTCGTTCTCATGTGAATATGAATGCAATGGACATTAACTCTCGATTTGCATGCATGTGGTACCAATCACAAGATATGCACGGTGCATATTAAACAATCTGCCAATTAGCATGCATATGATGCATGTCACATAGATTCTATCATATCATGAATTGTTGGTCCTAGTGTACTAAAATCTAGAAGGGGGGTTGAATAGATTCTATCCTAAGATCACTCTCTTTTCGCACAATTCTTGAAAACAACCTATCAAGAAATCTAAAATACAACCTTTATGCAATTTGAATAACAAAGAACAATAGATTACAAGATTAAATATCGACGTAGCAGAATATCAAAGTATATGCAGCGAAACAATCACTTGTAACCAAGGTTGATTTTACATTACCTTCTTTTTCATCAATTTCAATTACAAGAATAAAGATTAGAGTTGGTACTACAATTGAAATTTCATTTTTCACAAATCTTTAAACAAGAAATCAACAATATTCTTAAAGATAAGGGTAAGAAGATAAAAAAAACACGAAAATTTATACTGGTTCATCCATCCACTTGGCCTACATTCGATTTTCCTTGATTTAGCACCCTACTAAACCAAAGATCATTCACTATAATATTGTTTACAAACACCTTGCACACACAATATTACAAGAATTCAAACAAACATCAATCTTGACACTACAAGATTGAAAATAATCAAAACTTTTGTACCCCACAAAAATTACTTGAGAAACCCTACATAAGATTTCATCATCTCTTGTTGAGACACCCTAACTTAAGAGATACATCAATCAAATTGAAAATACAAGTTTAAAGTGTTAAGTCAGACGAAGAAACTCCCAACAAGGTTTTGAGTGAGACAAGTATAATACATGTTGTTATCTCTAACAAGTGTTTTAGTATTTCAGAAAAACATAAGAACAGGCAAAATAAAGAACAAGCATATGCATCAGACGATACAAGACGACAGACAAAAGGGTAACTCACAGGAGAACACACGAAGTCATCGAAATTGTGAGAAGAAAAGAAGAAAGGAGAAAATCAAGCGCAGAATTAAAAGAATGTATGTGTTAGAAAAAGTACATTACTTTTTCAGACAAGGACAAAATTCCACAGTCATGAGACCAGAAAAGGAAAAAAAGGTTCCCAGGTCTCTGCTAAACTTAGACATTGTTGCTACCAAGATAAAGAATACTTCATGCAGGGTCTATCATAAGAAGCAACATTTAATGCAAGAATCTGAGCATTAAATGAGAAGATCAAACTAGTCGTGAACGAATATATCTGCTTTAACGAACACTTGCAACAAGTAAATTTCACAAGACTAGGTCTCAACATTAAACCTTAAAAGGTTTGCTGTTTGGCCCGAAATGGTTCAAGCGAGAAAAAGAATGATATCTAGCCCATGAAGCAACGAAATCAGAGATAGAGCTTGTAGAGTCAAATGTACCTTAGTGTAATTCTCTCTGTAAACTAAAGAGTTCCAAATGTGTACATCTTAGGAACAAAACCTTAGTGAATGTAGAAATCTATGTATCCTCTCTGTGAGAGTAAACCATACACTCAAACCAAACCTGTCTAGCCAACATTGTAAAGCCTGAAGAGGCTAGGAAAATAATACTTGTAAAGCCTTGAGGGGCTTGTCAAAGAATAATCACTACGATCCTGAAGAGGTTGATTAAAGAATACTAGCGTTGGTGAGTGAAGCTGGCGGGCCAGGAGTGGTCGAGAATACTTGGACCAGGAGTGTTTTGACCTGGACGGTCCATAATACTCACTGCTAGCCAGAAGTGACTGATAAGAATATACTACTGTTGGTGAGTGAAGCTGGCGAGCCATGAGTGGTCGAGAATACTTGGGGAACCATAAGTGGTTTAAGAATACTAGAGCTGGTGAGTGAAGCTAGCCAACCAGGAGTGGTTGAGAATACTCGTGACCAAGAGTGGTCGTGATCGGGATGGTCTAGAATACTCGAGGCCTAGAGAGGTCGAGAATACATGAACTAGGAGTGGTTCTGACCTGGGTGAACCATAATACTCAATGCTAGCCTGAAGAGGCTGATAAAAAGATACTAGCATTGATGAGTGAAGTCAACGGGCCAGAAGTGGTCAATAATACTTGTACTTAATTGCATATTTAGTGGAACCCTTCAGTTGAAGGAGACTGGACGTAGCTCAGTTGAACGAACCAATATAAAATTGTTTGCATTGTTTTATTCATATTTCAGACACAAACTCTTCCTAATTAATAAATCATGCTGAAAACTTTGTCTACTGTCTATTGTTCATTGAAACTATTTTTCGGACGAAGACGCAAAGTTTGGTTAGTGTCGCCACCCGCCGAAACGGACCTTGGCATTCGCGACGATGGTCGGACTCGTTTTTATAGTTTGAAAAATGATGGATTGTTAGAACGACTTATTCTCAAACTGAGACCTCATCGAACTAACAATTTTATTAAATGATTCACCAATCCATATTAATCCCAAGCGGGACCCTCCATGGATTAGTGGTTTTCACAAAAAGAAGGGTTCTTGGAGTCGCCACCAATGTTTTACTCAAAACATTGGAAAAAGGGATAAGGCAATTGATTTTCGCAAATCAACCTTGGCCATTACAACCAGAGTTGGGTAAGGGAGTCGGTTACGTGCGGGGAAGGTGTTAGCACCCCACAACGCCCCTTTTGGGTTCCCTATGACGGATTATTTCATAAATAACAGTGTAAAATTACTAAATTACCCCTATTTATTATAAGCGATTATAAATTAAATATCTACATGATGACAATTTTAAATATGCAACAATCAGAAAGCAGTAAAAGAAGGGATTTTAAGAAAGAAACCTTTGAAGCGTGCTTTTATATATTTCAATGAAGTTTAGGAGGCTTTTTGGCGCTCCCTCCCTCTACAAGCTCGCTCGCTCCTTCCTAAAAATTAATCTTTACTATGGAAATCAAAAAGATTTCCCTTCGACTAGTTCGAATTCTCAAGCTAAATGCTCAGAACTCAAGAACTTCGTCGGATCGGCTCTCGGAGAGAATTCTAGGGCAGAACACTGCTCAAAAACCCCAGAATACTCAAGGAGAGAGTCCAAACTGTGTGAAAAAGTGTGGAATGACGTCCAAATGACGTCTTATTTATAGGGGTGAGGCGCAGTACGGCCTCTGACATCAATACGGCCCGTACTGAAGATTTGAACTACAGTACGGCCGTATTGAATTCAGTACGGCCGTATTGAAGTTCAAAAACTTCAATACGGCCGTATTGGTTTCAGTACGGCCGTATTGTAGTTCAAAATGTGCAGTACGGCCGTACTGAACTCCAAGGAGGCCGTATTGAGCTCCAATCTTCCCACTTCCTTATTTTTAGCTACTCTAAGACCTCTAAACCTACAGATAGTCATCCTATGGTCTTCTAGGAGTCCTTCTGGCTGACTTTCCTTCGATCTTTGAGAGTCTTCGAGTCTTATTTCCGACCCGGACAATTTTAGGGGTCTACAGCTGCCCCCCCTTTACTTAGTCTAACGGCTTTTTGGTGTACCGGTTGACAAGTAAAGGAGTTGACCCAGTTGTCCGGGGGAATAAGGCCATCCTTCCGACTTGTAGTGTCTTCCGGTGGAAAATTGTTGAGTAGCCTCTCCAGGTTGAGTATTAGTCGTCGCCTCTCCAGGCTCATGTATACCTCGGTGTTTCTGACAACCTCGGTAGCTGAGTACCGCCTCTCCAGGCTCTGCGGTTACCGTGTTTCGGACGACGTTGGCCGCTGCATACCTCCGTGTTTCTAACGACGGTGGCAGTGTATCCCGGTTATCTTTATTCGGGTGACTCTTTTTGATTTTCTTGGTTTTGTTGCCTCTGCGTAGGCTGCTATCCACTGGGGGATTTTGTCGTTAATTTTGATTAGCCTCTTCTGTTAGGCGGATCATCTTGACGTTCAATGATTGGCTGAATGCCGAATTCCGCTTGGGGAATGATTATTGATCTTTTTTGGATTTTCTCTTTTTGAAGGAGTGCCTCTGAGTAGGCGAATTATCTTGATGTTCGGTGTTCGGCTGAGTGCCGGATTCCGCTTGGGGAATGGTTATTGATCTTTTTGATTTTTTCTCTTTTTGAAAGGGTGCCTCTGAGTAGGCGAATGGGGATTGAGGATCTTATGTATCCCAGAGTATTATTTAGAAAGCCTCTTCAGGCTTAGCTTCACTCGTCGCTCGAGTTGGAAAGCTATCCTCCACTGAGGAGGTCATAGTCCTTTCGACTCGGATATTCTGTTTAGACGATCAAACCCTCCTTGGGGAATCTTGCTGATCTTGGTTTGATAGCTTTCACTGGGGAATTTGGCCCGTGAGTGGAAGCTGAGATATCTCTGGGGAGTATTATTTCGGCAAGCCTCTCCAGGCTCAGTTATTTTGTATGAGTATTATTTCGGCAAGCCTCTCCAGGCTCAGTTATTTTGTATGAGTATTATTTCGGCAAGCCTCTCCAGGCTCAGTTATTCTGTACGAGTATTATTTCGGCAAGCCTCTCCAGGCTCAGTTATTCTGTATGATGCGGAATCTTTGCCTTTTTTTGTCGAATTTTGATTTTTTCTGTATTTTTGCCTTTTTGTCGTTTTTTGGCTTTTTCTGTTGACTGCTGTCATACACAAGAAATTTTTTCTATTTTTCTATTTTATGCGATTGCCTCATGATAAGGTCTTTGAATGTGCAACTAATGTGTGTGTGATGCACAAAATGCAAGTTTAATTATTTTGTTAATGTTTTTAGAAAAATGAATGGCTCTCCCTATCCTCCTTTTCTTGGAGGAATTTCTGTCGTCGACGTGAGGGAAGATTTTTTGTGAGCCTTTTTCGCAGGAGATTACGGATTTTATAGGAACCCCTCCAACTTTCTTTATTGACCGATTATTAAAGGAATTTCATACAATTTTTAAGAAACACCAATTTAGAGGCATAATCACATGGTCAAGAGAGAAGAGAAATGAATAGATATATTATTGATATTCACAAATGTTTTTACAGAAAGATATACAAAGGAAATTTTTGAAGAATGGCTGGCCAGGGTAGGCTATATATATTGGGCTTAACAATTATATCTGTAATTGTCGCTCTTTACGTTCCCCTAGTTGCCTCGGGTGAGATGCCTGAGCCAGGAGTGTAGATGCTGCAAGACGCTTGCTTCTAGAAGATAATCACTTGAACCGCCTTTCGGTTTTTGATTCAAGTGATCGTTGCTTGCTTTGTTTTTGTATCTTATTCTTTTGCCCCTAATTTTTGCCTAGGACGTATCCTAGCGGGGATAAATTCGCCTTTGTTTTGCCTAGTACCCTTGTACTGGCGGGCTTTTTATTTTGCCCTAACTTTTGCCTAGGACGCCCTTTTCGGGTTTTCATCCTAGCGGGCATATGCAAGCAACGTCTTCAAGCATAGTACTTCTTTACCACGTCAGCGTTGACTGGGTATCGAAGTTCTTCTCCATCCATGTCCGTGAGGATTAATGCTCCTCCTGAGAAGGCTCGCTTTACCACGTATGGTCCTTCGTAATTGGGGGCCCACTTTCCGATTTTGTCCTTTTGAGCTGGTAGCAATTTCTTCATTACCAGCTCTCCCTCATAGTAGACTCGAGGGTGGACTTTCTTGTCAAAAGCCTTTTTGATCTTCCTCTGACAGGCTTGACCATGGCATATGGCGTTCAGCCGTTTCTCTTCGATAAGATTCAATTGGTCGTATCGGCTTTGAACCCATTCTGCCTCGGAAAGTTTTGCTTCCATGATTACCCTTAGCGAAGGTATCTCGATTTCAACAGGTAGAACTGCCTCCATCCCATAGACGAGGGAGAATGGAGTAGCTCCTGTAGATGTGCGTACTGAAGTCCTATAACCATGAAGAGCGAAGGGTAACATCTCATGCCAGTCTTTAAATGAGACAACCATCTTTTGCACTATTTTCTTGATGTTTTTATTGGCTGCCTCGACTGCCCCATTCATCTTTGGCCGATATGGGGAAGAGTTGTGGTGTTGGATCTTGAATTCTTGGCACAGTTCTTCCACCATTTTGTTGTTTAGATTAGATCCATTATCAGTAATGATTTTATCGGGAATACCGTATCTGCATATAATGTTCTTCCTGATGAAGGATATTACCACCTTTCGGGTCACCTGAGCATACGATGCCGCTTCTACCCATTTGGTGAAATAGTCAATGGCCACAAGGATGAATCTATGTCCATTGGAAGCTTTTGGCTCGATGGGTCCAATAACATCCATGCCCCACATTGCGAATGGCCAAGGTGAAGCCAATACATTGAGTGGAGTTGGTGGGGTATGAATGTTGTCGGCGTATGCTTGGCATTTATGGCATTTCCGCACGTACTGGTAACAATCCCTTTCCATGGTCGACCAATAGTATCCTGCCCTGAGGATCTTTTTAGTCATTGCAGGCCCGGGGATGTGGGTACCGAAAACCCCCTCATGTACTTCTTTGATCATATTTTGAGCTTCGACTTGGTCTATACATCTCAACAAGACCGAGTCATAATTTTTTTTGTAGAGGGTTTTACCAACTAGCAGAAATCCCATGGCCCTTCTTCGGATATGCTTCTTGTCATTATCGCTGGCCGCATCAGGATATTCCCCTTTTGTTAAATATTGCTTGATGTCATGGAACCATGGATGATCATCGACAGCTTCATCTATCAGAAGGCAGAACGCTTGCTTATCGTGTCGCCGGATATTGATGGTGGGCATTTCATGCTCCTTATCCAAGGCGAACATTGATGAGAGTGTAGCAAGAGCGTCGGCAAACTGATTTTCCTCCCTGGGAATGTATTCAAAGACGACACTTTGGAAGAGATGTGTCAAATCTCTGATATGGTCAACATATGGTATCAGTTTAGGATTTCGGACTTCCCAATCACCTCGTAGTTGGTGGATGACTAGGGCCGAATCACCAAACACTTTGAGCTTTAGGATACCATTGTTGATGGCTGCTTGGATTCCCAACGCGCAAGCCTCGTATTCAGCCATGTTGTTCGTACAATCGAAGTTGAGTCTTGCCGTTATGGGAATGTATTTTCCTTGTGGAGAGATTAGCACTGTGCCAATCCCTCGTCCAAGCATGTTGGAGGCTCCATCAAAATACATGGTCCACGCATCATCTTTTGGCTCCTCATGTTGTAGATTCATTATATCCTCATCGGGGAAATCATCCTGAAGGGATTGGTAGTCGTTGGTCGGCCCGTGTGCTAGGTAATCAGCTAGGGTACTACCCTTGATGGCCTTTTGTGTGACATGTATGATGTCGAATTCTGATAACTGTACTTGCCATCGGGCAATCTTCCCAGTGATTATTGGTTTGTCGAACACGTACTTAATTGGATCCATTTTGGAAACCAACCAAGTAGTATGCCTAATCATATACTGCCTGAGCCGTTGTGTTGCCCATGCTAACGCACAACATGTCTTTTCTAACGGTGTGTAGCGGGTTTCATAGTCAAGAAATTTCTTGCTCAGGTAGTAGATGGCTCGTTCTTTCTTTCCCGTTTCATCTTGTTGTCCTAGCACACATCCCATGGACTCATCAAGCACGGTTAAATAGAGGATTAATGGTCTTCCCTCGACAGGTGGCACCAATACCGGTGGATTGGCCAAGCACTGTTTGATCTTGTCAAAAGCTTGTTGACAATCTTCATTCCAGGATTCGGAATGATTCTTGCGCAACAGCCTGAATATTGGTTTACAAGTGTCGGTCAACTGTGCGATGAACCTTGCGACATAGTTCACCCTGCCGAGGAATCCTCTTATCTCTTTCTCGGTCTTAGGAGGAGGCATTTCAATTATTGCCTTCACTTTATCGGGGTCCACCTCTATGCCTTTTTCACTGACGATGAACCCGAGAAGCTTACCCGACCGAACTCCGAAAGTACACTTAGCCGGATTTAGCTTAAGCTGATACTTGCGAAGCCGGTTGAATAATTTTCTCAAATATTGGATATGGTCCATTTCGTCCTTTGACTTTGCAATCATGTCATCCACGTATACTTCGATTTCTTTGTGGATCATGTCGTGGAATAATGTCACCATTGCTCGTTGATAGGTGGCGCCCGCATTTTTGAGTCCGAAAGGCATCACCCTGTAGCAGAAAGTACCCCAGGGTGTAATGAAAGAAGTTTTCTCACGGTCTTCTATATTCATCTTGATTTGGTTGTACCCAGAGTACCCATCCATAAAGGAATAGAGTGTGTTTGTGGCTGTATGGTCCACCAATGTATCGATGTGTGGTAAGGGGAAATCGTCCTTTGGACTGGCACGATTCAGATCCCTGTAGTCAACACAAACTCTAACCTTTCCATTCTTTTTAATGACTGGCACGATGTTAGCCAGCCATTCGGGATACTGAGGTACAACCAAGAATCCCGCGTCTAATTGCTTTTCGACCTCCTCCTTGATCTTTAAAGACCACTCGGGCTTGATTCGTCGGAGCTTTTGTTTGACGGGTCGAAACCCTTCTTTCAATGGTAACTTGTGCTCGACGATGTTAGGGTCCAAACCGGGCATATCACGGTACGACCATGCAAATACGTCCTTATATTCCCTTAACAATTGGATCAATTGTGCCCTTATTTCATCACTGATATGGGTCCCAATGTTGACTTCTTTTATCTCTTGGCCCTGCCCCAAATTCACGGCCTCCAATTTCTCTTGATACGGTTGGAGTAGACGAGCTTCTTGATTTAGCAGTCTTTGCAGATCCGGAGAGATGGTCTCCTCATCACTGTCCAACTCAACCCATTCATCCTCGACTTTCGGATCCCGGTCGGAGCGAACAATCACAGACATAATTGTTTTATTGGTTCTGTTTAGGTTTAGAATTATTAATGTTAATGAGAGAAAGAGGGAAAAGAACAAATGAGAGAATGATGTGTGAAAAATGCCTCTTTATTGATGTGTATTAAACTGTACAAAAACCCTTATTTACATGAAAAGGATCTCATGATCTCGGGTACTGATCATGAGTCCTAAAAAGAAAAGAAAAACATGGAGGGGCCTTATCGTGGCTTGCTCTTCTCTCTACTCCTGCTGCGGCAGAGGATTTTTGCTCACGTCGGGCGCTGTCGAATCAAAAGTGACCCACCCAGCATCAATAAGGTTTTGGACCTTATATTTGAGAGCTCTACAGTTCTCCGTTGAATGCCCCGGTGCCCCCGAATGGTATAGACATTTGTCTTGCGGTTTGTACCAATCGGGGTAAGGTGGATCAATTTTCCTTGGTGGAATGTAAGCTAGAAGATGAGCTTCCACCAGCTTCGGTAGGAGGTCGCTATATGTGGTCGGAAGTTTATCAAACTTCTTCACAGGGTTGTATTGCGACTTTCCCGACTTCGAAGTGGAAGAAGATGAAGAAATAGTTACGGCATTGACTCCTCCCTCCTTCTTCTTCCCGAAGGTCTTCTTAGCTTCAAATGATTGGGAAGACTTAGCTAGCTTCCCACTTTTCAGCCCTTGTTCCACTCTTTCTCCAATGGTGATGATGTTCGAGAAGAGCGTTGTCGTGTTCCCTATCATCTTGTCATAATAGGGACCGATCAACGAGTTTATGAATAGGGACACCGTCTCCTTATCCGACAGCGGGGGCTCTATTTGTGCCGCCAACTCCCTCCACCGTTGGGCGTACGCCTTGAAAGATTCATCATTTGTTTTACTCAAGGCTTGAAGATCAGACCTATCGGGTGTTAGGTCGATGTTATACTTATAGCGCTTGAGAAAGGCGTCGGCCAACTGCCTCCATGTGCACACTTGACTTCCATCCAGCTGCATATACCAATTGAGTGCGGTGTCAGCTAAGCTCTCTTGGAAGCAATGGATTAAGAGCTTTTCATTGGTAGCATATGCAGCCATTTTTCGGCAATACATGGTGAGATGACTTTTGGGGCAAGTCGATCCCACATATTTTGGGAAATCGGGCACTTTGAATTTGGGAGGGAATTGGATGTCCCTCACCAAGCACATGTCGGCGGCATCTTTGATGTCAAAATCATGCCCCTCCATAACTCTTAGCCGATCCTCAAGAGCATGGAATTGTTCCTTTGAAACCTCGGGCTCTTTAATCATGATCCCCGCCCCAAGGGGTACAGCTCGTGCAGGTTCTTCCTCGTGCTCCTCCTCCTCATGATGATGGGACTCATGGTCACTGTGGTGAGACCCATGTACATTATGATGACGCATGAGTTCCATCATTTGCGCCATTTGTTCTTTGAGCTGTGAGAGCTCGGCTGTAAGCTTCTTATTTTGGTCCTCCAGTGCTTCCATCTTCTTGATTTTCTGCGCGCGTGTGAGGACAGAGAGATGACCAGCCACTTTCTAAAATGAATGTTTAATTAGTTTATTTATGGGATGAATACGCTCTTGACATGAGCTTGATAACCCTCCATTTTTAAGGCGATGCCTTTTTAAAACGGAGTGTTACCACCCTCCTTGACTTATGATCCCTCCCCAACGGAGAATCTCGATAATTATGGGTCTCTTTTACTCATGTCAAGAGGTATTGGTGAACCTAGAATGCATGGTTTATGAGGATGCATGATATCTTATTGGTAATGATGCACATGCTCCTCACTTTTATTATATTTTCACACATGGTCTTTCTTCTCATGTCATGACCCTTTTTTATTATTATTATTATTATTATTATTATTTTATTATTTTTTTTTTTTTATGCATGGGGATTATTCTTAGACCTTATCACGAGGTTTATTGTTAATGCACAAACAATATCACATAAACCTATACACAAACAATTCACTCATCCATGAACAGTCACGAGCGAATCACGAGGTAGGGGTATCCTGCAGAAAAGTGCATATTCAAGGTGGTTCTAACTGTTCTCACTGGTCTGAGGCCCCTAAGGTGCCCCCATTATAGGGACCCAATTCCTCTCGTCGTAAGTCGATGGAAAGTTCCAACGCACTGTCGGACTTGAGTTCATGGTTATCACCTTGAGTGATGTTTTCCGACAACGGTCTGCGGGCACCTATAGACCCATTCGACAACCGGCCGTACTAACATCCACTCCCTATGGCTTTCCACTCATGCCCCCGGGTATAGAGGGAACTGTTGTGTGCAAAGGTTTGTGTGCAGTTTATATTTCAAACAATTGCGGAAATTTAAACATACAACAGTTATTAAAGCCAAATAGATAAAACATGTTATCATACAAGTAAGGGGTAATGAAGTAATTTTAAACTATTATTTTTAGAAACAATCCATCACTAAATGGGACTGACTCTCGAGGCTTCCCCAGTGAAGTCGCCAACTGTCGCCACCCGCCGAAACGGACCTTGGCATTCGCGACGATGGTCGGACTCGTTTTTATAGTTTGAAAAATGATGGATTGTTAGAACGACTTATTCTCAAACTGAGACCTCATCGAACTAACAATTTTATTAAATGATTCACCAATCCATATTAATCCCAAGCGGGACCCTCCATGGATTAGTGGTTTTCACAAAAAGAAGGGTTCTTGGAGTCGCCACCAATGTTTTACTCAAAACATTGGAAAAAGGGATAAGGCAATTGATTTTCGCAAATCAACCTTGGCCATTACAACCAGAGTTGGGTAAGGGAGTCGGTTACGTGCGGGGAAGGTGTTAGCACCCCACAACGCCCCTTTCGGGTTCCCTATGACGGATTATTTCATAAATAACAGTGTAAAATTACTAAATTACCCCTATTTATTATAAGCGATTATAAATTAAATATCTACATGATGACAATTTTAAATATGCAACAATCAGAAAGCAGTAAAAGAAGGGATTTTAAGAAAGAAACCTTTGAAGCGTGCTTTTATATATTTCAATGAAGTTTAGGAGGCTTTTTGGTGCTCCCTCCCTCTACAAGCTCGCTCGCTCCTTCCTAAAAATTAATCTTTACTATGGAAATCAAAAAGATTTCCCTTCGACTAGTTCGAATTCTCAAGCTAAATGCTCAGAACTCAAGAACTTCGTCGGATCGGACTGCTCAAAAACCCCAGAATACTCAAGGAGAGAGTCCAAACTGTGTGAAAAAGTGTGGAATGACGTCCAAATGACGTCTTATTTATAGGGGTGAGGCGCAGTACGGCCTCTGACATCAATACGGCCCGTACTGAAGATTTGAACTACAGTACGGCCGTATTGAATTCAGTACGGCCGTATTGAAGTTCAAAAACTTCAATACGGCCGTATTGGTTTCAGTACGGCCGTATTGTAGTTCAAAATGTGCAGTACGGCCGTACTGAACTCCAAGGAGGCCGTATTGAGCTCCAATCTTCCCACTTCCTTATTTTTAGCTACTCTAAGACCTCTAAACCTACAGATAGTCATCCTATGGTCTTCTAGGAGTCCTTCTGGCTGACTTTCCTTCGATCTTTGAGAGTCTTCGAGTCTTATTTCCGACCCGGACAATTTTAGGGGTCTACAGTTAGCAAATATATTACACTGAAGTTTTATCTACTGCCTATCTTTAAATGAAACTATCTTGAAAAGGAAAATGCAAGAACCTTAATCATTATTGTTATATGAAGCATTTTCTTTCAGCAATCGATAAATCGTTCAGACGCAGTGACCTTGTGTTAAGCGAATTTTGCATAACTGTCTGGTATTTAAAAGTGCATTGGACGAAGAACATTACTCTTGCGAAAAAGATTTTAAAATTCCTTCGTACTTATACACACATATTCAACCCCCCCTTCTATGTGTTTCATGTTATACTTCATAATGATTAGAGTAATATCACCTAATTCTGTGAAGATATTGATCTTTCACTCTTGAATACAGTTCTTGAATTTCTTCTTTCAAGAATTCATGTTCTATTTTTGCACTTCTTGAAATTTCAGAAAATTTCTTTTGTAACACTTTAATCTTGTTTCTGAAAGTATTCATTTTCTCAAATGTTTTCTTTCAAAAAGATTTTCAAAAGGTTTCGAAAATTTTTCTTTTTAATTTCAAAAAGATTGATTTTATAGAGTGCAAGACGTGATTCAGTTATAAAGAGTAATAGTAGAAGTAATCTATTACCTATAATGGTAATCTATTACCTGGCCTTTAACATTGAACCAAAAACATAAATCTGTCTAGGGTAATCGATTAACTCTAGGGGTAATCAATTATCCCGCATTTCTAAAGTCCCAAAATTGCCTTTCATTCTGTGGTAATCGATTATCTCTTGTTGTAATTGATTAACACGATGAAAACTTGGTTTTTTCAGCCTGATTCCAAGAAAGAGACTTTATTTTAATCTATTATCAACTTTGGCAATCTGTTACCTCATAGAGTACTTGAAAAACATTTTTCCAGTAACAGACGTGGTAATCTATTAACACAGAGCACATTTGAATATCCTTTTTCCAGTAACAAGTTTGGTAATCTATTACCCTAAATGGTAATTTGATTAACAAAGTTACCTTGAAAACTCTTGTTTGAATCAAGTCATATTTGTATGTTTAAACACTTGGTAGTAAATTGTCATTTTCAACATAATCTATTACTTTATGTTTACTCATTGAAATACTACAAAAAAAAAAAAAACAAATTCTTGGTTTCTTTAAAAAATTGACAGGTTCTTGAATTAAGCATTCATTATCATCATCAAACATAAATAAACACACACAGAAGCCTATATCTACTACAATCAATACATTATCCTTTTGAATAGGCTCAAACACCATTTATACATTTATATCATCAAAACTAAAACTTCTTAAGGAGTCTTCTTGTCATCTCAATGATCTCCATCATCTCCAACATGAATCACTTCACATACTCTACGTTTTGTCATACATACAATTTTCCACACACATGGTTTTCCATACATATTATTTACCATATACACGATTTTCCATACATGAGTCAAGTATCTCACTCAAGCAATATATTAAAACATCCATGTTATATTTTACACTCATCAAACACTCAAATCATTCAACCAAATCACTCTAACTCAAATAAAGAAACAAGTTTCATACATAGAGTAGTGTTTGGCACAAGTCAATGCGCGCCCAATGTAGCTCATTTAGAGAACACTCATAGCTTTCAGGATGATTCACATTCAGTGTGACCCATGTCACACCTGGCAAGATAGTAGTAGGGACTTCCTAAAAACCCCACACCTAGCGAGCCTTAACCCACACTTGGTATGAATGTCATAGAAACTCGCAGCCTTGATAACATCTAGCGCAAGTGGAACAAAGAATGAACTTTGTTCTTAGACACCACAGCGCCCAATGAGATGCAAATGGAGCCCAACACCATATCAAAAACCCAAAACTTGAAGAATCGCAATTCAAAAACAGCAAGCCCAAAACATGCATTCATCATTTCAAGTCGATAAAATAGTGCGAAACACACATAATAAGCAAAAATAAAGCATGAATCACATATAATTACAATTACTCACACATTATACCCAAAATGCATAACCTTATGATGTGTTTGGATGAAGAATTTTACAAATTCAAGGAATTTGAAATTCTTGGTATTTGAATTACTTTGATTTCAATTTCTATCATTCTTAAAATATTTTGTTTGGATAAGTTAATTCAATTTTTAAAAATTTAAAATTGTTAATTTGGATATGATAATTTGATTCTACCATGGTATAATTGATTTTAAAAATATATTCATATGTTGAGATTTTTAAACTAAATTTTATAAAAATAAATATTAACCAATCTTTAAATATTTAATGATTTAAAAAATTAATATTAGATAATATTTAATAATTTTTAAAATATTTTTGAATATTTAATAATTAAAAACATAAAGAGATAAGAGATAAGATATAATATATAAGTGAAATAAGAAAAAATGAAAAATTTTAAATTCTTACTTTTTTGGGAGAATTTGAAATTCTACTATTTTAAAGAATTTTACAAATGCTTGAATTTCAAATTCTTTGTAACTTATCCATCCAAACAAAGTATTTCAACTCAAAGAATTTGAAATTCTTCAAATAAATGAATTACTCTATTTAAATTCTTCACTCAAACACTCTTAGGGTTCCAACATGAACCCATAGGCAACTTAACACATACCAAGAGGGCTCATTGCATGGAATTAACTATCAACAATTACAATTAACATCAATAGGAGAGTTGAAGAGTCATGAGATAGACAACAAATCACAAACAAAAAATAATAGGGCTTTCCCCTTCATACAACATTTAGAGGTTTGGGATCAACCCCGCTACCTATCAATTATCCCATGTCCTAGAATGAGATTTCTCACTTTCCTTTATCTTGTTCGACATCCGGTGCAGAAAATGGGATTTCGGGGTGATTTCCTATAGCTTCTCCTCTCCTTGGTTCATCAAAGCATAAAAAGAAAGAGCGTGAGAAAGGAAGAAACTAATGCATCTCTTTTTTAAGTTTTAAAACCTAACTCAACCTCCTTTAACCCATCTACAGTTACTCAGTCTCAACTCTGATTATATATTCCTTCCCCTCACTTAATTAAAATAATAATAATAATAATAATAATATAAAACAATTCAAAAATAATTTAATCAAAACAAATATATGAAAATATGATTTCAATATCAAAATTCTCTATAAAATCAATCCTTTAATTTTATAATAAAACATGTATAATTAATTTAATTACAAAAACGTAAGGTGTTACATCTAACATGTTTGTATTGGTTAACCAATAATAATGACTTACATATTATAATTTAAGAATAATCCCTATTATTATAATAACTATTATTTTAATTATTATTATTATTTATATATATATATATATATATATATATATATATATAATATAGCATTTACATAGAATAGGGATGGAAAAGTAGAAAATAGATATTATAGGCACAATTCTTTTTAATCTTAAATGTATATAAAATCAATATAGTATAAAATAATTTAAGAGATAATTTAAATAAACTTGATATTATTTTGGAAACAAAATTTTAAATAAATCATTTGCAAATAAGAAATTAACATACTATAATGTATTAAAGGATATGCAAACAACAAATATAAGATGTTAATAAAAAAATGGTTAAATAATATATTAACGTTGGTTTGATAACATAAAATAATAAATAAGATGAGGTTGGGCACACCTCACCAAATAACTATAATTATATAATTTTTGAAAATTCATAAAAAAATGTCTCCCCTACCTTAATAATTTGAGACACAATAAAAATAAGACTTTAGTGGTATCTTGAAACCCTTAAAGATAGCTTAGTGTTGAATTTGTTTTCAAGACACTCGAATTGTACTATCTCTCTTGTAACTATTCTTTTCATACACAAGAAGTATTTTTCAACCTTTCATTTGATTCCTCTACCAATAATAGCCTATTTATAGACACTTTGTAATGATTGTTATTAGTTAGTTTTTAATTCCAATTACTCTTATATCATTCATTTACAATTTTTTATTTCTTTCTAACTAGATTCATTTCTTACATAATTACTACCATATCACTTCTCTGATTGTGGTGTACTTGTTGTTCAAAGCTTCATGTTTCTTTTCTTTCTTCCTTTTGATGCCCTGCATACTTTGTAATCACTTACTTACATGTTCATATAATTAATTTCACTTGTAGCCTATATATATATGAGGGGGGTTATAATAACATCGATGTAACTTTTACTAAGTATTACACCACTCAATAACTTTATATTAAATATAAATTTTATAAATTCAATCATTAGATTGAAAGTTCTTTACTCTTAGATCATATATACAAAATTTTATATTAATCCAAGATGATTTAATACTTCATTCTTATAAAAATAAAATTGATGCAATATATACATTTCAAAATATACTGAAATATGAACATTTTAATTACCTTCAAGTTGTTGTTCAATTATAACAAAATTTGATATAAACATACAAAGTGATATGAACTTTCAATCTAATGATTGGATTTACAAAATTCACATTTAATATAAAGTTCTTAAGCAGTATAATACTTAGTAAAAGTTACATCGTGTTATTATACCATTATATATATATATATGTATGTATATCCAAAATAATTAAAAATTAATTAATACTAATATTTACCTTAATCATTAAATTATGAATTTTTATGATTAAATAAAATTTTGATTAATGCATTATTATTTTAAAGAAAGATTAAAAACTAGATTGTTATCTCTTTATTTATTCTTCTTATTAAAACTAAAATATTTAAATTAAACATTCTAAAAACATATTTATTATTAGAAAAATATAATTGATATATATATATATATGTACACAAATATATATATATACACATATATATATATATATATATAAAATTTCTTTCATAATCCTATAATTAATATAATATTTTAATACATGTCGGAATTCAAAAAATTCTGATTTTACCCATAGATGGTTTGGACTTTGTTTTGGAAATCTCATTGTGATGCAACCCCAAACTCAGAGAAGAGAATAATACTAAATGAAAGGAATACTAGAAACTGAATTATATTAATATTAGAAAAGGAAATACAGAAGAAAGGTGGTCTCCTCCTGCCCAGAGCAGTGCTCCTAATAGAGTAACCCTTAAGGTTTTCTCTACCCTGTTGCAAAAGCAAATGATTACAGCCTAATACCCTCTTATTTTCTCTCTCTTTTAACTACCCTGCCTCTTTTGTTCTACTGTTTATTCTGCCCCTCTCTCTTCTTCCTACGTGTATAAACCTTCCATTCCTTGGGAGCCCTATTGTCATGTTGGGCCAAACTGTCAAGAGGCCTTCCAACAACTTGGGCTTTATCAATGCCCCATTCTTAAAGAATAGTCTTGTCCTCAAGATTGAGCTTCGAAAACTAACTACGAATAGCTATCTCATCTCCCCATATGCATCCTCAACTGTTTTCCCTTTCCACTACACCAGCCATTGATTCACTCTGTCTCTACCCTTCATTAAGCTACGGGAAGTCAACACTAATTCAGGTTGCATTAGCTCTGAACGATCATCTTCTAGTCCAATTGGGGGCTCACTCTCAGCCTTATAATTCCTAATGGCCTTCTTCAATAAGGACACATGAAATACATGATGTATTTTAGATTTTGGGGGTAATTTCAGACGGTAAGCCACTTCCCCAATCCTTTCAACTACTTCAAAAGGTCCATAATATCTAACACTCAACTTAGGACTTATTTTTAGCTACCACAGAGTGTTGTTTGTGTTGCTTCAGCTTGAGAAAAACAATGTCACCTTGTTTAAAACTCCTCTCTCTTCTGTGTTTATCTTCCTGACTCTCCATCCTCTCCTGTGCTCTAACCAAATGGGACTTCAATTGCCTTAATGCCTCATCACGGTCTTGTAAATCTCTTTGGATAGCTTCTACTCTCACTTCCCCTTGCACACTTTTTACTTCATGGGTGGTGGACATCCATATAATGCCTCAAAAGGGGTAGTTCCTATAGTTGCATGAAACATCTTGTTATACCAATACTCTACCCAAGGCAGCCAATGACTCCATCCCTTGGGCTGGTTAGTGATAAAACACCATAAGTAGGCTTCTAAACAATGATTACCGGCTTCGGTTTGTCCATCCGACTGGGGATGGTATGCCATACACATTCTTAGGGTGGTGCCTTGCATCCTGAAAAATTATTTCCAAAATAAAGTCATAAACAGTGGATCCCTATTACTTACCACAGAATTGGGAATTCCATGCAACCTGACAACTTCCTTCACAAACACTTCCATAATTGTCTTAGTTGTGTAGGGGTGCTTAAGGGGGATAAAGTGACTATACTTAGACAACATGTCCACTACTACCAGTATAGCTTCGTACCCCTTTGAACGAGGTAATCCTATGATAAAGTCAAGGTTAATATCTTCCCACATATGATTTGGCACTGGTAGTGATTACAGCAAACCTCTAGAAGCAATAGTCAAGTATTTTTTCCTTTGACACACATCACATCTTTGCACAAATTTACGAATGTCTTCTTTCATCCCCTACCAAGATAAATTTGTTGTCATCCTTTTACATGTCCTATAGAAACCTGAGTGTCCCCCTATTGAAGTCTCATGAAATTCCTTTAACATTTTAGGAATCCACATAGATTTTCTCGAAATCACCAACCCGCCCTTCAATAATAATACCCCATGGTCATATTAAAATCAGGATATGTTTTCCTCCCGTGCAGCAAATCATCAATAACATTTTCCATTTATCCTCTACATGAGTCTCAGGTATTAGCTCTTTGTAATCTAGCCAAATGGGTTGATATGACATTGCCCTTAACTCCACTTCTCCCATACTTTGAGAGAGAGCATCAGCTCCTTTGTTTTCCACCCCTCTGGTTTATACACTATCTCAAAGTTGTAACCAAGTAACTTTGCTAACTAGTTTTGCTGACTTCCCATAGTCACCCTTTATTGCCTTAGCTTTCTAAGATTCTTCTAATCAATATACACTTTGAATTTCCTCCCAAGGAGGTATGGACGCCAGTGTTGAATTACCAATGCCACAACCATGAGTTCCTTCTCATAAGCAGATTTTGCCAAATTTTTCTACCCCCTTGCCTTGCTGAAATAGGTAACAAGTCTACGTTCTTGCATTATAATTGCTCTTATCCCCATTCCCGATGCATCGCATTCTAATTCAAACTCTTTATCAAAATTAGGAAGCACCAAAATAGGTGCAGTGGTGACCCTCTTCTTCAATTCATCAAAAGCTT
Source organism: Cajanus cajan (assembly GCF_000230855.2). Lineage (NCBI taxonomy): Eukaryota > Viridiplantae > Streptophyta > Magnoliopsida > Fabales > Fabaceae > Cajanus > Cajanus cajan. The sequence goes on along the minus strand of NC_138518.1, from coordinate 17,977,757 downwards.
TTTGTGCTTGCTCATTCCATCTGAACCCATCTTTTTTTGTTAAATCAATGAGAGGCCTTGCTACCTTCCGATGATCCCTTATGAATTTATAATAGTACCCATTTAAACCAATAAATCCTCTTACTCCTCTCACATTTCTTGGTACAGGCCATTCCATCACATTCATAACCTTAGTAGGGTCTACAGACACTCCTTGAGTTGAGATAACATGTCCTAAATATTCAATTTTGCTTTGGCCAAAGTTACACTTTTCTTTATTCGCGAAGAGTTGTTGTTGTTTCAAAATTCCCATCACTACTCCTAATTGATTCAGATGTTCTCCCCATCCTTTATTGTAGACAAGGATGTCGTAAAAAAATACCACCACTCCTCTTCGTAACTTTTCGCGAAAAACTTCATTCATTAGAGCTTGAAATGTGGAGGGTGCGTTCATGAGTCTGAAGGGCATAACGAGGTATTCATAATGGCCCCCATGAGTTCTAAACGCTGTTTTGGGAATATCTTCCCTCCTCATGCGAACTTGATGATATCTTGATTTTAAATCCAGCTTAGAGAAGAAGTTGGCTCCATGCAATTCATCTAGAATCTCTTCAATTACGGTTATAGGGAATTTATCCGGGATGGTGACTTTGTTAACTGCCCTATAATCCACACACATATGGCCATTGATTGTTCTTCTTCTTGACCAAAATCACAAGGCTATAGAATATTCACTCTAGCTATGTCTGATGTGCCCATTATTCAACTATTCCTTCACTTTCTATTCAATTTCATTTTTCTAGTGGTAAGGATAATAGTATGGTCTAACATTAATTGGTTCTTATCTAGCTTTGAGAGTGATGGCATGCTTCTTAGCTCGTATAAGGGGTAAGCCCTTTGGTTCTACAAAAACATCTCCAAATATTTCTTAAACCTCATTCAATGCATCTTGTTGCTCTTTGTTAAGTTTTACTCCTCCTAGTTGTTCATCCTTCGAAATTGATTCACGAAGGGAAGCCAACAAAGGTTCTCCCCATAACACACCCTCAAGCACCTTGGTCCCCGGTGGAGTCTCAATTTTCATCCTCTGTTTATTCCAATCCATAACCATTTCACCTAAAGATACCAACCAAGACATGCCCAAAACCATGTCAATATCTCTTAATTCAAACATAAATGCATCCACAGTAAACTCCCTAGTAGTTGTTTCCACCCTCAAACCACGACAAACTCCTGAAGTTTCTGATTTATGACCATCCCCATCAAAATCTTCATATTCTTGGTAGGTTCCCACGACCAACCCATTTCCTCTACTAATTTCTTCAAAACGAAGTTGTGGGTGGCCCCACTATCCACCAGAATGAATAGCAGTATTCTTAGCACCTAACCACGTAGCTTCATCATATTCAACAGATGATTCCTTTCATTTTCCAGCACGTGCAAGTATATAGTGTTGCTTTCACCTTTAGGTTCTGGTTTGTCTTCTTCTCCTAGCTATTCGACATCATCATCATCCCTTTCGGACTCAACCTGCAATTCATCATCCACAAGAATGAGTTGTCGCTGCTTCACAGGGAATTGGTGTAATGGGCCATAAGGCCCACCACATTTGTAGCACAACCTGCGTTGCCTCCTGTCAAACAAGTCCTAGTACGTAGGTGTTTAGTGCCTCTGTCCCTTTGCCCATTTTTATTTCTACCCACACCATCTGAACATGAGTTTGGCTTGGCCCATTGGTATCTCCCCCTACACTAACATTTCGTGGACCGACCTGACATGAAACGCTAGTTGGGGTTCTATAACCCAAATGGGATCCTCCTCCTCCACGTGTGTCATTTCTTTCCTATCACCCTCTGCTTCGATTCGCCAACTCCATCTCGATAACTTTGGTCGTATTCATCATTCGTCCCCTTGTTAAAGGATTTGCCACATGCAGACTCTGTAAACATGACCTTATATCATCCCACAATCCATGAATGAAGTATGCAAAATATTGTTTGTCTTGTAATTAGGGATTTGAGCTACCAGAGATTCAAATTTCAGGATGTACTCATCAACACTTCCATTTTGATGTATAGCCATGAGTTGTTCAATCACACTCCCTTCTCTCAATCCTCCACAACGATCCAGTAGCTCCTGTTTCAAATCTTCCCACAACAAGTCTGATACGGGATCAAAAAGTACAACAGAATATGGTATTGAGAAGGGACACGCGGCATATGATGATATGGATGCAATAACAGAATTTGGCAAGCTGAGGCACAACACACGTGAAAAGCACAAAACGTGGAAATTGCAAATGAACGTTAAGGGGAATAATAGCATATAAATTGAGGGTGGACATTTAGGGAGGGGTGTGGTGGTTTTTCTGAAAATCATCTTTTTCTTTTCTCTCTCTATTTGGGCCAATCTCATGTCATGAGCTTGGAGAATCTTTTTTCCTTTGTATTTTTCTGCTACTTGTCAGTATACTTTTTATCCATATAATCGAGCATATGAATATTCAGAGGAAGAATCATATCATTTGGTGCTTTCGTTGAGAGACTCAAAGGCTGAGAATACCCGTTTAAAGGAACTGGCTGCAGATCTTTGCAAACTTCAGGATGTTGTGGCGTCCCAAGAAACTCGAGGAACAGAACGCATTTCTCAATTAGAAAAATAGCTTGACACTTTCATGAAATCGCATGATCCCCACCGTATGGATCGTTTGGAGTCGACTATGGATACCCTCACTCGTTCGATGGATGCGATTTCACGTAATTTGGAAAGAGCCCTTCGACACGATCCTCCATTGCATGGTACGGGTACTGCTTCTGCCCTTCGTTCGATGAAACTGAATTTCCTAAATTTGATGCTACTGAACCGTTGAATTGGTTATTTCATGCAGAAATTCTTTTTACATTATATCAAACTCCAGAACTGAAGCGTTTATTGATTGCGGCCATTCATATGGAGGGAGACGCTGGACCATGGTTTCAGATGCTTCAACGTTCTAATCTTATTCCGGATTGGAAAGCTCTCGCCCAGGCCATCAAAACTCACTTTGGACCATCTTTTTTTTATTCACCTCGGGTAGTTCTACTAAAATTAGTTCAAACTGAATTGGTTCACCAATATTATCATCAGTTTTCTATTCTTGTTGATCGCGTGGAAGACCTTTCAGACGCAGCTCTTTTAGACTATTTCATTAGAGGGCTTAAACTGGACATTAAGCGTGAGGTGATTGTCCAAGCACCATTGTCTTTAGTCAGGGCACTGGCCCTTGCAAAGTTATATGAGGCAAAGTTTTCTCCTGTGCAAAACAATTCCAAGAACCGTTTTCAAACTTTGGCCCAACACCAACCAAAGACATTCCTTCCGAGATTGTTACCAACACCCTCAACTCCGAAATTAAATAATCCACATCCTAAGGCTGAGGTCAAACGCATGTCACCAGAGGAGATGCAACTTCATCGTGAGCGTGGACTCTGTTACACATGCAATGATAAATTCACGTCTTCTCATCATTGCCCAAACCGTCAACTCCTGCTCTTACAATATGATGACGACCCTCACCCAGAGTCGTCTAGTCTTGGAGGCACTAATTCTGAGGTTCCTGTTTCTGATGAGACTATTGGAGAGTTGCATCATCTCTCTCATTATGCGTTCCATGGTTCATCAGGGCCATACACGCTACGATTTCAAGGATCTATTATGGGGCATAATGTTCAGGTTCTTTTGGATAGTAGGTCATCAGATAATTTTATTCAGCCTCGCCTTGCCAAGTTCTTGGGACTACTAGTGGAACCTGCACCAGATTTTAAGGTCCTGGTAGGTAATGGTCAGTTTTTAACTTGTGAAGGGAAGACACAACAGATACCTCTTCAAATTCAGGATCACACTATCAACCTCTCTGTTTTCTTGCTTCTTGTTGCTGGTGCAGAGGTGATTTAAGGAGCATCATGGTTGGCCACGCTTGGGCCACATGTGGCAGATTATGGTAATCTTACTATTAAGTTTTATGACAGCTCCACTTTTGTCATTCTTCGGGGTGAGTCTCGTCCTATTGCCTCAGATTCATAGGCTCAATATCATCACTTACGTCGTTTACACCATACACACGCTGTTTCAGAGGTTTTTACACTTCATCACCAACCTGTGACATCCAGGGTGGATCCATTTCTCACTTTGGAGCCACTTCCTCATCCAGATATCATGATCATTTTACGTCAATTCCATTCAGTGTTTTCTATACCACAGGGCTTACCTCCAGTGCGCCCTCATGATCATTCGATTTCGTTGCTCCCAGACACAACGCCAGTTAAGGTCCGTCTGTATCGTTATCCCTTTAGCTACAAAGCTAAAATTGAAAAGATTGTGCAAGAGCTTCTTCAAGATGGATTGATACAACATAGTACCAACCCTTTCTCTTCTCCGGTTATATTGGTTAAAAAACAATGGTTCATGGCGATTCTGTACAGACTATCGCACACTAAATGCAGTTACAGTGAAAGATTGCTTTCCCATGCCCATAGTTGATGAGTTACTAGACAAGTTACATGGGGCCAAATACTTCTCTAAACTGGATTTGCGTTCCAGTTATCATCAGTTGTTGGTCCGACCGGAAGATCATCATAAGACTGCATTTTGTACACATCAAGGGCATTATGAGTGGTTGGTCATGCCTTTCGGCCTAACAAATGCCCCTGCATCTTTTCAAGCTCTTATGAATCATATATTTCAGCCATTTTTGCATCAATTTGTACTCCTTTTTTTATGACATCCACATTTACAGCAATACTTGGGTTGATCATCTTGGGCACTTAAAGACCATATTAGGACTTATGCAGCAGCACCAGTTACATGTGAAATTGGCTAAATGTGTTTTTGGTACCAGTCAAATTGCTTATTTAGGCCATATGGTTTCTTCTAGAGGGGTATTCATGGATCCGGACAAGGTTTCTGCTATAATTAATTGGCCCCCACCTCGTACTCTTAAACAGCTTCATGGTTTCTTAGGCCTAACCAGCTATTACTGTCGTTTTATTCGCAATTATGCATCGTTAGCATCCTCTTTACATTCTTTGCTTCAAAATGATGCTTTCGGTTGGAATACCACTACTCAAATGGCTTTCGAGAAGCTCAAACAGGCCATTAGTCAGGCTCCCGGTCTATCCTTACATGATTTCACTATGCCCTTTGAATTGGAAACAGATGCATCCAGTGTTGGAGTGGGTGCTATACTAAGCGAACGTGGCCATCCAATTGCATTCTTTTCAAAGAAATTATCACCTCGGTTGCATGCCAAATCTGCGTATGTGCGCGAGATGTATGAAGTGATAGAGGCAGTAGCTAAATTTCGTCATTACTTGCTTGGGCATCATTTCATTATCCGTACTGATCATCAAAGTTTACGACCTTTAGTGGATCAGGTTCTACAAACACTTGAGCAACAACAATGGATGCATAAATTAATGGGGTATGACTTTGTGATTGAATACAAACCAGGCAAACACAACACATGGTGTTGATGCCTTATCAAGGGTGAGTTGTTTCGCTTTGTCCACGTTTACTTGTGATTTCTTACCTACCCTTCGTAAAGAATTGAATGAAGACCCTAAGTATGGTACCATTTTGGCAAATTGTGACAAGAGCAATTCTATGCCTTTTTGTATTCATGATGGTTTGTTGTATAAGAATGATCGCCTGGTTATTCCATCTCATTCTCCGCTGACTTTGCAATTGGTGAAGGAGTTTCATGATACTCCGATTGGGGGACATTCTGGGTTCTTACGGACATATAAAAGGTTGATATCTCAATTCTTTTGGCACGGTCTTAAGCTACAGGTTAAAGATTATGTTAAGCGTTGCCAGATTTGTCAACAAGCTAAAACTTTCCAATCTTTGCCTTCGGGACTACTCACTCCGTTACCAATTCCTCAGCAAATTTGGGAGGATATTGTTATGGATTTTATAACGAGCCTCCCTCCGGTACATGGTTATACGATTATTATGGTCATTGTTGACAGGTTATCTAAATATGCTCATTTAATTCCTCTTAAAACTGCTTTTAATAGTGTTATTGTGGCAGATCAATTTATTCAACATGTAGTGAAGCTGCATGGTGTGCCTAAATCAATTGTGTCAGATCGGGACAAGACTTTTACCAGTAATTTTTGGCAGCAATTGTTCAAATCTCAAGGTACTACATTGGATATGAGCACTGCCTATCACCCACAAACAGATGGCTAATCAGAAGTTTTAAATCGTTGTATTGAGATGTATCTACGTTGTTTTGTTTATGATCATCCTCGCAGTTGGTTCCAGTTACTTCCTTGGGCTGAATATTGGTATAATTCATCGTATCAGACAACTGCTGGTATGACTCCATATGAAGTGGTGTATGGGCGCCCTCCTCCTAACTTGATCAGGAGTCCATCTAAGCATTTACCTATTGATATTGCTCAGTTGTTGGCACAAAGGGATGATGTATTAGCTACTCTCAAGCTCAATCTGGCAAGGGCTTAGAATCGCATGAAACAAATAGCTGATCGTAAACGTGTGGATGTGGAATTTCAAATCGGGGATATGGTTTTTGTCAAGCTGCAACCATATAGGCAATCCACTTTGCGTTCACATGGTCATCAAAAGTTAGGTCTCCGTTACTTTGGTCTTTTTCTGGTGGTGGAACGGGTTGGTCCAGTAGCTTATCGATTATTGTTACCACCAAGTGCTCGAATTCATCCTATTTTTCATGTTTCCTTACTTAAGAAATTCATGGGTAATTCTTCTCAGCAGTATGTTCCACTGTCATTAAACACAGCTGTTGAGGATTGCCAACCAATTCCATGCCGCATTCTCGACTCGAGGAGAATTAAGCAACAAGGTCGTTGGGTTGATCAAGTTTTGGTTCATTGGGCTCATTTACCTCGTTCTGACAACACTTGGGAGTCTGTATCTTTTATGCAACAACACTTTCCATCTTTTGACCTTGAGGTCAAGGTCAATCTTAATGGAGGGGGCATTGATACGGGATCAAAAAGTACAACAAAATATGATATTGAGAAGGGACACGCAGCATATGATGATATGGATGCAATAACAGAATTTGGCAAGCTGAGGTGCATCACACATGAAAAGCGCAAAACATGGAAATTGCAAATGAATGTTGAGGGGAATAATAGCATATAAATTGAGGGTGGACATTTAGGGAGGGGTGTGGTGGTTTTTCTGAAAATCTTCTTTTGCTTTTCTTTCTCTATTTGGGCCAATCTCATGTCATGAACTTGGAGAATCTTCTTTCCTTTGTGTTTTTCTGCTACTTGTCAGTATACTTTTTATCCATATAATCGAGCATATTAATATTCAGTGGAAGAATCATATCAAGGTTTCCTTGGTCATTCAATAGTGTGTTCAAAAAATGTATGGTTCATCCCTCCATACATAGCTGGGCTAAGCTGACCGTCACCGCTTCGCTAGTTTCCTGGACTCGAAAGTATATTTCTGCCCTCGTGATCCAACCGGCTAGGTCTTCTCTATTGAACATAGGGAGTTCAATCTTTTTCACAAATTGACAAAACTCCTCCAGTGCTTCCCCTTCGAGTGTCCTTAGTCGACCTCATGAACCCTTGTGTTGACCGATAGAGCCTTCACCTTCTTCATGGAAGTGAATCTTCTCAAGGCTTCAAGGCATCATCTCTATCATCTTTGTTTACTGTTCTGATTATTTCCGTAATAACTCCATCGTAGATTGGTGCTGCATAGCTTGGTTGCGAAGTTCTTTTATCACCGTCATTGCCCAACCCAGCTCACCCTTTACATTTCCCAACTGCGCTTCATTATCGCTGATACTCCTTTTCCTCCTCTCCTATTGGGTTGCATTCACTACACAAGAGAATATCTGACAGGTCAGACCAAAAATGATGGAACCCCAAACTCAAAGAAGAGAATAACACTAAATGAAAGGAATACTGGAAACTGAATTATATTAATACCAGAAAAGGAAATACAAAAGAAAGGTGGTCTCCTCCTGCCCAAAGTAGTGCTCCTAATAGAGTAACCCTCAAGGTTTTCTCTACCCTGTTGTAAAAACAAATGATTACAGTCTAATTCCCTCTCTCTAGCTCATGCTACTAAATAACCGAAAATATCTTATTTTCTCTCTCTTCTAACTACTCTGCCTCTTTTGTTCTAATGTTTATTCTACCCATCTCTCTTTTTCCTACGTGTATAGACCTTCCGTTCCTTGGGAGCCCTATTGTCATACTAGGGAAAACTGTCAAGAGGCCCACCAACAGCTTGGGCTTTATCACATTGGCTTTAGAATGCCCTAAGATCCGACTAATCTTTCATCGATGGTTTTTGAAAAGGTTTGAAGGAGTCGCCACTGATATTTTACTCAAATATCAGAAAAAGAAAAGAATTTTCAAAATTAATTTTAGCCTTCATAGCTAGAATCAGGTTCACAGGTTGATTACGTGTGATGAAGGTATTAAGCACCACACAACATCCTAACTCGATACCGTATGATAAATTTAGCATAATAACAATTATAATTAAATTTTTACCCCTTTTAGACATTTAAACACTTATTATCTACATGATTATTTATTTATTTATTGCATGGGAATAGGGTTGTGAATAAAGCAAATAAAAAGTAAGAGGAAGAAGATAGAGAATAAAAACCTCTATAGCAAGCTTTTTATAGAAGAATCTTCGAAAATGCGTACAAGGGCAGATTTTGGCAGCCTTTCACTCTGCAAAAGCCTCACAGTCACTCAAAAATTTACAAAAAGAGAGGGAAATTCAAATCTGACAGGGGTGTTAAAGAATGAGCCCTATGCACGCTTATATAGGCGTTCAAGGAAGGGGAACGACCATTCCCAACACTGAAACAACTGTTTCGCACCTCAATTTTACATATGATTAGGATTAGGGATGGCAATGGGGCTCATGGTGTGAGACCCCACTTCCATTTTCCTTTTTCTTCCCCAACATTCTTCACTTCCTCTCCTCACTACCATTTCACTTCCTCTCAATTTGCTTTGTTCTCTCTTTGCCTTTGGTTTGATTCTTTGAAACCTTTAGGTGGTGGTGCTGAGTACGTGTTTGGGAGCTTGCAGAGGCGCGGATTCAGTCCATTTCAAGCTTCTTCTTCATCTTCTTCTCCTTTTCTCCTTCCCGAAACCCAGAATTTCTCTTCACTGAGGTAAGGGGAGCTAGAACTCGAATTATCATACATTTTGGCTTGCATGTAGTTGGATCTTCATCTAGGATGTGATTTGGGGGTTGATTAATTGAGTTGGGTTGGTTGCATGTGGTAAAGCTGAAACCTTGTGGTTGTTCTTGATGATCTCTTGAATCTTGGTGCATGCATGTTGTGATTCTTGATGTTTTTGGGTTGCATGTTGTTGGTAGGAGTGCATTTGAGTTGTAGCATGGATTGAGTCTCCTGGGATTGCAAGTTCATGGAGGATTTGAGTGAAAATGAAGGTGAAATCCATGGTGTTTTAGGAGTTTCAGAAACCCACAGCTATAGCCGTGGATTCACAGCCATAGCTGTGGGAGGGGAAAAACGTGAGGGCAGAGACTTGAAGCCATGGCTGTGGTTTTGCAGCCATAGCTGTGGAAAAAAATTTGAATGTCAGAAACTTGCAGCTATGGCCGTGGATTTGCAGCCATGGCTGTGGAAGGGAAACTGAACTGGCAGGGAGTTCAAGCTAAAGCTCTGAATTGAGCGCTGCAGCGGTGGGTCTTGATGACCGAATTTGGTCTCAGTGTATTCATGAAAGTTGTATCCTTGGATCTTACCTTTCCAATGGCGTTGGAATCACCCAAAAAGGAGTTCTAGAACTCCAGATATGACTATTTTAGTGAAGAGGGATCAAGCTGTTAGCATTGGTTATAGCTATTGGGGTTTTTAGAATTTTTATCAAGGTAGATGAAGGAATTAGGACTTGGTGTCTTCATGAGAGTTGTAGGAAATCGTCTTATCTTTCATATGAGATAAGGATGAGCATGGTAGGAGTAGTATAAGTCCTGATAATATGTTTTATGTGAAGGTTGCCATTTCACAATTAGTGATTTGGTTAAGTTGAAAGTTGTTTTAGGTGCTTAGGTTGATTGGTGTTGTTTGGGTGGGTAATTTGGCATAATAGATGAGTTGTAAACAAGATGGGTGATTCATATTATGTGTTGAATATGTTGTATGTTGTAAAGTTGTTGATTATGCTGTTAATAATGTTGTTTATGCTGATTAATGTTGTTAATGTCGTATGATGAAAAGCTGAGCTGTGTTGTATGTTTTTTGAGTTGTTATTGCTGTTAAGTTAAGCTCTGCCGAATGTTGTTTATGTTGTTTATGTTGTTAATGATGTAACGCTGAGCTGTGCTGTATGATGCTAATGCTGAATTTTGTTGTTGAGCCGAGCTGAATTATATGCTGATTTAAGCTATTGATGATGAATGTTGTTGAGCTAATTGATGATGAGTTGTGTTGTGAGATGTTCATGCTGAATTATGATGTTTAAGTTGTGCTGTATAATGTTGAGCTATGTTGTATGCTGTTATTGCTGCTATGTTGTGTTGTGCTACATGCTGATATAAACTGTTGTAGGCTGTAAGGCTAAGCTATTGTAGGTCAAAAAGCTGAGCTGTTGTAGGCTGAAAGGCTTAGCTGTTGTAGGCCGTAAGGTTGAGCTATTGTAGGCCGAAAGGCTGAGCTGTTGTAGGTCGTAAGGCTGAGCTGTTGTAAGTCGTAAAGCTGAGTTGTTGTAGGCCGTAAGGCTGAGCTGTTGTAGGAGATCTCCGAGCTAGTATGCGTGACGATGCATTGTTTGTTTAATATTGTTTTTGGCTGAATGATGTGAGTTGTATATTGCTATGTTGTGTGTTGATCTTGTTGAATTAGATTGATGTGCTGATAAGCTGAAATTGTTTATAATTGCCGTACTTGTATATCTATATATGTTGATTCTTTTCACTAGCTTACCCTTTGTTGTTTCCATGTGGTTTGCACTGCATTGACCATACTATGTATGGGAGCAAAGTAGGGATAGGTTGGTGTCTTGAGGCAGGTTTGTAGCTGACAGATGCAGATGATGTATTTTGATATTTTGCTGTTTTAGCTACTTAGGGTAGCAATTGGGCTGTATTTTGTACTTTGATTTTTTTTAAGCCCTAGGCTAGACATATTGTATATACTTTATTTGGATATATGTATGTACTATTCTACATGGTGCTGGTGTTGTTTGTTGTGTGACAGCTAGGCGGGTTGTTATACTTTAGTGGTATCAGAGCAGTTCAAGTCTAGTGGACACTCTGTGGGGGTGGTTCCTTTAGGCTGTTGTTGTGCTGAGCTTTGTGTTGTGTTGATTGCTGTGCTGATTTCTTTGTTAATTATTGTGAATGGGAAGAAGTCTAAAGTAAACTTGATTTGTTTTCCTTTGGTGGACATTGACATAATCTTAGGGATGGATTAGTTGTCTGCCAATCGCATCCTTATAGATTGTGCCAATAGGTGGTTGATCTTTCTTCAGGTGGAGGATGAGCTGTTGATTTCAGCTAGCCAAGCTGAATCATTGTTGAGGGATGGAGCAGAGTGTTGTATTTTGCTTGCTGCTATGAGTGTGAAGACCGAGAGGGCCATTGTTGAGATAGATGTGGTGAGGGATTTTGCTTAGGTGTTTCCTGATGAGGTGCCATGGTTGCCTCCTACTAGGGAGATGGAGTTCAGCATTGACTTGGTTTCAGGCGCGGGGCCAGTGTCGATGGCTCCCTATAGGATGGCCCCAGTTGAGTTGATTGAGCTGAAAGGTCAGTTGGATGACTTGTTGGAGAAGTAGTTGGTGCGGCCGAGTGTATCTCCGTGGGGTGCTCCCGTGTTGTTGGTGAAGAAGAAAGATGGAGGTAGTCGAATGTGTGTTGATTACCGGCAGTTGAACAAGTTGACCATTAAGAACAAATATCCACTTCCCCGGATAGATGACTTAATGGATCAACTGAGGGGAGCATCGGTATTTTCTAAGATTGACTTGAGGTCAGGATATCACCAGATCAGGGTGAAAGAGGGTGACATACCTAAGACCGCTTTCAGGACTAGGTATGGTCACTATGAGTATGTTGTGATGCCGTTTGGTGTGACCAACGCCCCGACAGTGTTCATGGATTACATGAACAAGATCTTCCCGCCCTTCTTGGATAAATTTGTGGTGGTGTTCATTGACGACATCCTTATTTATTCAAGGACCCCGGAGGAGCATGGAGAGCACTTGAGATTGGTGCTAGAGATTTTGAAGGCGAAGCAGTTGTATGCCAAGCTTTCAAAATGTGAGTTCTGGTTGGAAGAGGTGAAGTTCTTGGGACATGTGATTTCAGCTGAGGGGATTGTTGTTGATCCAGCTAAGGTGGAGTCGGTATTGCAGTGGGAGCGTCCAAGAACTGTCACTGATATTCAGAGTTTTGTGGGTCTAGCAGGTTACTATCGAAGGTTCATTGAGGGATTCTCCAAGATAGTAGTGCCTCTAACCCAGTTGACAAGGAAGGAGCAGTCGTTCATTTGGACTGATGCCTGTGAGCAGAGTTTTGATGAGCTGAAGAGGAGGTTGACTACTTCTCTTGTGCTGGTATTGCCCGACTCTAGCGAGCCGTTTGATGTGTATTGTGATGCTTCTCACTAGCGTCTGGGGTGTGTGTTGATGCAAAATAGGAAAGTAGTGGCATATGCTTCAAGGCAACTGAAGAACCATGAGAGGAATTATCCCATTCATGACTTGGAGTTGGCGACAGTTGTTTTTGCCTTGAAGATATGGAGGCATTATCTGTATGGTGCTCGGTTTAGCATCTTCAGTAATCACAAGAGTCTGAAGTACCTGTTTGATCAGAAGAAGCTGAACATGAGGCAGAGGCGGTGGATAGAATTTCTTAAGGATTATGATTTCCAGTTGATGTATCATCCTGGGAAAGCCAATGTTGTGGCAGATGCGCTAAGTAGGAAATCCATCCACATGTCTAATATGATGGTGAAAAAGCTGGAGCTGGTGGAGGAATTCAGAGATCTGAACCTCTGTGTGGAGTTAGCTCAGGATCACATTAGTTGTGGGATGATTACCATAACTAGTGAGTTCTTGAGGCAGGTTGGACTGAAACAGTTACAAGATGTTGAGCTGGTGAAGCTTCTTGGTTTGCTGGGTACCGAGAAGGCTGTTGGTTTTGAACTGGGTGGAGATGGGATCTTGAGGTTTAAGGGCAAAATTTGCCTACCTCATGATGTTGAGCTGAAGAAAGTTGTGTTGGAGGAAGGTCACAAGAGTAGGCTTAGCATATATCCGAGTATGACTAAGATGTACCAAGACCTCAAGAAGACTTTCTAGTGGTTTGGTATGAAGAGAGACATAGTTGAATATGTGGCAGTCTGTCTGACCTGTCAGAAGGCAAAGGTGGAGCATCAGAAGCCAAGTGGTTTGATGCAGCAGATGGAAATTCCAGAGTGGAAGTGGGATAGTATCACTATGGATTTCATTATGGGGTTGCCTAGGTCAGCTAGGAATAGTGATGCTATCTGGGTGATTGTTGATCGGTTGACCAAGTGTGCGCATTTTTTGCCTGTCAACATTAAGTGGTTCTTCGAGAAGCTGAAACAGTTGTATGTGAGGGAAATAGTATGGTTGCACGGAGTGCCTTCCAGTATTATTTCAGACAGAGATTCGAGGTTCACTTCCAGATTTTGGCAGAGTCTACATCAAGCCTTAAGCACGAAGCTGAAGTTGAGTTCTGCTTCTCATCCACAGACAGATGGTCAGTCAAAGAGGACAATCCAGTCCTTGGAGGATTTGTTGAGGGCTTGTGTGTTAGACCACTTGGGAAGCTGGGAGGAGGTCCTACCGCTGGTGGAGTTTACCTACAATAATAGCTTCCATGCTAGTATTGGGATGACGTCGTTTGAAGCCTTGTTGGCAGGAGGTGTAGGACTCCTCTGTGTTGGTATCAAGATGGCGAGTCAGTGGTTGTGGGACCAGAGCTAATCCTACAGACTACTGAGAAGGTGAATCTGATTCAAAAGAGGATGAGGACTGCTCAGAGTAGGAAAAAATATTATGCTGATAACAGGCGAAAGCCTTTGGAGTTTGCCGAAGGGGAGCATGTGTTTCTGAAGGTGACCCCAACTTCTGGTGTGGGTAGAGCGCTGAAGGCAAGGAAGTTGACACCGAGGTTTGTTGGTCCCTATCAGATCATATAGCGTGTGGGTCCGACTGCTTATCGATTGGCCTTGCCACCGTCTCTTTCAAACCTACACGATGTATTTTATGTATCCCAGCTGAGGAAGTATGTCCATGACCCTAGTCATGTGGTTGAGTTGGATGATGTGCGGGTGAAGGAGAATCTGACATTTGAGAAGTCACCAGTAGTTGTGGTTGATCACAAGCTGAAGGAGCTGAGGGACAAGTCCATTGCTCTGGTGAAGGTGTTGTGGGATGCAGCTACTAGTGAGGCTACTTGGGAGGTTGAGCAATAGTGCAGGGAGCGATATCCTTTTCTTTTCCCAAGTAAGTCTGTTTTCGGGGACGAAAACTCTTGTTGTTGGGGAGGTTGTGAGACCCCACTTCCGTTTTCCTTTTTCTTCCCCAACATTCTTCACTTCCTCTCCTCACTACCATTTCACTTCCTCTCAAATTGCTTTGTTCTCTCTTTGCCTTTGGTTTGATTCTCCGGAACCTTTAGGTGGTGGTGCTGAGTAGGTGTTTGGGAGCTTGCGGAGGCGCGGATTCTGTCTATTTCAAGCTTCTTCTTCATCTTCTTCTCCTTTTCTCCTTCCCAGAACCCGGAATTTCTCTTCACCGAGGTAAGGGGAGCTAGAACTCGAATTATCATACATTTTGGCTTGCATGTAGTTGGATCTTCATCTAGGATGTGATTTGGGGGTTGATTAATTGAGTTGGGTTGGTTGCATGTGGTAAAGCTGAAACCTTGTGGTTGTTCTTGATGATCTCTTGAATCTTGGTGCATGCATGTTGTGATTCTTGATGTTTTTGGGTTGCATGTGGTTGGTAGGGGTGCATTTGAGTTGTAGCATGGATTGAGTCTCCTGGGATTGCAAGTTCATGGAGGATTTGAGTGAAAATGAAGGTGAAATCCATTGAGTTTTAGGAGTTTCAGAAACCCACAGCTATAGCCGTGGATTCACAGCCATAGTTGTGGGAGGTGATGGAATAATACTAAGACCAAGAAGACCAAGGGGTGACATATTGAAGGAAGCAAGAGGAATGGGTTAGTGATGAAAAACCATAAAGAGGAATAAGCCCACTTTTGGGCCTTAGCTAGGTTTTTATGACATTTGTCTTTGTTTTCCATTTTTACCCTTGTATTTTGGGGTATTTTAGTCATAGGATTTATTTTCGTTGTATTTCCCATTTTACCCTTGTATTATGGGGTGCTTTAGATGATTAGGGTTTTTAATTTTGGGCTAGGGTGTTAATTAGAGGGTGACACATATTTTTGGTGCCTATTGGGTCTATTTTTGGTGTTAGAAAGGCTTAGGCCCAAGTGGAGGACAAAGGTTGTATGGTCTTATCATGCACCTAGATATAGCCAATCTAAACCCAAAGATTCCATCCTTGGCCACCAAGTTGCATCTAGGGTTCATTTGCATTTCATTTGGAATGCATTTGCCTACTCCAAATGCAACCCTAGATGCCTCCCCTCCTATAAATACCCAACACCCCCACCACTTGTAAATACTTTGGATTATATGAATTTGAGAGAGCATTTTTTGCCTCAAATCCTATCCTTAGTCCCTAGGTTAGCTTCGGCTAGCCCCTTCATTCTCCACCCTTGGAGAGAGAAACATAGAGTGGCCTCCATCTCACTTGGAGTGAGCCAACCTTGAGAGCACCCAAACACCACACCCCTAAGTGCTTCCGCCCAAACACCTCCTTTTCACGCCTATCACCCTTTTCCACCATACACTTCCTTTTTGTCTACCCTTTGGTGAGCCTAGATCAAGGGCAAGGTGTCTCCCTTCACACGCCATCATCATCCATGGAAGGAGGGACTCCATCAAGTGGTATCTAGAGCCAAGGATCATCAAGGGTAAACGTTATTTTTTCCTTGTCTCCTTTGTCTCCTTTCCATTCGGTCTTTGTCTTCCTTTTGCTTTCTTTGTATGACCGAATGTTTGGTTCATATTCTTGCTTCTTGTGAACCTTCCTTGAACATCTTAGGTTTCCATTTCTAGGTCTTTCCCATGCTTTTCTATATTTTAGGTTGAGTATCATATGAACATGCTTTTTGATTTTTGAATCCACCTAAAGTTTTGTCATTTTATGTTTCCTATATTTTGTCAAAAAAATTTCCATGTATGTGCCAAACACTTTGCATGATTACATGAACAAAAATATATACCATATTGCATTCTAAGTGGGCGTGACATATAGGAGCCATCTAGGAGTCATTCATGCATGCTACTTAGTCCTAGCATGTTCTATGTGATTTTGTGATTTCCATGTGTAAACATTTTCTTGCACATGCATAACCGCCCACTCTCCCTTGCATTCTCACTTGATTTGGTCAATTTTGTATGCCTAAAGAAACCCTAAAAGAATCTAAGAGGTGGCTGGAAAATTGTGCAAACAACTTGTACTAAATAGTACAAATCAATTTCCACTCAAAAGATTCCCTAAAACACCTCTAAAAACTTGCCACTTGTCTTCATCTCTCTCTCAAAAAAATTTGACCTAATTTTACCACCCACAAGTGCAAAACCTAAGCAACAAATGGGCTGAACATTTAAAAAAAATTGGACCCAAGGAATCTCAAGAAAAAATTGACGTGAAAAGAAAAGAAAGAAAAGAAAAGAACAAAAAAAAATTGGACCAAAAAGGACTTGTTGCTAGACTTGTGGACTTGGACCTTTACCTAACCATTTGGAGTTGGACTTGTGACATTTTTGGACTTATTTTGGGACCTTAATATTGGCTGGACCGAATCACTAAAAGACTTAATCAAGTGAGCTTAAACACTAATCCATTCTAGTGCCTTTCTAGGATTAATCTTTTGTGTGCTTCCTTTTGTGATTGAGTCTTAATTTTTAGTTTGTCTTTTCTTCGACCTCTTTTGTTTTGTCTTCATCAATTCCCTCTGAGTTTAGCCTTCCTAATTGTGCTTTTTCAGTTTTATTTTCTTGGACTCTTGCTCTTGGGTTGGTTTCATTTTGTTTGTAGGTGAAGAACCACTCTAGCCAACTTTCACACCTTTGGTGGATTTGAGTGGAGGGGTGAACCGAATCCAAACCTAGTCTTTGGAGGGATTTACACCACACCAAAAGGAGTGATCAAACACTTGGAGAGGACTAACAAGTTTTCTCTTTGTGAAGGAACCCAAGTGGAGGAGTTTGAAGACCTAATTTTTTTGTTTTTCATAATTTTGCTTGTTTTTCTTTGCTTTCGGCCTAGTGTGTTTTTTGGGCCTTTGGTTTCATTCTTTTGGTTTGTAATTTGGCCATTTCTAAACCTCTTCAATTTGGTTTTAGTTCGTGTAGTTGAGGGTGATTTGAAAACCTTCACCTAGGACCTCGACTAGAACATGTTTTAAGTGCCTTTCTTTGCATGCTTTATAGCTTTTGGTAGTATAATTGTTAGAAATTTTAACTTTGCTCCAATTTGCGTTTAGAAGGCTCTTGCCTACTAGGGGTAACGTGCACACACTCACCATATTGATTGTGTCAACTTTTTTTGTAAGAAAAGTGGAAAAAGGCTTAGTGATTTTTACTTGAGAAGGCTTGGTTTTTAAGTGATTCTTTGTAGTCCACCTCCCTTTGAAAGTTCACTTTGTACACTTAGGCCTTTTCCTACCTATCTTGCACTTTGAAAACCTTTTTGTGAAAACCATTTTTATCACTCACTCTTTGTGAAAACTTTTTTTACCAACCTTTGAAAACAAATTTGTGAAACCCTTTTCTTGATCAAAGATGAGTGATCATTTTAGTGCACATGGTCATAATTCTCGTAGTACTAGGTCTAGTGTTAGGGATGAACTTAGGGAATTGAAAGAGTGCCTAAGAAAAAATATAAAAAAAGAGGAAGAATTAAGACAAAAAGAAAAAGAGTTTGAAAAGAATAATGAGGAAATAAGAAATTTACTTGCAAACTTAGTTGAGAGGAGAGAAACTAGTGGGTCCAAAACTAGGGTTGTCTCAACTAGGTATCGAAATCAAGAAAAGAAAATAGAAAAGAAAGAAAAAATAAAGAAAAGTATAGAAAAAGTTCAAGAGTGGTTAGAAAATGAAAAACACCAACCAACACTCTTAGAGAAGAGTAAGGAGGATAATTTTTCTTCCAAAGGGCTTATGCTTGAAGAGAGTCACTTTCTCATTGAAAATGATTTAACAAAGACTTTCTTCATTCATCAAGACCTTAAATCTTCCTCTCACGTTGCCACTAGTCATGAAGTGGAGATTCAAAACCAACTCCTTTTTAAAGAAAAAGAATCTCAACTTCAAGATTTAGTGAAGAAGAAGTGGACTTCACTTAGTTCCACTTCTTGTGCTACTTCCTTGGTGGTGCCCAAGGTAGATAGCCTTCCTTTGTGTAGGACTTTTCCTACCTTAGTTGTTTCAATAATGCACCCAATTTATGGAATATATTATTTGTTGGATATAACATATGAACCTTCAAATTCTTTTCATAACTATCCAACAAATAATAAAATCCAAAATTGCTTAGGAAATTTTCTAGTTGTTTTTCCTTTGTTTTCTAGGAAATGCCTAGGTTACCACATAGGGTACTTTAGGCAAGATGTTCTAGTTTTTAGGGCTCATGCATTAGTGTGCTATAGTTTTAGTCTTTTTTTAGGTTTTAGTTATACACCTAGACTTCCCTATGGGGAGGATCTTATCCTTCGCATTAGGGAGTCTAGTCCTTTTAGTTTAGAAAATCTTTTTAGCATTTTTTGTGAAACTCCTCTTAGGATGCACTTTCCATCTATATCATATACTATTGCCTCTCATGCTTATTTTTATGTTTTTGTTGGTCATGCCGTCCACCATAAAGAACCTCTTGATTTGAGGTCAAATCCTTTTCAAGAGGGAGGGGATGATGGAATAATACTAAGACCAAGAAGACCAAGGGGTGACATATTGAAGGAAGCAAGAGGAATGGGTTAGTGATGAAAAACCATAAAGAGGAATAAGCCCACTTTTGGGCCTTAGCTAGGTTTTTATGACATTTGTCTTTGTTTTCCATTTTTACCCTTGTATTTTGGGGTATTTTAGTCATAGGATTTATTTTCGTTGTATTTCCCATTTTACCCTTGTATTATGGGGTGCTTTAGATGATTAGGGTTTTTAATTTTGGGCTAGGGTGTTAATTAGAGGGTGACACATATTTTTGGTGCCTATTGGGTCTATTTTTGGTGTTAGAAAGGCTTAGGCCCAAGTGGAGGACAAAGGTTGTATGGTCTTATCATGCACCTAGATATAGCCAATCTAAACCCAAAGATTCCATCCTTGGCCACCAAGTTGCATCTAGGGTTCATTTGCATTTCATTTGGAATGCATTTGCCTACTCCAAATGCAACCCTAGATGCCTCCCCTCCTATAAATACCCAACACCCCACCACTTGTAAATACTTTGGATTATATGAATTTGAGAGAGCATTTTTTGCCTCAAATCCTATCCTTAGTCCCTAGGTTAGCTTCGGCTAGCCCCTTCATTCTCCACCCTTGGAGAGAGAAACATAGAGTGGCCTCCATCTCACTTGGAGTGAGCCAACCTTGAGAGCACCCAAACACCACACCCCTAAGTGCTTCCGCCCAAACACCTCCTTTTCACGCCTATCACCCTTTTCCACCATACACTTCCTTTTTGTCTACCCTTTGGTGAGCCTAGATCAAGGGCAAGGTGTCTCCCTTCACACGCCATCATCATCCATGGAAGGAGGGACTCCATCAGGAGGGGAAAAACGTGAGGGCAGAGACTTGCAGCCATGGCTGTGGTTTTGCAGCCATAGCTGTGGAAAAAATTTTGAATGGAAGAAACTTGCAGTTATGGCCGTGGATTTGCAGCCATGGCTGTAGAAGGGAAACTGAACTGGTAGAGAGTTCAAGCTAAAACGCTGAACTTAGCGCTGCATAGGTGGGTCTTGATGACCGAATTTAGTCTCAAGATCTTCATGAAAGTTTTAGCCTTGGATCTTAGCTTTCCAATGGCGTTGGAATCACCCAAAAAGGAGTTCTAGAACTCCAGATATGACTGTTTCAGTGAAGAGGGCTCAAGTTATCAACATTGGTTATAGCTGTTGCGGTTTTTAGAATTTTTAACAAGGTAGATGAAGGAATTAAGACTTGGTTTCTTCATGAGAGTTGTAGGAAATCTTCTTATCTTTCATATGAGATAAGGATGAGCATGGTAGGAGTAGTATAACTCCTGATAATATGTTTTATGTGAAGGTTGCCATTTCACAATTAGTGATTTGGTTAAGTTGAAAGTTGTTTTAGGTGCTTAGGTTGATTGGTGTTGTTTGGGTGGGTAATTTGGCATAATATATGAGTTGTAAACAAGATGGGTGAGTCGTATTATGTGTTGAATATTTTGTATGTTGTAAAGTTGTTGATCATGCTGTTAATAATGTTGTTTATGCTGATTAATGCTGTTAATGTCGTATGATGAAAAGCTGAGTTGTGTTGTATGTTGTTTGAGCTGTTATGGCTGTTAAGTTGAGATGTGCTGAATGTTGTTTATGTTGTTTATGTTATTAATGATGTAACGCTGAGCTGTGCTGTATGATGCTAATGCTAAATTTTGTTGTTGAGCCAGGCTGAATTGTATGCTAATTTAAGCTGTTGATGATGAATGTTGTTGAGCTGATTGATGATGAGTTGTGTTGTGAGATGTTCATGCTGAATTTTGATGTTTAAGTTGTGTTGTATAATGTTGAGTTGTGTTGTATGTTGTTATTGCTGCTATGTTGTGTTGTGCTGCATGCTGATATAAATTGTTGTAGGTCGTAAGGCTGAGCTGTTGTAGGCCGAAAGACTAAGTTATTGTAGGCCGTAAGGCTGAGCTATTGTAGGCCGAAAAGCTGAGCTGTTGTAGGCTGAAAGACTGAGCTGTTGTAGGCCGTAAGGCTGAGCTGTTGTAGGCTGAAAGGCTGAGCTGTTGTAGGCCGAAAGGCTGAGCTGTTGTAGGCCGTAAGGCTGAGCTGTTGTAGGTCGTAAGGCTGAGCTGTTGTAAAAGATCTCCGAGCTGATATGCGTGACGATGCATTGTTTGTTTAATGTTATTTTTGGCTGAATGATGTGAGTTGTATATTGCTATCTTGTGTGCTGATCTTGCTGAATTAGATTGATGTGCTGATAAGCTGAAATTGTTTATAATTGCCGTACTTGTATATCTATATATGCTGATTCTTTTCACTAGCTTACCCTTTGTTGTTTCCATGTGATTTGGACTGCAATGATCATACTATGTGTGGGAGTAGAGTAGGGATAGGTTAGTGTCTTGAGGCAGGTCTGTAGCTGACAGATGCAGATGATGTATTTTGATATTTTGCTGTTTTAGCTACTTAGGGTAGCAATTGGGTTGTATTTTGTACTTTGATTTTTTTTAAGCCCCAGGCTAGACATATTGTATATACTTTATTTGGATATATGTATGTTCTATTCTGCGTGGTACTGGTGTTGTTTGTTGTGTGACGGCCAGGCGGGTCGTTACACATGAGGGCGGGTAATAGTAAATTCGTCCCCGCCCCGCTGGATGAAAATTGGCCCTATACCCACCCCACATCCGTGCGGGTATCCATTAATTAAGCGGGTATCTATGAATTTCTTGAATACCCATGGATATCCATGGATATTTATAAATTTTTTAAGTAATTAAAAAAATTATATTACAAATAATTTTAAGTTTATATTTAATGTCATTGAAATATGAAAAATAAAAATTCAATGTTAATTTTGAACTTGTATTTAACGTTAATTTTGTTGAAATAATAATAAAAATGCAAGATAATCAATAACTTAAAATACATCAATCTCACAAGTAAGTGAAAGTCTCATATCACAAAGATGAGAGAGTGTAGTTTTAGGATTATGTGGTACAAGGATAATTAGGGTACTTAAGAAATATTATTAAACAGATACCCGCAAGTATCCATCATCATACCCGCCCCTGCCCCATTTATAAATGGGTAAAAAATTATCCGTCCCCACTATCCGCGGGTACCTAATTAGCCTATCCATTTATTATCCGTAGCGGATTTTACCCACAGATACCCGCGGGTGCGGGTAATTTTGCCATCCCTAATTAGGATTTTGGGAATGGCCATTCTAGGAGGCAATTTTACACTGAAAAATGCAATTGGGAATGGTCATTCCAGAGGTGGGAATGGCCGTTCCAAGAGACAATTTTACACTAAAAAATGTAGTTGGGAATGACCATTCCGAGAGGCAATTTTACACTAAAAAAGGCAATTACGTTCTGGTGGTGGGAATGGTTGTTATGCGCCTGATCTAGGGTTTTGACCCTTTTTTCGTCTAGAAACTCTTCCTGGACTTCTCGTGCTTCCTCCTAGCCTGCTTCTGTGCCTTGTTTGGCCCTCAAGGGCTACTCTTCTCATTCCAAGAGTCTTCCGATCCTCGTAGGAAAAGCTTGGAAAAAAAATCGATGTCTATAATACACAAAAAATTAAATAAGAACAATATCATTTATTTTTGTAAATGATTTAGGATGTGACACATTTTATCATCTATTATTTTTAAAAATTACAAATCACGGTATTTTAGCCTAATTTTGACAGTTTTATCTTTACTTACTAATTTTATCATAACTTGATTCTAGACATTTTTTTGGATTATTTCAATGTCATAGGAAAGACACCATCCAATGCTACAATTCTTATGAAGATCTCATATTCTAACTCAGTCATTTAAGGGTCCTAATGGAGAAAATTTGTAGAGAAACCAAATTGAAGTGATTCCTCTCCAAGCTCTTCCCTAGATCTTTGGCTCTTTGGTTCTCCTTAAGCTTTTTCGAAGTCTTCAATGGAGGAAGAGGCTTCGGAACACACCAACAATGGTGAAGAACACTCTCAAGTGGCCCCACTCCTTGGAGGAAGATTAACCACTTCAATCCTCACCACACTCTTGCTTGAAGAGAATAAGAGGAATGGATGAATATCAAAGAGGTTTGGAACTTTTGAAAGAGAGAAAGTTCATAAGAAATTTTGGAATTCTCTCGTAAAATCATCCAAAAGTGTTTACAAAATGAAAGAAAAGGCTTATATTAGAGAAGAGGTGGCTTATGGTGCAAGCTAGTCTAACCATAGTTCAAGGAGAACTATGGTTAGCCTTCTTAATTACACTTAACCGTCCTAGTTACTTGAAAGCTTGTGGAACAAACTAAGCTTCAAAGCTTGTGGAGCAAGCCAAGCTAGAGAAGCTTGTAGCACAAGCTAACCAAGTGTGTGGGAGAAGCTAGAAGAGCTAGGCGGCCCATCTTGTTTTCCTTCACTTAATCGAATCCAAAAATGTTGGAATTGGTTTAGTTAGGTTTAACTAATGAAGGTGAGACCTAACTAAATCAATTCCTTGGATTAAATGAAGCAAAACAAGCTCAATATGTAAAAATTAGCCTAGGCCCACTACTGGCCCAATTGCTAGCTTCACCTACACACTTTACTATTTGTCACCCCACTTTTACTACTAAAAATATAAAAATCAATGACCTTTAATACAAGGTCAAATGGAGCAAAAGTCTCCAAGCAACATACCCTAAAATCCTAAAGGGATGACCTATAAGAAAAGGAAAAGGTGCATTACAAATACAAATGCAAAATACACCTATACAAGTATCTACTATATACAAGGTACAAGAACTCAAATGATAGAAGGTATGTACAATAGAGACTATGAGACTAAAAAGAGGAATCATACTCAATGCTTATATTGAGCATAGGTCTAAGAAGCACCTCCTCTGTAGAAGCCTCCTCTAGCCCCTACCCATGGACCTAGTTAAATGCCTAATGGTCTTCAAGTGTGAGCTCTCCTATGGATCAACCTTCACCCTTCCTATTCTTACCTCTTCCAAAGGGATCCTTGGGATTAGATTTCCATCAGGTCCTTACAAGGCTTACAAGTTACATATGTTACTTTTTGTGCACAGAACGTGAGACTCATCTTGTGACTCGTATAACCTAGTTGTTTCTTAACACTTTTATGTGATTCTTAAGTCTAAACTATATATCCAAAAGTATACTTTCCAATCCAACAAACAAAACTCTATTTGGTTAATCACATAGAGAAATCACCTAAATATTATGGTATGTAACGTATGTTCATGCCAAAATTCTCAAAATTAATAAAATCATACAAAACTCTCAAATATATAGATACAATTTGAATCCTCAAATATTCAAATGCATAATACATAATTTTTCATAGTTAACTACAAAAATTATAGCAACATCATCATAAAATAACATTAATCTCATAAACATCAGCATCTTATCAAGCACATAAACAATTATAAGTCTCATGGAGGTTTAAGGGTTGCCTCACTACCCTTACCTTTCATATGTGTCCATGAATGAGACGCTTTCACTCCTCCCTTACCTTGAGTAAAGATTTTGTAGTACAACACATTCCCCATAGCCTTAACAGCTTCTTCATATCCTTTTTGATGACTTTTTCTACGTTTTTCTCTACAGGTGCTCTTAAAATTTCATAAGGATGTGTACGTAATGAAAATCTAACCCTTACTTTTATTTTTAAAAACCTTCAAATTGGACACACAGTCCAACCCAAACTTTTCTTCCTTACCTCACTCCTTCTTATTTTATTTAAATAATAGAAACATTAATTATATTATAAACTTAATTAATTAATTAACTAAGCTCATAATATATATATATTTTTATTAAAAACAATATATTTTATTTTATTTCAGAAAATTTGAAATGTTACATGATTTCCAACTAAGACACATGAGATGGGTATCGTGGTTGTGAAGGAGTTGCAATGAGATCACCGTAAGGAAGAGCAATAATGATGAAAAGGAAAAGGTGATTCCCAATTGGGCTACTCTAGATCATCAAACCGCATCGTTATGGTTAACAATCAAGTTAGATATGCCGGTGGTGTTGTGGCAGTCAGGGTCACAATGACTATTGTCACCCGTAGTCCATTTGACTTCATTTTTTTTTTATTTAAATTATATAAAATTATTTTAAAAAAATAATGTCATACAATCTAGCAAGCCTGTTGAAAATATAATATATATATATATAGAAAGAAAAAAGAGTTATAATAACATCGGTATAACTTTTATTAAGTATTACATCATTCAATAATTTTATATTAAATGTGAATTTTGTAAATCTAACCGTTAGATTGAAATATCTTTACTTTTAAATCATATATATCCAAATTAATTTAATACTTCATTTTTATAAAACAAAATTGACTTAATATATACATTTCAAAATATACTAAAATATTACCATTTTGATTACTTTCAAGTCGTAGTTTAATTTTAACCAAATTTAATATAAATATATAAAAAGTGATATAAACTAACGATTAAATTTACAAAAACTTACATTTAATATAAAATTATTGAATAATATAATATTTAATAAAAATTAAACCGGTGTAATTATAATTCTCATATATATATATATATTGCCCGCGTAATAAAAATATACTATGAGCATGATAAATTCCAAAAGCATGAAAGCCTACATTGTCTACCTAATTCGAGAGAAGCAAAGGCACTCAAAAGAAAGACCGAAAACGCATAGAAGCTCATTAAGGAAAGTAATCAAATTGGTTCACATATATCTATATATGGTCGATGATATGAAGGCTCCAATAACTTAAAGTCAACCATTCAATTGTACTCTTACTCTACAAGCATCTTATGACATTCTTTTTTGTTTTTGTATTAATCTTATGACATTCTAGCTCCTTGCATTCTTATAAAAATTCTCATCAAAATTTCAAAGTTTTATAATGTAGATCATCTTAAGGTGTTTGTGGTTCCATTTGAATTAGTTTTGAGATAAAAGAAAATTCCGATATGATTAATAAAAAAATATTATCCAGTTTAAGTTAGTTTCTAAATGATGTCAAATTTGAACTAGTTTTGTCAATTGTTTATTTGGGTTGTATTGGATCGGTTATTTTAGTTTTTATTGAGTAATATTTTAATTTTTCACAAATAAATAATTTTTCATTAATTTAGAGTAAGAGTGGAATTTGAAAAATACAAGTTATGCGATTTAAAGAATATTATGCATTGAGTTTTTTCAAGATCCAAAATTGCTATATTAAATTTCTGTTTTCACATTTTGATTTTTGAACAAGTTCAACCCAACATATAAATCGAATTGTGAAAAGTGTATAAAATTTGAGTTAAAAGACTCAAAACCTAAATGCAAAATGAAAGGTTATAAAATGTAAAACCCAAATGTAGCATCATTTTAAAGAAAACTGATAAATTAGCCAACTCAATCTAATTTTTTAAACACTAACTTAGACTTTTAGTTGAATATATATGTTAATACTAATTTGTTTTATTTGCAATCTATTTATATATATTACGTAGAAGTCATGTTTCTGTATATATTTTGTGCCAATTTCATAAAATTTTATGATAAAATCTTACCTTTGAAGTAACATGTAATACATACCTTTCTGTACTTCACTTTTTATTGAAGTGATGGCTTTGATTACTTTCAGCAAAGATTCTCAATTTCTTGAATTGAACTTCCAATTCGTACACAACACCTCTTTTATCAATTTTTTTTTTTTACTAAAAATATTTCTCGTGATTAATTTCTTTCAAAAACGTAAAAATTATTATAAAAAAAATTCACAACAGCATCTTCTTTATAAGCAATCAAATAATCAAACACATGTGAAAATATTTAAGAAACCCAACTATGTAACTACACATATTGGTTGATACACTTTTCACAATTTTTTTTTTTCATTTTAAGTACGTTTTATTAAATAAACGAGAATTTATCTGTTCTAAAATATCAAATAATATATTTTTAAATGAAATACTATAACAACTACTAATTAAAAAAAATAACGATTGAAATTTTAATAGTTTCCTAATTTATCTACCATACGCATGTATAATTTTCATAATCTTAATTTATAATTATATTTATACTATTAATTTATATTATTATCTATATTATTAACAAATGAAATTATTTGTTTATTTATATACATACTTTTTAGACACTATATATAACTACTTCTTAAATTATTATTTCTCTCTTCACATGTTTTTCAAAACTACCCTTACAATTGTAACTATTTTAAAATATTAAAATTTTAATTATTAATTACTCACTTTTATTTTATTGATATTTTTTATAAGTTACATGCAGATATTTTTACACCAATTAATAACAAAAAGAAATTCCGATATCCATTTTTATCTTTCTTATTTTACGTTTAATAACCATATATAATATCCAATAATCATACAAATCACTAGAATAAATTTATTATTTTCTTTTTTTTTTAATAGAGATACGTAGTACTTTTTTTTACTGGTAACTATAACTACAATAAAAAAAATAGATATAAGTGCAAAAGTAAAAAATTAAAGTGCACATTCTCACTTAAATTTAATATTTATTTAATAAAATTCACCTTTATATATAAAATACGAAAACTATATTATTGAGATTAATTTTTTAATAAGTGCAATTGTAGACTATTTTTCTTTAATAATATGATTTTTTTATATATATTTTTTATTTATTTTAATTTTTATTTGTCACATATACACACAAACAAACAAACATATATATATATATATATATATATATAAGGATTGATCCATTTACTTCAAGAATAACGTATTTCTTATATCAATTTTCAATTATCTAATTGTTAAATTAAAAATTCTTAATACATAGGTCAAGTTTGTAAATTTAATTATTTTTAAAATTATTTAATACTTTGTTTTATTAATTCAAATCGATGAATAATCATAAAAATATTTCATACATTGAATTGAATTTATATAATGAAGCATATGATTTTTTAAACTTTTTAAAAATTTGAAGACTTCATCTCTACATTAAAAACATTTAATTTAATGATTAAATTATTAAATTTTGGTATAAGATATGTTATTATTAAGTAGAGTAACTCTATTAAAACTTACTCCAAGTAAGTAGACCCTTTATATATATATATATATATAGTTAATCACCTATACACTGTCAGTGTAAAGTTTTTTACATTGGCAACCAATTATATCTTTTAATTGTGTCATGTCACTGTTAAAAGTAAATGTGCTTATAGTGACATGACACAATTAAAAGATATAATTGGTTGCCAGTGTAAAAAAACTTTACACTGGCAGTGTATAGGTGATTAACTCATATATATATATGAGGAGGGTTCAAACGACACCAGTGTAACTTTTACTAAGTGTTACACCGCTCAATAACTTTATATTAAATGTGAATTTTGTAAATCCAACCGTTAGATAGAAAATTCATATCACTTTATATGTGTATATCAAATTTTGTTAAAATTGAACAACAATTTGAGGGCAATCAAAGTGTTCATATTTTAGTATATTTTGAAATAAATATATTATGTCAATTTTATTTTTTAAGAATGAAGTATCAAATCATCTTGGATTAATATAAAATTTTGTATATATGATCTAAGAGATATGAACTTTCAATCTAACGGTTTGATTTACAAAATTCACATTTAATATAAAGTTATTGAGCGGTGTAACATTTAGTAAAAGTTACATCGGTGTCGTTTGAACCCTCCCCTCTCTCTCTCTATATCTATATATATATATATATATATATATATATATATATATATATATATATATATATATATGAGGATGAATCTGTTTATTTTAGGAGTAAGTCTAACTTACTCTATTTAATAACTGATGTTCTACATCAAATTTCAATGATCTAATAGTTGAATTTAACGTTCTTAATGCATAGATCAAGTTTACAAATTTTTTAAAAAATTGAAAATCATTTTATACTTAATTTCATTAATTCAAATTGACGAATAATCATAAAATCATTTTTATACATTGATTTGAATTAATGAAACAAAATATCAAATAATTTTTATTTTTTTTTTAAAAGATTTGAAAATTTGATCTATGGATTGAGAACTTTAATTTCAATGGTTGGATTAGGGATGACAAAAATACTTGCACCCGCGAGTATTTGTGGGTAAAATCTGCTACGGATAATAAATAGATAGACTAATTGGATACCCGCGGATAATTGGATGGATAAATTTTTACCCGTTTATAAATTTGGTGGGGGCGGGTATGATGATATCCATACTCGCGGATACCCTTTTAATAATATTTCTTAAACATCCTAATTATCCTTGTACCACATAACCCTAAAACTACACTCTCTCACCTTATTTTCTTTCCATAGAATTATGTTGGATGTAATTTGATTAATTTTCTAGCTTTGATTAGACCAATAAGATTTATGTATTTTAAATTGTTTACTTTCGTTTGGAATTATGAGATTGAATTATTGTAGCGGTGTGATATGAGACTTTTACTTACTTGTGTGAGATTCATGCATTTTAAGTTATTGATTATCTTACATTTTTATTATTATTTCAACAAAATTAACGTTAAATAGAAGTTCAAAATTAATATTGAATTTTTATTTTTAATATTTCAATGACATTAAACATAAACTTAAAATTATTTGTAATATAATTTTTTTAATTTCTTAAAAAATTATAAATATCCATGAATATACGTTAGTATTCAAGAAATTTATGGATACCCGCTTAATGGATACCTGCACGGATATGGGGTGGGTATGAAGCCAATTTTCATCTAGCGGGACGGGGACGAATTTACTATTACCTGTCCCCATGAGACCCCATTACCATCCCTAAGTTGGATCATTGAATTTTGATGTAAAATATGAGTTATTAAACGGATCAAGTTTAGGTAAACTTACTCATGAAATAAACGGATTCCTTCTATATATGTGTGTTTAATTATGATAGACTCACAATGTAAAATAATCTTACATTATTAAGATATTTAAAATATATATATCAAAGGACTTTTATTGTAACGACCCGACTGGTCACTACAAGTCAACCTCAAGACACTGGAAACACTAGACAGAAAGAGCAAGTATATAATTATAGGGTCTAGAATATAAAAATATACAAAGCCTCGATTCGACTAGAATTAGAGTGTATTAAAACATCCAACCAACAAAATACATAAGCCACTGCTACACCTAGTAGCTGTTACAACAAAATGTCAATCAAACACGACCAACTCTGCGTACCAGCTGCCGACTCACCACGAACCAAAACACCTACTCCTGTTCTGCTCCCGTACATCGTACGATCATAGCAGTCCAACCACAAGGAAACAGCAAGGGTAAGCTAGTATAAAAAGAACAACATACAGCAAAATTCTAATAATCAGCACAACTTCAACCGTCAGCACGACAACATTCTAATTTCCAATCAACCTATGCAACCAACCATCAATCAGATAAAAATGCGTCGTCACGCATATCACCTCGGAGATTCTCCTACAACAACTCAGCCGTTAAGGCCTACCACAACTCAGCCATTTAGGCCTACAACAACTCAGCCATTAAGGCCTACAACAACTCAGCCATTAAGGCCTACAACAACTCAGCCAATATCAATCTTGCACAACTATACAACTCAACGCATCAACGTACAACTCAACTTATCAACATACAACTCAACTTATCAATATACAACTCAACTTAGCTCAACAACATTAATCAATATTGGTCGGCATAAATCAGCATATTCATAAAAAAACATATCCAAAACAACCTTCAACTTATCGTAATCACTCATAGTAAAACGAAAACCATTACTAATTATAGAATATCTGGAGTCATAATGCTCCTATCATGTTCATCCTTATATCATATTAATGATAAGAAAATTTCCTACAACTCTCATGAAGACCCCAAATCCTAATTCTTTCATCTACCATGTGAAAAATTTTAAAAACCGAAACAGCTATAACTAATGCTGACAGCTTGACCCCTCTTCACTAAAACGGCCATATATGGAGTTCTAAAACTCCTTTTTGAGTGATTCCAGCGCCATTGGAAAGCTAACATCCAAGGCTACAACTTTCATGAAGACTACAAAGTCCAATTCTGAAAGTACAAAGGCGCTCAGCGCCTCCAAAGCGCTCAGCGCCTCCAAAGCGCTCAGCGCTTTGCTTCCAGAAATTCTCCTCTAGCTCTCGGCCCCCAAAGCGCTCAGCGCTTTAAATCCGCTCAGCGGTTTGGTTCCAGGGAGCTCTCTGCCCCCAAAGCGCTCAGCGCCTTAAAACCGCTCAGCGGTTTGGTTCCAGAAACCCTCCCTTGTCACGAAACTCCCAAGGGGCTCAGCCGTTCAAAACGGCTCAGCCGTTAGTGACAACAACCACAACCCTCCACCATTTTTGAACAACAAATCCTGCAAAAACAAGAAATCCAAGCACATGCAATCCACCCACAACACCCCATTTTCATCCAACAACCCAAAAATCAATTCTTTCTCAACATGCAACCATAAAACAACCAAGAGACCCAAGATTTCTCAAAACCCACTATAACCCCAATTTTTCCCAATCTCAACGATTCAACAACAATCATCAAACATCCACCAATTTCAACAGTTAAAGAGCTTTCAACACTCATTCACAACCAAAAATCAATCATGAAAACTAACTTCCCTTACCTCGGGTGAAGATTCCGAGTTTCCGGGAAGGAAAACGAAACGAAGGGGAAGAGAGTCGGAGAAGAAGATGAAGGAAGAGGCTCCGCACGGCACAGCTCCAGAAGAGAATCACCTATTCAACACCTTGGGTCCAAGAAATGGGTGGGAAAAATCAGAAATGAGAAGAAGAAGAAGTAAGGAGGAAGTTTTGAAAATGAGAGAGAGTTGAGTGAGTGTTGGGGGAGGTGTTTTTACCAGCACGGGTCTCACATTTATGATATTTGTTAATTATTATTATATAATTTTTAAAAAAAATTAAAATTGACAATAACAATATGTACAACAAATCAAGAAACCCTTTATATAAAATTATTTTTATGATTATTTATCAATTTAAATTAATAAAACGAAGTATTAAATATTTTTAAAATTTGCAAATATGATATATCTATTAAATTTTTTTTATTCAATAATTTAAACTTAAAATTTAATATAAAATACGAGTTATTAAATAAAATATAATTAAATAAACTTAACTTTTTCTTTTTAAGTAAGTAGACCTTTCCTTTTATATATTTAAAAATCAGTAGATTACGTAATTATACCTAATGTATTGTGAAGCCATAATCGAACAGAAATCAAATTCAAAAGAATTTTGAATGACGTTATTAAAATTTGATAAGGAGCAGGCACATAAATAAACAAACCCATGATAAATAACCCATCCCCAAAATAAAAAAGAAAAAAGAAAAAATGGTCATAGGTTTCACAAATTCAAATTGGAGGAAGTAGTCGGAATGTTAATCTAATCGACGGTTGGGTCCCCAGCACACGACAGGACACTCCACCTCCCGTTGCGACAAGATAGAATCGAGCCGGCACCAAACGACGCCGTTCTGCTTTTCCCAAATTAAACAACGCACCCCTGCTTTTCAAATTACGGTGTCGTTCCGCAATTTCCCCTAAAGCCAGGGACCTCCAGCCCCGAATATAGAAGACGATCAGAGAGAAGAAGACGAAGACGAAGACGAAGACGAAGACGAAGAAGAGAAAGAGAAAGAGAAAGAGTGTGTGTGAGAGAAGGTGATGACGATGGACAGAGAGAAGGAGAGAGAGTTAGAACTGGAAAGCGCAATGTACACCAATTGCTTGCTGTTGGGTCTGGATCCGGCGATTATCGGAGTCGGAGCATCCAACGCCACTCCTCGGGTCGGACATTTTCGTCACTCCAACCCTAAATTAGGGGAACAGCTTCTCTACTTCATCCTCTCCTCTCTCAGAGGACCAATTCAATCTGCAAAAGTATCCATTCCACTCTCGCTCTTCGCTCTTTTCCTTTCTTCCACGATCTTTATCTCTAACCCTCTTTTTCGATCTCTCAGGATTTCGACAAGGTCTGGCCGATTTTCGATTCCGCGCAGTCGCGTGATTTTCGCAAGGTATCCATTTCTTTTTTTTTTTTTTTTGCAATTTTATTTGTTTTATTAATTGGCGTTGGTTTGAGTGAATGTGTTTGGATTGCGGTGGAAATGCGGATTTTGTAGGTTGTGCAAGGGATTATCAGCGAGCTTGAGTCGCAGGGTGCGCTTCCGAGGAGTAATTCCAGGGTTTCTTCACTTGCTACGTGCTGTGGACCTAGGTTTGTGTGATTACTTGCTGTTGATTTGTGTTTGTGTGTAGTTGGCTGTCTTGATCCCTGGGAGTTGGGGTAAACTGAGTTTAATTTACGGGTTTGCCTTTTTTGGTAAATTGTTTTGTAAATTGGTGTATTTCTGTGGCATGGGTGGAGCTGGGGAAGTGATTTTATAGTTAATGAATGGATGTTGACGAAATGGACAATTGGAAATCTACTGGAAATTTAAGATTATTTCAAAGAACTTCTGCATTGAAGAAAGTAGTTGGTGATATTCTGTAACTGAGACTTGTCCCTCTAAATAATATCTTTAAGTCCTTTGTCTACATTGCTTTGTTATACCGAGTGCTGGTGGTTAAAGAGCTAAAAAGAGCATGAGCTAGTAAGATACGTGTTGTAGAGAGGGGGATGTTGCAGTGCATGAGAGTGAACAATGAGCATTCAAGATAAAGATTAGGAGTGAATAAATTTGAGAGGAGGTAAGGGTAGCAGCACATATTGTGGAAAAGATGGTAGAAATCTCACCTGAAATCATTTGGTCATGTTAGAAGAAGACTATTAGTAGCTGAAGTAAGATAAGCTGATTTGATGGACGATGGCTTAATATTATAATGGGTAGAGATCAAGAAAAGAAGTGAAACCAATAAAAAGGAGTTGGATCTAAATGGCCTTTCTGTAGACTTGGTTTGTGACTGTTGGGTCAAATTAGTTTCACATTGACCTAGTGTGAAAAGGCTTTTCTTGTTATATTGTTATAGTAGTCTTGTATGATAAGATGGTAATGGAAGCTTATTGTTTGTTTTTTGTTAAAGATAGTTCTGAAGTTATTTGAGTGTACATGTTGATGTAGGTTTGTTGAGCTTCTATGGCAACTTTCATTGCATGCTTTGCAAGAGGTTCATCGAAGGACATTTACTACTGACATATCTTCGAACCCGTTGCCTGCACCATTGACTGATGTAGCATTCTCACATGCAGCTACTCTACTTCCGGTTACAAAGGTATTGGTGATGTTCCATAAAAATTTTACTGAAGGATGAATTGACTATCATTCTATGCACGTGTCCTTGTAATTGATACCATTATATGACTAGTTTGGTGTGTTTGCTGTAAAATAAAAGATTGTCATTCTCAGTATTTACAAAAAAATCAGTTGTCCTTTTAGAGCAATTGTTTTTAAAATATGAAGTTCTGCAAAATGTCCGAACTATGTTTTTGTGTTTTCTTTGAATTCTGTACTACATTCTCATACTGCTCATACAGTTAGAAATGGGTAATAAAATAATTTTTATTTTTTGCTTTATTTATTTTTTTCTTTCATGTTCTTGTGTTGATAATGTCTCCTGGTCTTTAAGTAACTCAATTGAGTCTTTGGTCTTAAACAGGCAAGAATAGCTCTTGAAAGAAGGAAGTTTCTTAAAGATGCACAAATGGCTGTACAACGGCAGGCTATGTGGTCGAATTTGGCTCATGAAATGACTGCTGAATTTCGTGGCTTATGTGCTGAAGAGGTATATCAATTACGGAAGGCTATGTACCAAATTCAGCTTATATATGTTATATTGTATATAGTACATATTCCCCCTCCCCATTAAGAACATTCCTTATGCATTTGTCTCTTGTGTGCAATTATATTGTGTAAAACCTTGAAAGAAGGCTTATTTGCAACAAGAATTGGAAAAGCTGCATGACTTGAGGAATAAAGTGAAGTTGGAAGGAGAGCTCTGGGATGATCTGGTATCCAGTTCAAGTCAGAATTCTCATTTAGTTTCAAAGGCTACTAGGCTATGGGACTCTTTATTAGCTCGAAAAAGTAAGTGCAAAGATTAATATTTCATTTAATCTTTGCATGTCTAATGTATCATGTAATTCTACTAAGTTTGATTTATTTAGTGTGGCTAGTTATTAATTATGTCTTATGGATCATGTAATTCTACTCAGAGTGTGTTTGTTTTAATGTTGAGAAGCTTCAAACATCCGTTGGATTCAAAGCTTCAAGACTCATGAATTGAGTTGAACATGTGTTAACGTTAAAACAAATGCACACTAAGTTTGATTTCAATAAGTGCGGCTAGTTTATTAATTTTATGCTGATATGATTTGGATATGTCTTTATTATTGTTTTCTTGTATTTATAAATTGACTAATAATAAGATTTGCTCTTCTCATTGTAGTCTAACATGCTCATGCCATTTTTTAACTGTCTTATAAAAATAAAAAAAATAAAAAAATAAAAACTAGCTAGTAATGATATTGAGTTTTTGATACAGGTCAACATGAAGTTCTTGCATCTGGTCCTATTGAGGACTTGATAGCTCATCGAGAACATAGGTAATGTAGTGATGTAGCTTGCTTTGCCTTTCCAATACATGTAGGCCAAATTTACCAGCTAATTTTTTGATACAAAATTTCAGGTATCGAATCTCTGGATCATCTTTGCTTGCAGCAATGGACCAGAGTTCTCAAGCTCCTTATTCAGATGTATTATCTGGTCAACCTAGTGATTTACCTGCAGTGCAAATGGATAACAAAGAAGAGAATGATGGATCACATTTTAGCAATGAGATATTGACAAGAGTGGATGACAGAACTGGAAGAGTCCACCAAACTGTTGATGTAGCGGAGGTTATACGACGATGGACCCATGCCTTGCAACGTATCCACAAACAATCACTTCATCTGGTATGCTCTCCCAAACCTTTTTTTTAAGGTATTTCTAATAATATATACTTGTGCTTATTGGTTATAGACCGGAGTTTTGAAAATAAGATAATCAATCAAACTTTGTTGCATCAAATACTTGGTGACGAAATTTATTTGTTGTAACATGTCTTATTTCTCTTTCTTTCTAATGCTTATTTTCTTTATATTCAGTTGAGAATCACAATGCCTAGTAGTAAGTTAATTCATGTTATGTTTTGTTATTCACTCTTATTTATTACTTATAGAAACATCTAACTATGGTATGATCTGTAGGCAAAAGCAAATGATGGAGAGGGTCCAGATATTTTGCGCAGTGCACAGGAAGGGGGTTCAAGTGGCCATGCTGAGTCTTTAGCAGCAACTCTTGCAGAGCATCAGCAACATTTGGCTAGCTTCCAGGTAATTCATTAAACCATGTTTTAAAATCTGCTTGATCCTACCAAGGTTGAAGTGCTTCCAAAGGTAGCTTCTTTTTAATTGTCATTTGCTTATGATAAAGCTTATAGACCAAGTTGATGCTTTTATGCTGAAGGAGAAATAATGTCCTTAATATGTTGACACTACTTGGTTAATTGACCTTTTTGGAACTTTTATTGTGCCGAAAGTTACATTGATATACTGGAAAGTTTACTTTGCTAGAGGCGTTGTTTATAAGTGTCAACAAAAAGTTTTGTTTTGAGATGTTTTTAGCAACCCCTTTATGTATGAGGAATTAGATTTTTGTATTATTTTTCCATTGTGTTAGTAGACTGTTTCTTTTAAGATGCAAATAGACACGATATTTTCTGTTTGCTTACAGCTTCTTATATATAATTATTGATATATGTCTGCGGCTTATGTATTGATGGAAGTAGATGAGTAAAATACCAGTTAGCTTTGTCCTTCACTATTTAGCAAATAGCGATGGCTATGGAGGAGTTACATTCCCTTTATCAGTTAGCTTCTGGTGTTACACTTAAATAACACTATCATATGTTGAGTCTATCTTTGCTCTATCTCCACACCTTTTGCAGTATGGGTCAAGTATCTTATATGGAGTTGACCTGTATTTTTCCCTAGGAATTTCTATACTAGAAAGATTCCTCCCTAGGAATTTCACATTGTTGTATTTTTCATTTGCAGGTGCTTATTAACCAACTCAAGGACGTTGCTCCAACCATACAAAAGTCCATATCAGAGTGTACAGAAAAGGTTAACTGTATAGCCTCCAATCTACCTCCAATGAACAGACATAATGGCCAGTCAACGTCACCTATCCAGACACAGAGTAGTGGGAGGATGGTATTCTACTATTTTAGTAAAGTAATGTCATTGCTGCTTTGATGCCTTCACGATACCATATCTGATTTACCTCTATTTCTCCGTATCACTTTTTATTGCTCAGGACAATAGCACTGATGATGTTAGTGAGCTTTCTTCAAGAATATCTAATATTCAGCTTGACAAGGTTTCTGTTAGTCCTCCCACTTTAAAGCTTCCTCAATTATTCAGCTTGACCCCATCTTCTGGAAAATCTGGAAATGTCCAAAGGCGGAACAGTAATGCTGCTCAAACCAGCCAAACAGAGAACGTTTCTGATAGGAAATCGTTGGATCCTCCTTCAAATAATGAAGTAACAAGTTCAGCAGAAGGTATGTTTTGTCTTGAGCCTTTTGTCTAAATGTTTTGCTAGAGCCATGAATTGTCCTTGAGCCTCCCTAGAATAGCTTACGCTTTTAGGAGACTCGGTTCTTGTCATGGTATCCAAAGCCTCTATGGCCAAGGGGTTAGGTGTTTAATCCTTGCGTCCGTTATCTCCACTCTTCATAATTCAACTAAATTTCTGCACAAAGGAAAGTGAGCTTCTGCACTGTCCATGCTTAAGATTAGGGGGGCTCTTGCTTGAGCTGTTATGTTAAGAGATACAAAATCATTCTTGGGCTGGGATTACCTAATAGCTTAAGCTTTTATTGAAGCCTGTGATTTTTTTGAGGGGATTTCATCAATGTGTTAGAACACAAGGTGGCTGATAATGATTTTATTTTGTAGATAGTGACAGTTCCTTTGTCCAGAATTTGAAGAGGTCAGTAAGAGAAGCAGCGCTGGCATTGCGGTCATGTAATTCAGAGTCATCACGGGATAGTCAATCTGATGGAAGTTCTGAGCACTTCTTTGTCCCTCTTTCAGAAACCGGCTTTTCTCATTTAGATGCAGAAAAAAGACCTGTTTCATTGAGGAGCAAAAGATTATTTGTATCCCAAATAGATGAATCCTTGCTTGAGAGTCATGCATCTGTTGGGCATGGGGAGAGCAAGTTTGAAGAATTTCCAGATATGTTGAATGATTTGGAAAGGCTTTCTGATTATGACAATGTAAATGGGTTTCTCTCATATACTGGTTCAAATGCTACATCTGATGCTCAGCGGTCAATTTTTGACTTTGAGGATGCACAGGATCAAGTCTTCTCACCGCCTCTTCTAATGGACTCATCACTTTTGACAGATCAATTTGAAGACTTGCTGGGTATGTTGAATTATCGACAACCTGTTTTGGTTCTTATCTCCTAATCCTGATATTTTTTAAATGCTTTGCTAAGTTGGGCAGAGAAAAAACTTGGGTGGTGGGGGGATTTGAAATGCATTTTTAATGTTTTGTTTTATAAGCAATTTCCTTCCATCTTAATTATAAGCAAAAATCATTAGTTTTTAAAGTTATTTAGAGATAACTTTTTTTATACCCTTAATTTATTGTTAATTCTATTTCATATGTAATAACCAACTAAATATAATAATCTTAAACAAAGGATATTTTTGGATTAAAATTCGAATTTATGATACAATTAATTAAAATAACCAACTAAATTATTTTTTTGGTCTTGATGATTTGTCTTATATTGTTTATAATTAGGACTGAGGGAAGTATTTTATAAGAACATATATACAGAATTTTCTTTTTCTGCGGGGTGGGGAGTGGTTCGGGTGAACAAACTTGTAGTGGTGCCTCCTTCATACTTCATACATTTATGCCTAAAGTTTCTGAACACATGTTGGTTAATTCATGAGTAATGAGTTGGGAATTTTGTTGTTGCAGCCCCCCTCTCAGAGACTGAAACGGCCTTGATAGACCATTGAAAATTTTCTGGGCAACCTACAAAACTTGATTGAAGAAACGGCATTATTGATGTGGTGGATTGCTATTCTTTTGTTGGGATATTTACTCCATTCACCTTATATAACACGATACTTGTATGATTTTATTCTTGTTTGGCATATTTTCACCATCTATTTACTCTGTTGATGCCCTACTACCGGGAGGCACCCTGAGTGACCCGTGTTCTTCATTGGTGAATGATGATTTACTTAGGGATGTAGATGCTAGAATCCAAAATGCAAGCTGGGTGGATGAACTTCAACCTTATATTCACATTTTCATCCATTGTTTTTTTGGTCAACCATTTTCATCTGCTTAAGTAGACTGACATCCCAATGGGCCTGTTTAAAAAAAAATCGTTGTGGATATAACAAAGCAGTTCTGGGCTATCTGCTGCAATGCTGCATCCCCCTGGCACTTGGATTGCAATTAGTTTATGTATTTTTATAGTTGCGTGTTACATGATCTAGGTCTTGTATCTTGCCAATATATCAGGAATGAAACTCACGTCTTTTTATTTTACTGTTCAGTGACATTGTTGTGTTTTTCTTTTCTTAAATATGGTCATGACTGATTAGTGGAATATAAATTCTTTGATTTAATGCTATGACTTGCAATTGTTTGTATATAGCACATAACAAAACTAATTGCAATTAGATGGTTTCATTTTTGTGGATATGACCAGAGGAGAGATGGGCCGGGAATTTTACTAATTCTTTTGACTTTGTTGAGATGGACCTATCAAAATTACGAGTATTATTTATTATCAATATTTTGGCTTTGACAATTCTCAAAAATTGATTTTTTTAATCCGCGAATTCATAGTTAAATGGTACCTGAATTCTAATGGTACCTGAATTAGTTACTACTTACGTTTCTTTTAATATGAAATAAGTGACAGTGTAAATACATCAAATACACTATCACTCGTTTGACCAGAGTATTGAGTATGCAACAATTTTTACACACCGGTGTAACTTTTATCAAGTATTACACCGCTCAATAATTTTATATTAAATGCGAGTTTTGTAAATCTAACCGTTAGATTGAAAGTTCATATCTCTTAGATAATATATACAAAATTTTATATTAATTCAAGATAATTTGATATTTTATTTTTATAAAATAAAATTGACGTAATATATTCATTTCAAAATATACTAAAATATAAACACTTTGATTACTTTCAAATTGTTGTTCAATTTTAAATAAACTTTTAATCTAACGGTTAGATTTACAAAATTTATAATTAATATAAAATTATTGAAAGATGTAATACTTAATAAAAATTTCACCGGTGTAATTATAACGTCTTTTATATATATATATATATATATATATATATATAAGGGAGTAGTCTTAATAAGTACTTTGGTTCTGTGATTATTGTACCCCAAAATTCAAAATTGATGCTTACTTGCATAATGCTAAATAAGATAAGATTAACGCGTGGGGTCATTCAATAAGTAATTTATTAAAGAATTTTGAATATTTTGGAGTCATTGGGGAAAATGGTAAGGTCAAATACGCAATTTAGTATGTGAATATAAGAAGCATAACAAATGGAAGATAAAACTCTAAAGAGGAGTGAATTCTTAACCACATAATTAAAGGGATTGTAAAATTAAAACATTATTTCACGAGGCATATTTAATTAAATGGTTAAGATTTACCTATCTCAATTTTTTACTCTTATTTGAAGTTAGAATTCTAAACATATTATCTCAATTTCTCACCAGTAAGGTGATCCTAACAGTTTAATGAAGCTCTTATTTTACTGATTATTTATTGAATTAAAAAACTGAATTTTAGTCAAAGGCATTTTTGTAGACAAATGATTAATACAAAAAACATTTAGATTTTTTTTTAATTATTTAAAGACATTTAAGATTAGTTCTTATAAAAATGACGGAAGAATATTTTAGGTTTGAATCTTAAAAAAAAAAAAAACTGAAAAGAATATTATATTACATGCAATAACGAATTCGTTACAAACTTAGTTGTCAAAAATTGCTCTATCCCATTTGACCATAGCAGGTGATTTTCAAGTGATTAGATCAATATTTCTTTCAATTCAATAATCAATGTTATGGATGTTTACTGTTTCCAATGTAAGCAGCATCTATTACTAAATGCAGAACCTTGTGTTTGAAATTTTGGTTTTGGTTTAGTTTGTGATTGTAACTGAACCTTTACTTTTCAAATAACAATACTTCTTTTAGCCCAGACAAATTGTTGCTACCTGATCCTATAGATAGTACTGAATACTTGAATAGCTGATGGCAACAGCGGAGAAGTTATGTTTAATTTGTACTTATTTTCAATGTTTATATAAACTTAAAATTAAAAGTGCGTACAAATTCTACTAAAGAAGCAAAATATAGTCAACTCTTATATAATTGATAGATTATGTTGAATCAATTTAATATATTTTTGCATTTATTTATTTTTGTATTCGAAGAAGTTTCTTAGAATGTATATATTTTCAAAACAAGCATTAATTCAAATTTAAGCATATTAAAATGTCTTAGATAAATTTTTAATTAAATTATACTTTTGATCATTTATCTTATTTTTAAAATGTTTTATCTTTTAAAATGTTCATTTTAATCCTTTTGAAATAATAACTTGTAATGACTCGTCGTGGTCGTCATACTATATAGAATCACTACTACCATTAGAAACTAAATTACTAGAACATATAGGATTAAGGGAAGAAATATAAAATACATATATATAACATGACTATATAAGTAAAACAACCAAACTGATATAAACTGAATATATACATGTATACAACAATCCTAAATAATTCTGCGCCCTAGTGTTGGTCAAGGACACCTATACAAGGTACATCAATAATACCGCCATCTAAAGGGATCACAATGTCTGCCTACAACAGCTCCTTAAGCCTAGTCCTGATTTGCTCCCATACAACGTATGATCATCGCAGTCCAAACTACCATGGAAATAGAAAGGGTAAGCTAGAGTTCGAAAACATATACATATAGAAAACAAGTCTATAATATACAATATTACACCATATATCATACATGAAAGCTAACACTCTTGAAGCAAACATGTACCTCATCAAATCATGTACCACAAAACATCAACAATGCATATGAACACACCTCAACATTTTTCATATACAAACAAATCAACCAATGTGTCATCACGTATTCACCTGCAAAGATCTCTTGACAATATGAGCAGTCTAAGTGATTTCCACCCTACCGAACCAACCTAATTGTTTTCACACTCGAAGCGTCGATTCGGTCATAAAAAAATGGGATACCAATCCCTCCTATGGTTTCTCTGGTCTCATCACTTATACTAAGAAAGTTCAGTTCCATTGTCAGGAGTAGTACAGTTGGGTATAGGCTTACCACGGCATGTATTATCAAGTTGCATATGAAATTCGCTCATTGATTATCCTCAAAGAACCACACAATCATTCTAAGTACTTGGTTAAGGGTTATAGCCCTCGACCTCCTATCTTATTCAACCACTAACTAAGGACTTGGAGGAGATTCAACACATCTCAAAACCTACTCCAAGAGACACACCTACTTAAGGAAGGTTTTCCAAACATTGGCCTACTCGAGCACCACTCCAAGATACCTTATATAGGATCTTCAGTTTTCAAAATAATTTCTTTTCCTCAAGTCCTAAGTTAGCCATCATGCTTTAATGCCACACCACATTCTGAACATCTACACCTCACCATGCATCTACTACATA
The DNA here is from genome assembly GCF_000230855.2 of Cajanus cajan. Taxonomy (NCBI): domain Eukaryota; kingdom Viridiplantae; phylum Streptophyta; class Magnoliopsida; order Fabales; family Fabaceae; genus Cajanus; species Cajanus cajan. The sequence continues at coordinate 17,934,840 of NC_138518.1, read as the reverse complement.
CATCTCATCCAGTTAATGCATATAAAGATCAATAACATCAATCATGTATAGCATACCAATGCTTAACACCTCAACCAAGAATAACATACTAATGCTTAACAATTTATACAATAATAACATATCAATGCTCCACAATTCATTCAACAATAGCATCTCAATCATACATAACATATCAAAGCTCATCACTATTTCAACTACACAAAAATAACATTTCAATGCTTATTATCATTATCCTACATCATGCAACATGCAATAGACACAAGTATTCTATTCATGTTCACCAAATTCACCCATCATGCAAAATGTATCAACATATAACTTATCAAAATCACTTATCCTACACTAACAACCTTCACATAAAACAACGCATAGAAAGTTTTATTACTCTTATCATGCTCATCCTTATCTTATATGAAAGACAAGGAGATTCTCTACAACTTTCATGAAGAACTCAGGTTCTAATTCCATCATCTACCATGTTAAAAATTGTAAAAAAAAAAATCATAACAATTTGTTTAAATGCTAACAACTTGACCTTTACTCACTAGAAAGGTCATAATTGGGATTCTAGACCTCCTTTTTTGGTGATTCCAACGCCATTGGAAATCTAAAATCCAAGGATACAACTTCCAAGAAGATCTCAAGACCAAATTTGGTCATCTACCCTCGACCCTACAATTCTCAATTCAATGCTTTAGCGTTGGATTTCTACCAACTCCATTTCTTCCCAAGGTTGTAGCATTCAACTCAGCGCTTTAGCCCTAAATCTTTGCCAATTCAGTTTTTTCCCAAGTCTACAACACTCAACTTAATGCTGCAACACTGGATCTTTATCATCCCATTTCCTCTCACAACTATAACATTGAGTGCAAAATTTTTACACTTTCATGGCTTCCCCCTTCGTTCCTCGCTTACATTTCATCAATTTTCCACCTAAACATGATTTACACTCATTGTATCTACTAGATTTGTTCATGCAACCCAGAAATCACAAAAAACACAACATGCATGGATCAAAACTCAAAGAAAATCATCAACATTTTAACCTTCCATCAAGAAAACCAAAACCTCAATTTTCAACATGCAACCACTTCAAATTCATCCCCAGTTATAGATTTTCATAAATCCTACCAATTTTAAGTCTCAATTCATTCAACAACCCAACATGTTAACCAAAAACCCAATATTTCCAGCTTCACTTACCTTGATCCTGAGCTCTTTGAGGAAGAAGAAGAAGAAGAAGAGAATGGAGAACTTTGGGCTACTTTGAAGTGGAAGAAGAGAAGGATAAGGAAATGGCTCCGAACTCCAACAACTCAAGTTGCGCAGCTACACCACGGGATTCTCAGCTCCAAGTCTCAAAGATCTTTCCTTAAGAATCTGAGAAAAAGAAAGAGAAGTGTTTGGTTCTTGAAGTTCCTTTCCCCCCTTAAGTCAAGATCTCACATAACTATTTACAATTTTGAATTCTTTTCTACTTGATTCAAGACTTAAATTTTGTCTAACTAGATTTATTTATATGAAAAATATTAAACATAACTAAAGTTCAAACAAAAAAGTTTCATAAATATGGTAAAAATCTCATAAATATAAGTCTAAAAAATAGTAGAAAAATTCAAAAAAAAAATATAATTTCTTATTATTTTCTAGTTGCTTGTGAGATATATTTTACATACAATTTTCACTGTGTTTATAGCTTTTTTAGATTTGAATAACAATTAAATTTTATAATTTTCATGTATGTGAATCTATTGCTACAAATTTTATATCATGAAGTAGTCAAAAATAAATTCAAAATCGTGTTATAAAATTGAAAATAAACATTTTTTAAAAGACTAAATTGATCCAAATATAACAGATAAAGGATCAAAATGAGTATTTTAATAGGTAAAAAACCTAAATGAATAAAAAAAAATAAGATAAAGGACCATAAATATAATTCTCAATTTTTAGTCTCTCAAATTTAAAGTACTTTGTTTTAAATTATCAGATTTAAAAGTAATTTTTTAGTCAATGTAATTTCAAATGTTCTTGTTCTAGTTCTTTTGTGGTTTTTTGTAATATAACTTACAGTGGCAGATTAAGCCAGGAATAAAACATCTTTTAAGTTCAATAGGATGCTTTTATAACAAAGACACTAGTAGATAAATTTGGTGTGATACATTTGTTAATAGGTGAGTTATATTTGATAGATTCACCAATGATATTTGAATAGAGAGACTAAAATGAGATTTGTTTTTCAAATTATAGTGACTAGAAAGATTAATTTTAAATTTGAGAAATAAAAATAAATTTACCTCATATTTAAAGAATAAAAATATATTTTTTGAAGGAAAATAAAAATATATTTAAACATTGAAATATTTACCTTTTAGGTTAAATGCCCCTTAATAGAAACTAGTAGAAAAAAAGGCACTCCATACCTCTATAGAAAAATAAAATAAATTAGTGTTTCCACATAAAAAAAAAGGGTAGTTATCATTTTTAAAGAGATCAATTATTTTTTATATATATGTTTTTCCTATTTTATCCTTAGATTAAATTAGTGAAAAAATAAAATACAACACAAGAATATAATTGTCTTTTAAAAATAGTACACCCAAAAAAATATATTGTTATAGATTATACGTTTTCATGGTTAGAACTAAAACTACTAAGTTAAAATATCCTCATAAAATTGTTTGTGTAATATAATTTGAGATCTTTTATAAAATAAAAATAACTAATTTCATATATATTAAGAAAATTTTATTAAATATATTTAAATATTATAATTTCACATAAATATATATTACATTTTTGAAAATATCTTTAGCTACAATTATGATAAATAGTACTCTTATTTATTATCATAAAAATGATTTTAAATTAAAAGTATTAAATAAAATTAACTTCATTAAAATTACTTAAATTTTGATTTAAAAATTGTAAGCACTTTTCTTATATATAAATTTAGAAGGAGTAGTCATAATTTAAACAGTAATAATTTTTGCTTCAAAATTTATAAAACACTGTAATAATTGATGATTAGAATTCAAGTTTATCATAATGATACTATGTATGGTACGATTTTCACTCATTAATTTTATTTTCCGGTAATACGCGTTTAGTAATGATTGAAATTATTCAACCACTCATTTCAAAGTTGGTGTGAATTTTTATATGAAAAATTTATTTGAAAATACTGTGACATTTAACAGTTACTCATTAACCCATTGGAAGCAATGAAAAAAATGTTATCTACCTTCAACCCCTCAAATTTTAACCATTTTTTAAATAATAATAATAATATGTCATTATCATGATAAGAAATTATTATCCAAAATAAGGCTTATCCCAATCATTCATTGTTCAAAGTATGAGTGAGACAATTAAAATTATCTTAAGATTTTCATAGCCAATGAGATGGGACCCACCATTGTGTGACCCCACTAATGGCTGCTGCTGAAGCCCAATTGAGAATTTATTTACTTTTTTTTTTTTGTAAAATTGAATTGAAAAGTGTTCTTATTCAAAAGTTTATTTGTATTAAAAATAGAGAGAGAAACATGAGCATAAAACTGTCTAAAATATTTAATGAAAAACTTGTGTTTGATTTCTGTTATTAAAAAAATCATTAAATTAGCAAAAGTTACAATTTCGTTAATATAAAATTAGTTTCTAATCCAATAAATTAAGAGATACTTAAAATATGAATATAAAATTATTTTACAGTCATTCACTCGTTAACTTAAAAAAGTCATATAACCCCAAATTATAAATAGTTATTTTTTTATATAAAAAATTATTAATTTTAATAATAATTATTTTATATACTACACAAAAATTAAATTTTAATTAGTTGATGATGTAAAATATTTATTCAAATAATATATAGTTTAAATTCTTAAAAATAAAATTTTTAAGAGTTTAATTTTTATTCATGGTAGGTATAAAATTTTTACGCAATTATTTAACCTAAAGATAGTGTTTGAACATACTCTAATACATTTTTAAATATTTTTTATTTGTTAAAATTTATTAAAAAAATTATCTTAGTAATATTTTTATCTTATTTTATTTTTTATAGTTACTTGAAAACCATTTAAATCTTCCAATTAATAACTACGGACTATTATTTAATTTTAATTATTTTTTACTTTTCTTTTTTATTTTTATTTTTTTAAAATACATGTAACTATGCAATGTTTGTTTGCACTAGTAAAAGATAAAGAAAATACACTATTATCTATAATGTTTTTTTTAAAAAAAAAAAAAATACATAGAACTATGCAATGTTTGTTTACCTTTAAAAATTATTTTTTCATAAGTTATAAATCATCCACAACTTTTAAATTATTATTCTATTCTACCATTTGTTTTTTGTTTTAATTGTTTTTAAACAAAAGAGACACACTTTTAAATAATTACCTTTTTAAAAATTATAAATATTTTTATTTTATATTATATATATTTTATAATTTCATGTATTTTTAATAATCATCCACTATCATATATTTTTTTTATTATTTATTATTTTAAAAATTCACAAAAAAAATAAAAATATTTTGTACACTAGTATAATATTGCTTTGATTACTTTTTAACATGTTTTCCATAATCAAACCAAATTGACCACATCACTTTGACCAAAAATCAATCCTTAATTGATTTGGTTGATTTAGAAAATCATTTTATATCAAATCAGTGAAAAATTGATAAAACTCGTTCAAAATCGATAAAACTTGATAAAATTAGTATAAAAAAAACCAGTTAAACAAGTTTGAACCGGTCAAATTATTTTTTTTAATAAAAAATACACATTTAATAAAGAAATATAAATTAAATAACTTACTTGTAAAATTTGTCTTGTAAATATAATTTAATTATTTATATTAATTTATAATATTTAATATTTATATTTTTATAATTTATATTATATTAATTTGATACTTTTTATTTTAAATATAAGCTTGTTATTATTAATGGACAATTTTATATTTTATTTAAATTTAAACTTAGATATTATATTATATTTAGTTTAGAATTTTAGTATACATTAAATATTAAGAATATGTAAATAATATTTTATTTTAATTTTTATTATTATAAAATTATGATATTATATTTATTCAATATTAATTTTTGTAATGATCCGTCATGACTGTCACACTACGGGACAACACAACATACTACTTGTATATATACTAAAATAGTATAATAAAAAGTATTTACAAGACAAGTTACTAAGCAAGCAACTAAAAATATCCAACTATAAATAGCAAAATATGTTATTATAAGGTAGCATACAAAAAGAACATTCACTCCAAGCACCTCATATGGCCTCTAACAACTATCTCTCAACCTATCCTTATCCTGCTCCCATACATCGTATGATTATCGCAGTCCAAACCACATGGAAATATGCAAGGGTAAGTTAGAGAAAATAAACAACTCATAATAATTAAATATGCAACACAACAACTATACAACTCATCATAATAGTCACCATATTCAACACAACAACAAACAACACATGTATTACACACCTCTCAATAATACATATATTTAAAAGAAACTTACAACACAAGTAATCTAGCAACACTATCATCATCATCAACTTGTTCAACATACAATGCACAACATAAACAACACACATCTCAACAACACCTTCACAGCACATCAACACATATGCGTCGTCACGTATTTCAACTCAGAGATCTCCTAACAACATGAGCAGTCTAAGTGATTTCCACCTTACTGAACCAACCCAATAGTTTTCATGCCCGAAGTGTCGACTCAATCACAAAAAAATGGGATACCAATCATTCATCTAGTTTCTCGGGTCTCATCACTTACACTAGGAAAGTCTGGTTCCACCGTTAGGAATAGTATAACTGGGTATAGGCTTACCACAACCTTGGCATGCATTGCTAAGTCACATATGAAATTTGCCCGCTGATTATCCTCAAGGAACCACACAACCTTTCCAGGTACTTGGTTAAGGGTTGTAGCCCTCAACCTCTTACCTTACTGATGTTGTGTATTTTACTCATATTTTAGCACTTTAATTCACAAGAATTCATAGCATAATCATGCATATCTTTCATGTTTTTAATAAATTTTTATATCATTTTCCTATTTTATGCTTTTCTTGGTATGTGTTGTGTTTTCTCTGAGCAGGATCAAGATTTAAGAATTAAAGAGGAAATGCTGAGCTACAGGGAAAATCACGGCCGTGATTCTAAATCACGCCCGTGATTCACCAGAGAAAATCACGGCCGTGATTCCCAATCACACCCGTGAACGCCACTGACCCTTCATAGATGTGCTCCAGAGAAGATCACGGTCGTGATTCTCAGTCACGGCCGTGATTCACTTCGCGTCCCAGCTTTTTAAGTTTTATGTTTTATTTTTATTTTATCTTTGTAATTTTTATCTTGGTAGTTTTACCTTTTTACCCTTTTAGGTTATAAATTAGATTAGGTTAGCCTAGAACGGGGATTTTTGTTTTGGAGACAGTTTTTTAGTTTTTGACACTTGGAGAAGGTTGGGCGCCTGTGCCATCGACTCTAAGGTTTGCTTTTCTTTTATTCTTTTTTTCTTGGAGAACTACTATGAACTCCTGTGAGTAGTTTCCCTTTTTCTGGGATCAGGGCTTAGCCTCTGAGAACCTCTTTATTAATGCATTATTCAGTTTCTTAATTTTATTCCAATTCTTGATCTGTTCTTTTATATTTTATATATGAACTTTAATATTATTGTTTTCATAATAACATTAATTAAGGATGAACTGAGAGGAGAACTTGATTATAATTATGATAAACAATTAATCTTAATTTTCATAATCATAGATAATTAGGGATGAACTGAGAGGAGAACCTAATTATCGGAACCTAAAGGAACAGACTTGAGTGTTAAATCACGAGAGTAGATTTAAGCTTTCGAGGAGCAATAGATTAATAAAGATCTTAATGAGTTTAATTGAACGTAATTACCACGAGAGTAGAGATTAATTTTAATTAAACACGTCCTCGTAGCCTGAGAAGGTGCAAGGATTAAATTAGGTTAAGACTACCTTCAAGATGGAATATAATTAATTAATGAAAATAATAATTCAATAATGTTGGAACTCTTTGTGCGAACCCTAGATTCCCGGAAATCTCCTTATCTTATCTTAAAGTTTTATCTTATTCATTAATTGCATTACTATCTCTTTTACCATCGAATATGATCTTATCATCTCAAAACAAAAATTCCATCTGTTTTAAAATTCAAATTAAAATACTAGTAATTCTAGGTCAAACACGTAGTCCCTGTGATTCGATATTTATTACTTGACGACAACCGTACACTTGCGGTTTTCCATACATCAAGTTTTTGGCGCCGTTGCCGGGGACTACGTCTCTTGATTTAAATTACAATTATTTTAATTCGAATTTTTTTTTTTAAAAAAAATAAAAATTAAATTAAATAAATAAATAATTTATTTTTTTTTAGTGTTTACTTCTCCAATTCAGATTTCACGGGTCACTTTCTTTTTTTTTTTTTGCAGTGCCTTAGGGTTAATGCAAAAGAGATCTCTACGTCTTGGGAAACCAACACCACTTGATCCTGAGATTGAAAGAACTCTCCTGAGAAGGAAAAGAAACCTTTCTAGAGAATTTGACATGGCTGCACAACGAGATAATTTACCGCTTCGGGATTACTCTGCACCCATAGCTCGTGGGATACCTGGAGGGGAGATGCAAACTGGAGCTACTGTACCAGCTTCTCTGGTGAATATGCTCAAACAGAACACCTTTGGAGGACTACCATCAGAAGATCCTAATGACCACTTAGAGGGGTTCTTGGAAATCTGTGAGACCCAGCAATTTGATGATGAAGTTTCTGATGGAATGCGACTCCGCTTATTCTCACTCACCTTGAGAGATAAGGCAAAGGTGTGGCTAAGAACAGTGCCTAGAGAAAAGATAGCAACTTGGGAATTATGTGAAAGAGCTTTTCTAGAGAAATTCTTTCCTCCTTCTAAAACTAAAGAATTGAGGAAGAAAATCACTAATTTCCAACAAGGCACTGGAGAGACTATTTATGAAGCATGGGAGCGGTTCAAAGGATATCTTCAAGCATGCCCACAACATGGCTTCAACCGTTGGCTTACCATCCAATTTTTCTTTGAAGGATTGGACCAACAAAGCACCATGATATTAGACTCAGCAGCTGGAGGATCTTTCATGGGGAAACCTATTAATGACTGCATGATTATTTTGGAAAATGTAGCCTCAAATCACAGCCAATACAGTGAAAGAGAAGTCACAGCAAGAAAAGGAACTCCGGGGCGATATGAAGTGAACAATATTGAGTTACTCTTAGCAAAATTTGATACTCTTAATCAAAGATTAGACAAGATGGAAAAAGCTAAGGTTAATTCAGTGGCTACAAATCAAGTATGTGACCTTTGTAGGGAACAAGGGCACACTGCAGTAGATTGTACCTCAATTTTTACTGGAGAAAAAGAAGATACTACTGAACAAGTGGCAGCTTCTCATAATTTCTATGACACTCCTCGAAGAGAGAAGAGTAATCCATATTCCAACACATACAACCCTGGTTGGAAGAATCATCCTAACTTTTCTTGGAAGAATAACCCAGTTCAAGGAAGTAGCAATCAGCAACCTAATTTCCGTCCGTCCAATCACTTCATTAATGGGCAAGGAAATCCAGTACAGACACCCTCAATTCAACAAAGTGTTTCAAGATTAGAAAGCCTTATGGAGAATTTTGTCACTAATCAAAAACAGACCAATGATTCAATGGCAAATTCTATTCAAAACCTTGCTGTCAAGGTTGAGAATATTACTCTCCACAACAAGATGCTGGAAAATCAAATTGCACAGTTGATGCCTAGTTCAAACAATTCTCCAGGTAAGTTCCCAGGTAAAACAGTTGCAAACCCAGCTGAAAATGTTAATGCTGTTACTTTAAGGAGTGGGAAGAAATTAGACGGACCTGTGTCTAATCAAAATGATAATATTGAGATTGATGAAGACGCTTCTCCTATGGTTGAAAAACCTGAAAAAGAGAGATTAGAAAAAGAAAAAGTATCTTCATCAAAGCCTCAAACTGTTTATCACCCTCCAATTCCTTTTCCTCAAAGGTTAGCAAGGACTAAACTTGATAGACAATTTGAAAAATTTTTAAATATGATCAAACAAGTGTATGTAAACATTCCATTTGTAGAAGCTCTACAACAGATGCCTACATATGCTAAATTTCTTAAGGATCTTTTAGCTAACCGAAGGAAATTGGATGATAGAGAGACTGTTACATTGATCCATCATAATTTGCCCAAAAAACTTAAGGATCCTGGTAGTTTCTCTATACCTTGTCTCATTGGAAATCTAAGGTTTGAAAAAGCCTTATGTGACCTTGGGGCAAGTATCAGTTTAATGCCTTTATCAATTTGCAAGAAATTAGATATGGGAGAATTAAAGCCTACAGCAATGTCAATCCAGTTAGCAGATAGATCTATAAAATATCCCATAGGAATTTTAGAAGATGTTCCAGTTAAGATAGGTAAATTTTTAATTCCGGGAGATTTTGTTGTTTTAGAAATGGAAGAGGACAACCAAATACCAATCATACTAGGTAGACCATTTTTGGCTACAGCAGGCGTGATAGTAGATGTCAAACATGGAAAATTGTCTTTATCCATTAATGATGAAACAATGGAATTTAATATTGCTAAATCTGTTAGACAACCTTCTCTTGAAAATATTTGCTGCAGGGTTGATATATTGCCTAAAGACATGGAGGAAGAAGTCATGAGATCTATTTTGAGGGATCCCTTGGAGAATTTTCTAGTTGGAGGAAAGCACATAGATCTTGAGGGGATTCAACCTAATTATGCTTGCTTGATCGATTCAAGTCCCCCGTGTAAAGAAAAAGATCCTCTAGTAGAAAGTCTTCTTGAGTCTTCAACAGATTGGCAAGAAGAAAACTCTCCAAAGTTAGAACTTAAACCACTTCCTTCATCTTTAAGGTATGAGTTTTTGGGGGCTAATTCCACTTATCCAGTCATAGTAAATTCAGCTTTAAATGAAAAAGAAACTGAAAAACTTCTCAATGAGTTGAGAAAATTTAGAAAAGTTATTGGATATACTATGGCTGATATAAAGGGAATTAGTTCTTCATTTTGTATGCATCGCATCTTCTTGGAGGAAGGATCCAAACCTTCTGTTGAAGCTCAAAGAAGACTAAATCCCAAGATGAAAGAAGAGGTAAAGAAAGAAATTTTGAAATTATTGGATGCTAAGGTAATTTATGCTATATCTGATAGTCCTTGGGTAAGTCCAGTTCATGTGGTTCCTAAGAAAGGTGGGATGACAGTAGTTAAAAATGATAATAATGAATTAATTCCCACAAGAACTGTGACTGGGTGGCGTATGTGTGTTGATTATAGAAAATTAAATAATGCCACTAGAAAGGATCACTTTCCCTTACCTTTTATTGATCAAATGCTTGAAAGGTTAGCAATGCATTCATACTTTTGTTATTTGGACGGATACTCCGGTTTTCATCAAATCCCTATTCATCCATTAGACCAAGAGAAAACTACTTTTACATGTCCCTATGGTACTTTTGCTTATAGGAGAATGCCTTTTGGCCTATGTAATGCACCTGCTACCTTTCAAAGATGTATGACTGCAATCTTTAGTGATTTATTAGAAAAAGAGATGGAAGTTTTCATGGATGACTTTTCAGTTTATGGTATTTCCTTTGATGACTGTCTATTAAATCTAACTAAAGTATTGCAGCGTTGCTCTGAAGTGAATTTAGTCTTAAATTGGGAAAAATGTCATTTTATGGTACAAGAAGGAATTGTCTTAGGACACCTAATATCTGGGAGAGGAATTGAGGTAGATAGAGCAAAAATAGAAGTAATTGATAAATTGCCTCTTCCAATTGATGTTAAAGGTGTTAGAAGTTTCTTAGGGCATGCCGGTTTCTACCGAAGGTTTATTAAAGATTTTTCAAAAATCTCTAAACCATTATCTAATCTACTTGTGAAAGAGGTACCTTTTAACTTTGATGTTTCTTGTAAGAATGCATTCTACAGGTTGAAAGAAGCTCTCACTACAGCTCCTATTCTGCAAACTCCTGACTGGAGCCTTCCTTTTGAAATCATGTGTGATGCAAGTGACTATGCTATAGGAGCTGTATTGGGACAAAGAAAGGACAAGAAGGTTCATGCTATATACTATGCCAGCAAGACTCTTGATGAAGCCCAAGCCAATTATGCAACAACAGAAAAAGAATTGTTAGCAGTCGTCTATGCTTTTGAAAAGTTCAGATCTTATCTTGTGGGGTCTAAGGTTATTGTTTACACAGATCACTCTGCCCTAAAGTATCTTTTTAATAAAAAGGATGCTAAACCTAGGCTCCTCAGATGGATTCTCCTTTTACAAGAATTTGATTTAGAGATTGTGGACAGAAAGGGAGTAGAAAATGTAGTAGCTGATCATCTCTCTCGACTTCCACAAGACCAAGCAACAAAGGAGGAACTCCCTATTAATGACAGCTTCCCAGACGAAAAGATTTTAGCAGTTGTTGTGAAAAACAGTCCCTGGTATGCAGATTATGTGAATTACTTAGCATGTGGAGTCCTTCCTGAAGACTTTAATTATCGACAAAAGAAGAAATTCTTTAGTGACCTTAACAGCTTTATTTGGGATGAACCTTACCTATATAAGAGGTGTAGAGATGGTATCTACAGAAGGTGTATCTCAGAAGAAGCAGCTCCTCACATCATTCACTCATGTCATTCTTCCGCATATGGAGGGCATGCTAGTACATCAAAAACTGCAGCTAAAATTCTACAATCTGGTTTTTACTGGCCAAACTTATTTAAGGATACTTGGAAGATGGTAAATTCTTGTGACCAATGCCAAAGATCAGGGAATATATCCAGGAAACATGAAATGCCATTAAATGGGATTTTAGAAGTAGAAATTTTTGATGTATGGGGAGTAGATTACATGGGACCATTCCCAAGTTCTAAAGGTTACAAGTTCATATTAGTTGCAGTTGATTATGTGTCCAAGTGGGTAGAAGCGATTCCCGCTCAAACGAGTGATTCAAATACTGTCATTAAACTCTTCAAAAGAATTATATTTCCAAGATTTGGGGTCCCAAGAGCTGTGATCAGTGATGGAGGCTCACATTTTATTGAAAGAAAGTTTGAATCTCTCTTAAAAAAGTATGGAGTCACTCACAAGGTTGGTACACCTTATCACCCTCAAACAAGTGGACAGGTAGAAATATCCAACAGAGAAATCAAAAAGATTCTTGAGAAGACTGTATCTACAACAAGAAAGGACTGGTCTTTAAGATTAGATGAAGCTCTTTGGGCCTACAGGACTGCTTACAAAACACCTATTGGCATGTCTCCATTTAGGCTGATTTATGGCAAATCTTGCCATCTTCCTGTAGAGCTAGAACACAAGGCTTTGTGGGCAATAAAATACTTCAACTATGACCTAAAGGATGCTGGAGAAAAAAGGAAATTGGAACTCAATGAGCTTGATGAAATCAGATTAGACTCATATGAAAATGCTAAGATTTACAAAGAAAGAACAAAGAGGTGGCATGACAAGCATATACATAGAAGAGAATTCAAGCAAGGGGACTCGGTGCTATTATTTAATTCCAGACTCAGATTGTTTCCTGGAAAATTGAAGTCAAGATGGTCAGGGCCTTTTACAGTTCAAAAAGTATATCCCTATGGAGCTGTAGAAATCAGAAACGATAAAGGCGACATATTCAAGGTCAATGCACAGAGATTGAAGTTATATTTCCATGGGGAACACTTAGAAAAATTATACTCTATGGTTCTTCAGGAACCTACTCAAGTTTCTTAAAAAAAATAAAAATAAAATAAAATAAAATAAAATAAAATAAAATAAAATAAAATAAAATAAAATAAAATAAAATAAAATAAAAATAAAAAAATAAAAAATAAAAAAAATCATGCATATATACATATTCAGTTAATCCCAGCTTGAATTTGTGTTTGAAAAGTAAATATTTTTAATGAAATTGTTCGTCTTTGAAAACACTGAATGTGATGAATTGAATCTTGAAGTCTCAGAACAAAAGGTTGAAAAATTAGCTGGTTTTGTGGCTAGCACTTGGTTCTTAGTATTGAGGCTTGAAATGATCGAGAATTATAAAAATAGTCTCTTGAAGATAAATTCTTTTTAATTCGTGCTTAAAAGCTTTTGGGGGGTAAAAAAAAAAAATATAAAATAAAATAAAATAAAATAAAATAAAATAAAAAAAATCACCTAGCACCCCTTTGAGGTCATAGGTTAGAGGGAGAATATTCTTAACCTTAGAAAACTAAGGGAACTAATTAGCTACTGGGGAATTGTTTAGTAAAATAGCTAGCACCCCTTTGAGGCTACGTGTTCTTGAAATTATCATCCTCTCTACACTGATTGGCTACTGGGGAAATGTTTTAGGTGAGACAAAAACAAAAATAAAAATATTACCCCTATTTGTGTCACAAGCATTGAAAAATTATTTCTGTTAAATTATCTTCATTTGACTAATGAGCTTTACAAGATTTGACATCATGAAACTCTTAGAAACTAAGAGTTGGCGCTAGTAATGAAAGATTAAGATTCTAATTGGACCTTGTGAGACTAAGAGTGAAGATTTTAAATGCTCAGTTAATTCTTGATGACTTTTTTTTCAAAGTGCTAATTATTGTTTGAGGACAAACAAAAGTTCAAGTTTGGGGTTATTTGATGTTGTGTATTTTACTCATATTTTAGCACTTTAATTCACAAGAATTCATAGCATAATCATGCATATCTTTCATGTTTTTAATAAATTTTTATATCATTTTCCTATTTTATGCTTTTCTTGGTATGTGTTGTGTTTTCTCTGAGCAGGATCAAGATTTAAGAATTAAAGAGGAAATGCTGAGCTACAGGGAAAATCACGGCCATGATTCTAAATCACGCCCGTGATTCACCAGAGAAAATCACGGCCGTGATTCCCAATCACACCCGTGAACGCCACTGACCCTTCATAGATGTGCTCCAGAGAAGATCACGGTCGTGATTCTCAGTCACGGCCGTGATTCACTTCGCGTCCCAGCTTTTTAAGTTTTATGTTTTATTTTTATTTTATCTTTGTAATTTTTATCTTGGTAGTTTTACCTTTTTACCCTTTTAGGTTATAAATTAGATTAGGTTAGCCTAGAACGGGGATTTTGTTTTGGAGACAGTTTTTTAGTTTTTGACACTTGGAGAAGGTTGGGCGCCTGTGCCATCGACTCTAAGGTTTGCTTTTCTTTTATTCTTTTTTTCTTGGAGAACTACTATGAACTCCTGTGAGTAGTTTCCCTTTTTCTGGGATCAGGGCTTAGCCTCTGAGAACCTCTTTATTAATGCATTATTCAGTTTCTTAATTTTATTCCAATTCTTGATCTGTTCTTTTATATTTTATATATGAACTTTAATATTATTGTTTTCATAATAACATTAATTAAGGATGAACTGAGAGGAAAACTTGATTATAATTATGATAAACAATTAATCTTAATTTTCATAATCATAGATAATTAGGGATGAACTGAGAGGAGAACCTAATTATCGGAACCTAAAGGAACAGACTTGAGTGTTAAATCATGAGAGTAGATTTAAGCTTTCGAGGAGCAATAGATTAACAAAGATCTTAATGGGTTTAATTGAACGTAATTACCACGAGAGTAGAGATTAATTTTAATTAAACACGTCCTCGTAGCCTGAGAAGGTGCAAGGATTAAATTAGGTTAAGACTACCTTCAAGATGGAATAGAATTAATTAATGAAAATAATAATTCAATAATGTTGGAACTCTTTGTGCGAACCCTAGATTCCCGGAAATCTCCTTATCTTATCTTAAAGTTTTATCTTATTCATTAATTGCATTACTATCTCTTTTACCATCGAATCTGATCTTATCATCTCAAAACAAAAATTCCATCTGTTTTAAAATTCAAATTAAAATACTAGTAATTCTAGGTCAAACACGTAGTCCCTATGATTCGATATTTATTACTTGACGACAACCGTACACTTGCGGTTTTCCATACATCAAGTTTTTGGCGCCGTTGCCGGGGACCATAGATATGCAACCGTACACTTGCGGTTTTTCATGATGCTTGAGTAGGTTCCTGAAGAACCATAGAGTATAATTTTTCTAAGTGTTCCCCATGGAAATATAACTTCAATCTCTGTGCATTGACCTTGAATATGTCGCCTTTATCGTTTCTGATTTCTACAGCTCCATAGGGATATACTTTTTGAACTGTAAAAGGCCCTGACCATCTTGACTTCAATTTTCCAGGAAACAATCTGAGTCTGGAATTAAATAATAGCACCGAGTCCCCTTGCTTGAATTCTCTTCTATGTATATGCTTGTCATGCCACCTCTTTGTTCTTTCTTTGTAAATCTTAGCATTTTCATATGAGTCTAATCTGATTTCATCAAGCTCATTGAGTTCCAATTTCCTTTTTTCTCCAGCATCCTTTAGGTCATAGTTGAAGTATTTTATTGCCCACAAAGCCTTATGTTCTAGCTCTACAGGAAGATGGCAAGATTTGCCATAAATCAGCCTAAATGGAGACATGCCAATAGGTGTTTTGTAAGCAGTCCTGTAGGCCCAAAGAGCTTCATCTAATCTTAAAGACCAGTCCTTTCTTGTTGTAGATACAGTCTTCTCAAGAATCTTTTTGATTTCTCTGTTGGATATTTCTACCTGTCCACTTGTTTGAGGGTGATAAGGTGTACCAACCTTGTGAGTGACTCCATACTTTTTTAAGAGAGATTCAAACTTTCTTTCAATAAAATGTGAGCCTCCATCACTGATCACAGCTCTTGGGACCCCAAATCTTGGAAATATAATTCTTTTGAAGAGTTTAATGACAGTATTTGAATCACTCGTTTGAGCGGGAATCGCTTCTACCCACTTGGACACATAATCAACTGCAACTAATATGAACTTGTAACCTTTAGAACTTGGGAATGGTCCCATGTAATCTACTCCCCATACATCAAAAATTTCTACTTCTAAAATCCCATTTAATGGCATTTCATGTTTCCTGGATATATTCCCTGATCTTTGGCATTGGTCACAAGAATTTACCATCTTCCAAGTATCCTTAAATAAGTTTGGCCAGTAAAAACCAGATTGTAGAATTTTAGCTGCAGTTTTTGATGTACTAGCATGCCCTCCATATGCGGAAGAATGACATGAGTGAATGATGTGAGGAGCTGCTTCTTCTGAGATACACCTTCTGTAGATACCATCTCTACACCTCTTATATAGGTAAGGTTCATCCCAAATAAAGCTGTTAAGGTCACTAAAGAATTTCTTCTTTTGTTGATAATTAAAGTCTTCAGGAAGGACTCCACATGCTAAGTAATTCACATAATCTGCATACCAAGGACTGTTTTTCACAACAACTGCTAAAAGCTTTTCGTCTGGGAAGCTGTCATTAATAGGGAGTTCCTCCTTTGTTGCTTGGTCTTGTGGAAGTCGAGAGAGATGATCAGCTACTACATTTTCTACTCCCTTTCTGTCCACAATCTCTAAATCAAATTCTTGTAAAAGGAGAATCCATCTGAGGAGCCTAGGTTTAGCATCCTTTTTATTAAAAAGATACTTTAGGGCAGAGTGATCTGTGTAAACAATAACCTTAGACCCCACAAGATAAGATCTGAACTTTTCAAAAGCATAGACAACTGCTAACAATTCTTTTTCTGTTGTTGCATAATTGGCTTGGGCTTCATCAAGAGTCTTGCTGGCATAGTATATAGCAACTTGGGAATTATGTGAAATTCTTTTTTTTTTTATTTATTTTCATTTTATTTTTATTTTTTCATTTTTTTATTTTTTTATTATTTTTTTTTTTTTGCATGAATGAATGAAATGCGTACATCCTCCTAACCCCAAACTTAAAGATTTGCTTGTCCCGAAGCAAAGAGCTAATGAATGCATGATAGATTATTTTGACAAAATTATAAAATGCATGAATATGCAACCAACCCACAACAGAAAGAAATGCTTGTCCCTAAGCATCAGAGTAAAATAAGGAATAAGAAAGATCTCACTGTGGTGGAAAATCATCTGGATACCGTTGAATGTGCCATTGATACATTTGATCAACCATGTAATTATAATGCTGCTGGCGTTCATCCATTTGTTTCAGCCGGTTATCCATTGATTGAATAGCTGCTAGGATAGCAACATTGTCCACCTCAGGTCCAGGATGTAGAGGGGGTTGTTCAGGAGCTGCTTCCTCATCTGCAGGAGCCGCTTCCTCAGCTGCTGGAGGTAGGTCCTCTAATGGCTCCAGTGGAAACTGCCGTGTAGCCCGGTTCTTCACGGTGTATGTTGGATTTGGTAACTGGTGGTGCACTCCCGACTGGGTTACTACAAAGTAGTATTTATCATCTTCATCTTTCGCAATGCAGTTCATAGAAGAGCAGGTAGCAAAATTAATAGTACGGCTTCCAGGGAGTGGTTCTAACTGGTCCAGCCAAGCGTGATAGCCAAGGTGTTTGGCTATAGTGGTAATGAGGCCGCCATTCACAATCGCACCGTGGCTGGTATTGGAAATACTTTGGAACTGTCGTGCCAAATGACTGCCAGAATCAATAGGCTCCTCTCTGTTTTCCATCATAGCCCATAAAAGTAAAAGGTCGCTCAAACGAACCTTTCCTTCAGAATCACCTCGGGCCAAAACAGTAGAGGCAATAAAGCGGTGCATAATACGGATGGCGGGATGGCGGAAAGCAGAGGAATTACATTTTCCAGCGACCCAATTACTTGTACCTGTCAAACTATACCAAAAAGAACCAGGGTTGAAAGAACTTGGGGTTCTCGTGCTCCCTCCAGTGGAAAATCCAAAAATATTATTGAACTGAGCCAGGGTTAATTCGTGTTCTTGGTTAAACATACGGAAAGAAATCAAACCTTCAGAACAATTTGGCCCAGATAATATTTCCGTGTGGAGAGAGCTCAAGAACTCAAGAACTGGTAGGATGGATAGTGCGGAAGCGTAATACCTCGTTCCGCTCACGCTGTTCATCGTTCCGATAGAACCTCGGAGGAAGGTGCGGAATTTCACTTGCTTCTTCCTCGTAACTGTGGGTATCGGAAGCGGTGGAGGACGAACCAACGGTACGGGTGCGCTTGGGAGCCATGGATGAACGGAAGGAGTGAATGTGGGAGGAAGAGGGAAGAAGAGGAAGAAGAAGTGAGAAGCTAGGGTTTGGGAGAGAAGAAAAGAGAGAATGGGCAGAGTTCGTAAGTTTGAGAGAAGTGAGAATGTAAAAGGAGGGGGAAAAATATATAAGGGAAAGGGGAATTTCAAAAATCACGGGCTGTATCTGTTGAGCGTCAGCAGGGAATCACGGGCGTGATTGGAAATCACGGCCGTGATTCTCTTTGTGAGTTTTCAAAAATTCAAACAGAGGAGATCACGCCCGTGATTTATAATCACGGTCGTGATTCTCTCTGGGGTTTTCCAAAAATTTTCCAGAGAAGATCACGCCCGTGATTTAGAATCACGGTCGTGATTCTCTCTGGAACTCTGAAATTTTATTTTATTATTTTATTATTATTATTATTATTTTTTATTTTTTTATTTTTTTTATTTTTATTTTTTTTTAAGTTTCTTATTCCTTATTTTACTCTGATGCTTAGGGACAAGCATTTCTTTCTGTTGTGGGTTGGTTGCATATTCATGCATTTTATAATTTTGTCAAAATAATCTATCATGCATTCATTAGCTCTTTGCTTCAGGACAAGCAAATCTTTAAGTTTGGGGTTAGGAGGATGTACGCATTTCATTCATTCATGCAAAAAAAAAAATAAAAAAAAATAAAAAAAATAAAATAAAATAAAATAAAATAAAATAAAATAAAAATAAAAAAATAAAAAATAAAAAAAAATCATGCATATATACATATTCAGTTAATCCCAGCTTGAATTTGTGTTTGAAAAGTAAATATTTTTAATGAAATTGTTCGTCTTTGAAAACACTGAATGTGATGAATTGAATCTTGAAGTCTCAGAACAAAAGGTTGAAAAATTAGCTGGTTTTGTGGCTAGCACTTGGTTCTTAGTATTGAGGCTTGAAATGATCGAGAATTATAAAAATAGTCTCTTGAAGATAAATTCTTTTTAATTCGTGCTTAAAAGCTTTTGGGGGGTAAAAAAAAAAATAAAAAAAAATAAAATAAAATAAAAAAAAATCACCTAGCACCCCTTTGAGGTCATAGGTTAGAGGGAGAATATTCTTAACCTTAGAAAACTAAGGGAACTAATTAGCTACTGGGGAATTGTTTAGTAAAATAGCTAGCACCCCTTTGAGGCTACGTGTTCTTGAAATTATCATCCTCTCTACACTGATTGGCTACTGGGGAAATGTTTTAGGTGAGACAAAAACAAAAATAAAAATATTACCCCTATTTGTGTCACAAGCATTGAAAAAATTATTTCTGTTAAATTATCTTCATTTGACTAATGAGCTTTACAAGATTTGACATCATGAAACTCTTAGAAACTAAGAGTTGGCGCTAGTAATGAAAGATTAAGATTCTAATTGGACCTTGTGAGACTAAGAGTGAAGATTTTAAATGCTCAGTTAATTCTTGATGACTTTTTTTTCAAAGTGCTAATTATTGTTTGAGGACAAACAAAAGTTCAAGTTTGGGGTTATTTGATGTTGTGTATTTTACTCATATTTTAGCACTTTAATTCACAAGAATTCATAGCATAATCATGCATATCTTTCATGTTTTTAATAAATTTTTATATCATTTTCCTATTTTATGCTTTTCTTGGTATGTGTTGTGTTTTCTCTGAGCAGGATCAAGATTTAAGAATTAAAGAGGAAATGCTGAGCTACAGGGAAAATCACGGCCGTGATTCTAAATCACGCCCGTGATTACCCATTTCTTTGTTTGTATGCCCCCCCGGACGAAATTGGGTGTCTACAACTGCCCCTCTTTACTTGTCCTTTGGAATAGCTATGTGTTGCTTTTTCAAAGGCAAGTAAAGACGTAGACATTTCGTCTGGGTCTTCTCTTTGTCTCTTTGCGTGACGCTTCTACGTTGCTTCCCTTGGATAGCTGTATTTGCTTGTATCATTACCTTTTAGAGCAGCTGAGTGTTGGGTTGCATACTCTATGGGGTAACAAGGGTGACAAACTATATACCTGATCTTCAATGTTCGAGTAGATGCTCCATTATTTTTCTTGTGATAGTGTGTCCCTTTATTTGTAGCTTGTTTAAGAGGGAGTATTTTCATAGCCCCTCCAGGCTGGACTGATATTTTAAGGCTTCAACCGACCTCTTCTAAAGGTAGGTAACCCTGTTTGTTGTTGTAGTATTTTCGTAGCCTCTCCAGGCTGTAGCATTTTCATAGCCTCTCTAGGCCGTAGTATTTTCATAGCCTCTCCAGGCCGTAGAATTTTTATAGCCTCTCCAGGCCGTAGTCTTTTCATAGCCTCTCCAGGCCGTAATATTTTCAGAGCCTCTCCAGGCCGTAGTATTTTCATAGCCTCTCCAGGCTGTCTGTTGGTGCTGATGATGTGATTGCCCCTTAACGAAGATTGTTGGTAAGTGGTGCCCTTGTGCTGGTGGGCAAAGGAGTAGATGGTTGATAGAGATTCTGGTGCTGCCCCTGCCATGTGAGTATTGTGATGCCTCTCCAGGCGCCTGCTTGTGGTAGGTTTTTTTTGAATTTCATTTTTTTAGCTTCGGCTCTTTCATGTTTGAAGCTTGCCTTTTTCTCCTATTTTTTCTAAATGCTTCAGCTTTTTTCAACATTTACGAAGCTTGCCTTTTTCTCATGTCCTTGTTTTGCTCTTTTGTCAGGATGCAAGAAAATAAAGAAAATGCTGGATGCTTATTCATGCAAGATTTTTATTTATTTATTTTTGAATAATCCCCCTTGGATAAAGAAAGTTTTCTAAGTGTGTGAAATATTTTTGGATGCATGCAATGCATGTTGATTTTAGCTTTTTTAGAAGGTGGCTTCCCTTTTCTCCTTCTCACGAATAAATTACTTTTCTTGATGCAAAACATTTAGTTGTATTGGCCGTTTGATGTATTGAACCGTCTTGGGGCTCTCTCTTTTCTTCTTTTTTTTGCTTAGAAACCCTAACTTTTGCCTAGGATGTATCCTAGCGGGTATTTTTGCTCTCTTCTTTACTCTTTTCTTTTGTCCTAATTTTTGCCTAGGATGCCTTTTGCGGGTTTTCATCCCAGCGGATTATTTTCATTTTTTTTGGACATGTTCAAATTTTGACAACCATCAACAATATATGTCGTTAGGATGGGACAAGACATAAAGAAAAGAAAGGACGATTTAGAATGAATAGGTGGTTGAGGTAAGTCAGTGTTTAAGTTTTTTAAACAAACATTTCCTTGGATAATTATTATAATCCTTCTCCTAATTATCTTGAACTACATATCTGAGTCTCAAGCAGAGTCTTCATAGAATTTGGCTCCTTGTAGAAGTGTTCAAGCTGCCTTTTAGCTTTCAACTATGAGAATCATCACTTGTTTTTTTTATCCTTTTTAGATCTCTAATTTTTGCCTAGGACGTGTCCTAGCAGGAACTTTCAATTTTTTTTCTTTTTTTTTTGCCTAAGATGCCCTTTGCAGGTTTTCATCCTAGCAGTATTTTGCAAGTGATATTATTTTTTGGCATAACACTTCTTTGCTTTGACAAAATCTCCTGCCATCCGCGTTTGGGAGGACCAACGTCTTTGATGATTAACACTACCCCCCATTCCCGTACACCAAGGAGAAAGATGTTGCCCCAACCTACGGGTGTTGAAAGAGAGTTCTTTCATGAGCCGAGATTTGTGGTTCCTTTGTCGGCCAAATTGAGCGGAAGTTGTTTTTTTTGCAAGACTCTTCTTATGCAATGAGAATCTTGTGTAAGACTCTTCTGATCACTTTCTTATTTTTGTGTGTTTTGAGGAGGTGATCTTCTTATCTACCTTAGACTCAGATAATGCGTTGTAGATGTTCGAAGCTTTGATTAATTTTATTATCTTCAGTCATGCTTGTTTTTTATTGTGATTGATTTTAGAATTTAATCTGTGGGAAGAGGGGGAAAAGGAATAAACACAAGAGATTTATGGAAATGACATATGTTATTGATGAATGTAAAAACTTATACAAACCCTTATTTTGTTTGAACTCATGACCCTGGGTGAATGTCATGAGTTGAGCGTGAATTTAAAGCAAATTTTTTTTTGAAAAAGAAAGAGAGCCCCCTACTCTAGTAATTTCTCAATTTTATACTCCAAGGTCATTCCTCGTCATGCTTGTGTAGTAGGTGCTTGTCGATGCTAGGTGTGTCGGTGTCAAATTTCAACCACCCAGCGTCTATAAGTCCTTGCACACAGAATTTTAGGGTCTTGCATCGTTCCACGGAGTGCCCCTGAGAGTTAGAGTGATAGTCACACCTTTCCTTGGGTTTGTACCACGGCGGGTAAGGAGGGTCCATCTTCTTTGTTGGAGGAAGTCTGACTAACATTGAAGCCTCTAGGAGTTGAGGTAGTAGCTCTGTGTATGTGGTGGGGATTTTGTCTACTACTTTGTCGTCTCTAGGCTTTGCCTGTGGTGTGGCTTGACTTTTTGGAGTAAAGGTGACGGTGTGGACCCCTTCTTCCCTCTTCTTT
The DNA here is from genome assembly GCF_000230855.2 of Cajanus cajan. Taxonomy (NCBI): domain Eukaryota; kingdom Viridiplantae; phylum Streptophyta; class Magnoliopsida; order Fabales; family Fabaceae; genus Cajanus; species Cajanus cajan. The sequence goes on along the minus strand of NC_138518.1, from coordinate 17,912,101 downwards.
TCATAGATTTTCCTGGGGTCATAACTTGTTGGAGCCTTCCCTATCTTCCTACTTTTTAAGTCTTGCTCAACCCTTTCACCTATGGTGACTATGTTGGCAAAAAGGGTTGATGTGTTTCCTATCATCTTGTCATAATAGGGTCCATTTAAAGAGTTAATGAACATTGTCACCATCTCTTTATCAGATAATGAAGGCTCTATCTGCGCAACCAATTCTCTCCATCTTTGTGCATAGGTTTTGAAGGACTCATCGCCCCTCTTGCTTAAGCTTTGTAAATCAGACCTATCAAGAATTAGGTCGATGTTATACTTGTATCGACAGAGAAAAGCATCGGCTAACTGTTTCCATGTCTGGATCTTCCCTCCATCTAGCTGCATGTACCAGTTGAGAGCAGCATCTGAAAGGCTTTCCTGAAAACAGTGTATTAGGAGCTTTTCATTGCCCACGTAGGCTTCCATCTTCCTACAGTACATTGTTAGATGTCCTTTTGGACAACTGGCCCCAGTGTACTTTTGGAAGTCAGAGATTTTGAACTTGGCAGGGAATTGGATGTCCTACACTAGGCACATATCCGCAGCCTCTTGAATGTCAAAATTGTGGCCTTCCACAACTCTCAGTCTTTCTTTCATGGCGTTCAGATGATCTTTGGAAACGTCACCAATGTTGCTAGTACTATTGTCGTGCTGCAATTTGTTCATGGCCTCAAGCATTCTAGCCATTTGTTCCTTGAGTTGTTCGAGCTCCTCATTGAGGACACGATTTCTTTCCTCTAGGTCTTCCATAGCTTTTATCTTTTGAGCTCGTGTGAGTACGGAATGTTGAAAAGCCATCTTTAAGGGACAAGATAATTTCTTATCAAGCTTATTTAAATGGTAATGCATGAAGGGAGTTTCTATCAAAGACTTGATGGCTCATCCTTGTCGAGAGAAGAGTTATCGGTGTTCCTCTTCATAATATTTTATGATGTGACAGAGGTCACACTGATTTCTCGCCTTTGATACAAATCCCCTTGTGATCCTAAATATATGTTATGCATGTTCCTTTTTTCTTTTTTTTTATTGTCCTTTTATTTATTTATTATATTTTTTTAATTTATTTTTTTTAGAAAATGCATGATGCTCTCTCATGTCTTATTTTCACACTAGGTTTGCTCTCTCATGATAATGCATTTTTATATTTTATGTTTTTCTTTACCTTAGGGGAATTATAAAAAATAAATGAATGGTTTGAATAGACAAAATGCAAAAAACATATGTTCATACAATCCACGAACAGTTGCGTATAAATCCATGGTCTGTGGTCCTTGTTAAGAAAAGTGCATTATACAAGGCGATTCTAATTATCCTCACTTTGGTCTTAAGGTCCCCAAGGTGCCCCCATTATAGGGACCCAGTATCTCTGTCGCCGTCACCTGACAAACTCCAAGGTTTGTCGCAGTATTTTGGACTAGAGTAACCGGTTATCACCTTGAGTGTGATTTTCGACAAGGCTCGCAGGCTCCAAGGCCAAACTTGGGCCGGTCGTACGTCAACCACTCCCTAGGTTTAATACCCTCATGCCCCCGGGTGTAGGGGGAACTGTTGTGTGCAAAGGTTTGTGTACAATTTGTATTCAAACAGGTGTAGAATTTAAATAAGCAAACATATATCAAAGCCAAACAAAGAAAACAAACAAGGTAAAGGGGAAAAATATTTAAATTATTATTCTTATTTTATTAACTTCATCATTTATTTGAGCCTGACCCTTGTAAAACGTCCCTAGTGGAGTCGCCATCTGTCGCAACCCGAAAATTTCTGATCTTGTGACCTATGGTTTAAACATCCTTTTGAAAATCTCATCAATTAAGGAATGCCCGGATGCCAGACTAATCCTTAATCAATGATTTTGAAAATAGGTTCATGGAGTCGCCACCAATGTTTTACTCAAAACATTGGAAAAATAAAAGGTTTTTAAAAGTCCAATAATGACCTTGATAACCAGAATTGGTTTCGGGGGTCGGTTACGTGTAGGGAAGGTATTAAGCACCCCTACAACGCCCTAAATCGGTACCCTATGATGAAGATAACGTAATAAGAATTAATAGTTTAAATATTTAATCCCCTTTATTAATGATTATTTACATGAAAATTAAATTACACGGTGAACCCTAAGATATCTACATAATTGCATTTATTATAGCAATATATAAAATAAAAGAAGAGAAAGATAGAATAAGAGATTGATGAGTAATACCTCGTAGCAAGCTTTATTAGATCTTCAACTATGGAGATTTTAGGTGCTTTGCGGCAACCTTTCACACTACAATATGCCTCACAAAACTCAAGAAATACAATAGGAGAGAGAGAGAGAAATTTCGAGCTCTAAGGAGTCTTGGATGAAATTTTTGAGGTCTAGAAAACTGTGCCCAAGCTGTCTATTTATAGGGATCAGAAGGGTTTCTAGAACGGCTCGTTCCAAAACCGGAACAGCCCATTCTGGATCTGAACGTTGTATGTTAAATTTGTAACTGGAACAACCCGTTCTGAAATTGGAACGACTTGTTCCAGAGACAAGATTAACACATAATTGGCTAGGCTAGAACAACAGTTCCAAATAAGGATTTTTAGGCCTTTTTAATAACTTAGAACGGCCCGTTCCAGTGTAGGTTTTGACCCTTTTTTAGGAGTTTGGAACGCCTCGTTCCAATCTTGGAATGACCCGTTCCAATTTAGGAACAGCTCGTTCCAAACTAGAGTTTTGGGCCCTTTTAAGAACTTGGAACGGCCCGTTCCAAACGTAGGTTTTAGCCCTTTTTTAAGAGCTTGAAAAGGCTCGTTAGGGTTTTAGGCCCTTTTTGTAAATTGGAACGACCCGTTTCAGTTTTGGAACAGCCCGTTCCGGGCTACTGAAACCAGCTTATTTGAGCTTTTAACCTTCTGATGTCATGTCCTGTTATTTCCATGCTTGGGAGCTCCATTTCTTTGATGATAGATGTCCATTTCTTTGTTTGTATGCCCACCGGACGAAATTAGGTGTCCACAATTATTTTTAATTATTTGTAATTTATTTTAAAAATATTAAAATTTTAATTCATAAATAAATATGATAAATAAAAAATTTGAATTGATTAAAAAATTACAAGAATTCCTATAAATGCTTCCATCAAAGAATAGTCCTAAAAATGTTCTCATACAAAATAGTTATTCACGTTTAAAATATAAAATTGATTAAATCAAGATAAAAATGATATATTATTAAAGATACGATCGTATGAAAAATATCAAAAAAATACTTTTATAAAGTTACTTGCAATAATTTTTTTTGAATATTTTAAACATTTTTTTTATTGAGATTATCAACTCACATAAACCTAATCTATTTCATATTTATGGTAATTGATACATAATTTATACAAAATAAGGATAAATATTTTTTTCATGATCTTTGTTCATTTTTTTTTATAACACCTTTGTTATGTTACTTTATCAATTGATTAAATTCATTATTTTTTAATTAACTTTTAATATACTATTCAACAACAAATTTTTTAAAACAATTCTATTATATATAATGCTTTTAAAAATTATTAAAAAATTCAGAATAGGTTATTTTGATGTCTATATTTTGTTAACTCTCTTAAGTCTTACCCTTCAATTAATTTTTATAACCACTCAACTATTATAAAGTTAACTATACAATATCATTTTGTCATCTATTTTTTTTATATATATTTTTTTAAAAACAGCAACGGAGACCTTCATTTTTTTTAGAAAATAAAATAAACAGATCTTTAGTCTAAAATAAATAGCCAAAAAGAGGAAAGGGAATTATCCAAAACAAAGTATGTAAAAAAAAAACAAAATTCATCTAACGAATTTTTTAAAAAGTATCTAACGAATGTTTAAATGTTAGATGCTCTGAACTTTTTCAATTATGGAAAAAAAGTATTCCAGCTATAATTTACTTCTATTTTAATTTTTCCCCCATGATATGTTAAAATAACTTCTTCCTAAAAATAAAAAAATAAAAGTGAGAAAGAGAAAAGTGATAAAGAAAATGAAAAAGGAAATAGGAACAACATAAGAAGAACACTTTATTCATTTATTTGTGTTTCTTTTTTTTTGGCTAGCGAAACCATAATAACAACTACTACTTCAGCCAGTGATTGCTTTCGTTCTTCTCACTTTATTCTCTCTCTCTCTCTCTCTTTTTGCCCCTTCAACGATGCACTTCAATTTTCTCTTTTGGCAAAGACCAGCATCCTTAATTCTTCAAAATTCTTTTGCTATGTAACTCCACCAAAAAAATAAAACCTTTAACTTTTTCTCTCTTCCTCTGCACCCATTTTTTTCGTAAATTCGATTGTTAAGGTTGTTCCACATCGTGTTTCTTTGTCCCTCAACACTTTTCAGCAAAAATTTCATCTGGGTTTTCGCGGATCAGACCCAGATCCTGTTTCTGTCTGATCCATCTATATTGCTATTTGCTGGTGAAAATCCTGAAAAAGAAGAGGAGGAGCAGGTATACCCCCCTTTTTTTTTTCTTTTTCTTTTTTTCTTACTGTAGTTGAATAAACAAGTCAAAGTTTCTCTCTTGGACATTATGGTGTTATGTTATGTTGCACAATTTTATAAATTTGTTGGTTGGTATCAATTGACTAGGGATTTTTTAATCTTTTTTATTTATTTATTTTTCTCTTTTTTAATATGGGGTATTTGTTCGTTTCTTTGTATAACTGTGAGGGTTGTTTTATTTATCTATTTTTGGTGGGAGATAGAGAGGGAGGGGGTTATTTTGTTGGATTCCTGTTATTTTCTTATATATTTGGGATTTGGGGTAATTTTGATCTTGTGGTGTGTTTGTGTTTCAGATTTGACATACTAAGAAGCACCATGGATGTTGATAAGGAGTCTTTTGCTGAATCCTTTGGCTTCCTTCAACTAGTGTTTTTTGTCGATAAATTTAGCAAAGATGATACTATCTTATGATGGCTGAGTCAGAAGTGAAGTTGAAGAGAGGTTATTGTTGTCTCTGTCTGGGATTCAGTTAGTGCACTTGCTTGGCTTACTTGCTGCTTTATATGATTTGAAGAGTTCTGGTAAGGAGTGTGTTCTGAAGTGCACGACAAAAGTCTTTTGTTGAATCAATTTTAAGCTATGATCAAGCAGATATTGAATAGGCTTCCTAGGAAGCCCAACAAATCAGGGGAAAGTCGTGAAGGAGGGGGAATATCGACACCCTCTTCAACTCCTTCGACAAGTGCAAGGAGCAACGATGTAGCAGGCTACCGTTATGGAAATTCAACTGCTTCAACTCTTTCAGGCGGTGTCGATTCGAATACGGTTCCAGGAATAAATAATGGTGACAAGATTGTCCAAGCTTTTAACTCAAAACTGAATCTGAATGGGACTTTTCCAGTTTCCGCCTATGAAGCTTTGCCAAGTTTCCGTGATGTTCCAAATTCAGAGAAGCAGAATTTGTTTATAAGAAAGATGCAAATGTGCTGTGTTCTATTTGACTTCACTGACCCTACAAAGAACCTCAAAGAAAAGGAAATTAAGCGACAAACACTTGTAGAACTTGTGGATTATGTTTCATCTGCTAATGGGAAGTTTACAGATATAATGATGCAAGAACTTGTAAAAATGGTGTCTATAAATTTGTTCCGAACATTTATTTCTCCTCCCCGTGAGAACAAAGCTCTAGAAGCATTTGATGTGGATGAGGAAGAACCTTCAATGGACCCTGCATGGCCTTACTTGCAAATTGTGTATGAACTGCTTCTAAGGTTTGTCACATCACCTGAGACTGATGCGAAGTTGGCAAAAAGGTATATTGACCATTCATTTGTTCTGAGATTGTTAGACCTTTTTGATTCAGAGGATCCCAGGGAGCGGGATTACTTGAAGACAGTTCTTCATCGTATTTATGGGAAATTTATGGTGCACCGACCATTCATCAGAAAAGCAATCAACAATATATTCTACCGCTTCATTTTTGAAACTGAGAAGCATAATGGTATTGCTGAACTCTTAGAAATTTTGGGAAGTATAATCAATGGATTTGCTTTACCACTGAAAGAAGAGCACAAGCTGTTTCTTGTGCGAGCTCTTATTCCTCTTCATAAACCAAAATGCATACCAATGTACCACCAGCAGTTATCTTACTGCATCACACAGTTTGTGGAAAAAGACTGCAAGCTTGCTGATACTGTTATACGGGGATTATTAAAATACTGGCCCATAACAAATAGTTCTAAGGAGGTTATGTTCATAGGGGAGCTAGAGGAAGTCTTAGAAGCTACTCAACCTGCAGAGTTTCAACGATGTATGGTACCGATGTTCCGCCAAATAAGCCGTTGCTTGAGCAGTTCACATTTCCAGGTTTGATAATTATAGAAGTCTCCATTTGCTTCCACTTTCTCATTTGTTTTCTGTGATAATTTATCAACCCTCAAAAAAGATGAAACATGAATGTGCTTGCTGTTTGGTGCCTGATTTGTCTCTTATGGTGGTAGGAATTTGGTGAAGAAAATAACTTTCCATATTCAAATAATATCCTAGTGCATATTTGGTTGGAATTATTTATGGAGAAATCATTCTTTTTTCTTTTGGTATTTTTGAAGCTCTATCAGAAAGTTGACAAAAATAAGTAATTATTTCTTTGAAGTAAGCTATATCCTACAATTTTTGTTTTGTATGTTTAGACATGAAACACAGGTCTCACAAGACAAATTATAATGTCACTGAAAATAATTTAATGTGTATTAGTGTATTACTATCACTAATACAAGGAGTGCAAATACATTTTCGTAGTAGTCTTAAATATATTATTTAATATACATGCTCTCATTTTTAACTCATAATATGACCTTTGATTTTCACTTCTGTGAACTTCATTTTTGAAAATTGATGGAAGATATTGTTTAATGTTGCATATTTTTACCCTTTCCAATGTTTGATGGCTTCTCTTGGACTTTTCTTTTTTGGTAGATTTTCAGAATGCTTGAACAAAGGTTTGGTGAAAGATTTGTGGTCTATTATTTCTATATTGTCTTTGATGTCTCCATGTGTGGGGTTATTTGGGTAAATCTGTTTCTGAATTCAGTGTGATTACGTTTTTTAATTTTTTATTTTTTATTTGGGGGGGGGGGGGGATGTTGTTGTGGATTTGCTGCACTGGAAACTCAACCCGGTGCAAATGCAACTGCAAAAAGAATGAATTTTTAGGAAAAGTGTACAACAGAATTTATGCTAAATAAATTAGGTGTTCAAATCCTCAATCAGTTGACAAACTCTCAAATACTGTCCGGTATAGTTGTTCTAGCTTGTGGAGTCAAAGTAAACAATAGACATTGTGACTTCAACTTTTAAAATTATTCTCTCTTCATTATAATTATTGGAAATGTGATCTCCCGTGCTAGTGCATATCCTCTTGGAGTGGATCCAGACCCCTCAAAATATCTGGAATTGTGTTTTATTCTCCCAGGAAGTTCTTCCCTACTTTTCTTTCAATAAAGTTTGGCCTTTCTTCGTGTTTATGTCACCAGTTCTATCAATTGGATGTTGGGATACAGTTGCAAGGTATGGGACTTAAATCCCAAATTGGAAGTGTGAGATTATAGTGTGGGGATCTATAAGGCCTTGGGTTCTCCAACTACAATAGTTAGCTTTTGTAGTATGGTTCTCCCAAGGTACTTACTTATTAATCGGTATCCGAGCCTTCCACCATGTCTCTCAACCAGTCAACCGAGGTTATTAAAATAGAGATTTTACTTGGGATTGGGAGGGTAGTTGAAAGATAGTAATTCAGAATTTCAGATCCTAAGATCCAACATCCCTACCTAAAATACCATATATAATACATATGGTTAAAAAACTACATAAATAAAAGAATAACCTATAAATCACAACAATAGGTAAATTCATAATATAATAGGTCATTGATCATATATTCATAAAAAAGTTAACAGAATATCCAAATTTCAAGTAGTGAGATTTATAAGGCCTTGGGCTCTCCAACCACAACAGCTAACTTTTGTGAGGTGGTTCTCCGAAGGTACTTGTCTTATTGTAATACAAGCCTCCTGAAGTTGCATTTCCTCAGCTTTTACACGAGCAGTCACCCAAGATTTTTGAATTGCAAGGGAAGATGATGCTACTTATTCCATATGTAAAATAATATACAGAATGCATCATGAATATTTATAATCGAAAATTATACTTAGCAAAAATTGAAAAATTCATGCAAGAAAATTACTACCTTTTCCTCCTGCACATGTCTTCAGAGGAGAGTGGAGTAGGTTGTCCCAATGGAGAAATTATGTCTGAGCAATGACTAGCTATATTTAGCAAAGTATTAATATTTAAAATATGTATACTTGGGACCCTTTCCTTTTGGTCTTTTGCTCCTCTTTCTATATCTTAAAATATTTAAAAGATTTTAAGCAAATGTTGAGACAAAAAAGTTGGAGTTTGCTTTATTAATAGGATAATACTTATTAGAGCTTCCCTAATTTTGGGGCTTTTGCAAATGAACCTCAGAATATTTTTAGTTTGATAATCATACCACTCTTATATTTTAAATAATATGTCCACTGCTAGTCTGTGTTCTTGCTAGATGGTCAAGTTTAGCATCTTGGTTTTTCGAAGCTGCAATACCTCAGATTCCTTTTGGATTTTAAAAAATTATTATCCATACTTGAAAATGTAGGTTTACTTTTAACGTGAAAAAGTACATTACTTGGCAGAATTGCAACTACAATCTGGAGTGTTCAACGTTTAGTTAGGACACTTGTTAAACTGTAAGCTATTTTCAAGAGTAAAACTGATATTTTTTTCTCTTTCAGTCAAACATTTTATGCACTCAATTATATGAGTAATGAGATGCACTGAATTATGAGTCATGAGAGTTAGGGATGGTAAAGTGGGCCATGGCCCGCGGGCCCGCCAAAAATTGGCGGGCCGGGCCAATCATTTCAACCCGTCAACCCGTCAAGCCCGCCCTGCCAAGCCCGCCAACCCGTTGGGCCAAATAGCGGGCCGGCCCGCTACAACCCGCCGGCCCGCATTTTTTTTTTAATTTAATTATTTTTATGTTTATTTTATTTTGATGTAAAAGATGAGGATGAAGATGATTAAGAAAAAAAGTAGAGATAACTTCTTTCAAGAGAGCTTCTAATATTCTTAAAATAAAAATTTAAAGTTAATTAATTGTATTTAAACTTGTTTTGTGGACTATCAAAAAATTTAGTTTATAAATAATTTGTAAGTTTATAATTTGGTTTTGATTTTGGTGTAAATGGATTAATTTCTATTTGATTTTGTTTTAAGTTTGTAATTTGTTTTTGTTGAACATATATTAAGTACAATATGTATGCATTTTTAATTTCATATGATTATATTTATTTATTTGTAGCAATTTTTTTTTATTTGACCATAAAATATTTTTTTTCATTTTTTTTTATTTTTTATTTTTGTAAGCGGGCTGGCCCACCAGCCCGCCAGCCCGCCCTTAGGCGGGGTGGGCCAGCATCTCCATCCCGTTTTACATTGGCGGGCCGGGCCGGCCCGTCTCGTTTTTGGCGGGCCAATGGCGGGCCGGGCCAAAACGGGCCGGGCTGGCCCGTTTTGCCATCCCTAATGAGAGTTGGAAACGTCATTTGGCAACAAGATATGCTATATCCTTATTTTTGAATGAAAATTTCTATGAAATTCAAAGAGTGGTAAATGTTGTGCCATTTTTGCCGGTAACGAAAATGGCGAGGCAAAAGTGAAGATTTTACTTGTTATTATACAAACCACAACGAATGTGGCATTACGCCCACTTCTCCCTCTCACACTCATAGCTTAGATTTTGGATTCTTTCCTTTGCCTAGGGTCCATAATTTGGGGAGTTTCTATTATTTTTTCTTTAATAATGATAAAAAAAAAATAGTTTTAGGAGGCATTTGTTTCAAGATATATGATTACATTACCAAAAGTGACATTCTCAATAATACAATGTCTAGGAATGTTATTTCTAGGCAATTCAATAACATATTTGTTTAGAATTTGATGTTCTTGGGAGCTTTTTTTCATAGTTTAAATGATAGGAGAAAAAAGAGAGGGAATAGAAGTTAATAGTTGGGAGCAAAAAACAAGCAAAACATAAGAATGTTACTTTCCTAAGAATTAAAATCATCTAGGAATATTAAGGCTTGTACTGAACATGAGAATGTCATATTCCCAAATTTACTTTCCCAAGAATAACTTGACAATCCTTGAAACAAACACACCCTTAGATGTAGTAACATTGGAAGTAATCTTACTAGACTCACTGCCAACATCTTTCTGAAAAATTATGTAAAAATGTTCTTATGTTATACAGAGTTGGTTTTATTGTTCCTGGTAGGAGTTATAAGGTTGGTTTGGTAGTTTGGGGGGAGGGGCATAGGGCTGGAGTGATAAGGAGGGTATGGGTTTGAATCCTTCACTAACATAACAACTAACAATTAACATTTGTCAATAAAAAAAAATATCCACACATTGCTGACATTGCGGTGCATTATTCTGAATAGTGGATTCTTTTACCATCATTGTATTCCCACGTTCTTTCATATGATTTGATTGCTTCTTAATTTGCAGGTAGCAGAGAGGGCTTTGTTCTTATGGAACAATGATCACATTGAGACCTTAATCAAGCAGAACCACAAAATTATACTTCCCATTGTCTTGCCTGCTCTGGAGCAAAATGCCCGAAACCACTGGAACCAGGCTGTCCAGAGCTTGACAATAAACGTCCGCAAGATATTCTCTGACACTGACCCTGAATTCTATGAAGAGTGCATGCTCAAATTTCGGGAAAACGAAGCGCAAGCGAAGGACATGAAGTCGAAGCGCGAAGCCAGATGGAAGCGATTGGAAGAAATGGGAAGCATGAAAGCTACAACCAATGAAGCAGTTCTGGTTTCTCCCAGAAAAGGCTCTCATACCCCTCCTGGCAATGCAAGTAGATCTCAGTTGGAGTGATCCTTGATTTTTGGCATTGCTGAGTTGAAAAAGCTTAACTTAGTGCTGCATGAGAAAGAAGGAATACAAGGGGTGATAATGTGATAATGTGTTTCTATGTTTTGGTTCCATTTTCCACATGGTAAAATTTCAAGGCCAAAAATTGTGGGGTTCACAATAGCTCCAACTTGGTTTTAAAAGCATGGAATGTACATATTGGATTGCATGGACAAGAATGGTTGCCTCAAGCCACAATTTCATTTGGGAATTTGCTTTTTAATGCTGGTCTTTGCAGTTTGAGTTTGAAAATCTCAAAATGGCTTGAGTTCAACGTTTAATCTGCTTTCATACTTTAACTTTGATGGAAGCATGCTCCATTTTTTTGTTGCCAATGTTTAGTGTTAATCTTGGTCCTTTTGTGTAGGTGAGTTGGTTGTTTAAGGAAATTGGGCAATTAGAGCTTATGTTATATGAATTGTGGTGGACGCTGTATTTTTTATATATGATATGGTGAAAGCATTCTATTTAGTGCATGTATTTTACTGACAAGAGTATTCAATGAATCTTTCATCTCTCTCTCTCTCTGTCTCTCTCTTTTTGTCTTTTTAAATTCCAGATTGACATGGAAGATGTTTTTTTATTTGGTTTAATCACTTTTTGGTCATAATAATTTCATAAATTTTATCTTCTAATTTTTATAATTAAAACTGTTCCATTTTAGTTCATGTACATATTATTTTTGTTTCCTTGTAATCCTTGACATCTATTTATATAGAAACCAAAATGTAATATAAAACTATAGAGACTAAAAGGAAAGAAAAATAAAATTATATATATATATAACAAAATTTTATTTTTGTTTTAATTATAGAGACTAGGAGAGTAATTAATTTTTTTCATTTGATTCATGTTATTTATCTTATTAGAAAATTAACAAGTATGTTGTTAGTTCATGTTTGGTAAAAAAGCTTTCTAATTTGCCAACAATTTTATATTATGTAAAGTAAGGCGTATAGTTTTAAAATTCAACTTACATTATTAAATCCATAGCAGTTGGCCTGTTTAGTCCATTCTTGACAATTTTTTATTTTTAATAGAAATCTTCAAGATTGGTATGTGTCTTTTATTCCTTTGAAAAAAGAGAGATTGGAATGACAAATAAAATATAAAGCTTCATAGGGATATTCAACTTGAATTAAGCAATTTCTAACTAAAGTGGGTAATTAACATGCAGAAAAGTGGATATATTATTCCTTATTAAGCTTTTTTTCTTTTTCTTTATTCATTCATTATAGGTTTCTTCCTACAAACCCATATCCATCAACATAACCCTGTCACAAAATTAGTGTAAAACGCCGATGTCACAGGAGAGTTAATGAAACACTCTAACATAATTTTAATATTTTTTATTATTTATCAAAATTTATTAAATATTATAAAATTACAAGTGAAACTTATTAAATAAGAAGTGAATTTAAAAAATTATCGTATTTTTGTTTTAATAAATTTCATTCTATTGTGTTTCAAAAAACGTGTTAGACAATATTTTTAACATTTTTCTATTAATTTCTCTCAGCTGCATATTCTATCCCATTTGGGAGGGACTAAAATTGTAATAGAGAATATAAAGCTACATAAGGAGATTCAACTTGTATTAAGCTATGTCTAATTAAAGTTGGTGTAACTAACATGAATATAAATCAAAGTGGATATACTATTCCCTTCTAAGCCTTTTTCTTTTTCTTTATGTATCACTGTAGGTTTCTTCCTTTAACTCATTCAACCATCTAATCCCTGTCACAAAAATTTCAAATTAATTACCCACATAAAACATTAAGAATAGCCAAGAACGGAGCCAGAAAATTATGTTAAGTGAGGTCAATTTTTTTTTTAATATTTATATGTAAATATTCTAATATTATAAATAATTTATTATTATTTATATATCTTTATCTTTTTTTTTTATTATATTATATATCAATTTTACATATATTTTTTTTTTCATTTTTTTTATAAATATAAACTAACATGATACTTTTTATCTATCAATTTATAATATTTTTTTATATAAATTTTAGAGAATAAAAAAAGTTTAAAACTAATTTTGACACATTTAAAAAAAAAAAATTAGCAGAGACCATGATCCCTTCACGTCCTCCCTCCACCCCAGTGAATAATATTTTTTATAATTAATTAATAAATATTTTTGTTTAGTCACTTACATGTATTTTTTTTATAATAGTTAATTAGAGGATAGAATGAAAAAACAAGTTGTAGACACTAAAAAGTGGTATTTTTTTATTATTAATTAGTAGGGTACGTAAATGATATTTCATTTCTTTTAATATTTTTTAAAAATAAAAAAATGATAGATTGGACTATTGTTAAAAAAGTTGGTCGATGGTAATTATTAAAATAAAATTTAATTTTTTTAATAATCGAAAGTGTTATAGTTTAAAATTTGTAAAGAATAAAAGTTATATGAAAAAAGTATTTTATTTATATATCAGTATAGATCATATATTAGTATAGATATAAAAGTATAGATAAATAAATAATTTATACTCTTGTTTGCGAGAGCAAGGAATTGATTCGAGACTACGTGCCTTGTCATTTGATAGGTTTAATAATTAATTATAAAATTTTATGTGCAATAACAGGAAAGAAAGAGAAGAAGATTCAATACACCTCAAAGGGTGTTTTTTTTTAATACAATATTCCGAAAGGACAAGAGTACATCATTTTTCAGTTGCGTTGTATATTTTATTTTAATTTCTTGGTACGGATGGAGGAGTAGTTAATAGTAATTTGGAGTAGTTAATAATAATTTTTAGGCTAAAATTTTAATTTTTCTTTATAATATTTTAAAAAAATTTAATTTAGTATTACTTGTCAAAAATACTAACAATGTTTATTTTCTGTCTAAATTTCTCAAACACTGTTAAAGAGTCATGAAAATCACGTCTGTGATTCCCACAGTCTGAATCACATTAAAAAAAATCTGCTAAGTAAGAGTTATGAGAATCACGCCCATGATTCTCAATTACATGGACACTCCTAAATGGTGTTTGAGAAATTTAGACGGAAGACAAATATTGTTAACATTTTTAATAGGTGGGACTAAATTGAACCCAAAAATTAAAATGAAACTAAATTGAAATTTTAAAATATTATAAGGGACCAAATTAGGTTTTAGCCTAATTTTTATTATTGTGTTGGATGTTAAAATTGATATTTGAAAAATGTTAGCCAAAGAGTAGCAACTTCTTATTCAATTATAAGCATAGAGAAATATCAGAATGTGTTGGTGACTCGCGAGATTTATACAGACACACACACACATATATATATATATATATGATATTATTTATTTTAGATTTAAATTCTTATAGTTTTATTTTTATCATTTTACAAAATGTTTCATATCAATAGAAATTATGTGTATTTTATATCTTTATTTTTCTCCATAATGCAATGATATGAGACTTTATTTGTATTTCAATAAATCTCTTCTCAAACAAAAGGCCATGGTTTAATCTCTCTTTAACAAAAGCTTTTATTTTTTTCATCTATGAGTATTCAATGGTAACTCTTAGAGTTTTAGTCATATTTGTCAACTCTAGATACCTGCACCACCATTCTAGCTCTAGATACTTGCATCGACATTCTAACTCTAGATACTTGCACTGTCATTAGCTCACATCAATGGGACACGCTACCATACCTCCACACCACTAGAAAGACTTTGTACATAAGGGATCACCCCACATTTAAACCCATTGTCTCTCATTGTCAAATACTTGTTTGAGACTTTGAGCCAATCACTTGATCAACCATTGGTTCTGGTACCATTGTTGGACACTCAAGGTTCACACATACACATTGATCTAATGATGTGAGACTTTATTTATACCAACAAATCTCTTCTCAAACAAAAGATCATGGTTTAACCTCCCTTCAATGAAAACTTCTATTTTTCCATCTACGAGTATTCAATGGTGGTTCTTAAAACTTTAGTCACACTTGCCAGCTCTAAATACTTGCACCGCCATTAGCTCACATTAATGGGACACACTATCTGACCTCCAAACCACCAAGAAGATTTTTGACATAATCCATATTTGAACACATTGCCTTTGTCAAATATTTGTCCAAGACTCTAAGACAATCACTTGGTCAAACATTGGTTTTGGTACCACTATTGGATACTCGAGGTTCGTCACACATACACGTCTCTACATTAGTATGATAATGTCGACTTTGAATCTAAATGTTCATGTTTTGCTTTTAGTCATCTCCTAAAAGCCTTCATACCAATGGAGACTATGTATACTTTATAAATCTTTATTTCTCCTCACGGTCAAATGATGTAGGATTTTGTTTGTACTCCAACAATATTTTGACATATGTTGTAACACTCATTCTACCCCAATATACATAATAAAGTAAATTAAAGAAATTTCAATTTAGTATAGGTAAAATGGTTCACATATTCAAAAGAAAATATATTTTCAATACCCGATCAATTTAAAAATAAAGTTTAGAAAGCAAATAAGTTTGTAAATAGTTTCAAAGGAAATGTAAAAACTTCAATTACAATAAAATTTAAAGTCTTAGAAGGCCCTTACCTCAATGTCACACTATCAGAGCACTCCTATGACTCAATTATTGGCACCTTGAATGTCACTCATGTATACATCTTCCTCACCTAAAAACAACCACAAACGTGCGGTAAGAAAAGAAAATATTTATATAGAAAACACATCACGAAATTCTACAAAACAATCCCAAAACAGTATAATCCATAAACACATTCATCATTCAAATATGTTCAACATCATTTCTCAAATCCACATATTCCATCATCTCATCACAATCCACATATGTTCCTATAAACAAATTACACATATACACCGTGTCACACATCCAACACTATATCAGGTAAGCGTCTCTACTGTAGCATCACAAGCCTAGCTTCATGTACGCACACAACTGTGCCAATGCATTCTACTACCAGCACTGATATCACGCATACGACTATATCGACGCATCACACATCTAGTATTGTATCACGCATACGACCATGCCCACAAAAACACATAAATAACAACGTATCACATGCACACCCTTACTGCTCGGTGTCACGCATACGACTATGCCCAATCATCACATCATAGTTCACAATTTAATTTTACATCACATGCACAACCAACATTTTCACAATAAGTCATACACATATCTTGCACAACCTCCTCATACACATCAATCTTTAATTCACAATTAATTTACATTCCATCTAGCACACACCATTTATACCTCTTCATACAATAGTCATTACTGGACATCATACGATTCACAACCATCATCAAAATCCATCAATATAATACCATATTTCACAATCCCACATCAAACTCATTCAATCATATCATAAGTATTATAAAAAATCACTAATAAATCATAAAGTATCACAAACATGCCAAAAATGGAGTCCCAAAATGTAAAAAATGCAAACTAAAATAGAATACCTGCCTCAACACCGTAAATCTTGACAGTTTGACCTCTATTCACTATTTTGACCATAACTTGAGTTATACACATCCTTTTTGAGTGATTCCAAAGCCATTAGAAAGTTAAAACCTAAAGATACAACCTTTGTGAAGAACACGAAGCCTAAAAATGTTGTTAAGGTCACCTCGAATTGTTGACAACATAATACTTAATATTTCACGCACTAGAATGGAGACTGAACTTATAACTCACATAACTCAATCAATTCTTAACATTTTTACATGATTATAGAGTCTAAATTATAGCCCAAAGTGTCTAATTTCTAACACAACAAACAAAAAATTATTTAGTTAATCACACAGAAAGATATTACAAAAATACTAAGGTACATTCATAAGTAAAATCTCTCAATTACTCATTAATTCATATAATTAAGAGTGTTCATCAATCTACAATAATCCTAACTTATAGAACACATCCCTATGAATCCAATTATCATCTAGATCATCAATTTTACTAAATAATATAATAACCACATTTATAAATCAATATAAAACCCTATTAAATCATCAATTTTATAGAATCTTAACTTAAATAGTAAAACCTCCAATTTTTCTAAAACCTAACTCACAGACACTTTTATACAATTTTTCTCTCTCTCCTAAGTCATCATTTTTACAAATTGTTTGCATATACCTACTTCTCAATACATGCAAAATTTAATGGGATCATCAGGATTCCTCATCTATCAAATTCTCTCATGTGACTTTGTATACAAATAATCCATTTTCCTCCATAATTGGTTGTGTTAAATAGAATAACCTTATTTCTTTCTTAACATTTCAGAATTCAAATGAGGCAGATAAGATTAACTATGCCTAACCCATTTCTTATAAAAAATCCATTGGGTTGGGTACCCAACCCATCTTCCTTCACTTTTGACCCACTTTTCTTTTCCCTGAAATAATTAAATAAAATAAATATATATACTATATAAAATATTTTTCCTCTATAATAATAATATATTTCTGACCGAAAATATAATAATATAATTTTAATCTTAAAATATCATATAAAATTAACCTTTTAGATTTTATAAAAAAATATATAATTTATCAACTTCCAAATTATCCTTTAAAACATATAAATAATTATTTAAAATGCTAATAAAAAAACTTATTTAAAACATATAAAATAATATTTTTTATAATAATAAAGTAATATTGACCAAATATTATATAATAATAATAAGTATTTTGAAAAATAAGGTGTTACTTATGCAATATACAGACATCTTTATTATATATAATGTAATTAAAATTTATATTAAATTTTATATAAAAAAATTATATTTGAATATATAAATTATATTAAAATAAGTATACATAAATATTTTATATTATATAAATAATATTTTAGATTTATGATAAATAATTTGTATTGTAAAAAATGTTTATTATTTATTGATAAATTATTTTAAAATATTAATATTTAATTAATAAATAATTATGATAAATAAAAATTCAATTAAATAAAAGTAAAAAAAATCTCTATAAACCCTTTCATTGAATAAAAGTTCCTAAAAATCCTTTTGTATAAGATAGAGGTTCGTGTTTAATATATATGATGTTGATTATATTTTTTTTGAAGTTTTTATATTCTCTTTGTGTCTATTTTATGTAGATATTTAACTTCTTTTTTGATGAATTATATTTAATTTTATATTAATGTTTTAATTTCTTTTTTGATGAACTATATTTAGTTTTATATTAATGTAAGGTAATAATATTTCAATTTTTATAATTACTATTTATTTATTTTATTTAGAATAATAAAATTTATATATCTATCACTTTATATACATTTTAATTTCTTTACCTAACATTGTGACACCCTCTATCCCGCATACCATAACACATAAAGAATAAAATTTGAATAACATAATCTTTCATTATTAAAATATCAAATATGTTCAGATAGAGAGCACCACATCTATAACTTAACATAATCGGCAGAAATTACCAAAGAAATAAGACTAAGGTTTTCAAAATAATTTAATAGAAATAACACTGAAGCCTAAGCTTCATCACCAACAATCCTCAACCTCATGCGGATGATCACTTGTATAATAACTAAAGGAAAACAACACAAAAGAAAAGGGAGTGAGAAATATCTCACTATGGCTCATAGTGTAGGAATACACACCGGATAACCAAACACAAACAAACATGTATATGTACATGGCATAGATAGATTAACAACAATCATTCCACTCATCAAAGACATAAAGAAATCACTTTAATATATAACATTAAAATGCACATGCAATGGACACGGACTACATATTATCATGCATGTGGCGCCAGTAACACATATCACATGATGTATTGTCGCTAGCAATATACGAGAGTAGTCTAGGAGTACATGTCAGGTCACAACCTCTACGCACTCTCACTAGAAGGACATACTACCAGGATCTCGTCGGGATAGCTAAGCTGCGCAAGATACATCCCATGCACACAATGGGCGAGACTGAGACTTATAAACCGAGTTATCCCCAAGGACTAATCCCCAAGCTTTTACACAAGCGAGCCTTCCCTGGTCGTGTATTCCATATTGTACCTTTAAAAACATTTATGCAAATGATAGATGTCAATCACGACTCTATGCATTCTCATATCACATTATTATGTCATTTTCATATCACATCTTCATGTCTCATTATCATATCACATCATCATGTCTCATTGTCATATCACATCGTCATGTAATATTATCATATCACGTCGTCATGTAACATTATCACATATCCTCATATCTGGTCTCATATTCACATTTCATATTATCTCATCATATTCACATAGTCTGCACAGAGCACTTTAATTCATATTAAAACATGTCCATTTGCAAAAGTAAACACATATTCATACATCTCATTTGTGAATAATCAATTTTATCCGGACTCAAAAAAAAATTTTAAAAATTTTTTTTTTAAAAAAAATGTTATGTAACCCAGAACGGGCCGTTCCAAATTCGGAACGGGCCGTTCCACGTTAGAAAAAAAATACAACAACCCTAATTTGGAACGACCGTTCCAAGATGGGAACGGGCAATTATTAGTTTAGAACGGACCGTTCCAATATTGGAACGGGCCGTTCTAAGTGACTGAAAGGATCCAAAATTCCTTACGTGGAACGGGCCGTTCCAAATTTCAGAACGGCTCGTTGCACGTTTAGAAAGGGCCGTTCTGAATTTAGAACGGGTCGTTCCAGAGTCACATTTTGCTTGTAACGGTATGATCCAGAACGGGCCGTTCCGATTTTGGAACGGGCCGTTCTGGGTCAGGTCTGACGCCTATAAATAGACGTCTGGGGCACAGTTTTCAGGGCCAGAAAAATTTCGTCCAATACTCTTTAGAGCTCGAATTTTTTTCTCTCTCTCTCCTCCCTCTCTTTTGTATTTCTTGAGATCTGTGAGACACCTCTGTAGTGTGAAAGGTAGCCAAAAAGCACCTTCTTGATCATCATATTCGAAGATTCATCTCATTTGGTATCGTTCTTTTCTTAACTTTTTTTCTTCTTTCTTTTATTTATTTATTTATTTTATTTTTTCATTTATTTTTTGTTTATTTATTTATTTATTTTTGTTTATTGTTTGTACATAGTGAATATGATTTTTTGCCTTTAAGATTATTATTTTTAAAAATATTTAATATACGACCAATAATAATGTTAAGTGAATAACATTTTTATCTTTAACATTATTAGGTCCTAGGAGTTTAATGACTAGTCATTTGCTAGCTTAAACTCTCCTTAACAAATTTGTTCTTTTAAAAAAAATAAAGATATGTTGCAAACAATAACGTTAATTAAGTAACACTTCTATTTTTAACGTTATTGGAGGGATTTATTGATTAGCCATTTGCTAACTTGAATCTTTATGCAAAATCTATTTCTTTAGATAAAAATATAAAAATATAAACATAATTTTGCTTTACGTATACATTATTTTTATGATTAATGATATTAATTGAGTAGCATTTCTACCCTTTAATATCATGTAAATCTTTTATTATCAACAAATAAAGATCAATAGCATTTGATTGAATAGCAGTTCTATCTTTCATGTTATTGGGAGGGTTTATTGATTAGCCATTTGCTAACCTAAATCCTCATGATTTTTTTTAATAAAAAAAATACAAAAGAAACATCTCTCATATTAAAAAAAAAGATATATGTATGTATACACATTTTCGAGGAATAAAATAAATGTTTATAAATTTATATAATTTTGTGCAATTAATTAAAGGTACTGTTTTTATAGGCGTTGTAGGGTGCTAATACCTTCCCTACATGTAATCGACTCCCGAACCCAACTTTAATTTTAAAGATTATCCTTTAAAGGATTTTCCAATGTTTTTCCCTTAAAATAAAATATTGGTGGCGGCTCCATTGAAAAATAAATGTTAGCGTCATCCCGTCGTGATCCCGGTTACGACATCATTCAACGAGGAATACAACAGAACAATCAGAAGGTAAAATAGAAAATATTAGAAATTTGTCTGTTTCTCATAGGGTTCCCACAGGAACCCACAGAGCACTCTAATTCATACAATAAACATTTAAAATAGTACAATTTATTCATACAATTACCTCTTCAAACAATCTCTGTTGAGATTAGGAGAGCTTGAAGCCTAAAAGAGTTTTGATGATCACAACACAAGTGTACAACAACAACTTACAACTTGGAAGCACAAAAAACAAAGTCAAAGAAAAGTCAAGAAAATGCTATGTAATGGAGCAATGTAATAGAGTTTACAAATTAAGTTGTTTTGAATGAGATTTTATATTGTGTGTGCTTAGTATGCTTTGTGCATAAGCAAATCTATATCTAAAGCTAAGTAGAGGTATATGATGATGAGTGAAAAGGTTGGAAAGTTATTTTGAGACTTAAAATGAAGTTTTGAAAACTAACTCAAAATAATCGATTATCGTTAAATATAATCGATTATTCCAGCAACAGGAAAAATGGGATGCCTTGCTGCAATAATCGATTATTTGCCAAAATAATCGATTATCCCAGAAACAACTCTCTGGAATAATCGATTATCCAGCAAAATAATCGATTATATTGTTCTTGGTTGGTTTCCAGAAAACCTGAAGAACAAAATAATCGATTATTCTTTAAAATAATCGATTATCTGCGTCTGAAAATTTTATAAATAGTTTGAACTTTGAGAAACTTCAGACATTTAGTTAGAACTGATAATCAATTTGTGAAAAACGTTTTGGAGAGTCTTTATGACATCTTGGAGAGTTTTCTTTGTGAAATCCAAGAGCAAAAACGTTTGTGAAAAACTTTGTGAGATCATCATCATCATCATATCTTGAAAGGGGAAGATTAAGATTTGCTTCAAGAATTCCAGGTGAATTCGTTCCTTTATTCTTTGTGAATCTTTGTAAAAAATCTTGAGAAGGGTTTCTCAAGTGGTAAGGTTTCTTGTAGTGGGTTCTACAAGGGGTGCTTTCTTGGGGTCAAGAAAGTGGTTATCTTTTGTGTTGAAGTATATGCATGTGTGTGTGCTTGTAAACCTTATTGCTTAAGATAGTGGAACAAATCTTAATCAGGTGTTGATTAAGGACTGGATGTAGGTCACATGTGGAGTGGCTGAACCAGTATAAAAGACTTGTGCAATATTCTTCTACCTTATCTTTTACTTTGAGTAATTGCTTGATTGAACATTAAAGAAGATAATTCTTGATTAACATGTGTATGTGAAAATTGTTGGTTTAAATCTGAATTAGAACATTATATTTGAACCTCACAATTCTGTAATCAAGAAAGCATATTGCATTCATACTTTCATAACAAGTCTTTAAGAGAGCTTCATTTGAAAAATTCAGTCTTAGAAAAGTTTAAGTGAAATAAAGATCCTAAATACTCTGATAATTTTTAAAGGGTCATAGAATCCAATTCACCCCCCCCCTCTTGGATTGTGCCATTCTTTTCTAACAATCTCCTCTTACAATCACCAATGCATTCCCTTAGGATTTCTCATAGGAACCCATAGAGATCTCAAATCATACAGTTATTTACATATAAGAAGAACAAATAGAAGAAACATATATAATTGGGAAAACCCCCTCATAAATGAGCATACAACAAACATAGGATTGAGGCCAATCTCACTACCCAACATACATTCCCACACCTAGAGCAAGATTTCTCACTCCCCCTTACCTGGATAAGCAGAAGGCGAAGCTAGAGCGGAATCTGGTTGATCTCCTTCTCTTAGTTCTCCTTGGTCTCCAGAGAGTGTGTCCAGAAATAGTGCTAGAGTGTTCTATTTATAGATTTCAGGAGTGGCCAGAATGACTCGTTTCGGATCTGGAACAGCCCGTTCTGGATCCTTTCATCATGTGGAAAATTCACATCTGGAATGGCCCATTCGCAAACCAGAATGACCCGCTCCGGGGATGAGTTTTAACTCACAACGGCCATATTTGGAACAGGCCATTTTAGTAGTTTGGAACGGCCCGTTCTAGGATACTAAATCACCCTAATTTGGGCTTTGAGCCTTAATGTAATATGTGAAAATCGGGGTGTTACAATTCTCCCCTCCTTTTTGAAATTTCGTCCCCGAAATTTACCTGAAAACAGAAATGGGTAAGCTCCTCGCATCTTGCTTTCTAATTCCCATGTAACCTCACTACCTTATTGATGTACAACTCTATCAATCTCTCCAAGGAATGCCTAATGTTAATAAGTACAAGGTGAGCAAACTTGGTGGGTCTATCCACTATAACCAAATAGAATCAAATTTATTAAGCATCTCTAGGCAAACCTACTACCAAGCTCTATCTACACACCATCTTACTTACAAAATGAGGCGTCTAAAGGCTGTAAAAATCCTAAAGACTTCTAGTGTTCTACCTTATACTTCTGGCATACTACACATTAGTACACAAATTCCTCTACTCCTCTCTTCACCTTAGGCCACCACACTTTCGATGCGCCACTTTGATACATCTTAGTAGCTCCTAAATGAATGCTAAGAGTACTCCTATGTCCTTCTTCTAAGATCATTCTCTTAATTCAGGATTACTAGGCACCCAGATTTTGTTCTTGCACCTTAAAACAACGTCGATTTCTACTCAGAAAAGGTTATCTATACTCCTACCAATCTTCTCCAATTGGTTCACTAAGAAAGGATCTGACTCCTGGGCTTCTCTAATCTCATCCATTAATTTTCTAGTCACTTTTAACATACTCAATTCAATGCTCCTAAGGGTACCCTCACACACCAAGCTTAAGTCACTAAACTCTTCAATCAAATCCAACCCTTAAATCATCAAAAATGGCAGATGAATATTCATCCTACTCAAGACATGTGCTGCAATATCATCTTTACTTTTATGACCTTCTCAAAAGATCAAATACCTAAGCATAAGTTCATTAGGTACACATACTCGGTCTCCAAGTCTTGTCACCAAAATGAATCAACTAATTATGCTGCTCCAATTTACTTCAACAATCCATTTTTTACTCGAGTCATACCTAGTTTCACATAACTAGGAGTAATCTTCACAAGTCAAACTTAAATCCTTAAATCGAGCCAAAAGGTCCATCTCTCTAATCTTAAGGGAAGATAAATGTAGAGGTTTCCTACTTTAAACATCCACCACTACATTGGTTTTACTCAGATAACAACTAAGATTAAAATTCTAGTCCTTAAGAAATTCCAACTATCTCCTTTGTCTTGTATTCAACTCCTTTGGTCAAAAGATATTTAAGGCTCTTATAAACACTAAATACCTCAAGCTTAGAATCATATAGGTAGTGTCTCCAAATCTTAGTATAAATATTACAACTGCTAACTTAAGGTCCTGGGTAAGGTACGTCCTTTCATGGATTTTCAATTGCCTAGAAACATAAGCTACTACCTTTCCTTCTTGCATCAACAATCCACCCAAACCCATCTTC
This sequence comes from Cajanus cajan, assembly GCF_000230855.2. NCBI lineage: Eukaryota > Viridiplantae > Streptophyta > Magnoliopsida > Fabales > Fabaceae > Cajanus > Cajanus cajan. The sequence continues at coordinate 17,887,643 of NC_138518.1, read as the reverse complement.
GAAGCATCATCATACCCCACAAAATATTCACTAAGATCCGATAATATTAACACTAGTCAATCTTTCCTTAAGAGTATGGAAACTACTCTCACACTATCCCACACAAAGACAACACTCATCCTAGTCAATCTAATCAAAGTTAATGCTATCTCAGAAATTTCCTCAATAACCTCCTATAATAATAAGCTAACCTAAGAACACTCCCAACTTCACTAATAGACTCAAGTATCTCCCACTTAAGCACAACTTCTATCTTAGATAAATCTATGTTATACCTCTGCTAGAAATTATAGGGCCTAGAAAACTCACTTTATACAATCAAAAATCATATTTAGATAACTTAGCATAAAACTGTCTTGGATATATATATATCTTCTTCCTCAACTCTAATATGATGATATCACACCCTAAGGTTAATCTTACTAAACACACAAACACTCACTAATTGATCCATAAGGACATATATCCTCATATCAACATACATGCATATCAAATCATATTAGAATACCTACTTTAAACCTTCATATATACCATCCCTAAGCATGTATGAATCAATCACCGTTTACACCATATAGCATGTACATGAACCAACCTTACAACATAGCATCATACCATCTTAAACAACCTCTCAATGACAACACCTCAAAACATCATATCCAAATCAGGTTTTATCCTTGCATTGCCTAATCAACCCAAAAACATTATTACAACATACATCTCTCTTCAACAACTGTCAAAGAAAATGATACATAGAGAGTTATACTCATCCAAATGATCTCAATCCTATCTCAAAAGAAAGCTAAGAGAATAAGATACAAATCTTATGAATACATGAGATTCTAAAAAGATCATCTTCTTAGCTAAAAATTCAAAAACCACAACCAAATATATTCAGCGCTTATAGCTAGACCTCTGATCACCAAAGAAGCTATAACTAGAGTTCTAGACCTCTGTTTTACCTGATTCTAGTTCCATTGGAAAGATAACATCAAAGGCTACAACTTTTGTGAAGACAATAAAATCTAAATCTGTCGATAAAAAACTCATACGGGCACAACAAAACTGCAGTGTAAACATCCCCTACACCAGACATCAATAATGTATCAACATCTAAGGCCACGAAAATATTCCTTTCCACCTCAAACTCATATCCAAGCTTCCCACTACAATCCTAAACCAAAACAACTCATATATTCAGCACAAAAGACTTAGACAATAAAACTCACATGCTACCTAAACCATAAAAGGTTAACATGCAAGCACAACACTCAAGGAAAATGCCAATATTTTAATATCTCATCAAGAATACCAAAATTCCAATTCTCAACATAAAACCTCCTTAGATTCAATCGCTACAACTATAGATTTTAGAAACTCCATTAATAATAAACTCTTAATACACTCGACAAATCAATATCTCAGCTACATCCAAGGTTCCAATAGTTTCTAGTTCATTAGGACGATGCTTCCTCCACTAATACTTGCACATATGATCATAACACAACCGATACCACCCAACCAATACTTCTTAAGTAAGCAAGAAGTATCAAAATAAATAAGAAATCATAATAATGAAGAAAAGTAATAGCATCAACTAAGCTATATCATGTCTATCAGCTAAATTCTGAGAAAACGGTACACACAATTAAATAAAACCCAAACATAATCAATCATCACACTAGCATATCAATAATTTTCACAATCAATTCATTCCATCATTCATCTACCAAACAAGCATAGTAGACTCATAACTCACGGCCGATTGGATCGACCTGCTCTGATACCACTTAATGTGACACCCTCTATCCCGCATACCATAACACATAAATAATAAAATTTGAATAACATAATCTTTCATTATTAAAATACCAAATATGTTCAGATAGAGAGCACCACATCTATAACTTAACATAATCGGAAGGAATTATCAAAGAAATAAGACTAAGGTTTTCAAAATAATTTAATAGAAATAATAACCTAATCTAATCCTATCTACGTCCCGATGTCACATGGCCTATCAGAGTAAAGCTCAACACTGAAGCCTAAGCTTCATCACCAATAATCCCCAGCCTCATGCTGATGATCACCTGTATAATAACCAAAGGAAAACAACACAAAAGAAAAGGGAGTGAGAAACATCTCACTCTGGCTCATAGTGTAGGAATACACACCGGATAGCTAAACACAAACAAACATGTATATGTACATGGCATAGATAGATTAACAACAATCATTCCACTCATCAAAGACATAAAGAAATCACTTTAATATATAACATTAAAATGCACATGCAATGGACAAGGACTACATATTATATCATGCATGTGGCGCCAGTAACACATATCACATGGTGTATTGCCACTAACAATACACGAGAGTAGTCTAGGAGTACATGCCAGGTCACACCCTCTGCGCACTCTCACTAGAAGGACATACTACCAGGGTCTCGTCGGGATAGCTAAGCCGCCCATGCACACAATAGGCGAGATTGGGACATACAAACTGAGCTATCCCCAAGGACTAATCCCCAATCTTTTACACAAGGGGGCCTTCCCTCGCGGTGTATTCCATATCGTACCCTTAAAAACATTTATGCAAATGATGGAGGTCAATCACGACTCTATGCATTCTCATATCACATTATCATGTCTCATTTTCATATCACATCGTCATGTCTCATTATCATATCACATCGTCATGTCTCATTGTCATATCACATCGTTATGTAATATTGTCATATCACGTCGTCATGTAACATTATCACATATCCTCATATCCTCATATCTCATGTCTCATATTCACATTTCACATTATCTCATCATATTCACATATTCTCCACATAGCACTTTAATTCATATCAAAACTTGTCCATGTGCGAAATTAAACACATATTCGTACATCTCATTCAACAAGGAATACAACAGAACAATCAAAAGGTAAAATAGAAAATATTAGAAATTTGTTTTGTTTCTCATAAGGTTCCCACAGGAACCCACAGAGCACTCTAATTCATACAATAAACATTTAAAACAGTACAATTTACTCATACAATTACCTATTCAAACAATCTCCTCTTATAATCACTAATGCATTCCCTTATCTTAAATCATAAAATTATTTACATATAAGAAGAGCAAATAGAAGAAACATATATAATTAGGAAAAATCCCTCATAAATGAGCATACAACAAGCATAGGATCGGGACCGATCCTACTACCCAACATACATTCCCACACCTAGAGCAAGAATTCTCACTCCCCCCTTACTTGGATAAGCAGAAGGCGAAGCTAGAGCAAAATATGGTTGATCTCCTTCTCTTGATTCTCCTTGGTCTCCAGAGAGTGTGTCTAGAAACAGTGCCAGAGTGTTCTATTTATAGATTTTAGGAGTGGCCAGAACGGTCCGCTTCGGATCCAAAACGGTCCGTTTTGGATCCTTTCATCATGTGAAAAATTCACATTTGGAACGACCCATTCTCAAACCAGAATGGCCCGTTCCAGAGATGAGTTTTAACTCACAACGACCATATTTGGAACGGCTTGTTCCCAAAGTGGAACGGCCCGTTCCAATCTTGAGTTTATAGGTCATTTTAGTAGTTTAGAACGGCTCGTTCCAGTTTGGGAACGGCCCGTTCTGGGTTACTAAATCACCCTAATTTGGGCTTTGAACCTTCATGTAATCTATGAAAATCGGGGTGTGACAAACATAATAAAAAAATATAGTAAATGAGTAAATTAAGATAGTTATAAAATTAGATAAGCTAGTAAGGAAATTAAAATCAATAAAAAATAAAAATACAAGATCGTTGAAGTAAAATTAAGCTCTAAGTTCAACTAAAAGTTAAAATTTAATTGATTAGATTGGTTCAAAATTCAAATTTTAGAAAGATAAATCCGATAATCCAGACAATTATGATTAATTTGGTTCAAATTTAAAGTGAAATTTAATTGAATCAATCTAAATTAATTTAATTGGTTTAGTTTAGATTTTGAAGCTTATGAATAAATCATTTATGATGAGTATTCTAAATTTTTCCATATTTAATATATATGATAATTTATATTACTATATAAGAAAATATTTATTTATTTAAATATTGTATTAATAACATTAATTAAATAATACATTAATATTTGTGTTTATTAAAAGTCATTAGTTTGATTGGTAATTAGTTTAGTCTTCTTAAGTTGGGATTCAAATTTGAGTATTATAGATAAAAAATGTGATTAAGAGAAAAGATTTTATGATGGTTAGTTAAGTTTTCCCTAGTAAATGTGACGACCCGCTAGGTCTCACACTGTCTATAGCGTCCAAATACAAGTATAAAATAAAATATCACTACTAAATAATTATATATATAATGAGAATACACAACTAAAAAGTCTCATACTATATATAACTGAAAGTAGGGAAATACCCTATACAACAACTAGGTAGTCGAATGCTACCAATTGTCGCAACCCGAAAATTTCCGATCTCGCGACTAATGGTTTAGACATCCTTTTAAAAGGCTCATCAATTAAGGAATGCCCGGACACAAGACTAATCCTTAATTAATGGTTTTGAAAAATGGTTCATGGAGTCGCCACCAATGTTTTACTCAAAACATTGGAAAAGGAAAGGGTTTTTAAAAAGAATCCAATAATGGCCTTGATAACCAGAATTGGGTTCGGGGGTCGGTTACGTGTAGGGAAGGTATTAAGCACCCCTACAACGCCCTTAATTCGTACCCTATGATGAAGTTATCATTATAAATGATGATAATAGAAATATTAAATCCCCTTTTATTAATAATTATTTACATGCCTGAAATTTAAATTATACGATTGACCCTAAAATGTCTACATGATTATTTTTATTATAAATAATATTTATTAAAAATAAGAAATAAAAGAGAGAGAAGAAAATTAGCTGAAATACCTCTTGAACGAGCTCTATTAATCTTCAAAGATGGAGATTTGGGTGCTTTTTGGCAACCCTTCACACTACAATGCCTCACAAAAATCTCAAGAAATACAAAGAGAGGGGGAGAGAGAAAAAGAGAGAAATTTCGTGCTCTAGGGAGTCTGGACGAAATTTTTGCAGTCCGGAGAAATGAGCCCCAGCTGTCTATTTATAGACTTCAGGAAGGGGGTCCAGAACGGCCCGTTCCAAAATCGGAACGGCCGTTCTGGATATGGTCGTTGCATGTAAAATTCGTATACTGGAACGGTCCGTTCTGAAATCGGAACGGCCCGTTCCAGTAGTGAGAATAACATGTGATTTCTTAGACCGGAATGGCCTTGGAACGGCCCGTTCCAAATTTAGGAACGGCCCGTTCCGGTTTAGGAACGGCCCGTTCTGTTTTAGGAACGACCTGTTCCAGCCCCATTCCAGTTAACCATTTTAGCCCTTTTTGAGGAGTTTGGAACGACATGTTCCAATCTTGGAACGGCCCGTTCCAATTTCAGAACAGCTCGTTCCAAATTAGGGTTTTTGGCCTTTTGGGAGCCTCGAAACGGCCCGTTCTGGACCTTGGAACGGCCCGTTCCAGGCCAATAAAAATATTTAATTTGTGCTTTTGGGCCCTCTAAAGTACTGTCTTCTTGTTGGCATGCTTCGGGAGCTCCTTCCCTTCGTAACAGAGGTCCATGTCCTTGTTTGTATGCCCCCGGACGAAATTGGGTGTCTACACCAATCAACTAAATACAACGTCAGCCCTCCTCTTAAGTCCCAACCAAAAAGAAGCTCACCCAGTCCAACAGAGCATGATCTGCTCCTATACCAAGGTATGGTCATTGCAGTCCTAACCACAAGGAAAAACATGCTAGGGTAAGCTCACAACAATAATCATAAAAAAATAGCAACAACATATAATAAACAACAATAGAATTCTACTTTCAACTTGCAACTTAAAGTAACACAACACCTACAATAGTAGATATACAACATCATCTAATAGCAACAACATTTTCAACACATCGTACTTTACTTAAATTGGCTGCTTGTAATTGGTATAGCTCGGCCTGACCCCTATAACGTAGTCGCTTCATACAAGTGTGCCTCGACCTTGCCCACACATGGGACCGACTAAGTCCTAGAGGAGAACAACACATCATCTACTCCAAGGGACAACTTCCCAAGGATGGTTTTTCAACAAATTGGGCTCTTAGAGCGCCACAACTATCTCAATCTGCACAATGGGATGAGTAACTTCAAAAACTTCTCCTCTAGTCCTAATGATCAACAACAAATCATCACAACATAATCACATAGTTTTTAACACAATAGTTCGACTCTCAGCTCATTCATATAACATTATATGCAACTTGAATGCAACAACACATGCAACATCAACTAATGCGTCGTCACGCATATACAACTAGGAGATCTCCAACAATTGAGGTTGAGCAGTCTAGGTGGCATAAACCCTACCGAATCTAACGTTTGACCTATCTTAACCAGGTTAGGTATAGGGAATCATTAGGAACTCCGAAGAGAACCAGGTATAGACAACAATAGGCGATTGCTTAGGTGTTCCACTTAGACTTGGAGGTCCAGTACTACTGTCAGGGCAGAAGGGTTTGGGTATAAACCTATCACGGCCTTGGTCTGCATAACCAATCCACATATGGGGTTAGTCCACCCACTACCCTCCAAGTACCAAGCACCCTCCAGTACCTAGTCAAAAACTACATCTCTAACTAGATACCTTACTCAAATTAGTCATTCAACCATGACATGGATCGACTACTTCCATGTCACCCACACAGTACTAAGGGATTCAACTTTAAAACAACTTTCAACTTATCACCTTAGTATTATGTATCTCAACATATGACATATATCTTCACCATATGTCCCCAATTTTTCAACTTTACAACAATAGGCAGCTTTATAACTTTACAACAATAAGAAACTTTTACAACTTTACAACAATAGGCAACTTATACAACTTTACAACAATAGGCAACTTATACAACTTTACAACAATAGGCAACTTATACAGCTTTACAACAATAGACAACTTATACAACTTTACAACAATAGGCAACTTATACAACTTTACAACAATAGGCAACTTATATAACTTTACAACAATAGGTAACTTATACAACTTTAATAAACAACTTGAGCAACTATAGTCATCACAATATCAACTTTACGACTTCACAACTATAGACACCCTTCATTAAACTTGACAACAATAGTCATCTTGATACTTTAAATTAACTTAATGCAACTTATCAACTTTAAACAACTTTTACAATAATAAACTACTTCAACTTATACATCTCAACTTATTAATAATTCAACAATAAATAACATAAAAACAACTTAGTTTCACCAAATACACAACGTATAGCAACTTTAACAACATATCACATATTATCAACACACAACATATGAACAACTTAAGCCAACAACTACTCAACTCATCTTCATCAGGCAACTTAGCAACTTAACCACGTTATAAACAACTTCTAAAACACAAGAACAACTACATGCAACCACTAATTTAAATCAATCATCTCTTTTCTTTCAAACGACAAAAACCTAACTTTTTAACTCAATTCGCACCCAACAACTTAACCATTTCACGGAAAACAATGCATGAAGCTTCTCTAACCTGAAGATTGGCTCAGAAATAGCCAAGAACTAAGAAGAAGCGGAATTTCCTCTCGAAGCTCAACCCGGGAACTTCAATCATTCGAAAGCAAATTTCCTAGTCCAGAGTCCCTCTCTCTAAACTTCTCTCTAAGTTCCCTTTTTTTTTCTCCTCTCATCAATTGCACGCTTATGGCCTATTTATAAAGGTCAGGAGTAGTCAGAACTATTAGAAAAATAAGTTTAATAGAGCACAATAAAAATAAATATTTAGATTTATTAATAGAACCAATATCAACAACACAATGAATATTATAAAATTAAAACAGAGCAATCAATAGCAACTAGTTAAACACAAAGAGTAAATAAAATTATTAGATAAGAAGTTTAGAGTAGCTTGGGTTGAAGAACGCAGAGCGCTATCCTTAGAGAGAAAACGCCTCCACTGCACTGGTAATTTTTTAGCCTTATAGTGTGCTCCTCTCCCAAGATACGTCAACCCGTTAGACCATTCGAGTGCAACAAAAGATCCCCGAACCAAAGAACACCGCTCCAAAATTATAATTTTTGTAGTAAAAAAATATTGAGAGAGGGAGATAAAATGAGCTTGCTGTATTTGTCTTTTCCTTCGTATTAATTTGTGTATATATGCACAATATTAGGCACCTTTTTTTAACTCAACAGTACGTGCACCAGATTTTTAAGGATTCGCAATGTGAGCATTTTGGTAACCAATCGAGTACTGTGCACGTGTAACTAATTGGAGAAAAACTGTGAGTGTTGGTTTTGGGATAAGGTGCACGTACCTGAAAACTGATATTGATTTTGGAACGTTATATAAAAAGAAGATTAATTATATTAAATATTTAATTTAAATTTTAAATTATAAAATAATTTCTCAACAATCCCCCACTAATTTAAAATTTAAATATAGAAGAAAGAATGATATATATATATATATATATAAAAACTTAAATATTTTAATGGAGCATAATATATTATATTTTCAGTACAAGGAACCTTCCGGGTTTGAGCCTTATACCTAGTGTATATGAACTTCCATTTGAGAGAATATGGAGACAGAATTGTCTTGAGCCATATCTCTTTAACCAAACTTTAGAACATAACACGTATAATAAAGGTGTTCATTTGAGTTCTAATCAGTGGAGCGCATTACGGCCTTGCGCATGTATCTTGTTTCGTGAGTGTCATTTAGAGATTGTCCATATCTCACAGTAGCGGCCCCACCACCACACTCACTAGGTGAACCCTTCAAAGGGTGGTCTGTGACACCCACCCCTACAACAATTGTCATTGGGTTCATTAAGATGTATTTTAATTTTAACACAATAAATATAAATATTTGAATACCTCAACCTTATTACTGTCACAGTTTACTTTAGAGTACACCTCGCCATAGGAATGGAACATGCAATAATTTTGCAATTTATAATGGTGTACTTAGTTAACAAACAATTTCGTTATTACCCATTGAACTCCATTTATGGGATCGCCATTTATGTGGAGACGAGTGTCCATTGTTGCAACTAGTTGATTGACTTTAGTCTCATTCCCCTCGACGATTCAAGTACTTGTTGACGCGTTAACCTTTTTGTGAGTGGATCCGCAAGATTATTTTCAGACCTGATAAAATCAACAGAAATAACACCATGAGTTATCAAATTTCTAATAGATTTATGTCTTATTCTCAAGTGCCTTCTTTTTTCATTAAAGTTTTTGCTAGTAACTTTAGCAATAGAAACTTGACTATCACAATGCATTGAGATTGAAGGTATAGGTTTATTTAATAATGGCAAGTCATATAATAAATTTTTAAGAAATTCAGCCTCACTACTAGCAGTATCTAAGGCAATTATTTCAGCTTCCATGGTAGAACGAGAAATAATAGTCTATTTTGCAGATTTCCAAGCTATTGCACCTCCAGCTAAAGTAAAGACATAACCACTAGTAGATTTAGTTTCATCAGAGTCAGAAATCCAATTTGCATCACAAAAACCTTCAATTACAGCAGGATAACATGCATAGTGAATGCCATAATTAATAGTTCCTTTGAGATATATAAATAACCTTTCTAGAGCAAGCCAATGTTAATGATCAGGATTATGAGTATTGATGAGTCAATATTTTCCCCTATTTTCTTACCTTTCTGTACTTATTTTAATCTTTGATTTGTGCCTAATTGCTTATATTCTGCATTGTTTTCTATTTGGGCTGTAATTGGACCGGTAATTCATATTTTAACTAATTTGAATTTTCTGAATCTAATTATTCCAAATTTCATTTTCAGGGCAGTTTAATAATTATCTGGGTTTGGAATTAATTTCTGGATTTCAAGTGGAGCTGCCACGTCATTTTCCACCTCAGCATTTTCCACCTCAACATTTATTTTCATTTTATATTTTATTTTATTGTAGCTTATTGGGTCAGACTTGTATTTTATTGGGCCCAATTCGTTTTGCTCATTTAGGTCTAGGCTAGGGCTGACTTGGCAGCCACTAGGGGAGGGGTCTGATGTGACCACGTGAACAGTAGCCCCCTTCATTATTCTGGACGTTTTAGCTTCTTCTTCTTTCAGTTTTTACGTTTTGGTCTCTGGAGGTGCAAAAACGTTTTGTTTTTCTTTCTCTGCTCAAAAACTCCATTGTTATTCACGTTTTGCTTCCTGTTCTGCTTCCTTTAAGTTTTACTGGTTGTAATGTGAGACTCCATTTACGTTTGAATACAGATTATTTTCGTTCTCATTCTCATTCTCTGCGTTGCAATTTCTTTTTCGTTCTTCTCCTTGCATTTTCGTTTCTGTGCTGCATTTTGATTTAATGGAAGGCTAAAAACCACTAGGTTGGCTTCTTGTTGTGGATTGTAATCTCTGTTTGAGGTTGGGTATGTGTGTTCATCTCTGTTCTGCTTGTTCTTCTCCAGTCAACCTCTGTATAAATGCCACAGTTGCTTAATTTGTGAAGAGGAGGTTGATGTTGTATACGTTTGCTTAATTCGTGTAGGGAAATCTTGAGTTAATCTTCGCTTAGTTGGTTAACTCGGATGGAACAAGGATTAAGTGGTTAATAGAGTAATCTTTTGAGAAACCAGGGATAAGAGTTATAATCCGAACAAGGAGCCAATCCATTTTACTTACTGTGTTATCTGCATTTAGTGTGTTACAAACTGAATTTCTAAACCAAACCCCCCATTTTGTGTGTTTAAGCCTTTAACAGTAAAAGATGGTCCTTGGGAGACGACCTAGGAGTCACTTCCTAGTACTACATTTACTTGTATTTATTTGACCGGATACAGCTTCGATCAAGTATATCTTCCTAACCTACCAACAACATATGCAATGTTCGGTCTTGAGAAATTAGACAAATGCAACAAGGAACCAATAATTTGAGAATATTTAAGAGGAGAGACACTTTCACCAATATTTTTCTTCAATTTAATACTAGGATCAAATGGGGTAGAAACTGGTTTCACATCAAAATAATTAAACTTTTTTAATATCTTTTCAATATAATGTGATTGTGTCAAAACAATACCATTTTGATTCTTAATCAACTTAATACCTAAAATAACATCAACAAGACCAAGATCCTTCATTTCAAAATTACTAGACAAGAAAGACTTCACATCATTTATAACATGTAGATTACTACCAAAGATTAAAATATCATCCACATAGAGACATAAAATAACACATGAATTATCATCAAATTGTTTCACATAAACACATTTATCACTATTATTAAACTGAAATCCATATGAAGAAACAACTTGATCAAATTTATCATGCCATTGTTTGGGAGCCTGTTTTAAACCATACAAGGATTTAACAAGCTTGCAAACTTTATTTTCCATTACAGGTTCTATAAAACCTTCAGGTTGATTCATGTAAATTTCTTCTTCTAAGTCACCATTTAAGAAGGTAGTTTTTACATCCATTTGATGAATTTCCAAATTATAAACACATGCAAGTGCAATTAAAACTCTAATAGTAGTAACTTTAGAAACAGGAGAGTATGTATCAAAGAAATCTACACCTTCTACTTGTTTATAACCAATAACAACAAGTCTTGCCTTGAACTTATCTATGGAGCCATCTGTCCTTAATTTTTTCCGAAAAACCCATTTACAACCTATACTCTTGCAACCAGGAGGAAGGTCAGTCAAAAACCAAGTTTTATTGATTTTAAGAGAATCTATTTCATCATTAATAGCTTCTTTCCAAAAAGGTGCATCAACAGATCTCATAGCTTCACTATAAGTTTTAGGATCATCTTCAAGTAAAAAGGAATAAAATTCAGGACCAAAATCTTTAGCTTTTCTAATTCTTTTACTAATTCTAGGTTCAAAATCCTTGTTAACAATACTACTAGAAGGTAAAACAGAGCTAGAAGTATCATAAACAGGTTTAGACAATTTATTCTTCAAAGGAAAAATATTTTCAAAGAAAACAGCATCTCTAGATTCCATAATTATATTATTAGAAATTTCAGAAACTCTAGAATTAATAACTAAAAATCTATAAGTAGTACTATGTAAGGAATATCCTAGAAAAACACAATCAACCGTCTTAGGACCAATTTTTCTTTTCTTATTAATAGGAATATTCACCTTTGCAAGACACCCCCACACTTTGAGATATTTCAAATTTGGTTTTCTATTTTTCCAAAGTTCATAAGGGGTTTTATTGGAATTTTTATAAGGAATTCTATTCAAAATGTGACATGCAGTAAACAAAGCTTCCCCCCACAAATTATCAGGCAAACCAGAACTTATAAGCATAGCGTTTATCATGTCTAATAAAGCACGATTTTTTTCTTTCAGCAATTCCATTAGATTGAGGAGCATAGGGAGGAGTGACTTCATGAATTATGCCATGTGTTTCAAAAAATTCACCCATTTCATTAGAAGAATATTCCCCTCCTCTATCAGAACGAAGAATTTTAATATTCCTTTCTAATTGATTTTCAACTTCTGCTTTATAAACCTTGAATTTTTCAAATAACTCACTTTTATGAATAATCAAGTATACATAGCAATATTTGGAGAAGTCATCAATGAAGGTAATAAAGTATTTCTTTCCACCACGAGTAATTACACCATTACTATCACATATATCACTATGAATGAGTTCAAGCACACAAGTTTCCTTTTGGACAGAATTTTGAAAAGATTTTCTAGGCTGTTTGGCTTGAACACAAACTTCACATTTTTGTTTCAATTCATTAAAAGATTTAGGAATAAGATCAAGTGTCATCATTCTTTTAATAGAATTCAAGTTAACATGTCCAAGTCTACCATGCCAAATATCACAACATTCAACATTTGAAATAGAAGATGAAGAAATGCTAGAATTTTTATTAATAAAGGAAGACATGATACTAAGTTTAAATAAACCATCACAAATATATCCTTTCCCAACAAAAGAACCATGTCGAGAAATTACAACTTTATTGGATTCAAAAACAACTTTAAAACCTTGTTGAACTAACAAAGCAGCACTAATCAAATTTTTTCTAATTTCAGAAACATGAAAAACTTCATCTAAAACAAGACAATTTCCAGAAGATAATTCTAATTCTACTCGGCCTAGACCAATGACACGCGCTAGGCTCCCATTCCCCATGCTTACAGTACGTGTGCCACATTCCTGATATGAAGAAAATAATTTTTATCAGCACACACATGAACATTAGCCAAAATATCTTTATCACTAGAAGAACCAGCTTCAACCAAGGCAAATTCAGAAGAATTTTCAGATTTTCCATTTAAAATAACAGAAAATAAATTCAACTCTATAAGCCAAAATTTCATCTGTTGTTGCCAACATAAAAAATTTTCACCAGTAAATTTTTCTGGCTGACTACTCAAAGAATTTAAAATGTCCATTGCAAACATGTTGATATTGAACAAAAAAGAAAAGAATTTTCTCTTTAAGATTGTTAGAAAAATAAGTTTAATAGAGCACAATAAAAATAAATATTTAGATTTATCAATAGAACCAATATCAACAACACAATGAATATTATAAAATTAAAACAGAGTAATCAATAACAACTAGTTAAACACAAAGAGTAAATAAAATTATTAGATAAGAAGTTTAGAGTAGCCTGGGTTGAAGCACGCAGAGCGCTATCCTTAGAGAGAAAACGCCCCCACTGCACTGGTAATTTTTGAGCCTTATAGTGCGCTCCTCTCCCAAGATACGTCAACCCGTTAGACCGTTCGAGTGCAGCGAAAGATCCCCGAACCAAAGAACACCGCTCCAAAATTATAATTTTTGTAGTAAAAAAATATTGAGAGAGAGAGATAAAATGAGCTTGCTGTATCTGTCTTTTCCTTCGTATTAATTTGTGTATATATGCACAATATTAGGCACCTTTTTTTAACTCAACAGTACGTGCACCAGATTTTTAAGGATTCACAACGTGAGCATTTTGGTAACCAATCGAGTACTGTGCACGTGTAAGTAATTGGAGAAAAATCGTGAGTGTTGGTTTTGGGATAAGGTGCACGTACCTGAAAACTGATATTGATTTTGGAACGTTATATAAAAAGAAGATTAATTATATTAAATATTTAATTTAAATTTTAAATTATAAAATAATTTCTCAACAACTTCTAAAATACAAGAACAACTACATGCAGCCACTAATTTAAATCAATCATCTTTTTTCTTTCAAACGACAAAAACCTAACTTTTTAACTCAATTCGCACCCAACAACTTAACCATTTCAAGGAAAACAATGCATGAAGCTTCTCTAACCTGAAGATTGGCTCAGAAATAGCCAAGAACTAAGAAGAAGCGGAATTTCCTCTCGAAGCTCAACCCGGGAACTTCAATCATTCGAAAGCAAATTTCCTAGTCCAGAGTCCCTCTCTCTAAACTTCTCTCTAAGTTCCCTTTTTTTTTTCTCCTCTCATCAACTGCACACTTATGGCCTATTTATAAAGGTCAGGAGTAGTCAGAACGACCCGTTTCGAATCTGGAACGGCCCGTTCTAGGCTCCTTTATCATGTGTAAAATTCACATGCAGAACGGCCCATTCTGAAACCAGAACGGTCTCTTCTGGCACGTCTAGAACAGCCCGTTCTTAAACTAGAATGACCCGTTCTGAAGTTGAATTTAACTCACAACGACCATATTTGGAACGACCCGTTCTCAACAAGGATTTGTAGGCCTATTTAGTAGTTTGGAACGGCCCGTTCTAACTTAGGAACGACCTGTTCTGGGCTACTAAATCACCCTTGTTTTAGTAGTTTGGAACAACCCGTTCCAATTTTTGGAACGCCCCGTTCCAGTCTACTAACTGCGTTACAGTAAATATTAATCATTACAAAGTAAGTATATACTTTATATCAATAATAAGATTATAAAGAAAAACCTTAATATTTATGTTTGATTTTATTTTGCTTATATACATTAGTTTTAATCCTATTGTTTTAAAATATGTTTTGTAAAAATAATAATTAAAAATAAAAGAATTCTATTGTATAGATACATCTAACAAAATTCATAATAATCAAATTCATAAATTAAGAAATAACTTGTTCTATCTATGTCTCTCTACACAAAAAACACACACACAAATAAAAATATATATATATATATATATATATATATATATATATATATAAATTTGAAGAGAGATTTGTTTGCTCAAGGAGTAAGTCTAATTCAATAACTCATGTTCTACATCAAATTTCAATGATTAAACCGTTAAATCTAAAGTTCTTAATGCATAGGTCAAATCTGCAAATTTTTTAAATATTTGAAAACCATTTGATACTTCATTTCATTAATTCAAATTAATGTATAAAATAATTTTATGATTATCCATCAATTTGAATTAATGAATGAAATATCAAATGATTTTCAAATATTTTAAAAATTTGCAGATTTGATCTATGTATTAAGAACTTTAAATTTAAGGATCGTTAAAATTTGATGTAGAACATGGTTATTGAAAAGAGTAATTATAGGTAGATTTACTCCTAGAATAACCGGATCCCTCCTCTATAAGTTTAATTATACTTTTGATCATTTTATTTTTGTCAATTCATAATTTTAGTCTCTCTATTTTAAAATAGAGTAGTTCATCTATTTTTAAAAATGAAAAATTTTAGTTCTACTATTAATTTGATATTCGTTGATGATCATCACTTAAATAACGTGATATTTCAAGAGTGTCATGTAAATATAAAAAATAAAAAAAAAACAACATAAAAAATCTTTGATTTTATAATTTTAATAAATAATTAATATTTATTTTATTAATAAATCTTATTTTATCTGTTTTTATTTTTATTTATTTTTATCTTTAATTCTCATATTACTAAACGTGACATAAATTAAAAATAAATAAACGTTGAAATTTAATAATTAATAAGTATTAATTTGATAGAAGATCAAAATTTTGTATTTTAAAAATTAAAAAGACTAAATATTTCTATTTTAGATAAAAAAGAAAAGTTATGTAAATTTATATTTTGATAATAATACTTATTTAAAATAAAAGCTAACGGAACTTTAAAAACAGAAAAAAACAATGTATATTCGAATTTAGTAAGAGTATTTGCATATATAAATTCTGTTGTGTAAGGGTTCAGGGTTATGATGAGGAAAGTGTATTTTTTTTTTAACATAATAATAAATATAATACTTATATTTTTGAGAAGAAAATGTAATTTATTGGAAATTGAATAGTTATTGAATTTAAATTTGAGTGTATGAATTAGATTTAGAGTAGATCCATTTATGCATTTGAAATCCTTTAATCATTGAAGGACCCCTCCCACCTTCTGACGCCACCATGCTTCCCACGTGGCACAGACAGCTAGATCCCCCACACACATGCAAATAATGTTGCCAACAACAAAATCACAGCTCCAACATCAACGTTATCTAATTTTTAAAATTACAATGCTCCAAACAGTATAAATTAATCATAAATATTCGTATAAACTAATATATTTATTAAATTTTATAATAATACTTTTAAAAACTTGTGTTGAAAATATTAGCTAACTAATTTACAAATTAATTAAACTCCACGGTGTTAAGAATAAAAATCTCTAATATTATAGAAATTAATAATTAAATTTAAGAGAGATTATTGTAGTACTAATATTTTTGTATTATCAGTTAAAAAGAAATTTAATAGAGGTTATTGTAGTACAAACTAGAATTTATCCATTGAATTTGTCAGATCCACAGAGAAACACAAACTTTTTCTAAATATTGAATAGAAGGATGAGTACTTTAGCCATGGACATGATTTTTAAGGGAAAATTAACGATTCACTATAACTTTAAGAGAAATAATTTAATTATTCACGGATATTATAAAAGGGAAATCATTTATTAAATCACTAAAATGATTATTTTTTAAAATTAATGAATAATTTTAAATTTTATTATAATATTTTTTTTTCGTCCCTAGAATATCTACTGCTAATAACGGTGACTAATCTCCTCGCTACGTTAAATGCACTTCAAAAGATGAGATAGCTGACCTCAAAATTTAACACGACTGCATGTACAAGACATGATAAATTAATTATCTACACCATTTTATATAAACGAGTACTTTATTTAATAGTCATTATGGTCTCCATTTTTTATAAAAAAATTTATCCTTTTTTATTTTACTTAAAATTCTGAATCACTCTTTCTTTTCTAAAGTGTTTTTGGCTTCAAATGTTTATTTATTTTATGTAACTATCCAATTGTTTTTAAATTTTTTTTTATTGAAAATAAATAAAGGTTTGAAACATTTGGAAAACATAAAAAAGAATGATATTCTTATTTTTCAATATAAGATTACCTTAGATCATAATTATAAAGAATCAAATAATTTTTTTTAATATAATTACTTTTAATTAATTCAACATAAATTCAAATTTTATTTCAAATATATTATTTACTTTGAGTGATTAAAGTGAAAACATAGACATTAGAGTTAAAAAGTAAATGAAGAGTATAAAAATAATTTAATTTTAAATAACATTAAAAATTAAAAATTATTACTTATAATTAGATTCAAAGAAAAAAAACTAATTTACTACTTATAATTAAAACTTTAATTAAATTTTTCCTAACTTTCTCTCTCATAAATTATTCAGCCACCACTTAAAAACAATACATCTATTGTTAGAATAAATTATTTTAGTAAACTATTATAAAAAATGATAAATTTATTATACAAGTGTCATGAAGGAAGTTATTATTAATATTTTATTTTAGTAAAATTATTATAAAAATAATACACTTATTGTAATTCTATATCAATAAGTAAAAACCTTAAACTACAACTATTGTGGGTCAAAGGAAATAATTTAAAATTATTTTATTTTATTTTTTCATTTAATAAAATAATATACTTTTAATTTCCCACTAAAGATTAAAATCAGGCAATAATTTTTAAATACTCACGATGAAAAAATGTTGAAAAAAAAAACAACAAAATCTTCCATGTTAATGACTTAATTTTGCAAAGAAAGAAAGAAAGAAAAATAATAAAAAAAATGAATACTTTGAAAAATAAAAAAAGAAAAATCAAATCTCATCTCTTATTCTTTCCACCTTTACGTGCTGTCGTCGACGTCGTCGTCGTCTTCTTCTTCTTCTTCTTCCTCTCTATTTCCCTCACAGCACCATCCAAACAAAGCTTCAAATCAAACCCATTATTCAACGCTCCAAAAGAGAAACCCTAATCCCACGTAGCTACAAGCATAACCCAATCAGATCCCAATCAAGCAATGAAATTATTACCGTAATCACCCAAAAATTTTAAAAGCTAGAGCGCGATGCCGAGCGTGGCCGTGAAACTCTACAGCGTCTTCTTCAAGTTTCTCCTAAAGCACCGTTTGCAGAACCGGATCCAGGCCCCGCCCGAAGAATCCGACCCGTTCGGAATCACGACCCGACCCGACGAATCCGTCGCCGCCGCGAACCCTTCCTTCTCCGACGGCGTCGCCACCAAAGACATCCACATCGACTCCTTAACCTCTCTCTCCGTCCGAATCTTCCTCCCCGATTCCGCGCTCGCCTCGCCCGAACCAAACTCCAAGCCTAACCCCAACCCTAACCGCCGGCCCGAGCCTGGATCCGCCACGCAGGCCGAAGCGGCGTCGTGGCGGCGCTACAGCTACGGGCCCTCGGCTTTGCAGCAGCGCGAGGAGGAGCCGCGGCGGAACAGCCTCAGCGGCGACTCGGAGGGCTCGAATTCGCCGGCGGGCGGGTACCGGGGGTACTCGCCGATGGCGGGGGACGGTCGCCGGAAAAAGTTGCCGGTGGTTTTGCAGTTCCACGGCGGGGGGTGGGTGAGCGGGGGGAACGATTCGGTGGCGAACGATTGCTTCTGCCGGCGGATCGCGAAGCTCTGCGACGCGGTGGTGGTGGCGGTCGGGTACCGGCTGGCGCCGGAGAATCGGTACCCGGCGGCGTTTGAGGATGGGATGAAGGTGCTGAATTGGCTGGCGAAGCAGGCGAATTTGGCGGAGTGTAGTAAGTCTTTGGGGGGGAAGAAGTTGGAGGGTCAGCACAAGCATATTGTTGATTCATTTGGGGCCTCGATGGTTGAGCCTTGGTTGGCTGCTCATGGGAATCCATCAAGGTTGAAACTTATACTTTTTTGTTATCACCTTTTTGTTTGATTTATATCCTTATACTAATGCTGTAGTAGATTGATCTGTTTGTACATTTTGTAATTTCAGATTGGGGGTGGTAGGAATATGATGATTCTAGTTGTGATTTAGATGAAATGTTGTAGTGTTTTTTTCTTCCCTAGAGCGTTGATAATGATTAGAGAGTGTAGAGTAATAATGTAGCAAATTGGTCGAGGGATCTGTGGGTTAGGGAGGGGGTGATAGGCTGTGTAGTGAGTGGGGTTTTTGAATTTGATGGCAGCAAGTTTGGGTTGGGCCTTGGGATAATAACCAATCTGATGTTGATTGCAAATGAACTAGTCTTTAATTTAGGTTCTCTTCGGATAAACCTCTTCATGAATATTATAAAGGAAAAAGAAAATAAGAAGATAAAATGAATTAAAGTTCATCTATAAGTTAAAAACAGCTTATGCCGTTCAACTTTCATAGAATCTCTTTCAACTAATTTCTCCAAAAAAGTTGAGGTACATAAGTTGAATTTAATTTATGATAGAAGATTAATTTATTAGTGCAAGATAAAAAATAGTACAAGACAAGAAGTATTCAAGTAACAGGACAATTTTTAATCTTTTAATTTATTTGATGTATAACATATAACACAATAAAATAATGTGAATTTTACTAGAATACCCTTTTCAATAGATTAAAGCATTGTAGAACCTAGAATACCTAAATCTGTGCTTCACCACTTTCATTGATATTGCTCTGTTATCCACCCAACTTCTACTTTGAGGTCAGTAGCAACAAGGGTGCCATGTCTTCTTTGTGGTGGAAAAAAGGACAAGTTCTAGTTCAGAAAAGAGGACAAGAGATGGACATTTATTCAAGATTGTATCTCCTTTCCCTTCCTCACCCATGGCCAACTACAAAATTGATATTTTCTCCTCTAAATTTTGTGCCCTCAATTTTAGGGAAAAGTACTGATTCCCCTCCCATGTCCTAGTGGCCAATCTCAACCAAACAATTCCACAAAAGCTTAAGATACTAGGCATAATCTAGTCCAGGTTCATAACATTTCACTCCAAAAAAGCTTAAGATACTAGGCATAGAAATGTGAGTGTGAGAAATGTTATGAACTTGGACTAGATTGTGCATTTCTGTATTGCCACTTTGATTGGTAAGGAAGAAAAAATTGCCCCAAAACATCATGTGGGAGATTTTCGAAAAGACTAAGATCCAATGACTTCCTTCTGGTTCCCTTGGATCATGGAACTTTTTGGACGAGGTTGGCCACTAGGAAATGGGAGGGAATTAATACTCTTAAGAAAGTGAGTTTGGATCTAACTCAACCTTACAAACTAACTTGTAAGGTGAGAGTTGCCTCTACTTATATATACTATTATGACTTTATTCTTAGACGATATGGGATCTCCAACACCTCCCTCCCCTCACGTTGAGGACTGAACATCTCAAGCATGAAGTTTGTAGGATTGGACATTTGCGGGTGGTCTAATAATGGCTTGATAGCGGGTGGTTGATAAGTCCACTAACAATAATCGCTAGAATATAGGCTTTGATACCATCTTAAGAAAGTGAGATCGGACCTAATTCAACCCTACAAACTGGCTTGTAAAGTGAGAATTGCTTTCACTTATATACCCTATTATGGTCTTAGACGACATGAGATCTCCAACAAATACTTTTTCCTAAATTTGAGGGCACAAAATTTGGAGGTGGTATTGATTTTGTAGTTGGCTTTGGGTGAGGAAGGGAAATAAGATACAGTCTTGAAGAAAGGTTAAATCTTGTCTTCCTCTTTTTCAAACTTGAACTTGGACACCACAAAGAAGAAATGCCACCCTTGTTGTAGACTTGGAAGTAAAAGTTTGGTGGATAACAAAATGTGATCAATGAAAGGGGTGAAACACGAATAAAGGTATTCCAGGTTTTATGATGCTTTAATCTATTGAAAAGGGTATTCCAGTAAAATTCACATTATTGGGTTTGTTTGTTTAAATTTAAAAAGAAGTGTTTCCAAACAAGTGCTATTAAAAATATAATTTTTTAAGAAGCAAATAGGAGTTGCTTCTTAAATAAGGTAGAAAACTGCTTATTTTAAAAAAAGAAGTTTAATCATACACATCAAAAAGTAAAATAAGTGCTTATTTTATTTAAGAAAAAGCGCTTTTAAAAGATTTTTTTGTAAACAAACAGACCCATTCTCTGTTTTACATCAAATATTTGCAAGATAAAAAATTGTCCAGTCACTTGAATAGTTGTCTTGTACTATTCTTTGTATTTTGTACTTCAGCATCTAACACATCCTTAGTGTCATGCAGGAAGAAGCCTTTTGAGTTATTCTTGCACTTTGTTTCTCTTGTTTGATTTACTTGCATTTTAGGGAAGTTTCAGATTTGAAGCAACTAGTTACCGGCCCAAGTGTTCTTTAATAAAATGGCCTTTGGAGGAATCTTTGTGTGCCATTATATAGATCTGATCATTGGATTCCTATGAAGCACGGATACTTCAATTTGCTTCACGTATCCGTATCTGATACGTATCCGATACGATACTCTTAGATACTTAACCGATACGTGTCAATGAAGTATCCTAGCTTTTAAAAATATTATAAAAGTTTTATTCAATTTTGATACTTTCAGATACTTCACTGATACTTATTAGTGATACATATCAATAAAGTGTTCAAATTTTTAAAAAATTATGAAATATCCATTACAGCTAAATAAGATATATAAGCATGTTTAATATAGAAACATAGAACTATTGGTCCTTGATGAACTGTAAATGAAAATTGTCTTCTATATAGATAATTTCAAGAAAGGAATGATATTGGTAATATTATTTCTATTTGTAAATAATAAAAAGTAATTTATGATGAAATGATTTATAATTTATTTACTTTTAGTAGTGTACAATAAGTATGTTTTTAATTTGGATTTGCAAAATAGCAATTATATATTTAATATTTACGAATTTTGATCAAAATTATAAGTACACATTTATTATATTGTATGAACATTAATACATATAATGACACGTATCTTACAAGTATCGTATTTTATATATTTTTAAATAATCGTATCGCCGTATCGGATACGTGTCGTATCCGATACGCGTATCGTATGGGTGCATCATAGTTGGATTCATATATACGGTTTGGGATTCAGTTATTGCAGAGACTAGAGAGAGAATTCTGTTACGTGTTTTTAGGGGGTGTAACAGTCATGGTATGTTCATCCTATGTTGTCAATTGTGGCTGCTATTGTGGTGGAGCTGAGCGGAGCAGCTCCTTGCTGCTACAGTAACCCCGTAGCAGGGTGTTTCACTGGAGCGGAGTAGTTGAGGTGGAGCCGTTTACAAAAAATAAAAAATACTTCACTTAATGAGAGTGTTAATTTTTTTTTCCTGTTCTCTTCTTATCTTATTTTTTTTTCTCTCTTCTATTACCCTTTGTTGTTTTTCTTTCTTTTCCATCCTTTCCTTTTTCTCTTCCTTTTTTATTTATTTATTGTTGGCAGCAGCAATTTTTGTTATTCTGTTCAGTTTCTTCACTTGAATGGTTTTGTTCTTTGGTGGTCAGCAAAATCATGGCCCAACCAAATGCTGTTCAACAAAAAATTCAGAGCTCTGGTGATGCTGGTACTGATACACCGTCAGTGGTCAACAGGATGGGGATTGAATTTTAATGTTTACTTTTTAGTTACTTAGTACTCCCTCCGTTTTTTTTTTCATTATCTTTAAGATTATGCACAAGAATTAAGACAATGATTGATATTTTAGTTTTTCAAAGTATTCATTACATATTTTCCTGTTATACCCTTTAGGTGGTTAGAGAAGAAATAGGTACATTAGAAAATGAATAGACACATTGTTTAGTAAACATGCATTAATTATCAAGAGTAAAAATGAAAAAGAAAATTAATAAGTCATTAGTTTTAGAAAAGTGACAATGAAAAAAAAAAGTAACAAAATCTGACAAAATGACTATGAAAAAAAAATGGATGGAGTACTTTAAATACTTTAGGGTTTAGCTATAGATGATTTAAAGCATTAAGCACCTTGTCTCCTTTACTTTTTTTATTTATTTTTGTTTAAGTACTATCAACTTTTATTATTGAAAATGATTAATGCATGAATTTTGAGTTATTTTTTTTAATTTCTTTTTAACTTATATATATATATATATATTATTGGTGAAACGAAATTTCTTACTTGTCTATAGTTGTTTTGCAACTCTTCACTGGTATAATAACACATTTTCTCATCTCACCTAAAATGGAATTGATTAGTGTCTATAGGAATAGGCTGCATTTTCATCTAATCTAAAGAGATTATGTTCGACTTGAGTAATTTCACTTTTAGATTGTGTCTGTACTGTAGCTAATGTAACGTTCTAGAGATGCTGAAAAACACATAGGCATCGAGAGAGAGCAGGTAAAGCGATGATGCTGTGAAGAATATTCTTCAGGTGGATGCCACTTGATAGTAGCACAGGTCATCCTGCACTATAGGATGGGAAAATTAGAGGATTTTGATGATAAAAGAATTAAGGCTGGTGGATCTACGATGCTTAAACAGTTGTTTATCTGAACCTTTTTCTCCTTGGACTTGACCTTTTCTCGGTTTAGTCTGATGCTTTATTTGCTATATTTATTGTCCGTGTCAAGTTTTTTTTTCCCCTTTTAATTTCCAAATTTTCATTACGTTTTATTTACTAGATTTTTTGTATTTGTTTCCTGTGCTTTCCTTTATGTACATTAATTAATAGCATCCCAGCCATTCCTTTGGAACTGAGTTTTGAATTTTTTTGTTAAAAAACATTTTAAAGGTACAGGATTTTGTCTCAATCCTAGGTGATGCTAGTTTATTCCAATTTTTGTATGCAGGTCTAAAACTAACAATCAAAAACTACTATATTGATAGGGTACACGGGCTTATAATGGAGCCTAATATAATGCTTCTCATGAAGCTTCATCCATTGTCTCATTTGGAGGGGTTCTTACTTCTTACATGGGCTTCCAATATGTCTTTCTGGGTTACTTTTACATGCTGTTTTATAGCTCAGTTTCAACCAAGAATCTCGTCTTCTTTAATCTTTTCTACCTGTATGTCTGCTAGCCTACCTTAACTTTCTATTCCTTAACAGATTTGGGTATCTTCCTTTAACGACCCCAATATATAAACCATGAAATTTGTTTTGGGAATCAGTCTTATTCTGCTTAATTTACCCATTCTTAATATTCTTTATATTTTAAATTTTCTTAAAAATAGAAATTTTCAAATAGTAAATTTATTTACAGCATATATTAGGTAATCTTCATCTAAGTGATCGGGGTTTATTAAGAGGATGCTTGTTTTGCTTGACTATTGCTCAAGATTTTATATTACCTTCTTTGGACATGGACAAATATATTTTAGAATGCTAGGCCTCTTCAGAAATGGTCTTGTTTGAAGGCCAGAAAAAAAAGGAAGTTGAAGGGTAACATTTTTGTAGATAAGCTGTTGTGTTGCCTGTTTCCTAATTTTTTTTTTCTGGTCAGGAGTTGTGTGCTACACTACTTCAGTGCTTAACCTTTTCTTTTTCCTGTTATCAGATGTGTTCTTCTTGGTGTGAGTTGTGGTGCAAATATTGCAAACTACGTGGCTCGGAAAGCTGTAGAAGCAGGTAATCTTCTGGACCCTGTCAAGGTGGTGGCACAGGTCCTGATGTATCCATTTTTTATTGGAAGTGTACCCACTCGATCCGAAATAAAGTTGGCAAACTCTTACTTTTATGACAAGGCAATGTGTTTGCTAGCATGGAAACTATTCCTACCAGAGGAAGAGTTTAGCCTAGACCATCCAGCCGCCAATCCCCTAGTCCCAGGCCATGGTCCTCCTTTAAAGCAGATGCCTCCAACATTGACAGTGGTGGCAGAACATGACTGGATGAGGGACCGTGCCATTGCTTATTCGGAGGAGCTTAGGAAGGTGAATGTTGATGCACCTGTTTATGAGTATAAAGATGCAGTCCATGAATTTGCCACACTTGACATACTTCTCAAAAGCCCTCAGGCCCAGGTTTGTGCTGAGGACATCGCCATCTGGGTCAAGAAATACATTTCGCTTCGAGGTCATGAATTCTCATATTGAGGTAGGATATACCACGGGTTAAGACGATAGTCAGTGAGAAAATCTTTTCCCCATCTTTGAAATAATCTTAAGGTCGATCTTCTGCTACCAGTATATATGCCTGGGGAATATGTGATTATAGTACATGATTTGTATTGATGGTTGACAAGGTTCTGCTGTCCTCTATGTTGACCGGTTCCATGTTCCCTCCACCTGTCAGTTTTTGTTGTAAGATAGAGTTGTTCGAGAGCGGATTAGTTGAGCCAGTGAGAGATGCATTCATCTCTTGCACACCCTTGTTCCATTTTTTTTTGTTGTATTATGATGTACTATTTCTTACGATATAAATTTTAGTGCTCTATTCTTTGAGCATTAGGTTAATCATGCAGTCTCCGGTCTATTCTCCCATATACACGGCCCTTGGAGTGGTGGGAATTCATAGTAAATTAATCTTTGTACAAGAGACCAGTTCTTAGTTCTTCGATATAATTGAGACTTAAGGCTAAAAAAGCAATTTCCAAGAAGATACCTTCTATTGATGGTCTCTAGGACGAAGATATGGTCTTTCTTTAATAATAATATTAGCCAAAAGCTAGAACCGATTTTGCTTAGTTTACTTTGTTGTTCACAATGCTGGTGTCCAATGAAGGACAATTATTTCATCGTTATCTTCTTGTTGATTGTTAAGTTTTAGTCGTACAGCCACTATAAATATGCTATGATCTTCACCTGATTGCCTCGGCTATTATCACAAATCTTGAGATAATTGCCCACACTTTCCTCCCCTAGAATTTTTCTAGGGTGAGGAACCATGTGGAGGTTGAATCCAGACATTGAACCTCCAATGAAGTGAAGAGATGGATCATCCGTTTATCATGATTAAAACATGAAAAAACCATCTTCATAGTTCATACCCAAGCCAAACCAGTTTGGCTTGATGGTCTCAATATTGGAAGCACTTTGAGGGAATGGGAGCCACTGGCCCAGTGGGGTATGAACAGGTTGATCAATCTGTCAGATCTTCTGGGCTTATTTGCAAAGGTGGCATCTCTGCTGTGTGTCCTGTAACCATGAGTTCACTACAACGTTACTATGGTTGTGGGAAGTCTCAAGACGAAACAGTGGAAGAAGAAAAATGGTTGTACATTATTATGTATCATATAACCATATTTACGCTTGTTTGAGGAAGTGGAAAAATAGTGTGCTGAACTACGTGTGTGTTGTTTTATCCAAAAAATTATCTAAAAAGTTGTGGTAAAAAAGTTCCTGTGTCATGATATTATCACTAAATTAAGTGTACTATGTTTTACTTGACTTTAAGTAAATTAAGATGTTCTTTAAATAAAGGAAAATAACAACTAATATACTGGGGTCATACTCTGCTATTATTGATTTAAGATTTATCGAGAATTATAAAATCATGAATGAAACATATTTAATATGATGGGACTTACAAAGTTTTGTAAATTTAATTTTTAATAAATTTTAATTAATAATATTTTTAGGATGAATGTATTGCTAGCATATTTTTTTAAAAATATCTTATTCAATTTAAAGAAATTCTAAACACATTATCATCACTATCACTGGTATTATCATTATTATTATCTTTGTTATTATTATTGTTCTCATAACTCTTTATTATCATCTTGTCATCGTGTGTCAATTGCAGGAACAATGATAAATATTAATGACTTTGACAAGTTATTTTTAATTTTAGTTGCATTATTTTGTTATTTGTGATATAAAAGTTATTATTGAAAATTCTTATTTTCTCATCTTAATAATTTCTTATTTAAAACAACCGACTTCTCTCTTCTGCTGTTATGTGTAAAGTAAGTGAAGTCAAAATCATGGAAACAAAGAAAGAGATATTAAACGTATTTATTTATTTATTTTTTTTGTCAATTCCGTATTTCAGACCTTATAATCATTAAACAATAGGCTCGATTAATTATATTAAACTTTGGGAAGTGAAATTAATTTATCCTTTTTTAATGTGTTTGCATAGTAAGCGTATGATTTAACAAAATGAAATATTATACGAGTCTAACCAAACTAAAGAGATTTAACAATTCCTAAAAGAAGTCTCCACATCCTAACCTAATCATTACAACTAACAAACTAATAATTATTTTTATTAAGTTTGTTGAGATGTCACTATCAAAGTCATACGACTTATATTTAACAACTTGGATGGCTAACTTTGGTTAGGTTTGTACGTCTAAACCACTTGCATGAGCAAGTGGACGTCCAAACCTATGGACAATGAAAAAATTTGGGCCATTCAAACCTAAATAAGTCTATGACTTTAACTAGTTACACCTCCTCTAAACTATTAATTACACTATTAAAGAAAAAATATACAAGGACAACATTCCTATATTACTTGACCTAAAATACAAGGTCAAAAATAACCTATATAATATATACAATAGAAGGCTAAACAACTAGGAGAACACATAATTTATGCTCATGAAGTACATCCTCTTTAGTAACTTCCTCTAACCTTCTAACCATAAACCTTGTCAAAGGTCATATGGCCTTTAAGGATGGTCTTCCATCAGAGAGAGAAAATAAAGTATGAGATATAAAAGAGAAGCAAAGTTAAACGAAAGAGATAAAAGAAAGAGAGAAATAAAAGATATATAGGTAAGATAAAAAAGAAAAAAATATGAAGAATTTAAATTTCTTACAACATATTAGGTTGTTTGTATTTCATTTAGAACAAGATAAGACGAATCTATCAGCTGGAGCCTGAGGAATCAGATGCAAGACTAAAACAGGCATCATATGAGACGGAAGTCAGCTAAACATCAACATGATTTTGCAAAATCATCAGATAGAGCCAAACGAACAAGCAGACGAAGTCATCACTAGCAGACAAAGAAATCAAAACTAAAATGTGTATCCAAACGTAGTCAAAAAATAATGAAGCGTGTCTGAAGTCCACTAATCACATCGAGTGAAATCATACAAGAAACACAAAAGGACATCAAACGTGAATACAGAAAGAAGAAAAATAGGCAAGCGTGGATTCACAAGTCAAAGTTGCGTGCGTCAGAGAAAGGACACCTACTTTTCAGAAAAAGACAGCACCTCGACAGCTAAACTGATGAGAAAAATAGAAATATGCCTAGATCATGATTGAAGTCAGACATTGAAATAATCAACTACAAAAAAGGACTTCATGTATACACGCAAACATTTAATGTAAGATCAAATGCATTAAATGAAAAGATTTACATAGCCATGAACAAGCCTCCATCTGCAACGACATGAAGCCCCGCTCCAACGGGAAAATTTTAGTTCAAACAACGGGCAGATTTATCAACAGGCTATAAGTATCAAGGCATAGAAGAAGAAGAAGCAGAGAATAGAAAAGAGAAAACTTGCAATAAGAAAAAGAAAGCGAAAGAGTATAAGCTGCATTTCTTCTCAAAGCATTTCCTGTATATCTGTGTAAAAACTAAGATAGCCAATCTTAGTGAGTGTTGTTAATATCCTATCCTCTTTACGAGAGTAAACACAACACTTATACACTTATTCCTGTAAAACAAAGGTTACGCACCTTAGTGAGTGTAAAAACTATTTTATCCTCTCTGTGAGAGTTGCAAACACACTCAACACCCTCATTTGTTGTAAATCCTGAAGAGGCTGATAGAAAGAATACTTGTGAACCAGAAGTGGTTGAGAATACTAGCGCTAGTAAGTGAAGCTAGCGGACCAGAAGCGGTCAAGAATACTTGGAGAACCAGAAGTGGTTAAGAATACTAGCCTCGACAATTTGACGAGCCAGAAGTGGTTGAGAATACTTGTAATCCTTTGTGATTAGTGGAACCCTTCAGTTGAAGGAAACTGGACATAGCTCAGATTGAGTGAACTAGTATAAATGTCTGTGCATACCTTTTTCTATACTCACTTCGTTTTCATCCATCTTCTTTTCAACAAACTGTTAGACAAAAACACAACTGCTTATCTTGATTAAGAAACAATTGTTTTTATTAGACGATAAAACCTTTTAGATGGAAAAAAAACTCACACAACTTGTTTCTTAAAGTAGACGATCAGTTTTGTTAGAAAAATTTTTTAGTCAGACAAGCCTACACAAGTTTTCAACCGTGATTGAATACTCTATTCATTAAAAAAAATATTGTTGCAAGAAGATGAGTGTTGAAGAGTATAGACAAGATTTTTCAGCATGTTTTATCCTCACACGCACACTTTCTAGGAAACTTCCTAGAAGGTCACCCATCCTTAAATAACTCCAAGTCAAGCACACTTAACTATGGAGTTCTTATGGGACAAGCTGCCAAAAAATAGATGCATCTTGTTGGTATAGGTAGTACAAATTAATTCCTTTAAGTCATTCTCAACTATACAATTTCATACTTGTACAATCTCTGGATCCCTCTCATTTTGGTGTGTCTGGGTTGTTACAAGCCCACCAGCTTTCGCTTGGTTTGTCCTCGAATCACACCGTATTGGGAGAGAGGACCTACTCTGATACCATTTGTAAAACCACTCAGATTTGACCTCTTAACGGCTCCACTCCACGATATTTTACATGATGACACTTCATGTAACTTCTCGTTAGTTAGAACCCTTCACCGATTAGAATCCTCAATGGGTAGCCTTTTCTAAGATGTTTGTCCACTTTTAGGATCAAGGATTGACCCATAAACTAACATAAGACTTTTCAACATGCTTTATCCTTACTCACGTTTTTTAGGAAACTTCCCAAAAAGGTCACCCATCCCTAAATTACTCAAAGTTAAGCACATTTAACTATGGAATTCTTATGGGATAAGCTACCAAAAAGTAGATGCATCTTGTTGGTATAGGTAGTACAAATTAATTCCTTTAAGTCATTCTCAACTATACAATCTTATACTTGTACAACCTCTAGATCCCTCTTATTCCGGTGTGTCCAGGTTGTTATAATTATCTTCATACCATAGATAAGAGCATGGAGAGGAGGAGTACACTTCTAAGAGTCACTCCAAGAGTGAACCATCAAAAGAAAAGAGTGAGAAAAATAAACTCTCTAATAAGAAGGAAACTCCTAACACTAATTCTAAGACTAGTAAAATTAGATGTTTTAAGTGTGTAGGAAAAAGTCACATTATCTCTCAATGCCTCACTAAAAGGACCATAATCTTAAGGAGAAAATACCACTATAGTAGTCGAGAGGAGAATACACCTTCTTCCTCCACCTCTACTGGTAGTGAAAAAAAAGGGGTAAAAAACTCTAATGAAGAAGAAGCCTATCCTTGTGATGGTGAGCTCTCATTGATTTAAAGGCTTCTTGGAAGTCAACCTCATGAAATTAACACTCCACAAAGAGAGTATATCTTTCACACAAGATGTAAAATTTTAGATCAAACTTGTTCTTTCATTGTTGATAGTGGCTCATGTTCCAATTGTTGTAGCGCAAGGTTGATTGCTAAGTTAGCCATCACTACCATTCCTCATCCAAAACCTTATAAGCTTCAATGGCTTAATAAAAAGGAGGATATGGTAGTGAATCAACAAGTGAAGGTTAAGTTTTCTATTGGGAATTATAAAGATAAAGTTTTATGTGATGTAGTTCCTATGGAAGCTTGCCATATTTTGTTAGGAAGGCCATGACAATTTGATAGAAAAACCATACATAATGGCCTTACTAATGAAATATCCCTCACTCATAAGATAAAATTTTTGTATTACAACCTCTTACATCTACCCAAGTGGAAGAGGACGAAATACAAATGAAAGTTATCAGGGAAAAAGAAAATGAGAAAATACAAAAGAAAGAAAAACAACTCCTAGATGGTGAGAGGAGTGAAAATGAAAAAAATATTTCTTCTCAAGTGATTGCTAAAAAAATAGTGATTTTTATATAAAAAATCAAATCAAAAGAACTCTCTATCTTAAGCAATCCTATACCACACCACTCAATGAGTTGGAAAAGAACGTTTTCCCTTCCTTTTGGATGGAAAGCTTGAGTAGACTTTTCAACCCTCAAAGTATGAACTCTCCAATTTAGCTCTTTTAAACATTTCTAAAACTTTTGAGCTAGAATATTTTGCATATGGTTTAGGTGTGGAAGCTATTTTGTTGAAGAGTGGGTACCCTATTGCTTCTTTAAAGATAACTCCTTTTGGTGCCAGTCTCAACTATCCCGCTTATAACCAAGAGTTCAATTCTTTTTTTCCAAGCCTTCAAATCTTGGGAACAACACCTTGTTCTTAAGAAGTTCCTTACTCATGGTGGTTCTAGATCATCTCAATCTTTAAGAAGATAAGGGACTAAATAGTTTATTTTCTAGGAGCCTAGGTGATCACATAAGACACCTAAAACAATTTTTTAGAACTTAGTAATAAACCTCCTTTAGAAAAACAAGAAAAATATAATTTTACTATAGATAATATAGTAGGACTTATAGGGGTTCAAGAGGACCCCAAGAAAATAAAAATCCTCAGGGATATGTCTCACCCACACTTGGATAAGATAAAAAGGTTTAAAAAAATTTATCATAAAGAAAATAACATTCTAATGCTTGCATTTTAATTTCTTTTGTAGATGTTAAAGAAGAAGAGGCTTGTGATTGAGGACAAGTCCTCTTGAAGAGGGATGGATGATGACATCATGCCTAAGGGCTAAGTTGTAACACCCTCTACCATGCATGTCATAACACATGATATATTATAAACTGAAATACCTCAAATATAATAATTAAACTCAAAACTCATACATGTAGAAGGAATCACATTTTAACATAAACTAAACTTAACGAAAATAACAATTATAATGAAAATAAAAATTAAAAGACTCAAAATAAATAGCAAGAATCTAATCCTAACATAATCTACAAAAATATAAAATTAAAGAAAAATAAATTTAAATATAATTAACATTTATATATAATTCTAACATAATCTACAAAAATATAAAATTTTAGCTAATTTATTTATTTTAAAATTTTCTTTATTTAAAATATAATATTTATATTCATCTTTGTTAAATTTCTTATATATTAGTATCAAAAGTATGAATAAAAAACAGTTAAAATTTTTAAATTAAATATACGATTACAATATGAAATAAATTAAAATATATTTGATTATAATATTATTTAAATAAATAAAATTTGAAGAAATCATAATATAATATTTTAAATAATTTATTTTTTTTGTAAGAAATTTATATCATTATACTAAAAAATGATTCTAATATAAATTTGTACATTTTTTTTAATCATTTCATCATAAAACTCTATAATAAAAAAATTAATTATGTTCAATTTTTTATCA
Organism: Cajanus cajan; assembly: GCF_000230855.2. Taxonomy (NCBI): domain Eukaryota; kingdom Viridiplantae; phylum Streptophyta; class Magnoliopsida; order Fabales; family Fabaceae; genus Cajanus; species Cajanus cajan. The sequence continues at coordinate 17,855,003 of NC_138518.1, read as the reverse complement.
TATTTCATATTCAACCATATTTTTATAAAGTAAATTATTAAATATACCAAAAATACTTATTTATTTCAACAAATTAAGTTTTTAATCAAATTTAAAATATTTCACAAAATTTTAGTGAATAATAAAATAATAAATGTGATAAATATTCAATTCATAAAATTTAAAATGTAAAATAAAAATAATAACTAACAGACATATATCATAGTTAATCCTAAATTCAAACACTAAACAAAAAATAAAATCATTGAAAACATTTATTTAATTCTACACATGAAGTAATTAACTAAATATACAATACATTACAAAATAATTTCAAAATAATAAAACAATCACAATCATAAATATTTCATTATTCATATTTAAACCATAAGTTAACAATCATTATGAAATAAATTAAAATTTTAAATTTAATAAGTGTAACTAACCTTGAATGAAAGTATAAATCGGGAACAACAACTTATGAAATTGGATTAAAACCAACTTGCAAAATAAATTCAGAATATATATTAAAAATAAATAAAATCACATATCAAAAGCCAAAAAAAAATATATAACAACTAATAATAAAAACACAAATGAAAATAAATATATCACTTAATTAGAGAAACTACCAACAAGATAAAATACTTGATAAACTATGAAAGAAATAAAATTTTAGACAAAATGTTTGGATGAAGGAGAAGCCAACAATAGTAACAATAGCAACAATTTTTTTAAGCACCCTCAAGAAGAAGAGCAAAATGTGAAACAAAATAAAAGACTCTAATAAAAGATCAAGGAGAAGAGAAGGACACAATAACAAAAAAAAATTTTAAGTGCAGGAAGAATAAAATATGAGCCAAGTGAAGAAACATAAGGGAAGGTGTGATAGTATTATATGGAAGGAGGAGAAGAGAGAAAAGAGGTGCATTTTTGAATTTTAAACAATTGCTCCTTGGTGAGCTTGCAACATGCTATAGAGTTGCACTACACAGGATAGGATGATTGAGACACATGGATGAAGAACATGTTAGGAAACAGTATGCAAATAACCTTTGGGGGGTTAGTGTTATTAACATACAAAAATGAAAAGAAAATATGCCCCCTTGAGTGCCATTTAACAAAAACATAAAATTAAAATTAAAATTAAACAATGCACCACCCTCCTTGCCTTGTTAATAAATAATAATTTTTTTTAAACAATGCATTCAACCTCCCTCTACCTTATTAAAATATAAGAAAAAATTATGAACAATCTTTTGTATACAATTGATCCAACAGACTATACTTAGGAGTATGTTTTTTTTTTTTGTTATTTTTTGTTCCCATGTATTGCACTCACCCCAGAGGCGTTTTGTTTCCAATGTTGCTGCTTATGTGATAGAAATAATTTATTTTAATAATTAATTTTTTAAATAATTTATTATTATTTTTATTTATTTTAGCTGAAAAGCCAATTTATAACACAATGCATGCACACATTGTGTTCATTATTGACTTGCAAGAGGATTGACTGGATAGATTGAAATCTTTCTTTGGGCTTTTCTATTAAAATTTACAAACGTAATTAAAATATAACCATTTATTTTTAAAAATTATTTATCCTCTAAATGGCGTTACTAACTTTTGCACAAATAAATGATTTCTTTATTAATTACGGATGGTTTCTGCATGAATATTTCCTCTGTATTAATCCTGAAATAATTGTGTAAAAATAAGTTTGATAATTGATGGTTAAAATACTTTTTTAATTTTAATAGTTTAATTTATTTTATCTTTTAGTTTTTTTTTTAATTTAAAATAGTTATTTTTAATTTTTTTTCCCTATATTTATATTTTTCAATCCTTTTTAGTCTTATAGTTTAAAATAGTTTTTCCTCTGTCGTACACTTGCAATTTTTTAATCTTTTTAGTCTATATTATTAATTTTTTTGTAACGTTGTCTGTTTTGTATTGACATAGTAGAAGTCTTCAATTTTGTGAAGGTAAAATAAATGGTGTCTTAATAATGAGTGTAGCAGGTGAGGGTACAAAAAAGACACAAAGCGTCAAGAAAGTAATTCCATCGAAATAAATTTGACATCAAACACACAAAGTTTAATTAATATCTATGTTATGTTAACACAAAAGAGACAACTTTTGCAAAAAATAATTTTAATGATAAGGACTAAAATGATTACAAAAGTGCAAGTAAAAGGATTAACAAAATCTATCTTAAACTATAGGGATTAAAAATGATTGAAAAAGATCAGTATAGGTCTATAAGGACTAAAAAAATCAACTTTAAACTATAGGGACTGAAAGATAAAATGAGTAAATTTTATAGAAAATAAAAAAATACTTTAACCTTATTTAATTGAGATAATTTATTTAGACACAAAAAAGGGAGACAAATTAATGATTTTTTTTTATTAGAATTTCAAATAAAATATTTTGATCTATTATAATCGAACTTAATATAGAAAGTTTATAACAAATTACAAATCCACAAACAATTGAACTATCATTAAACTTTTAGTATTAATTCTTTTGATAAATAATTATTATATATTTTTAATTTACAAATATGATATATTAAATTTTAAAAGAAAAAGTTTCGCTTTTAATTAAACTTTTTGTTTTGTGTTATTTGGTTTTTTATGTTTTAAGTTTTAACTTTTTAAGAAAACTTGCTTTTACCGATTCTACATGAAGTGATTATTTGGTGAGACTTTTGGTTTGATTATGTATGTCTCAAATATTCTCTCGAAAGCCATTGATGTTTTAGTGCAAACACATAACTTACACCTAATTTTCTTAACTCACGTGATCACATAGCCACAATCATATCATATATATTGTTCTATGCTATGTTTCCAAATTGTCATCTCATGTTGATCTTCTCTACTCTCACATTCACTAAGTTCTATTGCTCTCATTTCTTTGAGTAAGCCAAACCAAAGAGAGATAATGAGTTAAAAGATCATGATTGGTATCAATGGTAATCCAATAATTGATTCCATTTTCTTATTTTTCTCAATATTTTTGGAATCGTGATAAAGTATCTACTTTATCAATTGACAATGTAAAAGAAAAAATAAATAAATAAAAGAGAACATTGTCAATGTTATTTGTAAGTTACATGATAATAATGACATGTAACATTTGTGCACTTGATGATGAAGGATTTGGAAGGATTGGCCCTTTGATTGCTAGGGTGGCATTGCAGAGAGATGATGTGGAGCCTCTCTACTTAGTTCATATGGGTTTGTGGATGATGTTTAATTCTTCATTCAAGTAGCATGGATTTTGCTAATATGATATTTAATTATATTATGTTTGTTCAAAAGTCTCACAATATCCATTTTAGTTAAAAGGGGTGAGGTTTAAATACATGTTGGATAACTTTACTTAATACACTAATTATTTTTAAGACTAAATCTAACAACGCTTATTTGTTAACTTTTAACCACTGGTCAAATAAAAAAATATATGTAATGTGATCATGAACTAAAGATATTATCTTACTTTGTATGATACATACGCCAAATAAAATGTATAAGACTGAATATATGAGAATATCAATTTATCCGAATGACTTTTATTTTGCTAGATTTACAAATTGTAATATAGAGTACTCATTTGTTTAAATTTTAATCTATGATCATTCTAGTAATCAGACATTAATAAGTTTTTTCCATTAGTAATTTGAACTTATTCCCTGCAAAATTACATGTTCAAATATGACACTGTTCATGGTCAATTCAAAAACTGTGAGACCAAGTTAAAGGATAGTAAGACCCTTCTCTTTGGTGATAGCCTGATCACTGTTTTTGGTATTAGGTATGTTTTAATTTTATATACTGGTATTAAGTAAATTAGATGTGCATACACACCATGAAACAATATTTGAGGATAAAATTGTTTTCTTATTTTATTAGGAACCCTGAGGAAATTCCTTAGGGTGAGGTTGGAGCTGATTTTGTTGTTGAGTCCATTGGGGTTTTCACAGATAAAGACAAGGAAACTGCCTACTTGAAGGTTTGTCATTAGGATTTCACATCACATGATGTTGTGAACCAATTATTAAAGAGATTGTCACTATCTATATTGAGTGTTTAGTAAAATATTAAAGGGTAAAGTTTTCATAATTATATCTTTGCAAGCTATGTTTTCAATCTAACATGATTTCAAAATCCAAATATTATTGATAATATGGGGGAATTGTTCATCTTACACATGGTTTTTCTATGTTTCTTTTGAATGCTTTTAGAATACATTTACTTGTTTTGAGAGACAAGTTCAAGAACAATTTATTAACCAATGTTTGGGAAATTTTTGGGTGGGGTTTTAATTCTTAGTGTCTTCATAGTTAAAACATTGTTTTATCTCATTTGTAGTCTTTTCTCTTAATTTTGTGGTCATGACCTTCTTATTAGGGTGGTGCAAAAAAGGTTATTATTTCTGCTCCAAGTAAGGATGCCCCAATGTTTATCGTTAGGGTCAATGAGCAGGAATATAATTTAGATATTACTATTGTTTCTAATGCTAGCTGCACAACCAATTGTCTTGCTCCACTTGCAAAGGTAGTATATCCAATAATTTCTTAAAGTTGAAAAGAAATATTTTCAATTTTTCATTATATATGGAAAAAAATTCTCATTGAAGTCACCTTGTTGAAATATATTTAGGTTATTCAAGACAAATTTAGTATTGTTGAGGGCCTTAATTATGAGCACTGTTCACTCTATTATTGGTAAGTGTGTAATGTTTTGCATTCCTTTTAATTTCACATGATTCATATATATTTTCTCTTTATATGTTACATAGCCACTCAAAAGAGTGTTGATGGACCATCAATGAAGGACTGGAGAGGTGTTACATAGCCAACTGAAGCCTCGCAAAGGAGAGCACAATCAACCTTATGTTTCATTTTCTCTCATAAAAAGTGGTTTGGGACTAGTATTATAACCTCAATTAGTCAATCATAATAGAATAATCATCAATGATTGACAACATATTTGATAGGTGTTATTATAATGGGAAGGCCTTGATCAAATACAACCAGCATTGGATGATGCCCACAAAATCCAAAAACCATATCATAACTTCAACCTTGAGGGCAAGGTTGGTTTGAATGAGGGATGTAATGTCATGTGTGCAAAAAAGTCAATGACAAATGAAGAACAAAATATTAGTAAGGCCAATTTTGTTATGGTATTAGACCATGTGGCAATGGATATAGGAAATGAGGAATGAAGAAAAAGGATAATAAGAGAGAGAAAAACCAGTTCTTATTTGTATGATTATGTGTGGGGTTGGAAGTGATATAAGTGAATAAATGGTGTGAGAATAGGGTGTGGGTTCTTATGAATTCTTTTTTCTCTTATAGGTCTTTCCTATAGGTTCCTTATTATTCTTTGTATTATTGGTTGTTTTCTTCTTTGATAACCAATTTCTTTTCAATGTTTGATGGCAAAGCTAGGTTAAGAAGATTGATGATCTTCCCTTGGCTTTGCTCCCGCCTTGGAATCCTTCCTTGATCCAAATTTTGGACTTCAAAGTCCAGCAATGAAGAAGATGAATTGCGAAAGTGAGAAAGGAAGGAATCACCAAAGTGAAAGGGGAGAATTTGGCTGAATCAAAATCTGATCAGAATTCTCTAAATGTTCAAAGTGATTACAAGAGCGAAGGAATGAGCTTAAATAGGCAAGCAATCCAAGCCAAGTGGCGCCAAATTCAAATATGAACTTTGGCGCCAAGAATTTGAATTCTAAGTGAAATTTGAATTCAAATTCATTGGCTGCCATGTGATGACCATGTATCTAGAAGGTCTATGGCATTTAGATTTCATTTAGAGTAAGTTTAAATGGAATTTGGGTGTGCACATGTTCAACCACTCTTGGCTAAAAACATGTGACCCAAATTCAACTTAAATACCTTTTAAATGAAATCTAACTAAGCTAAACTTTCCTTATTAAATATTCCTTCTAATTTCCTACTCTAATGGCCTAAATACAATGGTCAACTAAATACAAACAATAGGAAACAATAAAAGAAATAAAATGAGTCCAATATTGGGTACCAAAATACCCAAGGCCCTTAAAGCCCAAAAACAATTCCACTAAGCCTATGGCCTAAAAATCCTAATATATGTGGTCCAAAATAAAAGACAAAAATATATGAGAGCTACACTAATATTATATATACAAATAAATGACAATGGAAATCTCAAGGTGTGGCCCATGTGAGGAGCAACTTGGGTCGACTAAGCCCACCTGGCCCATTGGGCTCTAAACTAGCCCAAATCTTTATGTCTAACCCATTCCTCTTGGATCCATCAATGTGTCATCCCTTGCCCTCCTAGGCATGATTCCATCTATGTTAGAAATTTTAGTGTTAATAATACTAATACATGGATATTTCCCACTTCACATTGTTACTGATTTTCTTGGTAATTTTGAATTCGTCTAACTTACTAAATAGTTATTATACTTTCCCTCACTTGGGACATCCAATATATCTGGCCAATTTTATTACTAGATTTCCTTTTGTCAAGGATATTATTAAGTGATAATTATGAATTTACCATTTTATTTATTAACATCAAATTTTGAGAGATTTTACTCAATGATTTTATGAATGAAATCAATATTGCTTTTAATAGATGAAATACATATACTTTTAATTGGGTTATAATTGTGGTCAAATATTTTTAAAGGTTAAATTAGTTTACATATTTTGAAGCTTGAAAACAAGCTAATAAATAACAACATTGTCTCTCAAGTCCCAATTATGAGCAAATATCAACTTCAATTCAACTAGTTTACAAATAACTTAAACTTGTTATTAAATTCTTAAACCTATGAAATAAATATAAAGTACAATTAATTATTTGTTTGAAGAATTGCTAAAGTGGAAATCTTATAATAGCTTACAATTTAATTAAGTCATGCATTGCACAAGATTAATTAATATAAAAAATATATTATATTTGATAAAAAAATTTAATACTATACGATTTTAGAAATGTTACAACTTTTTTTTTTATCAACATTATATACAAAAAGGAAGGATATTTAAATAACACAGTTTAAAAAATTTTAAAAAAGCAAATTTAATACATTTAAAAAATGTTAATATAATTTATGTATTTTTAAACACCTTTTTGTATATCATATTTTTTATAATACGTCTTCATGTACAATGTAATTTATATTTTTGAACCAAATTCACGCTCAATCAACTCTTTCTAACACGTAAGCTCTTAATATTATATTCAACACAACAACAACAACATTAATAACATTTGTACTTAATAATGAGTCTTGCCCCAATGGAAAAAAGAATAAAAATTGTAACACTATAATGTGAATCCTATCCTTTATATATATATATATATACAGATAGATAGATAGATAGATATATTGCATGTTATATGATATCTTGTGTTGACATGTTGATACGATGTTTCTGGTGTTTTTAGAATCCTAAGAATTATGAAATTCTTAAGAATTTAGTTGTTTAAAGTTATTTTTTATTGAGGTCAAAGTTGACCAAAAATAGAGAAATATATATAAAATTTTCAAAGAATTTGAACTTCATAATTTATTTCTCCAAGTTTTAGAGAGAGGTTTTATGAATGAGCTCTAGATCCAAATGAGTTATTTCCTTCTTTTGACTTCATAGGAGCATCCCAATTAATCCTTCCTCTAAAGTAATAATGTGTTAGCTTGGTTGAGAGTTGAAGTTGAGGAGTTGAAAGTCAGTGGTTGAAGTTGTCGTATGACAAGTTCTTAAAGGGTTTCATTCTTCGTTGTTCTTCCTTTCTTTCTTTGATTCTAGAGTAATTGAGGTAAGGAAGCTTGAAAATTAATCCCTTTTGTGTTGTATGTGTTGATCACTGGGTTGATTAGCCCATTGGTTTTTGTGGTGTTGCATTGAGGTTGATAACCTTGGTGTTTTTAGTTTCTTTGTGGTTAATGATGTTTTTTGAGGAAGAATTGGACTCTTAAGTTTCTAAATGGTTGCATGTGGTATCATATGAGTAGATGAAGAGTTACAAGTTTCAAGTTGAGATTGTAAACAATGATGGCTGACCTTTGAAGTGAGAAGTTAGTTTCCTATGGGTGAAAACCTTATTCTTACCTAGTGAGATGTAGATCAACTTGCCTAGTGAGACTACCCATGCCTAACAAGGACTCTATTTTGTGTCTCATTTATATTTTGAGCTTTTACTTTGTATGAGATGTTTTTAGTTCTATAATTGTGGAGTTGTGAAGTGTTTATGTTGTTTATGATAAAAGATCATAGTGTAGTATATTAATATAAAGCATGATGAGTTAATATTATTGAATTGGATAATCTTCTAAGTGTTGTATATACTATGTTGAGATGACCGAATTAAGTAAGGTATGAAGTCGAAGGGTAAAAATCATAACTAATTATTGAAATGTGCATAGTATTTGGAAAGTAGTCAGTGAGTTAATTCCATATAGGTTTAGTTGATGCATACTAATATCATGGTAAGCCTATACCTACGTTGTTATATTCTTAGTAGTGATACTAAACTTTCCTAGTCTAAGCAATGAAATTCGAGAAATAATTGTTGTGTTGAAAATGGATTGATATCCAAATGTTGTGTTGTATGACCTAGAGATGAAAGGTCTAATCTAAAGGTGTGTGTTGTTGATTTGATAAGGTCAAGCTACTTATACTACACTCTTGCCTTGTAAGAGATCTCTTGTTTAAAATGTGTGACTGCATATAGATATTGTGTTAAACATTGTTGTGTTTTTAAGTTGTGCTAATATGTTGTTGAGTTGTATAATATGTTGTCGTGTAGCAAGATGTTATATTGAAATATTGCTTTGTCGTTGAGTTCATAAGTTGTTAAATCTTATGAATGATTATCTGTGTTGTTGTCTTGTTAAGTTGAGTAAATTGTTGTTGTTGTTGTTGTTGTTGTATTGAATGTTGTGAAGTTGTTTATAAAAATAATTGATGACTTCTATATTATATGTTGTTTTCTTTGCCAACAAGTTTTCCCTTATTTTTTTATGTTGTTGGACTAGATGATCACATTATTATTGGAGCAGGTTAGGTTTAGATCAGAGGGCGAGTGCAATGTTGTGGCCATGCTGGAGATTTTATTGTTTTGTGGAGGTTGTTCTAATACAACTATTTGTTTCTTGACAACGAACTTAAGATTTTATTGCTTTTTAATTGAGGAACTTGTAAGAATATGTATAGGATTGTGTGGTAGGTCCACTAAGAACTTTATGTTTTTAGATGTTATAACCAAGGATTGTTTTAAGTTTCCTATTCCTACACACACACACACACACACACACACACACACATATATATATATATATATATAGAGGGGAGTTATAATTACACCGGTATAACTTTTACTAAGTATTACACCACTTAATAACTTAATATTAAATGTGAATTTTATAAATCCAACCGTTGGATTGAAAGTTCATATCACTTTATATGTGTATATCAAATTTTGTTAAAATTGAACAACAACTTGAAGGTAATCAAAACATTCATATTTTAACATATTTTGAAATGAATATATTACGTTAATTTTGTTTTATAAGAATGAAGTATCAAATCATCTTGGATTAATATAAAATTTTGTACATATGATCTAAGAGTAAAGAACTTGCAATCTAACGGTTGGATTTACAAAATCCACATTTAATATAGTATTATTGAGCGGTGTAATATTTAGTAAAAGTTATACCAGTGTTATTATAATCGTCTTCACACTTCACACACACACACACACACACACACACACACACACACACACACACACACACACACACACACACACACACACACACACACACACACACACACACACACACACACACACACACACACACACACACACACACACACACACACACACACACACACACACACACACACACACACACACACACACACACACACACACACACACACACACACACACACACACACACACACACACACACACACACACACACACACACACACACACACACACACACACACACACACACACACACACACACACACACACACACACACACACACACACACACACACACACACACACACACACACACACACACACACACACACACACACACACACACACACACACACACACACACACACACACACACACACACACACACACACACACACACACACACACACACACACACACACACACACACACACACACACACACACACACACACACACACACACACACACACACACACACACACACACACACACACACACACACACACACACACACACACACACACACACACACACACACACACACACACACACACACACACACACACACACACACACACACACACACACACACACACACACACACACACACACACACACACAGAGTAAATGTAGGTTAGATGATATTATGTTTTTCATTGCCTAATAGTTGTAACACACACACACACACACACACACACACACACACACACACACACACACAGAGTAAATGTAGGTTAGATGATATTATGTTTTTCATTGCCTAATAGTTGTATTATAGTAAATGTAGTGTTTTGTTGAGTAGTACAAAAATATCTATGTTTTTTTTTTTTATTAAAGGAACATTTTTTTTTCAAAGTTAAGTAAAAATAATAAGTCCTAATCATTTCATACTACATCTATAACTATATATAAAAAATAAATACCTAATTCATAAAGACCAATGAAAGTATTGAAATTAGTTTTGGTTGTAATTAATAATGTCATAATTTAAAAATTTTCAAAAATAGCCATAGAGTTATTTAGTGTAATTGGTAGTAATAATATTTAATAAAACTTCTAAAAGTTTAGGAGTAATTTTTTTAACCAATGAACACAAATTATAGTGTTAGTTGCCTAATAAATGCATTCACTTTCCCAAAAAAAATGAGTAGTTGACACATTAATAGACTCGTAATAAATTAAGGGTGTAGAAGGAAATGATCAATTAGTACATTTAAAAGTAAACTATGTTTCTTATAATTAGGAACAAAACAAGACTCTCATTTATTTCTCATATATAGGAACAAAGATATTATATTTGAAAATTAAATTTTAGACAATCATTTTTGAACATTAAATTTACATAATATTTAAAGCACAAACATAATATATAAATAGATTTTTATAATAACTTGCACACATTCAATCAATTGAACTAAATCTCTTGCTTGTTTGAAATTCATTAAGATTTAATATTAAATCTTAATATGAATTAGTATATTTTCTTAATTTGCAAATATTATATATTATATCATATTTTTAAAAGATGAATTTTTGCTTTTAACCTTTATGCTTTTTTCCCCAGTTTTAGCTTTTAATCTTTTAATAAAATTGACTTTTACCGATTCTAGCTAAAAACGGTTTTAATTTGGTTGTGTAAGTCGTTGAAAGTTTCTCTCGAAAATAACGGGTGTTTGTGGTGTATGGAACACACAATTCACACCTATTTCGCCTAACTCATGTGATCTAACAACCACAATTATAGTATATATCTAACTCTACACTTTGTTTTGAAATTGTCATCTCACTTTGATCTTCTCTACTCTTGCATTCGTTGAGTTCTGTTACTCTCATATTTGTTTGTGTCAGCTAAAATCTAGAGAGAGATAATGAGTCAGAAGATCAAGATTGGCATCAATGGTACTCCAATGATCAATGTCGTTTTCTTACTTATTTTTTCATTATTTTTTTTGGAATTTTTAGATAATTGTGTTCCATCTAAGTTGTCTAACCATTAATAAAAGGGAGTGTCTACTTTATCAATTGACAACGTAAAACACCAAAGAAAAATTTATTGATATTTTTTGTGTGTACCATGATAATAATGACATGTAAAATGTGTGTGCACATGCTTGTAATGATGAAGGATTTGGAAGGATTGGTCGTTTGGTTGCCAGGGTGGCATTGCAGAGAGATGACGTGGAACTTGTTGCTGTTAATGATCCTTTCATCACAACTGATTACATGGTAAATAAATCATGTATTTAAATTATTTTATTTCTAGCTCATGTGGGTTTGAAGATGATGTTCAATCTTGCATGCATTGTAGTAGTTTAAAATGCACGAATTTTTCTAATATGATATTTAATTGCATTATTTTTGTTGAAAAATCTCACATTATCTATCTTAATTAAAAGGGTGAGGTTTAGCTAACATGTTGGACAACTTTTCTTAATATACTAATTAGCTTTAAGATGAAATCTAATAATGCTAATTTGATAACTTTTAACCTTTGGTAAGTATAAAAGAAAATACAATGTGATCACAAGACTAAAGATATATATATATATATATATATATATATGTGTGTATATATATATATATATATTTAATTTTGTTTCATACATGTATTGAAGAAAAAGTATATGGGTGAATATATGAGAATATCAATTTGTCCAAATGACTATTATTGTGCTGGATTTGCAAATTGTAATGTAGGATATTCATGTGTTTCAAATTTGATTTGTGTTCATTACTTGAATCAAACATTAATGAGTTTTGTCCCTTAGTAATTTCAAATTGTTTTATGCAGACTTACATGTTCAAGTATGACACCGTTCATGGTCAATTCAAAAACTGTGAGATCAAGTTAAAGGATAGTAAAACCCTTCTTTTTGGTGATAGCTCGGTTGCTGTTTTTGGTATTAGGTAAGTTTTATCTTTATATACTCATATTAAGTAAATTGGTTGTGCATGAATACAATGAAACAGTTTTTGAGGATAAAATTGTTTCATTATTTTATTAGGAACCCTGAGGAAATTCCATGGGGTGAGGCTGGAGCTGATTTTGTTGTTGAGTCCACTGGAGTTTTCACTGATAAAGACAAGGCAGCTGCACACTTGAAGGTTTGCCATTTGGGTTTCACATTACATAATGTTGTGAATCATTTATTTATGTGATTGCCACTATATTTTGACTTTTGAGTGTCTAGTATAAGATTGAAGGGTAAAGTTTTTTTGAATAATATCTCAGCAAACTTTGTATTAAATCTAACATCATTTCATAATTCAAATATTAATGATGGAAATGGTTCATCTTGCATATTTTTTCTATGTTTTCCTTTGAGTGCTTTTGTTTCTTCGAGAAAAAAAATATTTATTTCAAGAGTGGTGTCCAAGAATAATGCAATAACCAATGTTTTAGCAAATTTTAGAGGAGTTTTAAATCTTAATGTCTTGAAAGTTAAAACATTGTATTAACTAATTCTTTTTGGGACATGTCCTATGCTATTAGGGTGGTGCAAAGAAAGTTATTATTTCTGCCCCAAGTAAAGATGCACCAATGTTTGTTGTTGGTGTCAATGAAAATGAATATAAGTCTGATATTACCGTCGTTTCTAATGCAAGCTGCACAACTAATTGTCTTGCTCCACTTGCAAAGGTAGTTTATCTAATATTTGCTTAAAGTTGAAAATAAAGATTTTCAATTTTTTATTATACAAAAAAAAACAAATTATTAATTAAGTGACCTTATTGAAAAATATTCAGGTTATCCATGACAAATTTGGTATTGTTGAGGGCCTTATGAGCACTGTTCACTCTATTACTGGTATGTGTGTAATATTTTGCATTCCTTTTAGTTTCACATGAATCACTTTTAATTGTCATGTCTATCTATCTATGTTACATAGCTACTCAAAAAACTGTTGATGGACCATCAATGAAGGATTGGAGAGGTGGTAGAGCTGCTTCTGTGAACATCATTCCCAGTAGCACTGGAGCTGCTAAGGTATCTTGCATATGTGAACAAACACGTCGCTTTCTATCATTATTAATGTGATTTCATGTTTTATTTTATTTAAGGGATAATGTAATTTCAAGTTTTAGTTAGTTTAATGAATAATTGACATTGGAACAAATAACTAGGTATAAAAATCAAACACATGAATGCAAGTTATGTTATATGACCATTATATTTGTAACATTCACTAAATTATGTTCTTTGTTTTCCAGCTTCTATTATCTTTAGATTTTTTTGTAAGTTTTTTTTCTTCCACACAATTTCTTCTAGCAAATAATTGTGTTCCTATTATGTTTTGAATTGTCAGGCTGTTGGTAAGGTGCTACCATCCCTTAATAACAAGTTGACAGGAATGTCTTTTAGAGTCCCAACTGTAGATGTTTCAGTGGTTGACCTCACTGTTAGAATTGAGAAAGGAGCTAGTTATGATGAGATTAAAGCTGCTGTCAAGTGAGAATAAGAAATTTTTTTGTGAGTGTGTAATGGATATAGTTTAAGTCCTCAATCTCATGTTCTCATTTTTTCACAGGGAAGCAGCTGAGGGAAGTATGAAAGGAATTCTTGGTTACACAGAGGATGATGTTGTGTCTACTGATTTTGTGGGTGACAGCAGGTGATTATGCCTATATTTACTAAATTTTTATGCCTTTCATAATGAATAATGCATCTAAGATGGTCAATTATTTGATTTTAGCTTAGGAAAAGGGATTTAACAATTAAGATTTACAATGTCTATTGCTACGCTAGATTATGGTACTAATGCTTGGGAGTTTTTAATATCATTTAATATCATGTCATTTTTCATCAACAAGGCTTTAGTGTAGTGAAGCTTATAAAATATGATCCACCATGTGTTGGCAGGTCAAGCATTTTTGATGCAAAGGCTGGAATTTCACTTAACAATAACTTTGTGAAACTTGTCTCTTGGTATGACAATGAGTGGGGATACAGGTAAAAAATCTATGCCTTTTCATTTTAATTTTACAAGTTGTTATTAGTTTCTTTTTCTTTTTTACTACTAGCTATAATAAGATATGTAAAAATAACTTTAACTTTTGATGGAACAACAACAAAATTTGTAGATACTAGATAATAACTAATTCTCTAAAGATCTTACTAACTTTGTTATACTTGCATATTTTATTTGAACTATCTTATATTTGCATGGAACTAAGTGACCTTTTTTTTTGTTGGAGTTAGTTTATTATGCATTACTTTGAATATTTCTTTCTTGTTTGCAGCACTCGTGTGGTTGATTTGATTCGACACATGGCCTCAGTTTAACAAGCTCCAAGGAATTTTGCCTAAATATATGATGGAATAATTATTCTCAATGAGCTATTAGGAATTTTGTTCAAGCTCTATGATTATTTAGTAGTATCTGGAATAATGTTTTCCTTTTAAATATAATTACACAGAAAGTGATGTCTTTCCCTCATTTAGGCATTCACTAGATCTGAAATTTTTTGTTATTAAATTTCTTCTTGTCAAGGATAGTATTAATTGGTAATTGCCAATTTACCATTTTCTTTATTGGTATCAAATTTTGAGAGATTTCACTTCATGATATTATTAATTAATTATATCAATATTCATTTCAACATTTGTGATGCTTATATTTTTTTGTTGTTGTATTTATGGCCGAATATTTCAAAAGGTTGAATTATTTTGGGTATTTTGATGGTTATAAACCAACTTAAAAAAGATGTTGGCTTAATTGATCACGCTAAGTTGTGTTGTAGAGTGCATACTTGCATAGATGGCTTTCAAATCCCAATTACAAGCATATATCAACTTCAATTCAAATAGTTTACAAATAACTTAAACTTATTATTTATATTTTCAAACATATGAAATAAACATACACTTATTAATTACATCCTTAAATATAAACATATTATTTGTATCCTTAAACCAGTGGAATAAATATAAAGTAGGATTAATTATATGTTTGAAGAATTACTAGAAGAATGGAAACCTTATTAATAACCCTACAATTTAATTAATCAAATTATTCTTTGCTCGTATTCGTAATTGATAGTGTAAATAAACTTCCACTAATTTTTTTTTGAGTTTAGGTTTAGGGTTTTGACTTTTGTAGGTGGACAACTTCATTTTGTTTACTAACTAAATGTGATTAATGTTAATTAATAATGTTTAGAATTAGGAGAATCTTTAAAAAAAATTGATATTTTTGTCAATGTCAAGTACACATTTTTTTTGAAATAGGATTATGTAGGAGCAAAACAAGAACACCATCTAAATGACCAAACTATAATTTTACATTTAACACAAACATATAGGACAAAGAATTCTTCTTTTATGTGCAAGAAATAGAAATTTCACTAACATGTTAATATGTTTTCTCAATTAAACTATGACACTTTTTGAATATAACATTTTTTAACCAATTTTTGAAACTCAACTCTCCATCTCTCTCCCTCACATATGCGACACACCTCTCACACTCTCTCCCATTGGTAGATATTTCCTTTTCAAATATTTCATATATTCTAACTAGAAAGAGGGCTCATGCAATGCACGAGATATTATTGTAATTAAAATTATTTAAAATACAATTTGAATATAATATATAAAATGAAAATTAAATAATTGTATAATTATGTAGATACAAAAAACTTTTAATAAAATTTATGTTCTAAACAAGTTGTGCTTGTTATAGAATTTAAAATTATATACTTATAATCATAAAGAAATTAATCCAAACACTTGTTTCATAAAAAGTATATTGTCTATAATTTCTAAATTAAATATAGACAAAACAAGACATTTTTATAACCAATGTTATCATACTTGTCTTGATACACAACTCAGTTAGGATACTATGCCAATGGGTTAGAGGTTGAACCATTAAGTTACCAATTGACCTGTATGAGTCGATCTATATTTAAAAATATAAACAATTGAGAACCTTTAAAATTTGTGCTTCCATTACTATAATTTGTGCATTGAAACAAAACCAAACCATACCTGAAATAATCTATAAAAGAATTCACAACACAAATTAACATAAAATTAACATCCATAACTAAGTCATAACTTCAAATTTAACAAATTACACCATATGCAATACATAACTAAGACATAACACAAGTCTTCAAAAACAAGCTCCAACATTCATAATTGTTGAGAAAAGATAGACACTGGAAGGAGGGTTTCATAGTGTATATTAAAAACTCACATGTTTGTAAGTAAATGAAGTAGTATCTGCAACTGATAAAGGGTTAGCAAGAGTAATCAATGAACACAAGATGTTCCTTTCATTTGGGGTGAAGCCCAAGAAAAAGCTTTCAATGGCCTTAAGGAAAAGCTCACCAATGCACCCATTCTAGCTCAACCAAACTTTGCTCAAATCTTTGAGCTAGAATGTGATGTATCCGATTTTGGCATAGGTGCCGTGTTACTTCAAGGAGGCCACCCAATTGCTTACTTTAGTGAAAAACTCCATGGGGCCACCTTGAATTATCCCACCTATGACAAGGAGCTTTATGCCCTTATTAGAGCCCTCCAAGTTTGGGAGCATTGCTTAGTGACTAGGGAGTTTATCATACATACTGATCATGAGTCACTTAAATACATTAGAGGGCAAGGGAGCTAAATAAGAGACATGCCAAGTTGGTTGAATATCTTGAGAAATTCCCTTACATTATCAAATATAAGAAGGGAAATAATAATGTGGTGGCGAATGCTTTATCTAGAAGACACTCATTACTATTTTCCTTGGGGTCTCAAATTCTTGGATTTGATAATATAATGGAGTTGTATGAGGGTGATAAAGATTTCCAATCCACCTTCACCAAATGTTGAAGTTAGCGGAAATACACATAGAAGGAGGGGTTGAATATGTGTGTGGTGTGAACAAAGGAATTTTAAAATGTTTTCGCAAGGGACTCATTCTTCGTCCAGTAAAAATATTATTTTGAATGCTTAGCAGTAACTGTGCATGATTGGTTTAACAAAAGATTTTTGCATCTGAGAGTTTATCGTCTGCACAGGGAAAATGATTCTTAAACGAAAATCGTTCTTTAAGATTATAAATTGAACAAGTGTGGTTTTCATATGAAGATAGTTGTAATGGACGATAAGCATTGCACAAAGTTTTCAGTATATTAAATTAGTTAAATAAAAGTGCATCTGAAACATTGAAAAATAGTGCAAGTATTTTTATACTAGTTTGCTCAAATTGAGCTACGTCTAGTCTCCTTCAATTAAAGGGTTCCACTAGATTTTCAATGAAGTACAAGTATTATTTGTTCAGCCTCTTCAGGCTCGCAGTGAGTATTATAGACCACCCAGGTCACGACCACTCTTGGTCCCGAGTATTCTTAACCACTCCTGGTTCGTCAACTTCACTCGTCGATGCTAGTATTCTTTAATCAACCTCTTCAGGCTCGCAGTGAGTATTCTAGACCACCTAGGTCACAACCACTTCTGGTCCCGAGTATTCTCAACCACTCCTGGTTCGTCAACTTCACTAGTCAATGCTATTATTCTTTAATCAGCCTCTTCAGGCTTGTAATGAGTATTCTAGACAACCTAAGTCACAACAACTCCTGGTCCCGAGTATTCTTATCCTCTCCTAGTTCGTCAACTTCACTCATCGTGCTAGTATTCTTTAATCAGCCACTTCTGGCTTGCAGTAAGTATTCTTTGATAAGCCTCTCCAAGCTTTTACAAGTATTCTTTCCCCAGCCTCTTCAGGCTTTACAAATGATGAATATATGGTCTGGTTTGAGTGTTTGGCTTACTCTCACAAAGAGGATACAATAATTTCTACACTCACTAAGGTATGAAACCTTAGTTTTACAAAGATTGAGTGTGTGGTTTACTCTTACAGAGAGGATACAAAGATGACTACACTCACTAAGGTTCATGTTCCTAAGTTACACTTAGAACTCCTTAGTCTACAGAGATAAATACATTATGGTACATTTGACTCTATAAGTTCTGTCTTTAGTTTCATTGTTTCATGGGCTGGATATCACTCTTTGTCAATGCCAAATCCAACCTTTCAAGGTTTGAAGTCGTGATATATATATAGTCTTGTAAAATTTGCCTGTTGCAAATGTCCATTGAAGCAAATGTAGTCGTTCATGACTAGTTTGATCTTTCATTTAATGCTCTAGATCTTGCATTAAATGTTGCTTCCTTTTTATAGACATTCCGTGAAGTCTTCTTCATTTGTTAGCTACTGTGTCTGACCTTAGTTAAGACCTAGGAACCTTTTTGTCCTTTTCCGGTCGCATAGCTATAAAGCGTTGTCCTTATTTGAAAAAGTAATGTATTTTTTCTGACACATGCATGCCTTTGCTTTTGCGTGCTTTTCTTCTTCTTCTTCTCTTCCTTTAATCACGCGATCATGTTGAGAGCTCTTGTATGTTTGTACAAGATGCCTGAGTAGTCCTTTGAGACTTGATTCTTTAAGTGCTTACATGGCAGTCTTCGTCTACGTTTGTTAGTCCTATGTATCTCAATTTGTGATCTTTGTCTGAGCATTTGATATTGATGCTTTGACTTCCTTTTGGTCTGGTCAACATTGGAGATGGATAGACATTGTTTCCATCTAGAATACTTTTCTTTCTGTGTTGTCCTTCGTCTGATGCATAGTTGACTTTCTTATGATCTTTGACCAACCTTCGTCTGATGTTAGACTCATAGTCGTCTGGTGCACATCTCATATTCTTTCTATCATTCAACTTTGTTTACTTCTTCATGTGATCCTTATGCTGAGACTTGCCTTGACTCATCTTTGTCTGATTGACCATTTAGCTTCATCTGATGTTTATATGGACTTCATCTGATGTTTAACCCATTTTTGTCTTGTTTTGGCCTTCTGTCTGCCTTCCTTTATCTTGGTTCTGGTGTAGGAAGTGGCACATGCATATTCTTTATTCTTTAGCTTGTCTGTATTTATGTTTTTCTGAAACACTAACACGCTTGTTAGAAATAACAACATGTATTATATTTGTCTCATTCAAAACCTTGCTGGGAATTGCTTTTCTGACTCAACAAATGCCTCTATAAGCCTTTTGATGGGTTCTATCTTCTTGAGGGGTACCTTTTTAAAATGGGAAGACTTTATACCCCAAGGATCCATTTGAAAGATTTTGATTAAGAAAAATCATGAGAGAGGTCTCATGGGCCATTTTGGGGTTGATAAAACCCTAAGTCTTTTAAAATCTAAATTTTGTGGTTGTGGATCATTTTAGCAAAATGGCTCATTTTATTCCATGGCACAAAGTGGATGATGCTAGCTATATTGCTAAACTTTTCTTCAAAGAGGTGGTTCATTTGCATGGTTTACCCAAGACTATTGTGTTTGATAGGGATGTTAAGTTCCTTAGTCATTTTTGGAAAATTGTTTGAGAAAAATTAGAAACAAAGCTTGTCTATTCTACTACTTGCCATCCACAAACTGATGGCCAAACTGAAGTAGTGAATAGATCCCTATCCACATTGTTAAATGTCATTCTAAAAGGGAACAAGAAAACTTGGGATGAATGCCTCCCCATATAGAGTTTGCCTCAAAAAGCCTTCCTTAGTCTCCTAGGTCCTCACTGCCATTCTCCTCTCTTCTCTACCCTAGAGTGAGTTTGAGCTCCCTTAAGTGGCCTCCACCATCCCTTGGTGGAGAGAGCTAGCCAAGAGCACCGAAAGCACCTTCCACCTTTCATTCTCCTTTTTTGCCCACCTCCACCTTCACCCTTCTAATATTGTTTTCCACCACCCTTCAGGAAACATCCAGCCATCATCCTTCTTCCAAGTTCGTGGAGAAAGAGGGAGCTCCTCCTTGGAAGTCAAAGAACACACCATGGAAGGAAGGAGCCCATCACGGCCAAGGCTTGTTTCCTTCACTTAATCTAATCCAAAACTCTTGGAATAGGTTTAGTTAGGTTCACCAAATGATTGTGAGACCTAGCTAAATCAATTCCTTGAAAAAGATGGAGGAAAATAAGCCTAATATGTAAAATTTAGCCTAGGCCCACCACAAGCCCAATTACTAGTTACACCTACACACCTTACTATTTGTCACCCCACTTCTACTACTAAAAATATGAAAAATAATGACCCTTAATACAAGATTAAATAGAGAAAAAGTCTCCAAGGAACATACCCTAAAATCCCAAAGGGATAACCTATAAGAAAAGAAAGAAAGTGCCTCACAAATATAAAGGCTAAATGCACTTATACAAGTAACTAGTATGTACAAGTATCATACAAGGTATATACAATGGAAACTAAGGGACTAATAAGAGGAATCATACTCAATGCTCATGAAAAGCATAGGTCTAATAAGTACCTTTTCTGTAGAAGCCTCCTCTATCCTCGTAACCATGGACCTAGTTAAAGGCTCCATGTTCTTCAAGTGTGCAGCCTCCTTGGATAGTCCTCCATCAAGTTGTCTCTTTTAGACGTGATTACAACAAATGTTCAAGTACAACAAAACTCTTGAATAATATTTTCTGTGTGGTTCTCTCTTGAGTTGTATAATTTCTTTGTATCTCAAAATCTTCTCTAAGTCATTTTTTTCTTGAGTTCAAGAGCTTCTTATATAGTAGCTTCGAAAGAGATAACCATTGCAACTTCTTGTGTTTGATTCATAGAACTACTTCGTCTTACTCCTTCGTGTGATCTAGAGAGAGAAGAAGTACTCAGTGGTGCATTAAATTCTTCAATTAATGCCTTTCACCTAAACGTGCTCCTCACTACTTATCATAATAGAGCAACAAAATGGAAACAACAAGAAACAAAGTTAATGTTCAACAAGGTTGAAGTCTTTTTCCTACACCTTTTCTATGAAATCCGGGAACTTTGTCCTTTGTTCTAATGTTCTACATCCTTTTATACACCTTTAATAGAATGTGAGTTCTAAGACAATGACTTTCAATTTATTAAGGTATAAAGCATTCATTTAAAAATTCAAACGCGTCAATCATATATGTAATAGATGTTAAGAACATGATAGACAATTGTATATTATGGAAACCTTAAGAGATACTTGAATGATGTAGTTCCTCTTTCAAGCTTCTTGGATGGTCTTTAACTTCTTGGACTCCTTCAAGCTCCTTAAATGGCTTCCAATGACGTTAGAAGACATGTCTAACACATAATTGTAAAGGTAGGATCTCCCTTAGGTGGCGCCACACTCTTGAAAAGTGATAAGTCTCTTCAAATTCTCACCACTCATGAGAGGATAATAGAAATGGAAAAAGTTTCAAAGAGAGAAACAAGCTTTGAGAGAGAGAATTTGAGAGAAACTCATCCAATTCATTAAAATGCTTAAAAATATTCGGCCATGTAGACAACCAATTTCGTCTAGACCCACAAAATCAATGAAATGGACGTCTATTATCAAAGAAAGGAGCTCCCGAAGCATGGAAACAACAGGACATGACATCAAAAGGCCTAAAGCCCAAATAAGCTAGTTTTAGTAGTCCAGAAAGGGCTGTTCCAAAATAGGAAGGACCATTCCCAAGTTGGAACGGGCCGTTCCTGAATTGAAACGTGTCGTTCCCAAACTGGAATGGGCCGGTCCTAAACTAGAACGGGTCGTTCCAAGTTACAAAAAAGGCCTAAAACCCTAGTTTGGAATGGGTTGTTCCAACATAGGCAGTTATGTGTTAAACTCAACTAAGGAACGGCCCGTTCTGGTTTCAGAACGGGCCGTTCCAAGATACAAAATTAACACATAACATACAGATCTAGAACGGGCCGTTTCGAATCTGGAACGGGCTGTTCTGACAACTTTTTAATGTCTATAAATAGCAGACTTGGGCAGAGTTCTGAAGGCCACAATATTTCGTCCAAGACTCCTTAGAGCTCGAAATTTCTCTCTCTCTCTCCCTCCTATTGTATTTCTTGAGTTTTGTGAGGCATATTGTAGTGTCAAAGGTAGCCAAAAGCGCCTAAAAGTCTCCATAGTTGAAGATCTAATAAAGCTTGCTACAAGGTATTTCTCATCAATCTCTTGCTCCATCTTTCACTTCTTTTATTTTAAATATTGTTATAATAAAAGAAATATGTAGACATTCTAGGGTCGATCGCTTAATTTAAATTTAGGCATGTAAATAAACATTTATATTATTATTTTTACTATGCTAACTTCATCATAAGGGTACCGATAAAGGGCGTTGTAGGGGTGCTTAATACCTTCCCTACACGTAACCGACCCCCGAACCGAATTCTGGTTATCAAGGCCATTATTGCACTTTTAAAAACCTTTTCTTTTTCCAATGTTTTGAGTAAAATCTTGGTGGTGACTCCATGAACCATTTTTCAAAATCATTAATTAAGGATTAGTCTGGTGCCCGTGCATTCCTTAATTGACGAGATTTTTGAAAGGATGTCTAAACATAAGTCACAAGATCGGAAATTTTTGGGTTGCGACAGATGGCGACTTCACTAGGGAAGTTTTAAGAGGGTCAGGCCCAAATAAATGATGACGTTAATAAAATAAGAATAATAATTTAAATATGTTCCCCTTTACTTTGTTTGTTTTTATTTATTTGGCTTTGTAGACCCCTAAAATTGTCCGGGTCGGAAATAAGACTCGAAGACTCTCAAAGACCGAAGGAAAGTCAGCCAGAAGGACTCCTGGAAGACCCTAGGATGATTATCTGTAGGTTTAGAGGTCTTAGAGTAGCTTAAAATAAGGATGTGGGAGGATTGAAGCTCAATACGGCCTCCTAGAAGTTCAGTACGGCCGTACTGAACAATTTGAACTACAATACGGGCGTACTGAAACCAATACGGCCGTACTGAAGTTTTTGAACTTCAGTGCGGCCGTACTGAAACCAATACGGCCGTACTGAAGTTTTTGAAACTTCAGTACGGCCGTACTGAATTCAATACGGCCGTACTGTAGTTCAAATCTTCAGTACGGGCCGTATTGATGTCAGAGGCCGTACTGCGCCTCACTCCTATATATAGGACGTCATTTGGACGTCATTCCACACTTTTCCACACTTCTTGGACTCTCTTCTTGAGTATTCTGGGGTTTTTGAGCAGTGTTCTGCCCTAGAATTCTCTCCGAGAGCCGATCCGACGAAGTTCTTGAGTTCTGAGCATTTAGCTTGAGAATTCGAACTAGTCGAAGGGAAATCTTTTTTGATTTCCATAGTAAAGATTAATTTTTAGGGAAGGAGCGAGCGAGCGTGTAGTGGGAGGGAGCGCCAAAAAGCCTCCTAACATTTGAATATATAAAAGCACGTTTCAAAGGTTTCTTCTTCAAAATCCTTCCTTTTACTGCTTTCTGATTGTTGCATCGCATGTTTAATTTATTCATCATGTAGATATCTTATTCATAGCCGTTTATAATAAATAGGGGTAATTTAGTAATTTTACACTGTTATTTATGAAATAATCCGTCATAGGGAACCCGAAAGGGGCGTTGTGGGGTGCTAACACCTTCCTCACACGTAACCGACTCCCTTACCCGACTCTGGTTGTAATGGCCAAAGTTGATTTGTGAAATCAATTGCCTTATCCCTTTTTCCAATGTTTTGAGTAAAACATTGGTGGCGACTCCAAGAACCCTACTACTTTGCGAAAACCACTAATCCATGGAGGGTCCCGCTTGGGATTAACATGGATTGGTGAATCATTTAATAAAATTGTTAGTTCGATGAGGTCTCAGTTTGAGAATAAGTCGTTCTAACAATCCACCACTTTTTCAAAACTATAAAAACGAGTCCGACCATCGTCGCGAATGCCAAGGTCCGTTTCGGCGGGGGTGGCGACAGATGGCGACTCCACTGGGGAAGCTTCGAGAGTCAATCCCATTTAGTGATGGATTCTTTTCAAAATAATAGTTTAAATTTACTTTATTACCCCTCACTTGTATGATAACATGCTTTATCTATTTGGCTTTAATAACTGTTGTATTTTTAATTCTCGCAATTGTTTGAAATACAAACTGCACACAAACCTTTGCACACAACAGTTCCCTCTATACCCGGGGGCATGAGTGGAAAGCCATAGGGAGTGGATGTTAGTACGGCCGGTTGTCGAATGGGTCTATAGGTGCCCGTAGACCGTTGTCGGAAAACATCACTCAAGGTGAAAACCATGAACTCAAGTCCGACAGTGCGTTAGAACTTTCCATCGACTTACGACGAGAGGAATTGGGTCCCTATAATGGGGGCACCTTGGGGGCCTCAGACCAGTGAGAACAGTTAGAACCTCCTTGAATATGCACTTTTCTGCAGGATACCCCTACCTCGTGATTCGCTCGTGACTGTTCGTGGATGAGTGAATTGTTTGTGCATTGTTTATGTGACATTGTTTGAGCATACATTGCATTCTTTAAACATACAACATTCCTTTTTAAAATAAGAATAAATAGGAATAAGAATCTTCCATTACATGGTGTTAACATCTACCTTCATCACATTCATATAGGTAGTTTCCATTTTCACCCAAAAAATAAAAAAATAAAAATATATACAAAACAAAATACCCGAAAAAAGAAAAAGGGTTATTTATCCAAACTAAGCAATATCATGCATCATCTTAGGGACATCCCGAAAACATGATAATGCTTAGTTGAATAAACACAATGCATGCATATTCACCGCCATCATCTCATATCATGCATCATTATCAAAGATCATGGAGGGATCTTGGTTTACATTTCATACATCCCTCCTAGTAATTCATTAATAATAAGTAATAAAAAGAAAGGATTAAGCGATGCGTATGTTCAGAATGGATCGCACGCCATTTGTTATTAAATGCAAGCCAACAACCGCGCCAAGCGAACACACGTCAACTCCGTTGTTGGTAATCAAGACAAACAAAGGGGAAGGTCCAACACCGTTAAGGATCACTACTCCAAGGCCTTTTCCCTACGAATCAAATAAGGCTGTGCCATGGATATACGACATCCATTCTTCTGCCGACAGCGATATCTCCAACATCGCTGGACTTGGGGGCATGACTAGGAGTGGCAGGATCTACACTCCCGAAGATCTTCATGATAAAGCTCCCAAGAATAAAGGGAAAGAAAAAGAAGAAAAAACTGAGGAAAATAAAGAATCCGAGGAGGAGACTGATGAGCTGTTAAAATATATCCGACAGAGCGAGTACTCCATCATGGATCAACTTCATAAGACGCCAGCAAAGATTTCTCTGTTGTCGTTGATCCTATGCTCCGAACCGCATCGACAAGCTCTGTTGAAAGTCTTGAACGAGGCATATGTGTCGCACACTATCTCCCAAGACAAGTTTGAGGGGATTGTTAGTCACATCACGGCTAATGATCACCTCACTTTCACCGATGAAGAAATCCCCGCTGAGGGACCAAACCACAATAAGCCCTTGCACATCTCTGTAAAGTGCAAGGAATATCACATCGCTAAAGTCTTGGTGGATAACAGATCTTCCTTGAATGTGATGCCAAAAAGAACGTTTGATCAAATGGCAATCAAGGGAATCCAAATGCGCCCGAGCAATATGATCGTCCGAGCTTTCGACGGTTCTAAAAGAGAAGTGGTGGGAGAAGTCAATCTTCCAATCCAAATTGGACCCACCATCTTCAACATCGAATTTCAAGTGATGGACATTACTCCCGCATACAGTTGTCTCCTCGGCCGACCTTGGATTCATGATGCAAAAGCTGTTCCTTCTACGCTCCACCAGAAAGTCAAATTCATTGTGGGTGACAAGCTGGTGACTGTACAAGCTGAAGACGATATACTCATCAGCAAGCCATCCACCATACCTTACATGGATGCAGCGGAGGAAGCTCTAGAAACCGCCTTCCAAGCATTGGAAATTTCCAATGTTGAAACGTTTCCTCGAGAAATGAAGAAGGTAGCCTCCATGCTCACCAAGAACGGATACTTGCCAGGACAAGGACTTGGCAAGGATTCCCAAGGAATTCCCGAGCTACCCATTATCAAGGATAATCCGGGGAAACAAGGGTTAGGATACGACCCTAATAAATATCAAAGGACGAAGAGGAACCAAGATCCTTCTCGACGTTCTTTAAGCCAGATCTTTAGGAAGGCCGGTTCACAAGCGTCAAGGCCGGTCGTCGTCATCAAGTGCTCTTCTCCTTTCGATAGGGATGTATAGACCTGATGACTATTAGAGATTACTCCTCGGGGACAGCCCGACCCCCGAGCCTCGATAGGGCACATGTTTCCACTATGATTATAATAAAATCATTCTTTATTATTTCTTATTGCTTCTTTTCTTGCTTACAATAAATCTCTAAGCCACATTATTTTTTAACCCTGTTTGAATAAACATGAATGAGGTTAAAATCGTCTTAAATAATCCCGCATCATTTTTATCTGGAAGTGTGTGTGACAACTTGGAGCACCTTCCCTTGGCCTCGACAGGTGCCATCATGGATAAAAAAGAAATCCTAAAAACAAAAAGCTCGGCAGGAAACCCAAAAAGGGGGCTGCGCAAAAATAAGAGCAAAGAACCCGCTAGGAATCCCACAAAAGGGTGACCTAGGCAAAAATTAGGGTTGCAAAAAATAAACAAAAATAAAGGTCCGCTAAGACGCCACAAAGGGGTGTTTTAGGCAAAAATAAGGACAATCAAAAAAGCAAAAGAAATCCATGATGGTACCATGAACCGAATTCAAAAAGAAAGGTTCAAGGGAAGCTATCTAAGTTGTCAAAATCACAACGTCAATAACAAGATTTTCTTAACTTCATAAGTGTTTAATCAAACAAGCCTAAACACATAAGCCTACCTTGGCCAGCCATTCTTACAAAAACCATTTTTCAAAATAAAAATAAATCCCCTCTAAAACACAAACTTCAGAACAAAAATATCTTTCCTTTCTTTTCTCTCTTGTCCCAAATGATTTTAGGATAATCTAGTGGAAACATGGAGATATAGTGGTCAATAGAAGGGTTGACACGTCTTCTAAAGGAAGGGGAGGATCACTGGGTTGATGACGCCCATCTCAATATAACATGCATCATTCCTCGGTTACAGAAATCGGCAACGCACAGCCCGTCTAGAGGAATGGCAAAAATCCAAACAGAGAAACGCATCAGTTAATTCTTTTGAAAAATGAATCAAATAGAATTAGGTGCATCATACCGCATACATGCATACAGATGATAGGTGTACTGGAAGATCACTTATTCTCTGTTTATTGAAAAAACAAACAAAAAAACAAAAAAAACAAAAAAACAAAAAAACAAAAAAACAAAAAATATAAACTTCAGAAAAAACAATGCGCCCGTACCATGTTCAGTACACCCGTACTAAAATCAGGTTATGAACAAATTTTCAACTCAATACGGGCGTACCGAAATGAATACGGCAGCATTGGCCATAACGTCCACACCAATACGGGCGTATTGAATTCAATACGGCCCGTATTGGCCCATTCTCATTCATCACAACATCTTCATTCCTCTGCATACTTCATCTGTGAGTGTGTTTGAGATCCCTCCAACAGAAAAAGCCGAAATCAACGAAAAAAGGCAAAAATACAGAAAAAGCCAAAAATCAACAAAAAAAGGCAAAATTCAGAAAATCCAACAAATATACAGAATAACTGAGCCTGGAGAGGCTTGCCGAAATAATACTCCTTCATCATACAGAATAACTGAGCCTGGAGAGGCTTGCCGAAATAATACTCCCCAATCGTACAGAATAACTGAGCCTGGAGAGGCTCGCCGAAATAATACTCTCTCATCATAACCGAGCCTGGAGAGGCTTGCCGAAATAATACTCTCCAAAATAACTAAGCCTGGAGAGGCTTGTCGAAATAATACTCCCCAGAGACTTCTCAGCTCATTCTCGTGGATCAAAATCCCCAGTGAAAGCTATCAAAGCAAGATCAGTAAGATCCCCCAATGGAAGCAATGATCATCCAAACGAAATATCCGAGTCAAAAGACTCAGACTTCCTCAGTGGAAGATAGCTTTCCAACTCAAGCGATGAGTGAAGCTAAGCCTGCAGAGGCTTCCTAAATAATACTCTGGGATACATAAGATCCTCAATCCCCATTCGCCTACTCAGAGGCACCCCTTCAAAAAGAGAAAAATCAAAAAGATCAATAACCATTCCCCAAGCGGAATCCGGCCCTCAGCCGAACATTGAACATTAAGATCATTCGCCTACTCAGAGGCACTCCTTTAAAAAGAGAAAAATCAAAAAGATCAATAATCATTCCCCAAGCGGAATTCGGCATTCAGCCAATCATTGAACGTCAAGATGATCCGCCTAACAGAAGAGGCTAATCAAAATTAACGACAAAATCCCCCAGTGGATAACAGCCTACGCAGAGGCAACAAAACCAAGAAATCAAAAGAGTCACCCGAATAAGGATAACCGGGATACTCCACCAACGTCGAAAGGACGTCAGCCAATCATAAGGCACCGCTCACTTCGAAAAGAGCATCTTCGTGTCTGCACCCCCAAGGAATCAGAAATTCCCCAGTGGGCACCAACTACGCAATGGAAAGTTGGGACACAAGAACCTATGAGTAACTGCACATCCCCTAGACGGATCCCTGCGTTATCCAGCCCTCAGTGGCACAAAAATCAAAAACAATCGTCGAAGCAGCATCGTGGACTGTGGAGACAAAATCATCACAAATCCCTGGAGAGGGCAAACTCACGCTACCCCGAGGTTGTCAAGAACACGGAGGTATGCAACTGCCAGTGAGGTTGTCAAGAACACTCTGGTATAGCCTGGAGAGGCGGTACTCGGCTACCCCGAGGTTGTCAAGAACACGGAGGTATGCAACTGCCAGTGAGGTTGTCAAGAACACTCTGGTATAGCCTGGAGAGGCGGTACTCGGCTACCCCGAGGTTGTCAAGAACACGGAGGTATGCAACTGCCAGTGAGGTTGTCAAGAACACTCTGGTATAGCCTGGAGAGGCGGTACTCGGCTACCCCGAGGTTGTCAAGAACACGGAGGTATGCAACTGCCAGTGAGGTTGTCAAGAACACTCTGGTATAGCCTGGAGAGGCGGTACTCAGCTACCGAGGTTGTCAGAAGCACCGAGGTATGCACGAGCCTGGAGAGGCGACGACTAATACTCAACCTGGAGAGGCTACTCAACAATTTTCCACCGGAAGACACTACAAGTCGGAAGGATGGCTTATTCCCCGGACAATTGGGTCAACTCCTTTACTTGTCAACCGGTACACCAAAAAGCCGTTTGACTAAGTAAAGGGGGGGGCAGCTGTAGACCCCTAAAATTGTCCGGGTCGGAAATAAGACTCGAAGACTCTCAAAGACCGAAGGAAAGTCAGCCAGAAGGACTCCTGGAAGACCCTAGGATGATTATTTGTAGGTTTAGAGGTCTTAGAGTAGCTTAAAATAAGGATGTGGGAGGATTGAAGCTCAATACGGCCTCCTAGAAGTTCAGTACGGCCGTACTGAACAATTTGAACTACAATACGGGCGTACTGAAACCAATACGGCCGTACTGAAGTTTTTGAACTTCAGTGCGGCCGTACTGAAACCAATACGGCCGTACTGAAGTTTTTGAAACTTCAGTACGGCCGTACTAAATTCAATACGGCCGTACTGTAGTTCAAATCTTCAGTACGGGCCGTATTGATGTCAGAGGCCGTACTGCGCCTCACTCCTATATATAGGACGTCATTTGGACGTCATTCCACACTTTTCCACACTTCTTGGACTCTCTTCTTGAGTATTCTGGGGTTTTTGAGCAGTGTTCTGCCCTAGAATTCTCTCCGAGAGCCGATCCGACGAAGTTCTTGAGTTCTAAGCATTTAGCTTGAGAATTCGAACTAGTCGAAGGGAAATCTTTTTTGATTTCCATAGTAAAGATTAATTTTTAGGGAAGGAGCGAGCGAGTGTGTAGTGGGAGGGAGCGCCAAAAAGCCTCCTAACATTTGAATATATAAAAGCACGTTTCAAAGGTTTCTTCTTCAAAATCCTTCCTTTTACTGCTTTCTGATTGTTGCATCGCATGTTTAATTTATTCATCATGTAGATATCTTATTCATAGCCGTTTATAATAAATAGGGGTAATTTAGTAATTTTACACTGTTATTTATGAAATAATCCGTCATAGGGAACCCGAAAGGGGCGTTGTGGGGTGCTAACACCTTCCTCACACGTAACCGACTCCCTTACCCGACTCTGGTTGTAATGGCCAAAGTTGATTTGTGAAATCAATTGCCTTATCCCTTTTTCCAATGTTTTGAGTAAAACATTGGTGGCGACTCCAAGAACCCTACTACTTTGCGAAAACCACTAATCCATGGAGGGTCCCGCTTGGGATTAACATGGATTGGTGAATCATTTAATAAAATTGTTAGTTCGATGAGGTCTCAGTTTGAGAATAAGTCGTTCTAACAATCCACCACTTTTTCAAAACTTTAAAAAGAGTCTGACCATCGTCGCGAATGCCAAGGTCCGTTTCGGCGGGTGGCGACAGGCTTTAATATCCGTTTGTCTATTTAAATTCTGCACCTATTTGAATAAAAATTGTACACAAACCTTTGAACACAACAATTCCCCGTACGACTGGCCCAAGTTTGGCCTTGGAGCTTGCGAGCCTTGTCGGAAAATCACACTCAAGGTGATAACCAGTTACTCTAGCTTGAAATACTGTGACAAACCTTAGAGTTTGCCAGGTAACAGCGACAGAGAACTATACAACACACTTTTCTTACAGGGACCACAAACCAAGGATTTGAACGTGACTATCCGCGGGTGTACATTTTTTTGAGCATGTGCGTGTTGCATTTGTTGTATTCTCTTTTTGTTCATTTCAAATAGAAAGTAATTATAGACAAACAAACAAATATCAATAAAAAAAACTAACACTCTTCTGTATACGCTAGCTCTAAAGCATCATATAGGATAATTTGTTTAAAAAAAAAACAAAAAATATATAGAAAAAATCATGCATCATAACCTTTAGTAAAAAAAAATGATAAAATTTAGGCAGAAAACAAACATCATGCATCTCGTAGGATAGTACATTAGCATACACTCATTAGAAATGGGAGGCACATATAATATGCAAAGATGTTCTCCAAACTAGAATCAATGAGAATGATATTCGTTGAATTTCTCAAGTGTCTTTGCATTCTATTTTACGTTTCATATAGATAACACGCCTTTCTTGTAAATAATAAATAAGAATAAAAATGGAAATCTAATCTGTGCATGTTAGCCAGATAATAGAAATTACTGTAATCAAATACGAACCTGACACATCAAATCGGGGAACACTTATCAATAATTGAGGGCATTACACACGCAAATCGAAACACTGAGACTTTTCCATGAGAAAACGACAATTTTCGGGATAGGAGGAATGGTCAAGAATGGATGAATCCTTGCTTTTAGCGAATTATAAGAAAAAACCCAATTGAAGAATAAAGAATTGCATGATGAGGACCCACTAGGACGAAAACCCGCATGGGGCTTTCTAGGCAAAAATTAGGGCAAAGAAAAAAGAATCAAAATCTCGATAGGATACGTCCTATGCAAAAGTTAGGGATGTATAAAAATAAAAAATGCCTGTCTGAGTTGAAAACTGAAAGGCGGCTCGAGTTTTCCTTTTAGAAAGAAAGAGTTCATAAAGGTTTCACTCCAAATTCAAAAAACCAGTGTTCAAGCAAGTGGGAATGTGATCCTAAAGTAGTCTTACCAATCATCAACCATGACTCTTTAGGGGGAAACCTCCGTATATCTCTCCATGTACGAATCACAAACTCGGGGCACGCCCGGGCCTTCGAGCTTTGCTAAAGGGGCATGTGTAAATTGAAAGTACTATTTTAAATGCCATAACACTCTTTCATTTCTCTTCTCCCTTTAAATATTCACTCTAGGCCTCATCCATCAACCCTTAATAAACAAAA
This sequence comes from Cajanus cajan, assembly GCF_000230855.2. Taxonomy (NCBI): domain Eukaryota; kingdom Viridiplantae; phylum Streptophyta; class Magnoliopsida; order Fabales; family Fabaceae; genus Cajanus; species Cajanus cajan. Next base: position 17,822,376 of record NC_138518.1, on the reverse strand, counting down.
TGTATCTGCGACAAAGATGTTACTCGATAATAGCATGGAAAGAATAACAAAGGAACAATCAGGAATCCAAACATGACTAGGATTTAATAAAAATAGGGCGTCCCACACAAATGCTGCAAAAATGAAAGCCTGACAGAAACTCACTAAGGGGGCTGGGCAAAATTAGGACAAGATCCGTTAGGGGACCCACAATCAAAAAGGGTAACCTAGGAAAAAGTAAGGATCCAAAAAAAGTTGTTTACTAGGGAACACATCTCAAGTGACCTAGGAAAAAGTTAGGACGTTAAAGTAGAAACCTGAGTTGAAAACCAAAAAGTGGCTCAAGGGAATCATCCAATCAGAGTACGACCCCAAGTCATCACTCCACTTTCCAAAAAGGCTAAAATACAATGATAGCTTCTTTGTAGCAAATATGCTTTGTTTAATAGCCATAAACACTAAAGCCCACCTTGGCCATCCGTTCTTCTAAAAACCCTTTTTGAAAAAAATTCCTTCTAACATCCTTTTGAAAAAAATACAAACATCCCTTTTCTTATTTTCTCTTGACCCTTATTGCATTAAAATGGTACCGAAAAGATACACGAAAAATGCACAGTGAATACTCATAGAGGGAAGACAGAGATGTCCCTGAATAGAGTTTGGAGATGTTTGACCAGATAATTAAGGAGCCATTAAGACCTTGGGTTCAAATGAATATATCCCGACAATAATAAAAAAAGGCACAGACAGAAAGGAATTGTCAACATTAACCTTAACGTGTACAGGTTAATTTCCTGACATTAAAAAAAAAAATTCGAATTGCATGTTTAGGAACAAACACATGAGCATAAACTGCATCGCACGCATATGAGGTAGGTGCATATGGAAGGGCGTTACACAAAAAAAAAAGGAATAAATAAAATAATCATTCCTGTCTTGTATTTGCATTGCATCCATGTATCCATGTATTCTACTTGCTTTGGGTCAGAAGGAGTCATCAAGACAAAACACTCGTAAAAGCTCAATAGCTAAGCATGAGTCAAAGCGGTGACAATTGGCAACCCCAAGTGATTCTATGTGCCCTCTAAGCAAAAACATATCAATAATGGAATAGAATGGAATCGACCGAATAAGCAAGGTTTTCTTTTTAGAAACCTTTTCTTTTTCCAATTTTTGAGTAAAACATTGGTGGCGACTCCATGAACCATTTTTCAAAACCATTAATTAAGAATTAGTCTGGTGTCTGGGCATTCCTTAATTGATGGGATTTTCAAAAGGATGTCTAAACCATAGGTCGCAAGATCGAAAATTTTTGGGTTGCGATAGGCCATTACAAGAGAAAAAAAAATATAGGATTTGATTAGCTTATGGTGCAAGCTAGACTAACCATGGTTAGCTCTCTTGTACTTAAGTTAACAAACCTTAGTTAAGTATCTAGAAACTTATGGAGTAAGCTAAGTGATGAATCATAATTTTAATTCATTTTCTTACTTTTGTAAGCTCCTATTAAATATTGTTAGTGCCTAATTGTTCTCTCCTGCCATATTTTATTGTTTTAAGGTTTATTGAGCTATTAATTCCGAATTGCATTTAATTGGATTATTAATTAATTTCATAATCATTTGCAGAGGATTTGGATGTAGTTAATGGACTGGGAGCACTACCACGTGGACCTATTTTAACACAACCTAAATTTTATTTTATTTTGTAATTTCATTTTGTTGCTTGTAATGGGCCAGATAGGCCAACTGTAACATCCTAAATTTTATAACTATTTATCTTTAAGTTTCTGCAAATTATTATATATATATATATATATATTAAATATTACGTAAGTTATTGTGATTGAAATTTATGTAGCATTATTTAACCAGATTTTCTAAATTCAATAACATGTATTTTATTATCTAATTTGACTGTTTCTCGGACAGCGTTGAGAGTACGTTGTAAAATATGAGAAACTCAATTTAAGAAAATTTAAATAATCTGTAACTTAAATAATAATTTATTGTGTTTAGATTAACAATAAATAAACTTAAGAGAGAAAATCTCTAAATTAAAATTTATAGAAATTCTCTAAGGATTTAACTAGAAAAAATTATTCTGCTAAAATCTTAAGTTAGAAAATTATGGAAAAATGTTCAAAAGGATATAATAATTTTATCATCGATATAGTATGCTTAGAATTATTAATAAAAATGTATAGTTAGGTGAAAATAAAATACAAGTCTCAATCAATGAAATTATGATACATAATGATGGAATCATGCTTTGGAGTGCAAGAGGTGACATACTCAAAGATCCAAGAGGAGTTGGCTAGACATGAAGGTTTGGGCCTGTCAGGGCCCATCGGGCCCATTGGGCCTAGGAAGGCCCAAGTTGAACTTTTCATGGGCCATATTTTGTTATAGCTATTTTCATATGTTTTGTATACATCATGTTAGTATAGGTATCATATATTTTGGTCTTGTATTTTGGACCACATAGAGTAGCATTTTAGGTTTTAGGCTTGTTGGGCCTAGTTTTGGGCTTCATGGGCCTTTGGGCTTTTGGTACCCAATATTGGGCTCATTTTCATTCTTGTAATTTTTCCTTTCCATTGTATTTGTTTGACCATTGTATTTAGGTCATTAGATTAGGAAAATACAAGGAATACTAAAGTAGGCTAATTAGGTTAAATTAGGTTTAATTTGGAAGCCATTTAAGTTACATTTGAGTCACATGTTTTGCACCTTTGGTGGCTGAACATGTGACCTCAAATTAACCCTAAATGACACTCCAAATTACACTTAGATGCACCTTAGGTACCTGAATTTTCGGAGTAGCACATGGGAGCCAAAATTTGAATTCAAATTTCAAATTTGAATTCAAATTTTGGGCGCCACATGTCACCTTTTGATTTAGGCGCCCAAAGTGTGCAAGACCATGCTTACTTAAGTGTTTCATTCACCATTTGTACTCACTTTTGATCATAATAGAAATTTGAGTGCCTTTGGCCGAGTTTCCCTCTCAAAAGTCTCTTAAGAGTTCATCTTCAAAACCTTAGGTTTTCACCATAGAAACCTTCTCTTTGAAGTGTGCTCTCCCTTGAAGCTTGAGCTTGGATGCTTCCCTCCTAGTTCTAGGACAAGTCATCCGTGAGTTCTTGGTTTTTGAGTGTTTGGAAGTTGAAGAACAAATCTCCATTGAAGAAGATCCGGTCTAAGCAATCCGTGGGGAAGATCATCCATCACTTCTCCTAAGTTTGCTATCACATAAGCAAATCCTAATTTATTTAATTAATATTAATTAACATAATTAGGAGATGATCAAGAGATAAAAGTTTATATTTTTAATGGTCAAGATTCTAATGATGATATTAGTTTCTCAAAATTATAATTAATTTGTAAGATACTTTAATAATTCTACAATGTTCTAGAAAGTTCTACAAAATTCTTCAAAGTAGATATCTAATTACCAAATAATTAAATGGGTTGGAAGCTTAACTATTAAGATATTCACATAACTCAAGAAAGTTCTATAAAATTCTACATAATAGAAATCTAGAATGGATTAGATGCTTAACCATTAAGATATTTAAAGAATTCTATAAAATTCTAGGATGTTCTATAAATTTCTACAAAAAAAAGGGACACATAATCACCATGTGATTAAAATGAATTGAAAACTTAATCATTAAGATAACTAAATAACTCTACAAAATTCTAGAAAGTGAACATCTCATCACCAAATTATTAAATAAATTGGAAACTTAATAATTAAGATACTTAAATAATTCAAGGAAATTCTAGAAAGTCCTATAAATATCTACAAAATGGACACTTAATCACTATGTTATTAAAATATTTTAGGAAATATCAAGAAATATCTACAAATCTAGAAGATTGGAGAATGGAGGTGAGACTAGTATAAATAGGAGAAACCACACACCAAAAAGCTCACCAACAACCCTTAACAACTAGACATAAACCAATGCCAAAGAAACACCCAAAAATACTCCATCTTTTCCACAACCAAGGAGTAAAACAAGGAGTAAACAACTAAAATTTCAAGAAAAAGGGAAGAAAGGAAGAAGATAAGAGGAAGAAAAAGAAGTAGGAGAAGAAGAAATCAAGAAAATTAGGAAAAAACTAGCAAGCTTGGAGAAATAGGTATGGGTTAGATGTTTAATTTTATTCATGTCTATATAGTTGTAGAATAATTATTGATCTTTACTTATAAGTTTTGATGCATGGAATCTTAGGTTAGTTGATATGGTTTTTGATTGTACTTTTTGATAAATTTGATGTTTTAAAGTTGAATCTTGAAGTGGTTGATTGTTTATGATTGAATGTTTCTATTGAAATTGTTTGAATTGTATTTGAAGAGTTTGATTGAGAATAATTTTTGAAGTGATAGATTAATAGTGATGCATATTGCATATTGCATAATGTCATTTTTGAGTCAAAAGATTTTTGGGGGGAACAAAAAAAAATTTCAAAAAATAAATATTTGAGAAATGAATTTTGTACCAATGATATTTGATAGAAAAAGAACGAGTTTTGTAATTTTGAAATGATACTTTTTACGTGAATTCTTTTCTTTATGTTTACTATCTGAGACATTGGTGGCGAGAGATTGATTGTGATAGTGGGTACTGTCAAGGACAGTTGGTAGTACGAGATGGATAAAGAAAAGGATAAAGTGAGAGAGAGCCTGATATAGTTGTGAAAGTCTGACTGAGGTATTTGTTTTATGCTACCAATGTTAGAAGATAGTAAATGGGGTTTGAGTAGAATGGGTAAGACGGGACCTCTGGTCTGGGGGATAGACCTTTGGTCTAGGGAGTGTTTGGGCATGGGCAATCCCATAGATGGCAAGTCTTTATCGATTCTGTGTCGTGGTAGCCTGCCGGGTGCACTGACGCTCTGACTACTGTCTACTTGTTTGCGTTTAGTGGGGCATTGCCGAATCATTGGATAGAGTGATGTTAAGCTCTAGCTTCACTAAACACTCAAAAGGGAAAATCTCCATGGAGTATTGAGTCAAAATGATTTTTAAAAGTATATTTTCAGTCAAAATCTGCATCTCATTCTCATAATCATGTTGCATTATTTGGACTATTATTAATGAAAAGTCTTATCAATTTGTTATGTGTATTGATAATTGTATGAACTTATTATGCACTTGTCTGATTTGTTTGTGTGAGATGTGAATGAAATTAAATTTCTAACCCCATAAATATTTTTAAACCCAGATATTGGAGATCTCATAATGCAGAAAAATTGGATGTGCAGTTAGAAGGTCAAATGCAAAAATCCAGAGCATATGATGGGGGGTTTTATTTTACTAAGTTGTTATAAGATGGTTTGTAATATCTAGTGACTTTTATTGAATAAAACTTTAATTGAATAAATTTAATTCATTTATTTAAGTATTTTTTCTACATATTATTCATAATAATATAAATAATTAGTTATAATTAGCATATGTAATTTGGAAAGGGGTTACACCAACACCAGGCCAACCCAATATTTTGGATTCCTTGTGTTTGAATTTCAGAGGGGGACAAAGTGGATACTAGGGTTTTAGGTCAGATTTTGATGGGAAAGAAGAGACAACCGCTACTCTCCTTTTAAGGGTCTTGGACGAGTTTTGAAAGAAGACCATTTTTGTATCTTTGTTTTCCCTTTCTTCTGTTGGTATTTTTAGTGTGTTTTTGCCTTCTCTTTTTCTTCTATTTTCTTCTTCTATTTCTTCTTCCATAGAAGGCTGATTGTATGACTCTCAAACTCAATTTAATACACCATTGAGATCTATTCATTTTAATGTATCTTTGTATTATAATCCTTGTTAACCTGTTATGGTTTGTCTTCATGCTTAATGGTTTCGTTTTCAACTAGACTGAATGGCTTTGCTCATGATTTTCTTAATCTTGTGAATAAATTAATCCCGTGAATAGAGATAAGAATGTATGCCAATGCTCCATTTGTATGCGTTCGACAATGGTAATAATGCTTAATGATTATTAGAAACTGAACCAAGGTTTAGATTAGTAAAAGATAAATTTGCGAATCAATGATATGGTGCTACAAATGAGTTGGAGAGTCACTCTTTACGTGTATTAATTTACTATTTTATTGCTTACTGTTTTGTTTTATTCGAATCTGAACCCCTCCTTTGTGTGTTTGTTTGCATCAAGAGAACCTTTGCTTGGTTTGTTGCTCCTTGAGAGACGACCTAGGAGTGACTTCCTAGTACTACAAAAATCACTTTTCATCAGGTATGATACTGGTCACTAAGCTAATCCTCGTTTAGAAATAACTTAGGTTAGCTTAAGTTAACTCCAATTACCTAAACTAATCATTACAAATACCAAACTAATGATTACTTTTAACAAGTTTGTTGAGATGTCACTATCAAAGCCATGTGACTAATTTAACAACTTGGATAGGTTTGCACGTGTGACACCCTTACTAATAACCTAGGTTAGCTTAAATTAACTCCAATTACCTAACCTAATCATTACAACTACCAAACTAATGATTACTTTTAACAAGTTTGTTGAGATCTCCCTATCAAAGCCATGTGACTAATTTAACAACTTGGATAGGTTTGCATGTGTGACACCCTTACTATCCCAACACATATATTGTAATAATGTAAATAAATAAAGAAATAAAATTTTCAAAATTGGAAAAAGGTCCACATAAAACCTTCATAAATGTTCTTTAATATCCAAAATAATTGAAAATAAAACTTAGAAAATAAAACCTAAGAGTTTACAAATTGTTTTCAAAAGAATAATTATAACTCCAAATACATATAAAAATCCATGTCCTAGAAATCTTCTACCCCAATGTCACAATATCAGAGCACACCCACAACTCAACTATTGGTTTTCTAGATGCTACTCATAGCCAAATCTTCCTCACCTAAAGCATTCACAAATTGTATGATGAGAAAAGAAAACATCTATATGTAAAGCACACAAAGAAATTCCACAACATAATTTCCATCACAACTCATTATACAATTACAATTTCCATTAGGTTCATACATGTCAAGTTCTACAGATAATAAGTCAACATTTCATCATTAAATCTTAATCATACATATGCACCATCATCACACAATCAACACTATGTCATGCTCACACCACCATTGTCGCATTACTCAATCAATGTCGTGCCACGTCGACATATGTGCTAATTGCCACACACATCCCACACTATGCCATGCTCACGCCTCTGCTGTATTATGTCATGCTCAGCGTCGTGCCATGTATGCATTTGTGCCAAGACATCACACCTTAGTCCATAACTCAATTTCCACATCATAGACACAATCAACATTTCTACTCAAAATAATAAGTCTTACATAGAACTTGCACTACATCCTCATACACATAAATATCATTACCAAGCATGCCTATATGAACCAACTCTACAACCTAGCATCATACTATTTTAAACAACTTTTCAATCCACATGATAACACCTTAGAACATCAAAATTGACAACTGTCAAAGTAAACAACACAGAGAGGGTTATACTCATCCAAATAAGCTCAAATTTATCTAAAAATAAATAAATATAAGAGGATAATCTAAAAATCTTATGAGGACATGAAATTCTTAAAAATGTCAAAAACCATAATAGATATAACCAATGCTAACAACTTGACCCCTATTCACTAAAACAACCATAACTGAAGTTCTAGATCTCCTTTTTAGGTGATTTCAATGCCATTAGAAAGCTAGCATCCAAGGCTACAACTTTTATAAATACAATAAAGTCTAATTCGGAGAGCACAAAATCACTCAGTGCTTCCCAAATCGCTCAGCGCTTTACCTCCAGGGATTTTTCCCTGTCACATGGCCCTCAAAGGGCTCAACCCTTTCAAAAACACTCAGCCATTTCCAATGGCTAAGCCCTTTTCCTCCAGGGATCCTTCCCTGTCACATAGCTCCAAAGGGCTCAGCTATTTCAAATGGCTCAACTATTTGATGATAATAGACCTCTATGTTCTTCACCAATTTTTGGACCTCAACACCTAAAACTCATAAAATTCAACATGCAACCCCTTGAATCCATCCCCACAATTGTAGATTTCAGAGGTTTTATTAATAATAATATTTTAATCCATTCAATAATTCAATGATTCAACCAAAATCCAATGTTCTAGTTCCCCTTATGAATCCTAACTCACAGGCACTTTTAAAACAATTTTGTTCTCTCTCCCAGATCATCATTTTTAACAATTCTTCACATATTCATAATCATAAACACATACAGAATCTAATGATACCAAAAATTCTCCAGACAAAAATAATTATAAAATTATTAAAAATTTCAAGGGAACTCTTTTCCACTCATTTCCTCATGTGTCTCTATACATAAATCTCATCTTTTCCCCAGTACCTGATGATGTGAATCTGATAGTCTTGGTGAAATCCGAGGTTGTTCCTAAGTTTTCCTCCTCATAGATTTTGTATATCCTCTATTCTCCTCTTACTCCTTCAGAATGTAAAAAATGAGAACTGATCCTTTTCATTCCCTCAGGTCGGGTCAACCCAACTTAACTCAATTCTGACTCGTTTCTCCTTCCTTTCTAAAACAATTATTAAATAAATAATAATAATAATATAAAATATATTTCTCTTCCATAAAAGCAATAATAATTATATTCTACATCCCTAATGTAGACCCCTAAAATTGTCCGGATCGGAAATAAGACTCGAAGACTCTCAAAGATCAAAGGAAAGTCAGCCAGAAGGACTCCCAGAAGACCATAGGATGACTATCTGTAGGTTTAGAGGTCTTAGAGTAGCCAAAAATAAGAAAGTGGGAGGTTTGGAGCTCAATACGGCCTCCTTGGAGTTCAGTACGGCCGTACTGCACATTTTGTACTACAATACGGCCGTACTGAAACCAATACGGCCGTATTGAAGTTTCTGTATTTCAATACGGCCGTACTGAATTCAATACGGCCGTATTGAAGTACAAAAACTCAATACGGGCCGTATTGAACCCAGGGGCCGTACTGCGCCTCATCCCTATAAATAGGACGTCATTTGGACGTCATTCCACACTTTTCCAGCGATTCTGGACCCCCTGGCTGAGTATTCTTGGGTTTTTGAGCAGTGCTCTGCCCTAGAAATCTCTCTGAAAGCCAATCCGACGAAGTTCTTGAATCATAAGCCATTTGCTTGAGATTCGAACGAGTCGAAGGGAAATCTATTTGATTTCCATAGTAAAAATTTTATTTTAGGGAAAGGAGAAAGCGAGCGTGTAGTGGGAAGGAGCGCCAAAAAGCCTCCTAGTTCTTTTAAATATATAAAAGCACGCTTCAAGAGGTTTTCTTCCAAAACTCGTCTTTTATTGCTTTCTTTATCGCTTTCTGATTGTTGCATTGCATGTTTAAAGCTTTCATCATGTAGATAATTCACTTAATATCGTTCTAATAAATAGGGGTAATTTAATAATTTTAAGCTATTATTCATGAAATAATCTGTCATAGGGAACCCGAAAGGGGCGTTGTGGGGTGCTAACACCTTCCCCGCACGTAACCGACTCCCTTACCCAACTCTGGTTGTAATGGCCTAAGTTGATTTGCGAAATCAATTGCCTTAACTCTTTTTCCAATGTTTTGAGTAAAACATTGGTGGCGACTCCAAGAACCCTTTTTGCGAAAACTACTAATCCATGGAGGGTCCCGCTTGGGATTAACATGGATTGGTGAATCATTTAATAAAATTGTTAGTTCGATAAGGTCTCAGTTTGAGAATAAGTCGTTCTAACAATCCATCATTTTTCAAACTCTTAAAAAGAGTCCGACCATCGTCGCGAATGCCAAGGTCCGTTTCGGCGGGTGGCGACAGATGGCGACTCCACTGGGGAAGCCTCGAGAGTCAATCCCATTTAGTGATGGATTCTTTTCAAAATAATAGTTTAAAATTACTTTATTACCCCTCACTTGTATGATAACATGTTTATCTATTTGGCTTTAATAACTGTTGTATTTTTAAATTTACGCAATTGTTTGAAATACAAACTGTACACAAACCTTTGCACACAACAGTTCCCTCTATACCCGGGGGCATGAGTGGTAATCCATAGGGAGTGGATGTTAGTACGGCCGGTTGTCGAATGGGTCTATAGGTGCCCGTAGACCGTTGTCGGAAAACATCACTCAAGGTGATAACCATGAACTCGAGTCCGACAGTGCGTTGGAACTTTCCATCGACTTACGACGAGAGGAATTGGGTCCCTATAATGGGGGCACCTTGGGGGCCTCAGACCGGTGAGAACAGTTAGAACCACCTTGAATATGCACTTTTCTGCAGGATACCCCTACCTCGTGATTCGCTCGTGACTGTTCGTGGATGAGTGAATTGTTTGTGTATAGGTTTATGTGATATTGTTTGTGCATCAATAATAAACCTCGTGATAAGGTCTAAAAATAAACCTTATGCATAAAAATGTCATGACATGAGAGGAAAAAGACCATGTGTGAAAATATAATAAAAGTGAGGAGCATGTGCATCATTACCAATAAGATATCATGCATCCTCATAAACCATGCATTCTAGGTTCACCAATACCTCTTGACATGAGTAAAAGAGACCCATAATTATCGAGATTCTCCGTTGGGGAGGGATCATAAGTCAAGGAGGGTGGTAACACTCCGTTTTAAAAAGGCAGCGCCTTAAAAATGGAGGGTTATCAAGCTCATGTCAAGAGCGTATTCATCCCGTAAATAAACTAATTAAACATTCATTTTAGAAAGTGGCTGGTCATCTCTCTGTCCTCACACGCGCGCAGAAAATCAAGAAGATGGAAGCGCTGGAGGACCAAAATAAGAAGCTTACAGCCGAGCTCTCACAGCTCAAAGAACAAATGGCGCAAATGATGGAACTCATGCGTCACCATAATGTACATGGGTCTCACCACAGTGACCATGAGTCCCATCATCATGAGGAAGAGGAGCACGAGGAAGAACCTCCACGAGCTGTACCCCTTGGGGCGGGGATCATGATTAAAGAGCCCGAGGTTTCAAAGGAACAATTCCATGCTCTTGAGGATCGGCTAAGAGCTATGGAGGGGCATGATTTTGACATCAAAGATGCCGCCGACATGTGCTTGGTGAGGGACATCCAATTCCCTCCCAAATTTAAAGTGCCAGATTTCCCAAAATATGTGGGATCGACTTGCCCCAAAAGTCATCTCACCATGTATTGCCGAAAAATGGCTGCATATGCTACCAATGAAAAGCTCTTAATTCATTGCTTTCAAGAGAGCTTGGCTGAAACCGCACTCAATTGGTATATGCAGCTGGATGGAAATCAAGTGTGCACATGGAGGCAGTTGGCCGACGCCTTTCTCAAGCGCTATAAATATAACATCGACCTAACACCCGATAGGTCTGATCTTCAAGCCTTGAGTAAAACAAATGATGAATCTTTCAAGGCGTACGCCCAACGGTGGAGGGAGTTGGCGGCACAAATAGAGCCCCCGCTGTCGGATAAGGAGACGGTGTCCTTATTCATAAATTCGTTGACCGGTCCCTATTATGACAAAATGATAGGGAATACGACAACGCTCTTCTCGGACATCATCACCATTGGAGAAAGGGTGGAACAAGGGCTGAAAAGTGGGAAGCTAGCTAAGCCTTCCCAACCATTTGAAGCCAAGAAGACCTTCGGGAAGAAGAAAGAAGGAGGAGTCAACGCCATAACCGTTTCTTCATCTTCTTCCACTTCGAAGTCAGGAAAGTCGCAATATAACCCTGTGAGGAAGCTTGATAAACTTCCGACCACATATAGCGACCTCTTGCCGAAGCTAGTAGAAGCCCATCTTCTAGCTTATGTTCCGCCAAGGAAGATGGATCCACCTTACCCCGAGTGGTACAAACCACAAGATAAATGTCTATACCACTCGGGGGCACCAGGGCATTCAACGGAGAACTGTAAAGCTCTCAAATACAAGGTCCAAGACCTCATTGATGCTGGGTGGGTCACCTTTGATTCGACAGCACCCGACGTGAGCAAGAATCCTCTACCAAAGCAGGAGTAGAGAATGGCAAGCCACAATAGGGCCCCTCCATATTTCTCTTTTCTTTTAGGGACTCGTGATCAGTACCCGAGATCATGAGAACCTTTTCATGTAAATAAGGGTCTTTGTACAAATTTTAATACACATCAATAAAGAGGAATTTTTCACACATTATTCTCTCATTTGTTCTTTTCTCTCTTTCTCTCATTAATATTAATAAATTCTAAACCTAAACAGAACCAATAAAACAATTATGTCTGTGATTGTTCGCTCCGACCGGGATCCGAAAGTTGAGGATGAATGGGTTGAGTTGGACAGTGATGAGGAGACCATTTCTCCGGACTTGCAAAGACTGCTAGATCAAGAGGCTCGTCTACTCCAACCGCATCAAGAAAAATTGGAGACCGTGAATTTGGGGCAAGGCCAAGAAATAAAAGAAGTCAATATTGGAACCCATATCAGTGATGAAATAAGGGAGCAATTGATCCAGTTGTTAAAGGAATACAAAGATGTATTTGCATGGTCGTACCATGACATGCCCGGTTTAGACTCTAATATCGTCGAGCACAAATTACCACTGAAAGAAGGGTTTCGACCCGTCAAACAAAAGCTTCGACGAGTCAAGCCCGAATGGTCTTTAAAGATCAAGGAGGAGGTAGAAAAACAATTAGACGCGGGATTCCTGATTGTATCTCAGTATCCCGAATGGCTGGCTAACATAGTGCCGGTCATTAAAAAGAATGGAAAGGTTAGAGTTTGTGTTGACTACAGGGATCTTAATCGTGCTAGTCCAAAGGACGATTTTCCCTTACCACACATCGATACATTGGTGGATCATACAGCCACAAACACACTCTATTCCTTCATGGATGGGTACTCTGGGTACAACCAAATCAAGATGAATGTGGAAGACCGCGAGAAGACTTCCTTCATTACACCCTGGGGTACTTTTTGCTACAGGGTAATGCCTTTTGGACTCAAGAATGCGGGTGCCACCTATCAACGAGTGATGGTGACGTTATTCCACGATATGATCCACAAAGAAATTGAAGTATATGTGGATGACATGATCGCAAAGTCAAAAGATGAGATGGACCATGTCCAATATTTGAGAAAATTATTCAATCGGCTTCGCAAGTACCAGCTTAAGCTAAATCCGGCTAAATGTACTTTCGGAGTTCGGTCAGGTAAACTTCTCGGGTTCATTGTCAGTGAAAAAGGCATAGAGGTGGACCCTGATAAAGTAAAGGCAATAATGGAAATGCCTCCTCCTAAAACCAAGAAAGAAATAAGAGGATTCCTCGGCAGGGTAAACTACGTTGCAAGGTTCATCGCACAGTTGACTGACACGTGCAAACCGATATTCAGGCTGTTGCGCAAAAATCATTCTGAATTGTGGGATGAGAATTGTCAACAAGCTTTTGATAAGATCAAACAGTGCTTGGCCAATCCACCAGTATTGGTGCCGCCTGTCGGGGGAAGACCATTGATCCTCTATCTAACTGTGCTTGATGAGTCCATGGGAGTTGTGCTAGGACAACAGGACGAAACTGGAAAGAAAGAACGAGCCATCTACTACTTGAGCAAGAAATTTCTCGATTATGAAACCCGCTACACGCCATTAGAAAAGACATGCTGTGCGTTAGCATGGGCAACACAACGGCTCAGGCAGTATATGATAAGGCATACTACTTGGTTGGTTTCCAAAATGGATCCAATCAAGTACGTGTTCGACAAACCAATAATCACTGGGAAGATTGCCCGATGGCAAGTACAGTTATCAGAATTTGACATAATACATGTCACACAAAAGGCCATCAAGGGCAGCACCCTAGCTGATTACCTAGCACATGGGCCGACCAACGACTACCAATCCCTTCAGGATGATTTCCCCGATGAGCATATAATGCATTTACAACATGAAGAGCTTAAAGATGATGCATGGACCATGTATTTTGATGGAGCCTCCAACATGCTTGGACGAGGGATTGGCACAGTGCTAATCTCTCCACAAGGAAAACACATTCCCATAACGGCAAGACTCAACTTCGATTGTACAAACAATATGGCAGAATACGAGGCTTGTGCGTTGGGAATCCAAGCAGCCATCAACAATGGTATCCTAAAGCTCAAAGTGTTTGGTGATTCGGCCCTAGTGATCTACCAATTACGAGGTGAATGGGAGGTCCGAAATCCCAAATTGATACCATATGTTGAGCACATCAAAGATTTGACACAACTCTTCCAAAGTGTTGTCTTTGAATACATTCCAAGGGAGGAAAATCAGTTTGCCGACGCTCTTGCTACACTATCATCAATGTTCGCCTTGGATAATGAGCATGAAATGCCCATCATCAATATCCGGAGGCATGATAAGCAAGCGTTTTGCCTTCTGATAGATGAAGTAGTTGATGATCATCCATGGTTCCATGACATCAAGCAATATTTGACAAAAGGGGAATATCCTGATATGGCCAGTGATAATGACAAGAAGCATATCCGAAGAAGGGCTATGGGATTTCTGCTAGTCGGCGAAACCCTCTACAAGAAAAATTATGACTCGGTCTTGTTGAGATGTGTAGACCAAGTCGAAGCTCAAAACACGGTCAAAGAAGTTCATGAGGGGGTTTTCGGTACCCACATTCCCGGGCCCGCAATGGCTAAAAAGATCCTCAGGGCGGGATATTATTGGTCGACCATGGAAAAGGATTGTTACCAATATGTGCGAAAATGCCATAAATGTCAAGCATACGCCGACAACATTCATATCCCACCAACCCCACTCAACGTATTGGCTTCGCCTTGGCCATTCTCAATGTGGGGCATGGATGTTATTGGACCCATTGAGCCGAAAGCATCCAACGGACACAGATTCATTCTTGTGGCCATTGACTATTTCACCAAATGGGTAGAAGCGGCATCGTATGCTCATGTGACCAGAAAGGTGGTAACATCCTTCATCAAAGAGAATATGATATGCAGATACGGTATTCCTGATAAGATCATCACTGATAATGGATCCAATTTGAATAACAAAATGGTGGGAGAACTGTGCCAAGAATTCAAGATCCAACACCACAACTCTTCCCCATATCGGCCAAAGATGAATAGGGCAGTCGAGGCAGCCAACAAGAACATCAAGAAAATTGTGCAAAAGATGGTTGTTTCATTTAAAGACTGGCACGAGATGTTACCCTTCGCTCTCCATGGTTATAGGACTTCCGTACGTACATCTACAGGAGCTACTCCATTCTCCCTCGTTTATGGGATGGAGGCAGTTCTACCCGTCGAAGTTGAAATACCTTCTCTAAGGGTAATCATGGAAGCAAGACTTTCCGAGGCAGAATGGGTTCAGAGCCGATACGACCAGTTGAATCTCATCGAAGAGAAACGGCTGAACGCCATATGCCATGGTCAAGCCTATCAGAGGAAGATCAAAAAGGCTTTTGACAAGAAAGTCCACCCTCGAGTCTACCATGAGGGAGAGCTGGTAATGAAGAAATTACTACCAGCTCAAAAGGACAAAATCGGAAAGTGGGCCCCAAATTACGAAGGACCATACGTGGTAAAGCGAGCTTTCTCAGGAGGAGCATTGATCCTCACGGACATGGATGGAGAAGAACTTCGATACCCAGTCAACGCTGACGTGGTAAAAAAGTACTATGCTTGAAGACGTTGCTTGCATAGGCCCGCTAGGATGAAAACCCAAAAAAGGCGTCCTAGGCAAAAGTTAGGGCAAAATAAAAAGCCCGCCGGTACAAGGGTACTAGGCAAAACAAAGGCGAATTTATCCCCGCTAGGATACGTCCTAGGCAAAAATTAGGGGCAAAAGAATAAGATGCAAAAACAAAGCAAGCAACGATCACCTGAATCGAAAACCGAAAGGCGGTTCAAGTGATTATCTTCTGGAAGCAAGCGTCTTGCAGAGTCTACACTCCTGGCTCAAGCATCTCACCCGAAGCAATTAGGGGAACGTAAGAGCAACAATTACAGATATAATTGTTAAGCCTGATGTATATAGCCTACCCTGGCCACCCATTCTTCAGAAATTCCTTTTGTATATCTTTCTGTAAAAACATTTGTGAATATCAATAAAATATCTATTCATTTCTCTTCTCTCTTGACCATGTGATTATGCCTCTAAATTGGTGTTTCTTAAAAATTGTATGAAATTCCTGTAATAATCGGTCAATAAAGAAAGTTGGAGGGGTTCCTATAAAATCCGTAATCTCCTGCGAAAAAGGCTCACAAAAAAATCTTCCCTCACGTCGACGACAGAAATTCCTCCAAGAAAAGGAGGATAGGGAGAGCCATTCATTTTCTAAAAACATTAACAAAATAATTAAACTTGCATTTTGTGCATCACACACACATTAGTTGCACATTCAAAGACCTTATCATGAGGCAATCACATAAAATAGAAAAACAGAAAAAATTGCTTGTGTATGACAGCAGTCAACAGAAAAAGCCAAAAAACAACAAAAAAGGCAAAATTCAGAAAATCAATCACATCATAACAGAATAATTGAGCCTGGAGAGGCTTGCCGAAATAATACTCCCCAATTGTACAGAATAACTGAGCCTGGAGAGGCTTGCCGAAATAATACTCTCCAAAATAACTGAGCCTGGAGAGGCTCGCCGAAATAATACTCCCCAGAGATATCTCAGCTTCCACGCTCGGACTAAATTCCCCAGTGAAAGCTATCAAAGCAAGATCAGCAAGATTCCCCAAGGAGGGCTTGATCGTATAAACAGAATATCCGAGTCAAAGGACTCAGACTTCCTCAGTGGAAGATAGCTTTCCAACTCAAGCGAAGAATGAAGCTAAGCCTGCAGAGGCTTTCTAAATAATACTCTGGGATACATAAAGTCCTCAAATCCCCATTCGCCTACTCAGAGGCACTCCTTTAAGAGAAAATCCAAAAAAGATCAATAACCATTCCCCAAGCGGAATCCGGCACTCAGCCGAACACCGAACATCAAGATAAATCGCCTACTCAGAGGCACTCCTTCAAAAAGGAAAATTATAAAGATCAATAAATCATTCCTCATGTAGAAATTCGGCTTTCAGTCGATCATTGAACATCAAAGAAGATCTGCCTAACAGAAGAGGCTAATCAAAATCAATGACAAAATCCTCCAGCGGATAACAGCCTACATAGAGGCAACAAAATCAGAAAATCAAAAAGAGTCACCCGAATAAGGATAACCGGGATACTCCACCAACGTCGAAAGGACGTCAGCCAATCATAAGGCATCCCTCACCTCAGGAAGAGCATCTTTGTGTCTGCATCCCCACGGAATCAGAATTTCCCAGTGGGCACCAACTACGCAATGGAAAGTTGGGACACAAGAACCTATGAGTAACTGCACATCCCCTAGACGGATCCCTGCGTTATCCAGCCCTCAACGGCATCAAAATAAAAGACAACCGTCGAAGCAGCATCGTGGACTGTGGAGACGAAATCATACGACAGAATTCCCTAGTGGATAACAGCCTACGCAGAGGCAATAAAACTAGAAAATCAAAAAGAGTCACCCGAATAAGGATAACCGGGATACTCCACCAACGTCGAAAGGACGTCAGCCAACCATAAGGCACCGCTCATCTCAGAAAGAGCATCTTCGTGTCTACACCCCAAGGAATCAGAAATTCCCCAATGGGCACCAACTACGCAATGGAAAGTTGGGACACAAGAACCTATGAGTAACTGCACATCCCCTAGACGGATCCCTGCGTTATGCAGCCCTCAGTGGCACAAAAATCAAAAACAATCGTCGAAGCAGCATCGTGGACTGTGGAGACAAAACCATCACTAATCCCTGGAGAGGGCAAACTCACATTGCCAGTGAGGTTGTCAAGAACACGCTGGTATAGCCTGGAGAGGCGGTACTCGGCTACCCCGAGGTTGTCAAGAACACGGAGGTATGCAACTGCCAGTGAGGTTGTCAAGAACACTCTGGTATAGCCTGGAGAGGCGGTACTCGGCTACCCCGAGGTTGTCAAGAACACGGAGGTATGCAACTTCCAGTGAGGTTGTCAAGAACACTCTGGTATAGCCTGGAGAGGCGGTACTCGGCTACCCCGAGGTTGTCAAGAACACGGAGGTATGCAACTGCCAGTGAGGTTGTCAAGAACACTCTGGTATAGCCTGGAGAGGCGACGACTAATACTCAACCTGGAGAGGCTACTCAACAATTTTCCACCGGAAGACACTACAAGTCGGAAGGATGGCTTATTCCCCGGACAATTGGGTCAACTCCTTTACTTGTCAACCGGTATACTAAAAAGCCGTTTGACTAAGTAAAGGGGGGGCAGCTGTAGACCCCTAAAATTGTCCGGGTCGGAAATAAGACTCGAAGACTCTCAAAGATCAAAGGAAAGTCAGCCAGAAGGACTCCCAGAAGACCATAGGATGACTATCTGTAGGTTTAGAGGTCTTAGAGTAGCCAAAAATAAGAAAGTGTGAGGTTTGGAGCTCAATACGGCCTCCTTGGAGTTCAGTACGGCCGTACTGCACATTTTGTACTACAATACGGCCGTACTGAAACCAATACGGCCGTATTGAAGTTTCTGTATTTCAATACGGCCGTACTGAATTCAATACGGCCGTATTGAAGTACAAAAACTCAATACGGGCCGTATTGAACCCAGGGGCCGTACTGCGCCTCATCCCTATAAATAGGACGTCATTTGGACGTCATTCCACACTTTTCCAGCGATTCTGGACCCCCTGGCTGAGTATTCTTGGGTTTTTGAGCAGTGCTCTGCCCTAGAAATCTCTCTGAAAGCCAATCCGACGAAGTTCTTGAATCATAAGCCATTTGCTTGAGATTCGAACGAGTCGAAGGGAAATCTATTTGATTTCCATAGTAAAAATTTTATTTTAGGGAAAGGAGAAAGCGAGCGTGTAGTGGGAAGGAGCGCCAAAAAGCCTCCTAGTTCTTTTAAATATATAAAAGCACGCTTCAAGAGGTTTTCTTCCAAAACTCGTCTTTTATTGCTTTCTTTATCGCTTTCTGATTGTTGCATTGCATGTTTAAAGCTTTCATCATGTAGATAATTCACTTAATATCGTTCTAATAAATAGGGGTAATTTAATAATTTTAAGCTATTATTCATGAAATAATCTGTCATAGGGAACCCGAAAGGGGCGTTGTGGGGTGCTAACACCTTCCCCGCACGTAACCGACTCCCTTACCCAACTCTGGTTGTAATGGCCTAAGTTGATTTGCGAAATCAATTGCCTTAACTCTTTTTCCAATGTTTTGAGTAAAACATTGGTGGCGACTCCAAGAACCCTTTTTGCGAAAACTACTAATCCATGGAGGGTCCCGCTTGGGATTAACATGGATTGGTGAATCATTTAATAAAATTGTTAGTTCGATAAGGTCTCAGTTTGAGAATAAGTCGTTCTAACAATCCATCATTTTTCAAACTCTTAAAAAGAGTCCGACCATCGTCGCGAATGCCAAGGTCCGTTTCGGCGGGTGGCGACACCTAAAACAATAATAAAATTACAATTTTATAAATAATATTATTTTATGAAAAATAGGGTGTTACAGGACGTCCAAACCACTTGCATATGCAAGTTGACGTACAAACCTATGGACCATGATAAAGTTTGGGTCATTCAAGCTCAAATAAGTCTATCATGACTTTATCTAGTTACATCTTCTCTAAATTACTAATTACACCCTTGAAGAAAAATTATACAAGGACAAAAATTCCTATACTACTTGACCCAAAATACAAGGTCAAGATTAACCTATACAATATATACAATAGAATACTAAGCAACTAGGAGAGCACATACAAAGTCAAGATTATCCTCTCTAGTAGCTTCCTTTAGCCTCCTAACCTTAGACCTTGTCAAAGGTCCTATGGTCTTGAAGGATAGTCCTCCATCATAGTTGAAGAGACTTATCACTTTTTAAGAGTGTGGCATCACGTAAGGGAGATCATACCTTTTCCTTGTGTATTAGACATGGATTCTAACAACATTGGAACCCATTTAAGTAGCTTAAAGGAGTCCAAGAAGTTAAAGATCCATCTAAGAAGCTTGAAGGAGGAACTACACCATTCAAGTCTCTCCTAAGGTTTCCATCATTTGGGATCAGAGCAAGGTCTTCTTGGTAAACTCTTTCCATAGCTTCTTTGAGTCTTTTGATTTGATAAATATGTTTCTTTCTTGATTTATGGTGTTTTTATGGATTAGAATTGTTTTTGTGCCACATGTAAATCTATAGAACAATTCACTTTGTCTTGTAGTTTTTTTGAGTCATACATCAATCTATATGGATCAATCTTATTGTGTGCCTTTAGTTTAATCCAATTCCTACATTTTTAATGTTTTAGGATTGCTTGTATCTTGTTTGTTTCATTGATATATTTGGTCAAAACAATTTTCCTAAGAAAAACAATTAGTTAAGTGCATTTGTCTAGTTGTCTAGTTTAGTTCTTATATATCATTAGTTCCATTGTGTGACTTTTTATTTTAAATCTTTGAACATTACTCTTTGTTTTAGTGTCATAAACATTTTTGGCTGCACCTAATATAAATCTTAAAAGTTCTCATTTTATGAATCATATGCATGTTATTATATCTACTATGTTCTAGTGTCATATTTTTGTGCACTTCATTTGCTAATTCTTACTTAGCAATTTAAGGCCTGTAACTCCTTGATTCTTTTGTTATTTAATTGAACATTGAAACCCAAATAGATAGTATGAAAGAAATAATAAAAAGAAGTGCATAAAACCTAGAGAAAACTAGAACCAAAACTAGTCTTAAATGTTTTTAAAGCTTTTCTAGTGCAGTCAGTTTTTATAGCTTTTCCTGCACCACTAATAATCCATTTTTTCATAGTTTTATCCTCTGATTTTAGTGCTCACATTCAGTTTTTTTTTTTGTTTTGTGGAACTTAATTTTTTTTTTTTACTTTAATCTATGTTTTTAGTGGCTGGGAATGCATTCTAATAGTTCAAATTAATTGCATAAATTTTTGTTTCATTTGTTAATCAACTCTAGAGTCATTTATAGAAGTTTTCCTTTGAAAGGTAGTGTTGAAATTGTCCTTTATTTTCTTGCTTTGTGTCTGTTAATGTTCTTTGGGTTTTTCCAATCACTTTCTACTTGAGTTTAGCCTTTCTTAATTGTGCCTTTTCAGTTTTGGTTGTTGGCTTCTTGTTTCTCTTGGTGTGTTGTGCATTCTTGTGGTGTAGGTACATTTTCAAGGACTCATGACTTGATAGATTTGGATAATTTGAGTCATATTAGAACATCTTCAAAGGGGGCAGCAACTTGGAGAGGTTAAGGCACCTCTAAACTTGAGAGAAACACCTTAGAGAGACTAACTTGAATGTTCATTTTGTAGGGAAAATTTTTGAAGGAAAGAGACTAACAATGGAATTAGAGACAAATTTTTTGCATTGGAAGCAAATTTATCACAAAATCCGTCTCCAAATCTGTCTTAAGAATCATTTCTAATTTTTTTAATTGTATTTCATTTGTAATTAATTTGTGTTTCATTTAATTTCATTGTGGATTAATTTCTTTTCCATTTCTTTGTTTACTTAAGCTTGTATTTGACCTTTAGGAATGTTTTGGGATGCCTTTAGTGTTGTCCCATCTCTCCTAAGTATTATTAGTGAAACTTAATATTCATTAGTACTTGTGGAGGTTCCCTAAAGGGCTCCAAGAGTCACTTAGGCTTCCACTAGGGACATGTCTAGTTTACTGGCTTTATAGTTCGTTTAGTACTTGTGAAAGTGTTCTAAAGGGCTTTAAGTGTCACTTAGACTTTCACCTTAGGGAAAAATGACTATTTCATGTTTTAATTTTTTACCTTTATTTGATTTTTGTTAGTATACTTGTTTAGTATACTTCATTTTTGTGAAATACTTTTAAATCTTTGTGAAAAATTTCTTGAACAAAAAGAAGTTATCATTATTCTCATCATAGTAGTGTGCATGGTCAAAACTCCCATAGTAGTAGAAATAGTACTAAGTAAAAACTTAGGGAATTCAAAAGTTAGAGACTTAGTCCTAAAAAAGGCTTAATTAAATCAGATCCGTAATAAACTATCTCTAAAATGGGTCAAACTATATCGCATTTCAACTATAGTTGGAAGAGGTGTTTATCAATAATAGACTTTGGATGGAGGAAATATTCCTAGGATTTGGAACACAATGAGTCTTCGTTTTTATTATAGTTAATGTATTTAATGAACTATTTTCCTCACTCGGCTTTTTTGTCCCTGTAAGAATGTGAAAGGATTTTTTAGTCGAGAATGTTTTTAATTAGACCTCTTTGATTTTAAATATAGTAATTTCCAATAACATTTAGATTTTATTTTCATATTACAAAAAAAAACATAGACAACCCTTTAAAAATTGACCTTATTAGAGCGAAAAACTCACCAAGTCAATTCAAAGATTGACCTTGGTAGAGAAAAAAACTCACAAGTCGACTAAAAAATTGACCTTGGTAGAGTAAGAAACTCACCAAGTTGACTCGAAAATTGACCCTGGTAGAGCAAAATACTCACCAAGTCGACTTCAAAATTGACATTGGTAGAGCAAAAAACTCACCAAGTCAAGTCAAAAATTGACTTTGGTAGAGCTAAAGCACATCAAGTCGACTCAAAATTAACTTTGGTAGAGCAAAAAGCACACCAAGTCGACTCAAAAATTGACCTTGGTAGAGCAAAAACTCACCATGTCAACTCAGAAATTGCTGTTGGTAAAGCAAAAACTCACCAAGTCAACTTGAAAATTGACCTTGTTAGAGCAAAAAACTCACCAAGTAGACTTGGAAATTAACCTTAGTAGAGAAAAAAACTCACCAAGTTGACTTGGAAATTAACCTTGGTAGGGCAAAAAAACTCACTAAGTTGACTAAAAAATTGACCTTGGTAAAGCAAAAACTCACCAAGTCGACTTGGAAATTAACCTTGGTAAAGCAAAAAACTCACCAAGTCAACTCAAGAAATGACCTTGATAGAGAAAAAAGACTCATTGAGTTGAGTCGAAAATTAATCTTAGTAAAGATAGGAGCTTACCAAGTCAATTTGAAATATTACTATGTTTTTGTGAAAAAAACTCAACAAAAATTATACACATTTTAGTTAGAACAAATAATACTTCTAAAACTGGTTATAAACTTTGTGCTTCTACAATAAAATTATCTACAAGAGAATGATATACAAAAGAATGATCTTCTGATGGAATCCTTCCACCAAGGGATAACCAAGACGTTCAATGGTGAAGAGGAGCTTCTTGCCAAGGCCAAGATGATGACCTTATGGGGTGGATGTTCCTTCAAGGGTGAGGCAAAGTGAAGGTGGGCGTGAAAGGTGGGAACTTGGGCGAATAGGAGAAAATGGAAGGGAAAGTGTCTTGGATGGTTCTAGGTTGGATCACTTCACTATGTGGTGGTGAAGGCCACTCAATAAACCCTAAACCCACTCAAGGATGGAGATAGGAGAGGTAGGCCGTGTAGACCTAGTGACTATGGAAAGGATTTGAGGCAAAAATGCTCTCTCAAATTCATATAATCCAAAGTATTTACAAGGTGCAAGGTCTAGGGTATTTATAGGGGAAGGAAGGGAATTTAGGGTTGCAAGGAGTGTTGAGCTTAGAAGAGCCTGAAATTGATGAGGTCAAGGTTGTCTCTGAAGCTTAAAGAAGTTTTGATGATCACAAGATGTGTGTTAAGGACAACAACAAACAACAACAACTTAAAAGATAAAAACAAAGAAAGTGTTATGTAATAGGAATTAGAGTATAAATTGTTTTGAATGATTTTATGTGTTGAGTGTGCTGTGTGCATAAGCTAAATCTATATCTAAACTAATTAGAGAGTGTGTGATGATGAATTAAATGGACTAAAAAGTTATTTTGAGACTTAAAATGAAGTTTTGAAAACTAACTCAAAATAATCGATTATCGTTAAATATAATCGATTATTCCAGCAACAGGCAAAATGGGATGCCTTGCTGCAATAATCGATTCTTTGCCAAATAATCGATTATATTGTTCTTGGTTGGTTTCTAGAAAACCTAAAGAACAAAATAATCGATTATTCTTTAAAATAATCGATTATCTGGGTCTGAGACTTTTATAAATAGTTTGAACTTTTAGAAATTTAAGACATGAGTTAGAACTGATAATCAAATTGAGAAAAACATTTTTGTGGAGTCTTTGTGACCATCTTGGAGAGTTTTCTTTGTGAATCCAAGAAGAAAAACGTTTGTGAAAAACTTTGAAAAGATCATCATCATCATCACATTCTTGAAAGGGGAAGATTAAGATTTGCTTCTGAATTCCAGGTGAATTCATTCCTTGATTCTGTGTGAATACTTGTAAAATCTTGAGAAGGGTTTCTCAAGTGGTACGGTTTCTTGTAGTGGGTTTCTACAAGGGGTGCTTTCTTGGGGTCAAGAAAGTGGTTATCTTTAGTGTTGAAGTATATGCATGTTTGGTATGCTTGTAAACCTTCTTCATTGAGATAGTGGAACAAATCTTGATCAGGTGCTGATTGAGGACTGGATGTAGGTCACATGTGGAGTGGCTGAACCAGTATAAAAGACTTGTGCAATCTTCTTCTACCTTTATCTTTTACTTTAAGTAATATCTTGGTTGAACATTAAAGAAGATAATTCTTGATTAACATGTGTGTGTAAATATTGATGGTTTAATATGAATTTAATGCATTACATTTGAACCTCATTATTTTGTAATCAAGAAAGCATATAGCATTCATACTTCTACAAACAAGTCTTTGAAGAAACTTCATTGAAAATTCTGTCTTAGAAAATTTTAAGTGAAATAAAGATCCTAAATACTCTGAAATTTTTTAAAGGGTCATAGAATCCAATTCACCCCCCCTTGGATTGTGCCATTCTTTTCTAACAATTGGTATCTGAGCAAGGTTCTTGAGAGTTATTCAAGATTTCAAAAATGGCCAACAACAACCTACCCTATGGTGAGGGTGTGTCTATTCATAGACCTCCTGTTTTCAATGGTGAAAACTATTTCTACTAGAAAATTAGAATGAGAATTTTCATTGAAGCTATTGATATTGCTGTATGGGATGTAATAGAAAATGGACCCTATATCCCTATGAAAAAAGATGGTGATGAGCTTAAAGAAAAACATTGGAGTGAGTGGAGTGATGAGGAAAAGAAAAGAGCCCAACATGACAAGAGAGCCAAAAACATCATAACATTTGCATTGTCAATCGATGAATTTTTTAGAATTTCACAATGCATATCTGCTAAAGAAATGTGGGATACTTTGCAAGTCACTCATGAAGGAACAAGTGATGTAAAGAGATCAAGAAAGCATACTCTCATAAGAGAATATGAGCTGTTTAGAATGCAAAATGGTGAATCTATTTCTGACTTTCAAAAGAGATTTACACACTTGATAAATCACCTTGTTGACCTTGGCAGGAAATTTGAGAAAGAAGAGCTGAATTTGAAAGTGCTGCAATGCTTGGACAGATCATGGCATGCAAAGGTGACAACCATTGAAGAATCAAAGGATTTGACCTCCTTGACACTTGCTACTCTCTTTGGGAAGCTGAGAGAGCATGAGCAAAAGCTGCACATATTTGATGAACATGAGCAGCAAGATAAGAAAGGCAAAGGAGTTTCATTGAAAGCCTTGAAATCTGCCAAAGGAAAAGAGGTGTGTGAAGAATCAAGCTCCGATGATTCCGAGACTGAGAACTTCAATTTGCTGGTGAAGAAGTTCAGAAAATTCATAAGGAGAAAGAAAAATTCCCCCTACAAATTCAATAAGAAGACAAACAAGAAAGAGGAAGCAAGCACATCCTCCTTCAATTGCTTTGAATATGGAAAACCGGGACACATGAAAGCTGAGTGTCCAAACCTCTTGAAGAAGCAACAAGAGGAGAAGAAAAGCAAGAGAAATGGAAAAGGGAAGAAAGCCTACATTGCTTGGGAGGATAATGACTCAAGCACAACAAGTGATGAATCCGAATGTGAAGAGAACAATCTATGTTTGATGGCTGGAACTGACTAAGACACAATTGTAAGTGACTCTGACCTTGAATTAAATCCGGACTATGACCGACTCCAAGAAGCTTTTATACAAATTCATAAAGAAGCTGTAAAATTGGATGCATTGAATTCAAAGCTGAAAAACAAGTTGAAATGGTATGAAAATGCTTTAATTAAAGCTGAACAAGAGCTTGAGGATTTGAAACATGAGCATGAAAATCTTCAAACTATGTTTAACTTTAGTGAAGCTCATTGTGAAAACTCCACCTCCTCAAAAGATGTTTGTGGAAATTGCAAGAATTTTGAAAAAGAAAATGCTGATTTAAAATCCACTCTTGCAAAGTTCACTAATGGAAATGCAAATCTAAATATTCTTTTGGGAAAACAAAGAAACACTTTTCATAGGAGTGGACTTGGTTTTAATCAAAGCATGAGCATGCCATTTAAGTCAAAGGAAGAAACTTTTGTGAAAAACCAAAATTTCAGAAAATTTAAAAGCAATTTCTCTAGATAAACAACCTGTTTTTATTACTGTAAAAGAGGTCATACAATAAGGAACTGCTATTCTAGGAAATATGGAGTTCCAAATGGAGAGATGGTTTGGGTTGAAAAGAGTCAAAGGCTGAGAACTAACCTACAAGGACCCTTCACATGGGTACCTAAATTTTTTCTCTGAATCTTTGTTGTAGGAATGCTTGAGGGCCAAGAATCTACTTTGGTATCTTGATAGTGGCTGCTCAAGGCATATGACTGGGGATCCTTCAAAATTATCAAGTCTGAAATTAAAGAATGAAGGGTATGTTACCTATGGTGACAACAACAAAGGGAGAATACTTGGTCATGGCAATGTTGGTAATTCCTCCTCTCAAACATTGATTGAGAATGTATTGCTTGTTGATGGATTGAAACATAATTTTCTGAGTATAAGTCAACTAAGTGATAAAGGTTTTAAAATTGAATTTGATAATACATGTTGCTTGATATGTGATAAAAAGACTAAAGAAATCAGATTCATAGGAAAAATAATTGACAATATATACATGCTTGACTTAGAACACTCTATAGCAATTTCAAATACTAAGTGCTTAATAACTCAAGAAGAAAACATATGGCTTTGGCATAGGAGAGCTGCACATATTCATATGGATCATTTGAATAAGCTGAGTAGGAAAGAATTAGTCATTGGTCTACCTAAACTCAAGTTTGGTAAGGACAAACTATGTGATGCTTGTCAAAAGGGCAAGCAAGTGAAGGCTAGCTTTAAAAGTAAAAATCAAATTTCCACAACTAGACCTTTGCAATTAATTCACATGGATTTGTTTGGTCCTTCAAGAACCGTGAGCTTAGGTGGAAACTACTATGGTTTAGTGATTGTTGATGACTACTCAAGATACACATGGGTTATGTTTCTTGCAAACAAAAATGATGCTTTTAATGCCTTTAGAAAATTTGCCAAGCTTGTTCAAAATGAGAAGTGTTCAAACATTACCTTTATAAGAAGTGACCATGGAGGTGAATTTCAAAACAAATGTTTCAAAAATTCTGTTAGGAACATGGTATAAACCATAATTTCTCAGCACCTAGGACACCTCAACAAAATGGGGTTGTTGAGAGGAAAAATAGGTCCTTAGAAGAACTTGCTAGGACAATGTTAAATGAAACAAACTTTCCAAAATATTTTTGGGCTGATGCTATTAACACAGCTTCTCATGTGTTAAACAAAGTTCTGATCTGGCCTATATTAAAGAAAACACCCTATGAAATTTACAATGGAAGGAAGCCTAACATTTCATACTTTAGAGTGTTTGGGTGTAAGTGCTATGTGTTGAACAATGGGAAAGAGCAACTTGGAAAGTTTGATGCAAAGGCTAATGAGGCAATCTTTCTAGGATACTCTACAAATAGTAAAGCCTATAGAATCTATAACAAGAGAACCCTGGTTGTAGAAGAATCTGTCCATGTGGTATTTGATGAGTCTAACAAACAAGAGACGAGGCAAACTGAAATTGAAGATTTAAATGATTTTCTTGATCAACCTCTATTGGAGAATGAACCAAATGATAAGCCTAAAGAGAGTGAATCACATGAGAACACAAAGGAAACATGTGAAAAATTTCCTAAGGAATGGAAAACTTCTAGGGACTTATCAATGGATAACATAATTGGAAATATTGGTAAGGGAGTCTCAACTAGAAGTGCCATCAAGAATATCTGCAACACTATGGCATTTGTGTCACAAGTTGAACCTAAGAGCATTGATGAAGCACTGAAAGATGAACATTGGCTAATGGCCATGCAAGAGGAACTAAATCAGTTTGAAAGAAATGAAGTATGGGATTTAGTGCCATACCAAAAGATTATCCAATTATTGGAACCAAGTGGGTTTTTAGAAATAAGCTTGATGAATCTGGGATGATTCTAAGAAATAAGGCAAGGCTAGTGGCTAAGGGGTATAATCAAGAAGAGGGAATTAACTATGATGAGACTTTCGCCCCTGTAGCAAGGATAGAGGCCATTAGATTACTTCTTGCTTATTCCTCTATAAAGAATTTCAAGCTTTATCAAATGGATGTGAAAAATGCTTTCCTCAATGGGTTGATACAAGAGGAAGTGTATGTTGAACAACCACCAGGCTTTGTGGACTTTAAGAATCCTAATCATGTGTATAAGCTCAAAAAGGCACTCTATGGCTTGAAGCAAGCTCCTAGATCATGGTATGACAGGTTGAGCAAATTTTTGATTGAGAATGACTATGAAAGAGGGAAGGTGGATAATACATTGTTTGTCAAGAAGTTTAAAAATGATACAATGTATGTACAAATCTATGTGGATGATATTGTATTTGGATCTACAAATACCTCTCTATGTAAAGAATTTGCTAAAACCATGCAAGGTGAATTTGAAATGTCAATGATGGGGGAGCTCACATTCTTTTTGGGGTTGCAAATCAAACAAATGCATGATGGAATTTTCATAAGTCAAAGCAAGTATTGCAATGAACTTCTGAAAAAGTTTGGTATGGAAGGGTGTAAGGAGGCTGCCACACCAATATCAAACAATTGCAATCTTGACTTAGATGAGAAAGGAATAACTGTTGATAGTTCAAAGTATAGAGGCATTATTGGATCACTCTTGTACTTGACATCAAGTAGGCCTGATATAATGTTTGTTGTGTGCCTATGTGCAAGATTTCAGGCTAATCCTAAAGAATCTCACATGAAGAGTGTGAAGAGAATCCTTAAATATTTGAAAGGTACAACCAATGTAGGTTTGTGGTATCCAAAGGGAGTCTCACTAAGTCTGATAGGCTACTCAGATTCAGACTATGCTGGGTGTAGACTAGATAGAAAGAGCACAAGTGGTACTTGTCACCTACTAGGTAGTGCACTTGTCTCATGGCATAGCAAAAAGCAAGCTTGTGTTGCTTGAAGTACAGCTGAGGCTGAGTATATAGCTGCTGGAAGTTGTTGTGCTCAAATTCTTTGGATGAAGCAACAATTAAGAGATTATGGAGTTGAGTTAAATAAAATACCTTTGAGGTGTGACAACACAAGTGCAATAAATTTAACCAAGAATCCAATTTTGCACTCTAGGACAAAACATATTGAGATAAGACACCACTTCTTAAGAGATCATGTTCAAAGGAATGATTGTGTTGTAGAGTTTGTAGAGACTAGCAAACAATTAGCTGATATTTTTACAAAACCTTTACCAAGGGAAAGATTCAACCAATTAAGAATTGAATTAGGGATAATCAATGAATCATGTTTGAATTGATTATGCTTTGAGAGTGATAGTTAGAGATGTAGGATGCAGTGATATATATAAGAGAGTATTCAAGTGGCAAATTTGACTTGGTGTAATTTGAAAGGTTAAAATTGCTGAGAAGCAAAACTTCTCTGGAATAATCGATTATCTTAAAATATAATCGATTATGTTAAGTAAACCCATGATAATAATCAATTATTTGGGTAATAATCGACTATCTGGGAGTTGAAGAATTCAAAGAGCCACTGGAATAATCAATTATTTGGGGAATAATCGATTATCTGGTAAGAAGAATCTAAAGAGTCACTATAATAATCGATTATCTTGGGAAATAATCGATTATCTGGGAAGAGGAATTTGAAAGGCCTCTGTAATAATCTATTATCTTGAAAATAATCGATTATCTGGGCAAAGTTAGGAGAAACTACTCTCTGTAATAATCGATTATATTGAAAATCGATTATCCATATCAGATTACGTTTTCAAAGGGATTTTACTGATGCAAATAATCGATTATTTGCATAAATAATCGATTATCTAGGCGACGTTTAAAATTTTATGAAGCGTTTAAACGGTTAAGTACGCACCAAACCCTTGAAACCTCCTATAACTCCCCCACTCAGAAGTTGTTAGGGCAAAACTTATCATAACCTTTCCTTCTCTCATTCTCTCTCATTTTCTCTCAAACCCACAAACCCTAACTCTCTCAACTCTCTCATTTTCTTCTTCTTCTTCAATACCCACTCATGGCATCTTCATCAAAGAGACCTAAGAAGCTTGAAGTGAGGGGGAGCAAACATCCTCTACCCTCTGGGCAACTAATTACAAAATGGTTCCCGGATGAGAAGACTCAAGAATATTATTTTGAGTGGTATGCTGGACGGAGAAACATTCCTTCGAAGACTCTGAAGCTAGAATGGTTCAAGAATGAAGGTTTCAATTTCCCAACCCTTCTAGAGCACCAAGAACTGGGAAAGTTTTTGGAAATGGAGGGACCATATTACCCTGAGTTGATCAGGTTGTTCCTCTGTTTTGCCACAAGCAATGAGGGAATCATGCAATCGGTGGTGAAAGGAAAAATGATTAAGTTGGACGGGCCAACGTTGAAGGCTGCTACGGGGCTAAGTGGCTCAGGACGAGAGAAACCCCAACCCTTCAATTTTGGGGATTTTGAAGAACTGACGACCTTTCGGGACTGTCAAAGGAATCTGGTGAATACCAACTATGAGAAATTCCTGGTGGGAGGTATGAAAAATAATTCCCATTTAATTTCTTTCATTATTGCTTGGATGTTGAAACCTCGTTTACATAACCATGCTCAAATGTCAAGAGATGACATTCTGTTGATGCATGTGATTAAGAAGAAAATCAAGATTGATTGGGAATCAGTCGTTAATGATTGTATGTGGAAGGCGAGACGGAAGGAAGATGGACCTATTCCGTATGCTCTTTTGTTGTCAAAGATTTTTGAAAATGCAAGTGTGGACTTGACTGGAGAAAGAAAGATAATTTTACATGCTTCGAACAAGATTAAGAAGTCTTCCTTGCATCATATGGGGATGCTTAAACAGGAGGATAAATGGGTGTTCAAAGGAGATGTACCCCCAACTCCTAAGCCGGAAACCGATGAAGACGGTGTTCCGTCACATGATGAGGATCAGCCACCACAAGTGGAAGCTGAACCTGGCAGGGAGCCAGAAGCCGAGCCAAAACCATTTTCACCCTTTGAGCAAATCATAATAAATAAGATTGATGCGGTGATGGAAATGTCTCGAAGGCATGAATCTTTATTTTCTGGTATTCTTGATAGGTTCGATGATCTTGATCATGAGGTGAAGCTACTCAAGACTCACCTAGGCATACCTGAAGATGAAGATTGATTTCTGTTCTGTTCTGATGATTAGTTTAATTAGGACTTTTAAATTCTGTCGTGAACTATCATTTTCGATTTGGTTGTAATGTTTTAAATTTCGGAACAATTTTAATGCTTTCTGGTGTTGAACAATTTAAATTCTGGTGAAATTTGAAGTTTATATTGCTGATATGATGGTTTGATTGTGGTAGCAAATTCTGTTTTGCTTGGCTGATGCTATAATGCTCTGGTTTTGAGCATAATTGTTGATGTTCTATTTTTAAAGTTTGATATCTTGTGAGCAAATTGAGCCATGGTTGATGCCTGATCATAATGTTCTATTTTGGGTTGTAAAATTCTAAGTTGTCTTTTGCATCTTGTAATTTTTGATTGATCAAATGACTCTGGCTAAGATGGTGTTGTTCACAAAGATTGAGTCTAATGCCTATGTTATGTTATACTTGTTTTGGCATGATTCTGAGTACTTAAGGAATGTGCATATGGCTTATATTGTAAAACATAGCTTGGTTTGTTTTTGATAATGCCAAAGGGGGAGAAAGGTTGTTGTGTGTATGTGTGTATATGGTTGTTGTTTTTGCAGGTATTGTGCTTGTGTGTGTGTATGTTTTTGCAGGTTTTGTATGTTGAAATTTGAAGCCTAGATTGGTTGTCATCATCAAAAAGGGGGAGATTGTTGAGCTTGGAGGAGCCTGAACTTGATGAGGTCAAGGTTGTCTCTGAAGCTTAAAGAAGTTTTGATGATCACAAGATGTGTGTTAAGGACAACAACAAACAACAACAACTTAGAAGACAAAAACAAAGAAAGTGTTATGTAATAGGAATTAGAGTATAAATTGTTTTGAATGATTTTATGTGTTGAGTGTTCTGTGTTCATAAGCTAAATCTATATCTAAACTAATTAGAGAGTGTGTGATGATGAATTAAATGGACTAAAAAGTTATTTTGAGACTTAAAATGAAGTTTCGAAAACTAACTCAAAATAATCGATTATCGTTAAATATAATCGATTATTCTAGCAACAGGCAAAATGGGATGCCTTGTTGCAATAATCGATTATTTGCCAAATAATCGATTATCCCAGAAATAACTCTCTGGAATAATCGATTATCCAGCAAAATAATCGATTATATTGTTCTTGGTTGGTTTCTAGAAAACCTGAAGAACAAAATAATCAATTATTATTTAAAATAATCGATTATCTGGGTTTGAGACTTTTATAAATAGTTTGAATTTTAGAAACTTCAGACATGAGTTAGAACTAATAATCAAATTGAGAAAAGCGTTTTTGTGGAGTCTTTGTGACTATCTTGGAGAGTTTTCTTTGTGAATCCAAGAAGAAAAACGTTTGTGAAAAACTTTGAAAAGATCATCATCATCATCACATTCTTGAAAGGGGAAGATTAAGATTTGCTTCTGAATTCCAGGTGAATTCGTTCCTTGATTCTGTGTGAATACTTGTAAAATCTTGAGAAGGGTTTCTCAAGTGGTAAGGTTTCTTGTAGTGGGTTTCTACAAGGGGTGCTTTCTTGGGGTCAAGAAAGTGGTTATCTTTAGTGTTGAAGTATATGCATGTGTGGTATGCTTGTAAACCTTCTTCATTGAGATAGTGGAACAAATCTTGATCAGGTGCTGATTGAGGACTGGATGTAGGTCACATGTGGAGTGGCTGAACCAGTATAAAAGACTTGTGCAATCTTCTTCTACCTTCATCTTTTACTTTAAGTAATATCTTGGTTGAACATTAAAGAAGATAATTCTTGATTAACATGTGTGTGTGAATATTGATGGTTTAATATGAATTTAATGCATTACATTTGAACCTCATTATTTTGTAATCAAGAAAGCATATAACATTCATACTTATACAAACAAGTCTTTGAAGAAACTTCATTGAAAATTCTGTCTTAGAAAATTTTAAGTGAAATAAAGATCCTAAATACTCTGAAATTTTTTAAAGGGTCATAGAATCCAATTCACCCCCCTCTTGGATTGTGCCATTCTTTTCTAACAAGAAGGTGCATGGCCGTGAAATGCAAGCCACATGCACTCCAAATGCAACCTAAATTAACCCTAAATGCTACTTGGTGGCCAAGGATGGAATTTTTGGGTTTGGTTAAGCTACATCTAGGTGCATGATAAGACCATGCAACGTAGTTGCCCTCCACTTGGGCCTAAGCCTTTACCAGTCCAAAAATAGATCCAATGATCAGCAAAAATTACGTCTAGGATTATTTCTAACCCTAATAAAATATCCTAGTCCAAAATAAATCCTATGACCTAACGCACCCCATAATACAAGGGTAAAATGGGAAATACAAGTAAAATAAATCCTATGACTAAGATATCCCAAAATACAAGGGTAAAATGGGAAATACAAGTAAAATAAATCCTATGTCTAAGATACCCAAAATACAAGGGTAAAAAATGGAAAATTAAAGACAAGGGCAAAATAGGAATAAAAATAAATTCTATGCTAACAAGGCTTAGGAGAATGATCACTATTCCTTAGCTTTGAGAAGCATGTACTAGTACAAAAGAGGCATTCCACGTCGGTTATTTTGAGCATTTTACGTCAGAAAAAATACCGATGTTAATGCGGGAGACGTAAATCTACGTCAGCCCTGTAAAATTGACGTAAATTTACATCGGACATTACCAAGGTCCAACGTAAAAAGTAGTAAAAAAATAAAAAAAAAACATAACGAGTGCAAGCAGAACGACCCGTTTTGCTTGTAGAATGGCCCGTTCTCCAATTATAACTGCCCGTTCTCCAAGCAGAATGACCCGTTCTCCATTCAAAATGGCCCATTTTACGAGGATAACGGGCCATTTTGCTTGGAGAATGGGTCGTTCTGCAAGCAAAACGGGTCGTTCTGCTTCGTAGAACAACCTAAAAGAAAAGGCCAACGACCTATACAAATAGAACAACCAAAAAATCGAATAGAACAGATAGCCACAATAGCAATGCAAAACGAAAAGGTGTTAACGAAACCTTGATTCATACCTGATGAGCTACAACAGTGTGCAAATGAGTAACAAAGAGTTCACCCCACTCTGCAAAAGACAAAAAAATGTTTCAGTAACAAAGGAGAGGGAGAGGGTTTACAGAGAAAAAAATGAAAACTGATGAAGAGTGGATGCGCGCGGTGTGCCTCGCCCTCTCTTATTCAATTTCGCGAACTTTTTTACGTCGGATCTGGTAGTGTCCGACGTTAAAGAGGTGACGTAATATACTAATTTTCTACTAGTGATGTCTTTAGGGGTGTTAGCTCCCCTATCCTCTTCCAATCTCCTAGCGATGGACCTAGTGATGGGTCCCACATGAAGCTCTAAGGATGGTCCTCCATCATCCCTTCCTTCTTGAGAAGGATTTGACCTCAAATCTTTAAGCTCACCATTCCATTGGTCCCTTCAAAAGATGTGAGACCACAATTAGGGAAATAAACTAATAAAACTTACTTACACAATCCTTAAGTACATGATTTAGACGAATGAAAGTGTTAGGAGTATTGGGAAAGCCCAAAAGGCATCACCAACCAAGCACATTGTAGACACCTAATTTCGTCCGGGGGGCATACAAATAACAAGATAGGACATCAAAGGGCCCAAAGGCCCAAATCAACTTTTTTAGTGGCCCAGAACGGGCCGTTCCAAAATCGGAACGGGCCATTCCCAAGTCCGGAACGGGCCGTTCTTGAATTGGAACGGGCCGTTCCGAGGCTTCTAAATGGCCTAAAATTTGTAGGTTGGAACGGGCCGTTCTAGACCAGAACGGGCCGTTCCAAAGCAATCAAGAGGTATTTCAACCAATTTTCTCCTCTCTCTTTTATTTCTTATTTTAATAAATATTGTTTATAATAAAAGCAATCATGTAGACATTTTATGATTAATTGAATAATTTAAATTTCAAGCATGTAAATAATCATCAATAAAAGGGGATTTAATATTTATATTATTATTATTATTTATATTGTTAACTTCATCACAGGGTACTGATTAAGGGCGTTGTAGGGGTGTTTAATACCTTCTCTACACGTAACTGACCCCCGAACCCAATTCTGGTTATCCAGGCCATTATTGGACTTTAAAAAATCTTTTCTTTTTCCAATGTTTTGAGTAAAACATTGGTGGCGACTCCATGAACTCATTTTTCAAAATCATTAATTAAGGATTAGTCTGGCGTCCGGGCATTCCTTAGTTGATGAGATCTTTAAAAGGATGTCTAATCCATTAGTCGCGAGATCAGAAATTTTTGGGTTGCGACACACATAAGAAAATTTCAAAAATTTTGGTGACCCCATGCAATTCATTCATCAAATCATCTATCTTAGGGATTGGGTGCCTAGACTTTATTTAATGATGGCTTTTATAAATGGTGCTCATCCTCTATTGTCATCTTTCTTTGGCACAAAAAGAATGAGGATGGCATAAGAGTTGAGGTTCTCTTGAACCTAGCCCTTCTTTCTCTCCAAAGGTTAGTATTCTTAACCACTTCTGGTTCTCCAAGTATTCTTGACCACTTTTGGCCTGCTAGCTTCACTTGCTAGCACTAATATTCTCAACCACTTCTGGTTCACAAGTATTCTTTCTATCAGCCTCTTCAGGCTTTACAGCAAATGAGGGTGTTGAGTGTGTTTGCAACTCTCACAGAGAGGATAAGATAGTTTCTACACTCACTAAGGTGCGTAACCTTAGTTTTATAGGAATAAGTGTCTAAGTGTTGTGTTTACACTCGTAAAAAGGATAGGATATCAACAACACTCACTGAGATAGGCTATCTTAGTTTTTACACAGATATACAGGAAATGCTTTGAGAAGAACAATGAAGCTTATACTCTTTTGCTTTCTTTTTCTTATTGCATATTTTTTTCTCTTCTCCATTTTTTTCTCTGCCTTGATACTTATAGCTCTTTTTGGTGAATATGCTCGTTGTTCGGATTCAAATTTTTCTGCTAGAGAGGAGCTTTATGTCATTGCAGATGGAGGCTTGTTCATGGCTATGTAAATCTTCTCATTTAATGCATTTAATCTTGCATTAAATGTTTACTAGTATACGTGAAGTCTTTTTGTGTTTTTGATTACTCCAATGTCTGACTTCAATCATGATCTAGGCATATTTGTACTTTTCTCATCAGTTTAGCTGTCGAGGTGCTGTCTTTTTCTGAAAAGTAGTTCTCCTTTCTCTAACGCACGTAGCTTTGACTTGTGAATCCAAGCTTGCCTATCTTTCTTCTTTCTGTATTCATGTTTGATGTCCTTTTGTGTTTCTTGTATGATTTCACTGAATGTGATTAGTGGACTTCAGACGTGCTTCATTTTTTTTTTGACTGCGTCTGGATACACATTTTAGTTTTGATTTCTTTGTTTGGTAGTGGTGACTTCGTTTGCTTGTTCGTTTAGCTCTATCTGATGATTTTGCAAACTCATGTTGATGTTTAGCCGACTTTTGTCTCATATGATGCCTATTTTGGTCTTGCATCTGATTTCTCAGGCTCCAGCTGATAGATTCGTCTTATCTTCTATTCGATTTAGGCATTGATCAACCTTAGTCTTGATACAAGTTTTGCTAATGTCTGATGTCTTGTTCAATTCAATTATGCTTGATCATATTTGTCCTTTATTTTTCCAGAACTTATTGTTATTCATCTGAAACACTAATACACATGTTAGTAATAACAATATGTATTATATTTGTCATATTTAAAACCTCGGTAGGAATTGCGAATGCACTTTAACAATCTCCCCCTTTTTGATGATGACAAATATAATCTATAAGGTTTTTTGATGTACCTCTCATACACGTTTATACATATCAAGCATCTTATATTAGACATAGAGCAGGCAAATATCATGTACATGTAATGTAAGGGTTTCTATGTTCATTTTCGCAACCCAAAAATTTCCGATCTTACGAGGTATGGTTTAGACATCCTTTTGAAAATCTCATCAATTAAGGAATTCCCAGACACCAGACTAATCCTTAATTAATGGTTTTGAAAATAGGTACATGGAGTCGCCACCAATTTTTTACTCAAAATATTGGAAAAAGAAAAGGTTTTTAGAAGTCCAATAATGGCCTTGATAACCAGAATTGGGTTCGAGGGTCGGTTACGTGTAGGGAAGGTATTAAGCACCCCTACAACGCCTTAAATCGGTACCTTATGATAAAGATAACGTAATAAGAATTAATAGTTTAAATATTTAATCCCTTTATTAATGATTATTTACATGAAAATTAAATTACACGACGAATCCTAAGATATCTACATAATTGCGTTTATTATAGCAATATATGAAATAAAAGAAGTGAAAGATAAAAGAAGATATTGATGAGTAATACCTCGTAGCAAGCTTTGTTAAATCTTCTGATATGGAAATTCTAGGTGCTTTGTGGCAACCTTTCACACTACACAAATGCCTCACAAATCTCAAGAAATACAATAGGAGAGAGAGAGAGAGAAATTTCGAGCTCTAAGGAGTCTTGGACAAAATTTTTGAGGCCCTCAGAACTGTGTCCGAGCTGTCTATTTATAGACATCAGAAAGTGTGCGGAACAACCCGTTCTAAAATCAGAACGGCCCATTCTGGATCCGAACGTTCTATGTTAATTTTGTAACTGGAACAGCCCGTTCTTAAATTAGAACGGCCCGTTCTAGAGATAAGTTTAACACATAAATGATTAGGCTGGAACCGCTCGTTTTAAACTGGGTTTTTAGGCATTTTTCGTAACTTGGAACGACCCTTTTCAAATTAGGTTTAAGCCTTTTTTTAGGACCCGTTCCACTTTTGGAATAGTCCATTCCAAACTAGGTTTAAGCCCTCTTTTAGGAACTTGGAACGGCCCGTTCCAAATTGAGAACGACCCGTTCTAGTTTTGTAACAGCCTGTTCCTGGCTATTAAAACCAGCTTTGTTTGGGATTTTAGACATTCTGATGTCGTGTCTTATTATTTCATGTTTGGGAGCTCCATTTCTTTGATGATGGAAGTCCATTTCCTTGTTTGTATGCTCCCCGGACGAAATTGGGTGTTTATAGCTGCCCCTCTTTACTTGTCCTTTGGAATTGCTATTTGTTGCTTTTCCAAAGGCAAGTAAAGACGTAGACATTTCATCCGGGTCTTCTCGTCTCTTTGGTGTTGGTGCTTCTGCATTGTTTCCCTTGGATAGGTGTATTTGCTTGTATCCTTGCCCTTTAGAGTAATTGAGCGTTGGTTACGTACTCTATTGGGCAATAGAGGTGACAAACTATACACTTGATCCTCAATCTTCAAGTAGATGCTCCATTGTTTCTCTTGTGATAGTGAGGTGGAGATCTGGATCTTCGCTCTTGTTATGACATTAGATGCCTTCATGTTGTTTCCTTCGGGTAGACAGTGTTCCTTATATCCTTGCCCCTTGAAGCAACTGAGTGTTGGGTTTTATGCTCTGTTGGGTGTCAAGGATGGTAAACCGAAACATCTAGGCTTCAAGATCCATGTGAATGCCCCATATCACTTGTTGTGTTTGAATCTTCTCATTTGCTTTAACAGTGTAGATGCCCCCACACCATTTCCTTCGGGTAGATGGTGTTTACCTGTATCCTTGTCCCTAAGAGCAACTAAGTGTTGGTTTGTATGCTCTGTCGGGTGATAAGAATGGTGAACTTGTACCATCTAGGCTTCTGGCTTTGATGTCGATGCATCCTACTGCTTCTGCTTGCTTCATTGTAGTGTGTTCCTTTATTTGTTGAAGAGGGAGTATATTCTAAGCTCAGCCTCTCCAGGCTGGACTGATATTTAGGGCTTCAACCGACCCATGGTGGGAGCTCGACAGCGGTCCCGGTTATGACTTCGAGGAACTCGACGGTGCCTTTGCTGTAATTCTTGATCTGAGAGGCTCGACAGCGACTCTTCAATTGATTTTAAGGCTTCAGCCGGCCTATGGTGGGAGCTCGACGGCGGTCCCAGTTTTGACTTCAAGGAACTTGACGGTCCCTTCGCTGTCGTTCTTGATCTGAAAGGCTTGATGGCGGCTCTTCAATCAAGATGAGTATTGATGTCCTTTATAAAGGTGGACCTCGAAGCTTTGATGGATGCTCGCTGTCGCTCCCTTTTTTTTCTTACTTGAGGTACTCGATGGTGCCCTCATGGTCGATTAATGATTTGAGAGGCTCGACGGCAACTCTCGACTTGGATGGTTGTTGATGTCCTTTGAAGGAGGACCTTTGAAATCTTGGGTGGATACTCGATGGTGATCCTTCTTCGATTTGAGGTACTCGACAGTACCCTCATTGTTGACTTGTGATGGAAGCTTCCCCAAGGAGGATGGGCAGGATATACTTGATGTGGCCCTGTGTTAGTGGGCAGAGAAAATAGATGGATGACAAGGATTCTGGTGTTGCCCCTGCCATGCGAGTATTGTAATGCCTCTTCAGGCGTTGTTTGTGGTAGGGTTTTTTCTAAATTTCATTTTTTTTAGCTTCGGCTCTTTATGTTTGAAGCTTTCCTTTTTCTGCTATTTCTCTAAATGCTTCAGCTTTGTCATCATTGGTGGAGGGATTGTCACAACCCGAAAATTTTTGATCTTGCGACTTATGGTTTAGACATCCTTTTGAAAATCTCATCAATTAAGGAATGCCTGGACGCCGGACTAATCCTAAATCAATGGTTTTGAAAATAGGTTCATGGAGTCGCCACCAATGTTTTACTCAAAACATTGGAAAAAGAAGAGGCTTTTAAAAGTCCAATAATGGCCTTAATAACCAGAATTGGGTTCGGGGGTCGGTTATGTGTAGGGAAGGTATTAAGCACCCCTACAACGGCCTAAATCGGTACCCTATGATGAAGATAATGTAATAAGAATTAATAGTTTAAATATTTAATCCCCTTTATTAATGATTATTTACATCAAAATTAAATTACACGGTGAACCCTAAGATATCTACATAATTGCGTTTATTATAGCAATATATATAATAAAAGAAGAGAAGGATAGAACAAGAGATTGATGAGTAATACCTCGTAGCAAGCTTTATTAGATCTTCAACTATGGAGATTTTAGGTGCTTTGCGGCAACCTTTCACACTATAATATGCCTCACAAAACACAAGAAATACAATAGGAGAGAGAGAGAAAGAAATTTCGAGCTCTAAGGAGTCTTGGACAAAATTTTTGAGGTCCTGATAACTGGGCCCAAGCTGTCTATTTATAGGCATCAGAAAGGGTCCAGAATGGCCCGTTCTAAAATCGAAATGGCCCGTTTTGGATCTGGCCGTTATGTGTTAATTTCGTAACTAGAACGGCCCGTTCTGAAACTGGAACGGCCCGTTCCAGAGATAAAATTAACACACAATTTGGTAGACTGGAATGGGCGTTCCAAACAAGGATTTTTAGGCCATTTTAATAAGTTCTAGTTAAGATTTTAGCCCTTTTTTGAGGAGTTTGGAATGACCTGTTCCAAACTAGGGTTTTAGGCCCTTTTAAGAACTTGGAACGGCCCGTTCCAAATTAGGAACGGCCCTTTCTGGTTTTGCAATAGGTCATTCCAGGCTACTAGAACCAGATTGTTTGGCTTTTGGGCCTTCTAATGTCCTGTCCTGTTGTTGGCATGCTTCGGAAGCTCCTTCCCTTCATAATTTCCTTGTTTGTATGCCCCCAGACAAAATTGGGTGTCTACAATTTCCCCTCTTTACTTGTTCTTTGGAATAGTAATGTGTTCCTTTTCCAAAGGCAAGTAAAGACGTAGACATTTCATTCGGGTCTTCTCTTCGTCTCTTTGGTGTTGGCGCTTCTGCGTTGTTTCCCTTAGATAGGTGTATTTGTTCGTATCCTCACCTTTTAGAGCATTTGCATACTCTATTGGGTAACAAGGCTGACAAACTGTACTCCTGATCTTCAGTCTTCGAGCAAAAGCTCCATTGTCTCTCTTGTGATAATGTGTTCCTTTATTTGTATCTTGTTGAAGAGGGAGTATTTTCGTCGCCTCTCCAAGCTGGACTGATATTTTAAGGCTTTAGCCAGCTTCTTCTAAAGGTAGGTAACCCTCTTTATTGTTGTAGTGTTTTCATAGCCTCTCCAGGCTGTAGTATTTTCATAGCCTCTCCAGGCTATAGTATTTTCGTAGCCTCTCCAGGCCGTAGTATTTTCGTAGCCTCTCCAGGCCGTAGCATTTTTGTAGCCTCTCTAGGCCGTAGTATTTTTGTAGCCTCTCCAGGCCGTAGTATTTTCATAGCCTCTCCAGGCCGTAGTATTTTCATAGCCTCTCCAGGCCATAGTATTTTCATAGCCTCTCCAGGCCATCTGCTGGTGCTGATGATGTGATTGCCCCTTGACGAGGATTGTTGGTAAGTGGTGCCCTTGTGCTGGTGGACAAAGGAGTAGATGGTTGACAGAGATTCTAGTGTTGCCCCTGCCATGTGAGTATTATGATGCCTCTTTAGGCGCCTTCATATGGGATGTTTGGTAAGAGTTTGGTGTTGTTCTTGTCGAGGTGAGTATTGTAATGCCTCTCTAGGCGTCTGCTTGTGATAGGTTTTTTTTTCTTTTAAATTTTATATTTGTTTAGCTTCGGCTTTTTCGTGTTTGAAGCTTGCCTTTTTCTGCTATTTTTCTAAATGCTTCGGCTTTTTCAACATGTATGAAGCTTGCCTTTTTCTATTTTATCTTTTGTTGTCATCACTGGTGGAGGGATCCCATCCCATGATGATGTTATTTGCTCATTCTTTATTGATGAGTATTATTGTGGAAGCCACTCCTGGCTTTGGTAGGAAAACATTCCTAGTCTTGGCATTTTCATGGATCTTCCATCATTCGGTTGAGAAGTGAGGCGCAATGATAGAATAGGGTTTGGTGGTTTCTTCATGCTTGTGGACTTGATTATTCTTCCTCGCCCGGTTCTATCCCGTCTTGCTATTGATGTGTCTTTCTTTTCTTGGTGGCTATATGAAACCACTTGTATGGAATGCCCTTGTTGGGGCTAGGCTTCTTGACATGATCTTGGCTCTTAAGGCACTGTTTAGCTGTTGATCTTTTTGTACGAGTGCTTCGGCCTCTTGATTCCTCCAACAGGTGATGGATAGACACACACAAAGAATGCGAGAATGCAAAAGAAAATGCAAAGCAGAAATGGATTGGATTTTTTTTTTAATTTTTTTTTTGAGAACTTATACCCTTTTATCACACTTGTGCCATATGCATGTTATGCAATGATGCTTCTATGCTAATGCTTAAAATGCAAATTTATTTTTACTTTTAAGAAATTAATCTATGTGCATTGATCAATGTAGACACCTAATTTCGTCAGGGGGTGTACAAATAATAAGATAGGACATCAGAGGGCCCAAAGGCCCAAACTAATTTTTTTAGTGGCCCGGAACGGGCCGTTCCAAAATCGGAACGGACCGTTCCCAAGTCCGGAACGGGCCGTTCTCAATCAGAACGGGCCGTTCTGGACTTCTAAAAAGCTTTAAAAAATATAGGTTGGAACGGGCCGTTCTGGACCAGAACGGGTCGTTCTGGACCAGAACGGGCCGTTCCCAACCAATGAAAGGGGCTAAATTTTTACCCCCGGAACGGGCCATTCTCAATCAAAACGGGCCATTCAGGGGCTTACAAAAACCCTAAAAATTTTAGGTTGGAACGGGCCGTTCTGATTTCAGAACGGGCCGTTCTCAATCAAAACGGGTCGTTCTGGTTCCCTGGAACGGGCCGTTCTGGTTTCAGAACGGGACGTTCCATGGTGCAAAAATAGAACACAACGTTCGGATCCGGAACGGGCCGTTCCGAATCCAGAACGGGCCGTTCTGGCCCACGTCTAATGCCTATAAATTGAAGCCTCGGGCACAGTTCTCAAGGCGGCCAGAGAAATTTCGAATAAGACTCCTTTGAGCACGAAAATTCTCTATCTCTCTCCCTTCTCTTGTATTTCTTGAGATTTGTGTCACATCTCTATCTTCTCTCTCCCTCTTATTGTATTTCTTGAGATCTGTGAGGCATATTGTAGTGTGAAAGGTCGCCATAAAGCACCTTCTCCATATTTGAAGATCCAATAAAGCTCGTTCAAGAGGTATTTCAGTCAATCTTTTTCTCTCCCTTTTATTTCTCATCTTTATCTCTTTTTTTGTTATAACAAACTTCATAATGTAGATATTTTAGGGTTAATCGCTCAATTTATATTTTAAATATGTAAATAAATATTAATAAAGGGGATTCAATATTTAATTTATTAATTCTTATTATGTTAACTTCATCATAGGGTACCGATTAAAGGCGTTGTAGAGGTGCCTAATACCTTCCCTACACGTAACCGACCCCCGAACTCAATTCTGGTTATCAAGGCCATTATTGGACCTTTAAAAATCTTTTCTTTTTC
This sequence comes from Cajanus cajan, assembly GCF_000230855.2. Lineage (NCBI taxonomy): Eukaryota > Viridiplantae > Streptophyta > Magnoliopsida > Fabales > Fabaceae > Cajanus > Cajanus cajan. The sequence continues at coordinate 17,778,343 of NC_138518.1, read as the reverse complement.
CAATGTTTTGAGTAAAATATTGGTGGCGACTCCATGAACCTATTTTCAAAATCATTAATTAAGGATTAGTCTGGTGTCTGGGCATTCTTTAATTAATAAGACTTTTAAAAGGATGTCTAAACCATACGTCGCGAGATCGGAAATTTTCGGGTTGCGACAGATGGCGACTCCACTGGGGACGTTTTAAGAGGGTCAGGCCCAAATAACTGATGAAGTTAATAAAATAAGAATAATAGTTTAAATATTTTTCCCCTTTACTTTGTTTGTTTATTTGCTTGGCTTTAATATTTGTTTGCCTGTTTGAATTCTGCACTTATTGGAATACAAATTGTACACAAAACCTTTGCACACAACAGTTCCCCCTACACCCGGGGCATGAGGGTATTAAACATAGGGAGTGGTTGACGTACGACCGGCCCAAGTTTGGCCTTGGAGCCTGCGAGCCTTGTCGGAAATCACACTCAAGGTGCTAATTGGTTACTCTAGCCCAAAATACTGCGACAAACCTTAGAGTTTGCCAGGTGACGGCGACAGAGATACTGGGTCCCTATAATTGGGGCACCTTGGGAGCCTTGAGAACTAGTGAGATTAGAACCATCCTGTGCAATGCACTTTTCTTGACAGGGACCACAGACTAAGGATTTGAACACGATCGTTCGTGGGTGTACGTTGATTGACCATGTGTGTGTGCATTTGTTGTATTATTTTGTTCTAATAAGATGGATTGGAATTTTAAAATAAACAAACAGATAATAATAAAAAATAAATAAATAAATAAATTTTTTTTTACCCTTTTGTACATTCTTAGGTCAACATTCCATTAACATCATATAGGTAGTTTCCTTTTTGTAAAAAAAAATCAATAAAAGAAATCTCATCTTTACCATGCATCATTCCCCTTTAGATAATGGAAACATGATAAAGATTAGGCAAAAAAAAAAATGACATGCATTCTAGATTAGCTCATTAATTTCATTCATTTTATTTTATTAAGGAGGATTAGGTTGCAGTACATATAGAAAGTTAAGAAAAGTGAATGCTCTAATGTACGGCAGTATCTGTGCTATAAAGAAAAACCCAAATCAATTTAAAAAAAAAATACTATGGCTGGGCCCTTGCTTCGATATGTTTGTTGAAGTAAGTCTTCTTAGAATCTAATATAGATTCTCACTTAATACTACCGAAATCTATTTGAGCATTCACAAATAAACAAATCAATGAGACTGATATTTATTATTCTTAACTTTCTTTACATTCTGCATTACATTCATCCCTCCTTGTAAAAGAATAAATGAGAATAAAAAGGGAAATTAACCTATGTGCGTTAATCGAAAGTAATGGAGAGTAATCCATGCATAAAGACTTTAGGGTAAAGAACTCCACAATCATTAAGAAGTCAATTCTTACCCCAAAGAGGATAAAGTCGTGTCGTGCAACCGTGAAATCCAAGCGAAATAGGAGAAATGACCATGAATGGATGGATCCACACTCCTAACGAGATGCCAGCTAATAAAGGGAACCTGAGGAGGACGAATCCCTCAAACACTAAGGCAAAGTTAATAGAGCTTCCTCAAAAGGTGTTTTCAACAAGAGATAAGCATTGCTTGTTAAGAAGTTGCTAGAATGAAAACCCGCAAAGGGCGTTCTAGACAAAAAAAAAAAAAACACACACACACACACAAAAAAAGGGGCAATGTTTGTTCGAGCTGAAAATCGAGAGACAGCTTGAATGTTCCTCTTGAGAAGCAAGACTCCATGGAAAGCTCTATCATCATTTCTATTCATTCCTATTTCTTAGGAAAGTCTCAGGATATGGGTTGGCAACACCTTCATGAGAAAGAAGCCAAAGGACTTCCCTCCACACGAGATCTTCTGAAAGTGCCCTCCCGCTACAAGAAATCTTCTGAAGTGCCACATCCATGCAAGTGGAGAACTAGCTCTACGGTTAGATGACTTAGGCCTCTCTAAGGGGAAACCTCCTTCTTTTTCTTTGTGTACGAATCACGAACTTGGGGCATGCCCGGGCCTTCAAGCTACATTAAATGGGCACGTGTAGATTGAAAATTCTATTTTAAATGCCATACACTTTTCTACTTCATTTCTCTTCTCCCTTTTATCTACTCTAAGCCTCGTCAACAAACCCTAAGTGAACAAGTACATTTGAAATAAGGACGTCATTAGAAACAATGGCTTTATATACCATAAAAAAAAAACATAAAGATCAGTCAAACTTGGTATGACTTGTGGATAAAAGTCCAAACGAAATTAGTGCCAGGGGCATCCCCCTTCAATGAAGGAATGAAAAATGATCACAAATGCTACAAAGACAAAAGCCTAGCAGGAAACCCACTAAGGGGGTTGCACAAAAATTAGGGCAAGGTCCGCTAGGAGACCCACAAACAAAAAGGGTAGCCTAGGCAAAAGTAAGGATCAAAAGAAAATGTCCGCTAGGGAACGCATCTCAAGTAACCTAGGCAAAAGTTAGGACAAAGCAGCATCCCGAGCTGAAAACTGAAAGGCGGCTCGATAAGATCATTTAATCAAATATGCAATCCCAAGTCATCACTTAACTTTGAAGGAAATAATAAGCTAACGCGAAAAATGATTTCCTCACTTTGAATGTGCTTGTTCATCAGCCTAAACCACTAGCCTACCTCGGCCAGCCATTCTTCTATAAACCATTTTTGAAAAAAATCCTTTCTACCAAAACTTTTATAAAATATATATATATATATATATATATATATATCCTCTTCCTGTCTTTCCTCTTTACCTATATGGCATTAAGATAAATTTGAGAGATACACGGAGTATGCACAGTGAACACTCACAAGGAGAAGATGGAGGTTTCCTAGAACAGAGTCTAGGTATACCTAATCTAAGGGCTAATATATCATATCAGGTACGAGCGAGAGGGCTGAACTACACAAATCTCAGGTTCAAAAAAGCAACACTAAATTCGACACGGCTAAAAGGCTAACAATCCATGTCATTGATCAATGCGCATAGATTAATTTCTTGAAAGAAAAATCAATCTGCATTTAAGCATTAACATAGAGGCATCATTGCATAGCATGCATAGGGCACAAGTGTGCACAAAAGGGTATAACTCCACTTTACAAAAAAATAAAAATAATATAATATAATAAAAAATCCAATCCATTCCTGTCTTGCATTTTCATGTGCATCCATGCATCCATACTCACCATGGGGCATCCGTCAACAATCAAACAATCAATCATCAATAAATCAAAAGGACTCCGCAACAAGCGCCTGGAGAGGTATCACAATACTCACATGGCAGGAACAACACCAGAATCTTTGTCAACCATTGACTCCTTTGCCCGCCATCACAAGGGCACCACCTACCAGCAATCCTCGTCTTCATCAGATGTCCTCCCAAAGAAAAGGGGAATCACATCATCATCATCAGCAGGCAGCCTGGAGAGGCTAGGCATGATAATACTCAGCATTCAGCAGGCAGCCTAGAGAGGCTAGGCATAATAATACTCAGCATTCAGCAGGCGGCCTGGAGAGGCTAGGCATAATAATACTCAACATTCAGCAGGCGGCCTGGAGAGGCTAGGCATAATAATACTCAACATTCAGCAAGCGGCCTGAAGAGGCAGACATAATAATACTCAGCATCAGCAGGCGGCTTGGAGAGGCCAGGCATAATAATACTCAACATTAGCAGGCGACCTGGAGAGGCAGGCATAATAATACTCACCGTTCAGCAAGCAGCCTGGAGAGGCCAGGCATAATAATACTCACCGTTCAGCAAGCAGCCTGGAGAGGCCAGGCATAGTAATACTCATCGTTCAGCAGGCAGCCTAGAGAGGCCAACCATAATAATACTCCCTCTTTAACAAGCCACAAATAAAGAAACACACTACCATGAGACAAGCAAAAGCAGTAGGAAGCATCTACATCAAGACCAGAAGCCTAGATGTTTCGGTTTACCATCCTTATCACCCAACAGAGCATATAAACCAACACTCAGTTGCTCTTAGGGACAAGGATACAGGTAAACACCATCTACCCGAAGGAAATGATGTAGGGGGAATCTACACTATTGAAGTAAAGGAGAAGATTCATACACAAAAAGTGACATGGGGCATTCACATGGATCTTGAAGCCTAGATGTTTCGGTTCACCATCCTTGACACCTAATAGAGCATACAATCCAACACTCAGTTGCTCCATGGGGCAAGGATATAGGGAACACCATCTACCCAAAGGAAACAACGTAAAGGTATCTATTGCCAAAACAAGAGTGAAGATTCGAATTTTCACCTCACTATCACAAGAGAGATAATGGAGCTTCTACTCGAAGACTGAAGATTAGGTGTACAGTTTGTCAGCCTTGTTACTCAATAGAGTACGCAACTACTCTAAAGGGTGAGGATACGCGCAAATACACCTATCCAAGGGAAGCAACGTAGAAGCGTCACACAAAGAGACAAAGAGAAGACCTGGACGAAATGTCTACGTCTTTACTTGCCTTTGAAAAAACAACACAGCTATTCCAAAAGACAAGTAAAGAGGGGTAGCTGTAGACACCTAATTTCGTCCGGGGGTGTACAAATAACAAGATAGGATATCAGAGAGCCCAAAGGCCCAAACCAATTTTTTTAGTGGCCCGGAACAGGCCGTTCCAAAATCGGAACGGGCCGTTCCCAAGTCCGGAACGGGCCGTTCTCAATCAGAACGGGCCATTCTGGACTTCTAAAAAGCTTTAAAAAATATAGGTTGGAACGGGCCATTCTGGACCAGAACGGGCCGTTCCCAACCAATGAAAGGGGCTAAATTTTTACCCCCGGAACGGGCCGTTCTCAATCAAAACGGGCCGTTCTGGGGCTTACAAAAAGCCTAAAAATTTTAGGTTGGAATGGGTCGTTCTAGACTAGAACGGGCCGTTCCGAACCAATTAAGGGGCTGTTCTGGTTTTAGAACGGGCCGTTCCAGGGTGCAAAAATAGAACACAACGTTCGGATCCGGAACGGGCTGTTTCGAATCCAGAACGGGCCGTTCTGGCCCACGTCTGGTGCCTATAAATTGAAGCCTCGGGCATAGTTCTCAAGGCGGCCAGAGAAATTTCGAATAAGACTCCTTTGAGCACGAAAATTCTCTATCTCTCTCCCTTCTCTTGTATTTCTTGAGATTTGTGTCGCATCTCTATCTTCTCTCTCCCTCTTATTGTATTTCTTGAGATCTGTGAGGCATATTGTAGTGTGAAAGGTCGCCACAAAGTACCTTCTCCATATTTGAAGATCCAATAAAGCTCGTTCAAGAGGTATTTCAGTCAATCTTTTTCTCTCCCTTTTATTTCTCATCTTTATCTCTTTTTTTGTTATAACAAACTTCATAATGTAGATATTTTAGGGTTAATCGCTCAATTTATATTTTAAATATGTAAATAAATATTAATAAAGGGGATTCAATATTTAATTTATTAATTCTTATTATGTTAACTTCATCATAGGGTACTGATTAAGGGCGTTATAAGGGTGCCTAATACCTTCCCTACACGTAACCGACCCCCGAACTCAATTCTGGTTATCAAGGCCATTATTGGACCTTTAAAAATCTTTTCTTTTTTCAATGTTTTGAGTAAAATATTGGTGGCGACTCCATGAACCTATTTTCAAAATCATTAATTAAGGATTAGTCTGGTGTCTGGGCATTCTTTAATTAATGAGACTTTTAAATGGATGTCTAAACCATACGTCGCGAGATCGGAAATTTTCGGGTTGCGACAATCAATGACATGGATTGTTAGCCTTTTAGTCGTGTCGAATTTAGTGTTGCTTCTTGAACCTGAGGTTTGTGTAGTTTGGCTCTCTCGCTTGTACCGAATATGATATGTTGCCCTCTCCGTGGGTTTCTTGCAGGGCTTTGTTTTTGCAGCATTTGTGATCATCTTTCACTCCTTCATTAAAGGGGGATGCCCCTTGCACTGATTTTGTTTGGACTTTTATCCACAAGTCATGCTAAGTTTGATTGATCTTTATGTATTCCTTATTGCGTATTAAGCCATTGTTTCTAATGACGTCCTTATTTCAAATGTACTTGTTCATTTAAGGTTTGTTAATGAGGCTTAGAGTAGATAAGAGGGAGAAGAGAAACGAAGTAGAAAAATTTATGGCATTAAAATAGAATTTTCAATCTACACGTGCCCATTTAATGTAGCTCGAGGGTGTCGCCACCCGCCGAAACGGACCTTGGCATTCGCGACGATGGTCGGACTCGTTTTAAAGTTTTGAAAAGTGGTGGATTGCTAGAACGACTTATTCTCAAACTGAGACCTTGTCGAACTAACAATTTTATTAAAATGATTCACCAATCCATATTAATCCCAAGCGGGACCCTCCATGGATTAGTGGTTTTCACAAAAGGTAGGGTTCTTGGAGTCGCCACCAATGTTTTACTCAAAACATTGGAAAAAGGGATAAGACAATTGATTTTCGCAAATCAACCTTGGCCATTACAACCAGAGTTGGGTAAGGGAGTCGGTTACGTGCGGGGAAGGTGTTAGCACCCCACAACGCCCCTTTCGGGTTCCCTATGACGGATTATTTCATAAATAACAGTGTAAAATTACTAAATTACCCCTATTTATTATAAGCGATTATAAATTAAATATCTACATGATGACAATTTTAAATATGCAACAATCAGAAAGCAGTAAAAGAAGGGATTTTAAGAAAGAAACCTTTGAAGCGTGCTTTTATATATTTCAATGAAGTTTAGGAGGCTTTTTGGCGCTCCCTCCCTCTACAAGCTCGCTCGCTCCTTCCTAAAAATTAATCTTTACTATGGAAATCAAAAAGATTTCCCTTCGACTAGTTCGAATTCTCAAGCTAAATGCTCAGAACTCAAGAACTTCGTCGGATCGGCTCTCAGAGAGAATTCTAGGGCAGAACACTGCTCAAAAACCCCAGAATACTCAAGAAGAGAGTCCAAGAAGTGTGGAAAAGTGTGGAATGACGTCCAAATGACGTCTTATTTATAGGGGTGAGGCGCAGTACGGCCTCTGACATCAATACGGCCCGTACTGAAGATTTGAACTACAGTACGGCCGTATTGAATTTAGTACGGCCGTATTGAAGTTCAGAAACTTCAATACGGCCGTATTGGTTTCAGTATGGCCGTATTGTAGTTCAAAATGTGCAGTACGGCCGTACTGAACTCCAAGGAGGCCGTATTGAGCTCCAATCTTCCCACTTCCTTATTTTAAGCTACTCTAAGACCTCTAAACCTACAGATAATCATCCTAGGGGCTTCCAAGAGTCCTTCTGGCTGACTTTCCTTCGGTCTTCGAGAGTCTTCGAGTCTTATTTCCGACCCGGACAATTTTAGGGGTCTACAGCTGCCCCCCCCTTTACTTAGTCAAACGGTTTTTTGGTGTACCGGTTGACAAGTAAAGGAGTTGACCCAACTGTCCGGGGAATAGGCCATCCTTCTGACTTGTAGTGTCTTCCGGTGGAAAATTGTTGAGTAGCCTCTCCAGGTTGAGTATTAGTCGTCGCCTCTCCAGGCTAGCGTGAGTCTTGCCCTCTCCAGGGTGAGTATTAGTCGTCGCCTCTCCAGGCTAGCGTGAGTCTTGCCCTCTCCAGGGTGAGTATTAGTCGTCGCCTCTCCAGGCTAGCGTGAGTCTTGCCCTCTCCAGGGTGAGTATTAGTCGTCGCCTCTCCAGGCTAGCGTGAGTCTTGCCCTCTCCAGGGTGAGTATTAGTCGTCGCCTCTCCAGGCTAGCGTGAGTCTTGCCCTCTCCAGGGTGAGTATTAGTCGTCGCCTCTCCAGGCTAGAGTGAGTCTTGCCCTCTCCAGGGTGAGTATTAGTCGTCGCCTCTCCAGGCTAGCGTGAGTCTTGCCCTCTCCAGGGTGAGTATTAGTCGTCGCCTCTCCAGGCTAGCGTGAGTCTTGCCCTCTCCAGGGTGAGTATTAGTCGTCGCCTCTCCAGGCTAGCGATGATTTTGTCTCCACAGTCCACGATGTTGCTTCGACGATTGTTTTTGATTTTTGTGCCACTGAGGGCTGGATAACGCAGGGATCCGTCTAGGGGATGTGCAGTTACTCATAGGTTCTTGTGTCCCAACTTTCCATTGCGTAGTTGGTACCCATTGAGGAATTTCTGTTTCCTTGGGGTGTAGACACGAAGATGCTCTTTTTGAGGTGAACGATGCCTTATGATTGGCTGACGTCCTTTCGACGTTGGTGGAGTATCCCGGTTATCCTTATTCGGGTGACTCTTTTGATTTTTTGGTTTTTGTTGCCTCTGTGTAGGCTATTATCCACTGGGGGATTTTGTCGTTAATTTTGATTAGCCTCTTCTGTTAGGCGGATCATCTTGACGTTCAATGATTGGCTGAATGCCGAATTCCGCTTGGGGAATGATTATTGATTTTTTTGGATTTTCTCTTTTTGAAGGAGTGCCTCTGAGTAGGCGAATTATCTTGATGTTCGGTGTTCGGCTGAGTGCCGGATTCCGCTTGGGGAATGGTTATTGATCTTTTTGATTTTTTTCTCTTTTTAAAGGATGCCTCTGAGTAGGCGAATGGGGATTGAAGATCTTATGTATCCCAGAGTATTATTTAGAAAGCCTCTTCAGGCTTAGCTTCACTCGTCGCTCGAGTTGGAAAGCTATCCTCCACTGAGGAGGTCATAGTCCTTTCGACTCGGATATTCTGTTTAGACGATCAAACCCTCCTTGGGGAATCTCGCTGATCTTGGTTTGATAGCTTTCACTGGGGAATTTGGCCCGTGAGTGGAAGCTGAGATATCTCTGGGGAGTATTATTTCGGCGAGCCTCTCCAGGCTCAATTATTCTGTACAATGCTGTATTTTCTGTTCAGCCCAAGAGCGCAAGCTGAGACGTCCCTTGGGGAGTATTATTTCGACAAGCCTCTCCAGGCTCAGTTATTCTGTACAATTGGGGAGTATTATTTCGGCAAGCCTCTCCAGGCTCAATTATTCTGAGAGAGTATTATTTCAGAAAGCCTCTCCAGGCTCAATTATTCTGAGAGAGTATTATTTCGGCAAGCCTCTCCAGGCTCAATTATTCTGAGAGAGTATTATTTCGGCAAGCCTCTCCAGGCTCAATTATTCTGTATAATTTTTGGATTTTCTGTTCAGCCCAAGAGTGCAAGTTGAGATGTCTCTTGGGGAGTATTATTTCGGCAAGCCTCTCCAGGCTCAGTTATTTTGTACAATTGGGGAGTATTATTTCGGCAAGCCTCTCCAGGCTCAGTTATTCTGTATGATGAGGGAGTATTATTTCGGCAAGCCTCTCCAGGCTCAGTTATTCTGTACAATGCGGTTGATTTTCTGAATTTTCGCCTTTTTGTCGTTTTTTGACTTTTTCTGTATTTTTGCCTTTTTTGTCATTTTTTGGCTTTTCCTGTATTTGATTGCTTTTTCTGTCGATTTGCGGCTTTTTCTGTTGACCGTTGCCATACACAAGCAATTTTTCCTATTTTTTTATTTTATGCAATTGCCTCATGAAGAGGTCTTTGAAAATTTCTTTGTGGCTAATACGGCCATATTCATTTCAGTACGCCCGTATTGAGTTGAAAATTTGTTCATAACCCTATTTTTAGTACGGGTGTACTGAACATGATACGGGCGCATTTGTTTTTTCTGAAGTTTGATTTTTTTTTTTTTTATTATTATTTTTTTTTATTTTTTTATTTTTTTTTTGAATAAACAGAGAATAAGTGATCTTCCATTACACCTATCATCTGTATGCATGTATGCGGTATGATGCACCTAATTCTATTTGATTCATTTTTCAAAAGAATTAACCAATGCGTTTTTCTGTTTGAATTTTGCCATTCCTCTAGACGGGCTGTGCAATGCCGATTTCTGTAACCGAGGAATAATGCGTGTTATATCGAGATTGGTGTCATCAACCAAGTAATCCTCCCCTTCCTTTAGAAAACGTGTCAACCCTCCTATTGACCACTATATCTCCATGTTTCCACTAGATTATCCTAAAATCGTTTGGGACAAGAGAGAAAAGAAAGGAAAGATATATTTTTTCGAAAGTTTGTGTTTTAGAGGGGATTTATTTTTCAAAAATGGTTTTTGTAAGAATGGCTGGCCAAGGTAGGCTTATGTGTTTAGGCTTGTTTGATTAAACACTTATGAAGTTAAGAAAATCTTGTTATTGACGTTGTGATTTTGACAACTTAGATAGCTTCCCTTGAACCTTTTTTTGAATTCGGCTCATGGTACCATCATGGATTTCTTTTGTTTTTTGATTGTCCTTATTTTTGCCTAAAACACCCTTTTGTGGCGTTTTAGCGGACTTTTGTTTTTATTCATTTTTGCAACCCTAACTTTTGCCTAGGTCACCCTTTCGTGGGATTCCTAGCGGGTCTTTTGCTCTTATTTTTGCGCAGCCCCCTTTTTGGGTTTCCTGCCGAGCTTCTTTTATTTTAAAGGATTTCTTTTTATCCATGATGGCACTTGTCGAGGCCAAGGGAAGGTGCTCCAAGTTGTCATACACACTTCCACATAAAAATGATGCGGGTTTATTGTTATTAAGACGATTTTAACCTCATTCATGCTTATTCAAACAGGGTTAAAATAATGTGGTCTAGAATTTTATTGCAAGCAAGAAAAGAAGCAATAAGAAATGAATAAAGAATGATTTTATTTTAATCATAATGGAAACATGTGCCCTATCGAGGCTCGGGGGTCGGGCTGTCCCCGAGGAGTAATCTCTAATAGTCATCAGGTCTATACATCCCTATCAGAAGGAGAAAAGCACTTGATGACGACGACCGGCCTTGACGCTTGTGAACCGGCCTTCCTAAAGATATGGCTTAAAGAACGTCGAGAAGGATCTTGGTTCCTCTTCGTCCTTTGATCTTTATTAGGGTTGTATCCTAACCCTTGTTTCCCTGGATTATCCTTGATAATAGGTAGCTCGGGAATTCCTTGGGAATCCTTGCCAAGTCCTTGTCCTGGCAAGTATCCGTTCTTGGTGAGCATGGAGGCTACCTTCTTCATCTCTCGGGGAAATGTTTCAACATTGGCAATTTCCAATGCTTGGAAGGCGGTTTCTAGAGCTTCCTCCGCTGCATCCACGTAAGGTATGGTGGATGGCTTGCTGATGAGTATGTCATCTTCAGCTTGTACAGTCACCAGCTTGTCACCCACAATGAATTTGACTTTCTGGTAGAGCGTAGAAGGAACAGCTTTTGCATCATGAATCCAAGGTCGGCCGAGGAGACAGCTGTATGCGAGAGTAATGTCCATCACTTGGAATTCGACATTAAAGATAGTGGGTCCAATTTGGATTGGAAGATTGATTTCCCCCACCACTTCTCTTTTAGAACCGTCGAAGGCTCGAACGATCATGTTGCTCAGGCGCATTTGGACTCCCTTGATTGCCACTTGATCAAGCGTTCTTTTGGGCATCACATTCAAGGAAGATCCGTTGTCTACCAAGACTTTTGCGATGTGATACTCCTTGCACTTTACAGAGATGTGCAAGGGCTTGTTGTGATTTGGTCCCTCGGCGGGGATCTCTTCATCGGTGAAAGTGAGGTGATCATTAGCCGTGATGTGACTAACAATCCCCTCAAACTTGTCTTGGGAGATGGTATGCGACACATATGCCTCGTTCAAAACTTTCAACAGAGCTTGCCGATGCGGTTCAGAGCTTAGGATCAACGACAACAGCGTAATCTTTGCTGGCGTCCTATGAAGTTGATCCACGATGGACTACTCGCTCTGTCGGATAAACTTTAACAGCTCGTCTGTCTCCTCCTCGGATTCTTTTTCCTCGGTTTTCTTTTCTTCTTTTTCTTTATTCTTGGGGGCTTTATCATGAAGATCTTCGGGAGTGTAGATCCTGCCACTCCTAGTCATGCCCCCAAGTCCAGCGATGTTGGAAATATCGCTGTCGGCAGAAGAATGGATGTCGTATATCCATGGCACAGCCTTATTTGATTCGTAGGGAAAAGGCCTTGGAGCAGTGATCCTTAACGGTGTCGGACCTTCCCCTTTATTCGTCTTGATTACCAACAACGGAGTTGATGTGCGCTCGCTTGGCGCGGTTGTTGGCTTACACTTAATAACAAATGGCGTGCGATCCATCTTGAACATACGCATCGATTAATTCTTTCTTTTTATTAATGTTTATTAATGATTTATTGGGAGGGATGTATGAAATGCAAACCTAGATCCCTCCATGATCTTTGATAAGAATGCATGACATGAGATGATGACGTTGAATATTCATGCATTGTGTTTATTCAACTAAGCATTATCATGTTTTTAGGATGTCCCTAAGATGATGCATGATATTGCTTGGTTTGGATAAATAACCCTTTTTTTCTTTTTTCGGGTATTTTGTTTTGTATATTTTTTTATTTTTTATTTTTTTGGGTGAAAATGGAAACTACCTATATGAATGTGATGAAGGTAGATGTTAACACCATGTAACGGAAGATTCTTATTCCTATTTATTCTTATTTTAAAAAGGAATGTTGTATGTTTAAAGAATGCAATGTATGCTCAAACAATGTCACATAGACAATGCACAAACAATTCACTCATCCACGAACAGTCACGAGCGAATCACGAGGTAGGGGTATCCTGCAGAAAAGTGCATATTCAAGGTGGTTCTAACTGTTCTCACCGGTCTGAGGCCCCCAAGGTGCCCCCATTATAGGGACCCAATTCCTCTCGTCGTAAGCCGATGGAAAGTTCCAACGCACTGTCGGACTTGAGTTCATGGTTATCACCTTGAGTGATGTTTTCCGACAACGGTCTACGGGCACCTATAGACCCATTCGACAACCGGCCGTACTAACATCCACTCCCTATGGATTACCACTCATGCCCCCGGGTATAGAGGGAACTGTTGTGTGCAAAGGTTTGTGTACAGTTTGTATTTCAAACAATTGCGTAAATTTAAAAATACAACAGTTATTAAAGCCAAATAGATAAACATGTTATCATACAAGTGAGGGGTAATAAAGTAATTTTAAACTATTATTTTGAAAAGAATCCATCACTAAATGGGATTGACTCTCGAGGCTTCCCCAGTGGAGTCGCCATCTGTCGCCACCCGCCGAAACGGACCTTGGCATTCGTGACGATGGTCGGACTCGTTTTAAAGTTTTGAAAAGTGGTGGATTGCTAGAACGACTTATTCTCAAACTGAGACCTTGTCGAACTAACAATTTTATTAAAATGATTCACCAATCCATATTAATCCCAAGCGGGACCCTCCATGGATTAGTGGTTTTCACAAAAGGTAGGGTTCTTGGAGTCGCCACCAATGTTTTACTCAAAACATTGGAAAAAGGGATAAGACAATTGATTTTCGCAAATCAACCTTGGCCATTACAACCAGAGTTGGGTAAGGGAGTCGGTTACGTGCGGGGAAGGTGTTAGCACCCCACAACGCCCCTTTCGGGTTCCCTATGACGGATTATTTCATAAATAACAGTGTAAAATTACTAAATTACCCCTATTTATTATAAGCGATTATAAATTAAATATCTACATGATGACAATTTTAAATATGCAACAATCAGAAAGCAGTAAAAGAAGAGATTTTAAGAAAGAAACCTTTGAAGCGTGCTTTTATATATTTCAATGAAGTTTAGGAGGCTTTTTGGCGCTCCCTCCCTCTACAAGCTCGCTCGCTCCTTCCTAAAAATTAATCTTTACTATGGAAATCAAAAAGATTTCCCTTCGACTAGTTCGAATTCTCAAGCTAAATGCTCAGAACTCAAGAACTTCGTCGGATCGGCTCTCAGAGAGAATTCTAGGGCAGAACACTGCTCAAAAACCCCAGAATACTCAAGAAGAGAGTCCAAGAAGTGTGGAAAAGTGTGGAATGACGTCCAAATGACGTCTTATTTATAGGGGTGAGGCGCAGTACGGCCTCTGACATCAATACGGCCCGTACTGAAGATTTGAACTACAGTACGGCCGTATTGAATTCAGTACGGCCGTATTGAAGTTCAGAAACTTCAATACGGCCGTATTGGTTTCAGTACGGCCGTATTGTAGTTCAAAATGTGCAGTACGGCCGTACTGAACTCCAAGGAGGCCGTATTGAGCTCCAATCTTCCCACTTCCTTATTTTAAGCTACTCTAAGACCTCTAAACCTACAGATAATCATCCTAGGGGCTTCCAGGAGTCCTTCTGGCTGACTTTCCTTCGGTCTTCGAGAGTCTTCGAGTCTTATTTCCGACCCGGACAATTTTAGGGGTCTACAGAGGGCTCGGGCATGCCCCGAGTTCGTGATTCATGCACAGAGAAATAGAAGGAGGTTGCCCCTTAGAGAGGCCTAGGTCATCTAACTGTAGAGCTAGTCCTACACTTGCTTGGATGTGGCACTTTAGAAAATCTCGTGTAGAAGGAGGTCCTTTGGCTTCTTCTCTCATAAAGGTGTTGTCAATCCATATCCTGAGACTTTCCCAAGAAGTAGGAATGGGTAGAAGCGATGATAGAGCTTTCCATGAAGTCTTGCTTCTCAAGAGGAACATTCAAGCCATCTCTCGATTTTCAGCCTGAACAAACATTGCTCTTTTTTTTGTGGCTTAGAATTCCCTTTGCGGGTTTTCATTCTAGCAGTTTCTTAACAAGCAATGCTTCTCTCTTGTTGAAAGAATTTTTCAAGAAAATTATATTCACTTTGCCTTAGTGTTTGAGAGATTCATCCTCCTCAGGTTCTCTTTATTAGCTTGCAACTCGTTAGGAGTGTGGATCCATCCATTTATAGTCGTTTCTCCTATTCCGCTTGGATTTCACGGTTGCACGACATGGCTTTATCCTTTTGGGGCAAGAGTTGGCGTCTTAATGATTGTGGAGTTCTTTACCTTAAACTCTTTATGCATGGCTTACTTTCCATTATTTTCGACTAGCGCACATAGGTTAATTTCCCTTTTTATTCTCATTTATTCTTTTACAAGAAGGGATATGTTCTAAATGAATGTAATGCAAAATGTAGAGAAAGTTGAGAATAATAAATATCAGTCTCATTGATTTGTTTATTTGTGAATGCTCAAATAAATTTTGACAGTATTAAACGAGAATCTATATTAGATTCTAAGAAAACTTACTTTAACAAACATATCAAAGCAAGGGTCAAACCATAGTATTTTAAAGATGATTTGGGTTTTTCTTTAAAGCGCAGATACTGTTGTATATTAGAGCATTCACTTTTCTTAACTTTCTATACATATGACAACCTAATTGTACACACCCAATTTCGCCCGGGGGCAAACAAATAACAAGATAGGACATTAGAGGGCCCAAAAGCCTAAATTAACTTTTTTAGTGGTCCGGAACGGGCCATTCCAAAATTAGAATGGGTCGTTCCCAAGTTCAGAATGGGACATTCTCTGATCAGAACGGGCCGTTCCGAGGCTTCTAAAAGACCTAAAAAATGTAAGTTGGAACGGGCCATTCTAGACCAGAACGGGTCATTCCAAACCAATTAAAGGGGCTAAATTTTGTACCCCAGAACGGGCCGTTCTCACTTCAAAACGGGTCGTTCTGATTTCAGAAAAGGTCGTTCTGATTTCAGAACGGGCCGTTCCAGGGTACGAAAATGCTACATAACGTTCGGATTCGGAACGGGCCGTTTCGAATCCAGAACGGGCCGTTTCGGCCTACGTCTGATGCCTATAAATAAGAAATCTCAGGCACAGTTCAACAGACCCCGAAAATTTCGTCCAGCACTCTCTAGAGCTCGAAATTTCTCTCTTTTTCTCTCTCTCTCCTATTGTATTTCTTGAGTATTGTGAGGCATTTGTGTAGTGTGAAAGGTTGCCATAAAGCACCTACAATTTCCATATTGGAAGATCTAACAAAGCTTGCTACGAGGTATTTTAATCAATTTTCTTCTCTCTCTTTTATTTCTTATATTTGATAAATATTGTTTATAATAAGAGCAATCATGTAGATATTTTAGAGTCAATTGTTTAATTTAAATTTTAAATCATGTAAATAATCATCAATAAAAGGGGATATAATATTTAATTTATTATTTCTTATCGCATTAACTTCATCATAGGGTACCGATTTAGGGCGTTGTAAGGGTGCTTAATACCTTCCCTACACGTAACCGACCCCCGAACCCAATTCTGGTTATCAAGGCCATTATTGGATCTTTTAAAAATCTTTTCTGTTTGCAATGTTTTGAGTAAAACATTAGTGGCGACTCCATAGAACCTATTTTCAAAACCATTGATTAAGGATTAGTCTGATGTCTGGGCATTCCTTAATTGATGAGATCTTTAAAAGGATGTTTAAACCATAGGTCGCAAGATCGAAAATTTTCGGGTTGCGACAGATGGCGACTCCACTGGGGATTTTGTCTACTACCTTGTCGTCTCTAGGCTTTGTCTGTGGTGCGACTTGACTTTTTGGAGTAAAGATGACGGCGTGGACCCCTTCTTCCCTCTTCTTTTCATAGATCTTCCTAGGGTCATAACTTGTCGGAGCCTTCCCTATCTTCCCGCTTTTTAAGCCTTGCTCAACCCTTTCACCTATGGTGACTATGTCGGCAAAAAGGGTCGACGTGTTCCCTATCATCTTGTCATAATAGGGTCCACTTAAAGAGTTGATGAACATTGTCACCATCTCCTTGTCAGATAATGAAGGCTCTATTTGCGCAGCCAATTCTCTCCATCTCTGTGCATAGGTTTTGAAGGACTCATCACCCTTCTTGCTCAAGCTTTGTAAATCAGACCTATCAGGAATTAGGTCGATGTTATACTTGTATCGACGAAGAAAAGCATCGGCTAACTGTTTCCATGTTTGGATCTTCCCTCCATCCAACTGCATGTACCAGTTGAGAGCAACATCTGAAAGGCTTTCCTGAAAATAGTGTATCAGGAGCTTTTCATTGTCCACGTAGGCTGCCATCTTCTTACAGTACATTATTAGATGTCCTTTTGGACAACTGGCTCCAGTGTACTTTTGGAAGTCAGGGATTTTGAATTTGGCGGGGAATTGGATGTCTTGCACCAAACACATATTCGCAGCCTCTTGAACATCAAAACTGTGGCCTTTCACAACTCTCCGTCTTTCTTCCAAGGCGTTCAGATGACCTAAATCCTAAACCCTAAAACCTAAACCCTAAACCTTAAACCATAAACCCTAAACCCTAAAACCTAAACCCTAAACCCTAAACCATAAACCCTCCTTAGCTAATAAAATAAAATGAATGAAATTAATGAGCTAATCTAGAATGCATGTCATTTTTTTGCCTAATCTTTATGATGTTTCTATTATCTAAAGGGGAATGATGCATAGTAAAGATGAGACTTCTTTTATTGATTTTCTTTTTTACAAAAAGGAAACTACCTATATGATGTTAATGGAATGCTGACCTAAGAATGTACAAAGGGTTATAAAATTTTTATTATTTTTTTTTATTTTTAATTATCTGTTTGCTTATTTTAAAATTCCAATCCATCTTATTAGAACAAAATAATACAAACAAATGCACACACACATGCTCAATCAACGTACACCCACGAACGATCGTGTTCAAATCCTTGGTATGTGGTCCCTGTCAAGAAAAGTGCATTGTATAGGATGGTTCTAAGCTCACTGGTTCTCAAGGCTCCCAAGGTGCCCCCATTATAGGGACCCAGTATCTCTGTCTCCGTCACCTGGCAAACTCTAAGGTCTGTCGCAGTATTTCAGGCTAGAGTAACTGGTTATCACCTTAAGTGTGATTTCTGACAAGGCTCGCAGGCTCCAAGGCCAAACTTGGGCCGGTCGTACGTCAATCACTCCCTATGTTTAATTTCGAGATTGATGAGCAATACCTCGTAGCAAGCTTTATTATATCTTCAACTATGGAGATTTTAGGTGCTTTGCGGCAACCTTTCACACTATAATATGTCTCACAAAACTCAAGAAATACAATATGAGAGAGAGAGAGAAATTTCGAGCTCTAAGGAGTCTTGGACGAAATTTTTGAGGTCCTGAGAACTATGCCCAAGCTGTCTATTTATAGGCATAAGAAAGGGACCAGAACGGCCCGTTCCAAAATCAGAACGACCCATTTTGGATATGGCCATTATGTGTTAATTTTGTAACTAGAACGGCCCGTTCTGAAACTGGAACGGCCTGCTCCAGAGATAAGATTAATACACAATTTGGTAGACTTGAATGGGCATTCCAAACAAGGATTTTTAGGCCATTTTAATAACTTGAAACGGCCCGTTTCAGTTAAGATTTTAGCGTTTTTTTGAGGAGTTTGGAACGGCCCGTTCCAAACTAGGGTTTTAGGCCCTTTTAGAAACTTGGAACGGCCCGTTCTGGTTTTGCGATAGGCCATTCCAGGCTACTAAAACCATATTGTTTGGCTTTTGGGCCTTCTAATGTCTTGTCCTATTGTTGGCATGCTTCGGGAGCTCTTTCCCTTCATAATTTCCTTGTTTTATGCCCCCGGACGAAATTGGGTGTCTACAGGGATCTATTCCATGATGATGTTATTTGCTCAATCTTTATTGATGAGTATTATTTTGGAAGCCACTCCTGGCTTTGGTGAGGAAACTATTCTTGGTCTTGGCATTCTCTTGGATCATCCTTCATTCGGTTGAGGAGTAAAGCTAGGTCAAAGATAGAATAAGGCTTGGATCATCTTTATTGATTATTCTTCCTTGTTTGGTTCTATCCCGTCTTGCTGTTGATGTGTCTTTCTTTTCTTGGTGGCTATATGAAACCACTTGTATGGATTGCCCTTGTTGGGGCTATGCTTTTTGACATGATCTTGGCTCTTAAGGCACTATATAGTTGTTGATCTTTTTTTACGAGTGCTTCGACCTCTTGATTCCTCCAGCAAGTGATGGATAGACACACACAAAGAATGCAATAATGCAAAAGAAAATGCAAAGCAAGAATGGATTGGTTTTTTTTTCAATTTTTTTGTTTTTGTTTCCATTTTATGCACACTTGGGCCATATGCATGTTATGCAATGATGCTTCTATGCTAATGCTTAAAATGCAAATTTATTTTTACTTTCAAGAAATTAATCTATGCGCATTGATCAATGACATGGATTGTTAGCCTTTAGCCTTGTCGAATTCAATGTTGCTTCTTGAACCTGAGATTTGTGTAGTTTTGCCCTCTCGCTTGTACCGGATATGATATGTTAGCCCTTAGATTAGGTGTACCTAGACTCTGCTCTAGGACACCTCCATCTTTTCCTTGTGAGTGTTCACATTGCATATTCCGTGTATCTCTCAAATTTATCTTAATCATGCAGGTCAAGAGGAATGAGAGGAAGGGGATATATACATATTTTTTTTTGTAAAAGTTTTGTTAGAAAGGATTTTTTTTCAAAAATGGTTTATAGAAGAATGGTTGGCCAAGGTAGGCTAGTGGTTTAAGCTGATGAACAAGCACATTCAAAGTGAGGAAATCATTTTTCCGCGTTAGCTTATTATTTCTTTCAAAGTTAAGCGATGACTTGGGATTGCATATTGATTAAATGATCTTCTCGAGCTGCCTTTCAGTTTTCAGCTCGGGATGCTACTTTGTCCTAACTTTTGCCTAGGTTACTTGAGATGTGTTCCCTAGCGGACATTTTCTTTTGATCCTCACTTTTGCCTAGGCTACCCTTTTTGTTTGTGGGTCTCCTAGCGGACCTTGATCTAATCTTTGCGCTGCCCTCTCAATGGGTTTGTTGCGGGGCTTTTGTCTTTGCAGCATTTGTGATCATCTTTCATTCATTCATTAAAGGGGTATGCCCCTTGCACTGACTTCATTTGGACTTTTATCCACAAGTCATGTCAAATTTGATTGATCTTTATGTTTTTATTGCGTATTAAGCCATTGTTTCTATTGACGTCCTTATTTCAAATGTACTTGTTCATTTAAGGTTTGTTAATGAGGCTTAGAGTAGATAAAAGGGAGAAGAGAAATGAAGTAGAAAAGTGTGGCATTAAAATAGAATTTTTAATTTACACATGCCCATTTAATGTAGCTCGAGGGCCCAAGCATGCCCCAAGTTCGTGATTTATACACAAAGAAAAAAAAGGAGGTTGCCCCTTAGAGAAGCCTAGGTCATCTAACTGTAGAGCTAGTCCTTTACTTGCTTGGATGTGGCGCTTCAGAAGATCTCATGTAGAGGGAGGGCGCTTCAGAAGATCTCGTGTAGAGGGAGTTCCTTTGGCTTGTTCTCTCATAAAGGTGTTGTCAACCCATATCCTAAGCCTTTCCTAAGAAGTAGGAATAGGTAGAAGCGATGATAGAGTTTTCCACGGATTCTGCTTCTCAAGAGGAACATTCAACCTGTCTCTCGATTTTCAACTCGAACAAACATTGCTTTTTTTTTTCCTAGAACGCCCTTTGCGGTTTTTCATTCTAGCAGTTTCTTAACAAGCAATGCTTCTCTCTTGTTGAAATCTTCTTTCGAGAAAGCTCTATTCACTTTGCCTTGGTGTTTGAGGGATTCATCCTCCTCAGGTTCTCTTTATTAGCTTCCAACTCATTAGGAGTGTGGATACATCCATTCCTAGTCGCTTCTCCTATTCCGCTTGGATTTCATGGTTGCACAACATAACTTTATTCTCTTAGGGCAAGAGTTGGCATCTTAATGATTGTGGAGTTCTTTACCCTAAACTCTTTATGCATGACTTACTTTCCATTACTTTCGACTAACGCACATAGGTTAATTTCCCTTTTTATTCTCATTTATTCTTTTACAAGGAGCGATATGTTCTAGAGGAACCCCACCCTCTCTGATCCACTCAACACGTGCAATTTCTTTTCCATATATACATCCTGCAATTTAATGAATGTAATGCAGAATGTAGAGAAAGTTAAGAATAATAAATATCAGTCTCATTGATTTATTTATCTGTGAATGCTCAAATAGATTTTGACAGTATTAAGAGAGAATCTATATTAGATTCTAAGAAGACTTACTTTAACAAACATATCAAAGCAAGGGCCCAACCATAGTATTTTTTAAAATTGATTTGGGCTTTTCTTTAGAGCACAAGTACTGTCGTATATTAGAGCATTCACTTTTCTTAACTTTCTATACGTATTGCAACCTAATCCTCTAGAATGCATGTCATATTTTTTTGCCTAATCTTTATCATGTTTCTATTATTTAAAGGGGAATGATGCATGGTAAAGAAGAGATTTCTTTTATTAACTTTTTTTTTTTACAAAAAGGAAACTACCTATATGATGTTAATAGAATGCTGACTTAAGAATGTACAAAGGGGTATAAATTTTTTTTTATTATTATTTTTTTTTATCTGTTTGCTTATTTTAAAATTCCAATCCACTCTTATTAAAATAAATAATACAAATAAATGCACACACACATGCTCAATCAACATACACCCACGAACGATCGTATTCAAATCCTTGGTCTGTGGTTCCTGTAAGAAAAGTGAATTGTATACGACAATTCTAATCTCACCGATCTTAAGGCCCCCAAGGTGCCCCCATTATAGGGACCCAGTATCTTTATCGCCGTCACCTGGCAAACTCTAAGGTCTGTCGCAGTATTTCGAGCTAGAGTAACCAGTTATCACCTTGAGTGTGATTTCTGACAAGGCTCGCAGGCTCCAAGGCCAAACTTGGGCCGATCGTACGTCAACCACTCCCTATGTTTAATACCCTCATGCCCCGAGTGTAGAGGGAACTGTTGTGTGCAAAGGTTTGTGTACAATTTTTATTCAAACAAGTGCATAATTTAAACAGGCAAATAGATATTAAAGCCACACAAATAAAACAAACAAAGTAAAGGGGGGAAAATATTTAAATTATTATTCATATTTTATTAACTTCATCATTTATATGGGCATGACCCTCTTAAAACTTCCCCAGTGGAGTTGCCATCTGTCGCAACCCAAAAATTTCCGATCTTGCGACCTATGATTTATACATCCTTTTGAAAATCTCATCAATTAAGGAATGCCCAGACACCAGACTAATCCTAATTAGTGGTTTTGAAAATAGGTTCATGGAGTCGCCACCAATGTTTTACTCAAAATATTGGAAAAAGAAAAGGTTTTTAAAAGTCCAATAATGACCTTGATAACCAGAATTGGGTTCAGGGTCGGTTACGTGTAGGGAAGGTATTAAGCACCCCTACAATGCCCTAAATCGGTACCCTATGATGAAGATAACGTAATAAGAATTAATAGTTTAAATATTTAATCCCTTTATTAATGATTATTTACATGAAAAATAAATTACACGATGAATCCTAAGATATCTACATAATTGCGTTTATTATAGCAATATATGAAATAAAAGAAGAGAAAGATAAAAGAAGAGATTGATGAGTAATACCTCGTAGCAAGCTTTGTTAAATCTTCTGATATGGAAATTCTAGGTGCTTTGTGGCAACCTTTCACACTACACAAATGCCTCACAAATCTCAAGAAATATAATAGAAGGGAGAGAGAGAGAAATTTCGAGCTCTAAGGAGTCTTGGACGAAATTTTTGAGGCCCTGAGAACTGTGCCCGAGTTGTCTATTTATTGACATCAGAAAGTGTCCGGAACGGTCCGTTCCAAAATCGAAATGGCCCGTTCTGGATCTGAACATTCTGTGTTAATTTTGTAACTGGAATGGCCCGTTCTTAAACTAGAACAGCCCGTTCTAGAGATAAGTTTAACACATAAATGATTAGGCTAGAACGGTCCGTTCCAAACTGGGTTTTTAGGCCTTTTTGTAACTTGTAACGGCCCGTTCCAAATTAGGTTTAAGCCCATTTTTAGGACCCGTTCCACTTTTGGAACGACCCATTCCAGTTTTGGAACGGCCCGTTCCAAACTAGGTTTAAGCCCTCTTTCAGGAACTTGGAACGGCCCGTTCCGATTTTGTAACAGCCTATTCCTGGCTATTAAAACCAGCTTTGTTTGGGCTTCTAGACATTTTGATGTCGTGTCTTATTATTTCATGTTTGGGAGCTCCATTTCTTTGATGATGGAAGTCCATTTCCTTGTTTTGTATGCTCCCCGGACGAAATTGGGTGTCTACATTCGTTCTCTAAATTTCTAAGGTTCCTCCCCCTTACATAGTGACCTTTTTAGTTTTCAATTGATAGTAGATATTTTATGTGTTCTTATCTTTCTCCCCCTTTGTAATCATCAAAAAAGAAATAGAGGGCGAGTGCAATATACTATTGATCATCTATCAATTCCATTCCTAGCCTATCTCGTAGCCAGACATATCTATCTTCTTGAAGGGGTTTGGTGAAGATATCAGCTAGTTGTTCTTCAGTCTTAACATAAATTAATTCAAATGTTCCTTTTTGTACATGATCTCTAACGAAATGATGTTTAATTTCTATATGCTTAGTCCTAGAATGCAAAACAGGATTTTTAGAGATGTTAATTGCAGCAGTGTTATCATAGAGTACAGGAATACTACTCTCATAAATGTTGTAATCTTCTAGTTGGTGTTTGATCCAAAGCAATTGCGTAAGACACTACCTTGCGGAAACATACTCAGCTTCATAGGTTGATAAGGCAATCGTGCTTTGCCTCTTGCTAGTCCATGAAACTAAGCAACGACCAAGGAAATGACATCCTCCGCCAGTGCTTTTTCTCTCCCATTTATCTCTTGCCTAATCTGCATCATAATATCCTAGAAGGGAAAAATTCTGGCTTTTATAGAAGTTGATGCCTAGGTTAGTTGTTCCTTTAAGGTATCTTAAAATTCTTTTAACTGCTTATAAGTGTACCTCCTTAAGTCGTACTTGGAACCTAGCACAGACGCAGACGCTGAACATGATGTCTGGTCTTGACATTGTTAGATATAGGAGAGAACCAACCATTCCCCAGTACATTATGCTATCAACGTATGGTGATTCTTCGTCTAGACCAAGAGTAGTTGAAGGATGCATTGGTGTTTTCATTGGTTTCGAATCTTCCATCTTAAACTTTTGTAGTAATTCTTTTGTATATTTTGTCTGGTGAATTTTGATTCCTTCTTCTGATTGGACGATTTGAAGTCCTAGAAAGAACTTCAATTCTCCCATCATGCTCATTTCAATTTCATGCTGCATAAGCTTGGAAAACTCTTGGCAAAGATTTTCATTAGTAGCACCAAATATTATGTCGTCTACGTAGATTTGAACTATTATGAAATCATCCTTTATTTTTTTTCTACACAAGGTGCTGTCAATTTTACCTCTTATAAAATTATTATTTGTTAGAAAAGAGCTTAATTTTTCATACCATGCACGTGGTGCCTATTTTAGTCCATACGGGGCTTTGTTTAGTTTGAAAACATGAGATGATAATAGTTCATTTTCAAATCCCGAAGGTTGACATACGTAAACCTCTTCTGAGATTGTTCCATTTAAAAATGCGCTTTTAACATCCATCTGATATAATTTCATGCCAGTACATGCAGCAAAAGCAAGTAAAATTCTAATGGCTTCTATTCTGGCAACAGATGCAAAAGTTTCAGTAAAATCTATACCTTCCTACTAAGAGTACCCTTTTTCAACTAACCTTGCTTTGTTCCTTACAACGTTCCCTGATTCGTCCAATTTATTTTTGCACACCCATTTTGTTCCTATGATCATCCTGTTCTCAGGCATTGGAACAAGTTTCTAGACGTCATTCTTCTGGAATTGACTTAACTCTTCTTGCATGGCCTAAACCCAGCTTTTGTCTGACAGGGCTTCGTCCGTGGTTCTTGGCTTAGCTCGGGATAACAGTGTGATTTGTGCTTATGTTTTGAATGAACTTCTAGTTCTTACTGCATCCTTTACTTCTCCAATGATTTGTTCTTGTGGGTGATGAGCTTTTATCTGCCAGTTGCAACTGACTGGTTCTTTTTCCTCTCTTTCGTCTTGTTGTGTTGCTATTTCTTCAAACTCAGGCTTTCGCGTCTGGTTGTTATTCACCTGCATGTTCTCGAAGAAATTTCCCAGCTCTGATATTTCTTTATCAGGCTTATTTTCATCAAATTTAATGTGAATGGCTTCCTCAACAGTTTTATTTCTATTGTTGAACACCCTATAGGCTCTTGACCTTTCAAAATATCCAAGTAGAATACCTTCGTCGATTTTTGAGTCAAATTTTCCTAAATTGTCTTTGGTATTCAAAATAAAACATTTGCATCCATACGGATGAAAATATGATATGTTGGGTGCTCGTCTCTTCCATAATTCATAAGGAGTCTTCTTCAGCAAAGGCCTAATATATATTCTATTTTGAATATAGCGGGAAGTATTAACTACTTCTGTCCATAAATGTTTGGGGTGAAGAAATCGTTTAGTAAAGTTCTTTCCATTTCTTGTAACGATCGATTCTTTCTTTCTACAACCCCATTTTTCTGTGGAGTTCTAGGTGTTGAAAAATTGTGTTTAATTCCATTTTCTTCACAAAATTCCTGAAATTGATCATTTTCAAATTCTCCCCCATGATCACTTTTGATAGAAACAATTGATATTCCTTTTTCATTTTGAACTCTTTTATAGACTACATGGAATACCTTAACAGACTCATCCTTGTGAGTTATGAACAACACCCATGTCCATCTAGTGTAGTCATCCACAATAACCAATCCATATCTTTTACCACTTACAGATGATGTCCTAGTGGGGCCAAATAAGTCTATGTGGAGCAGTTCAAGAGGTCTTGAGGTGGAAACATGATTTTTACTTTGGAAAGAACTTTTAATTTGTTTCCCTTTTTGACATGCTTCACATATATTGTTCGTCTGATGTACAAGATTTGGTAATCCTCTTACGAGGTTATGCTTTTTCAGCTTTGAGATTAATCTCTGGCTTGCATGACCAAGTTTCTTGTGCCATATCCACTGATTTTCATATGCAACTAGACAATCAACATTCTATTTTTTTAGTTCATTAAGCATAATTTTATACAGGTTGTTGCATCTGTTAGTTGTAAATAATATAGATGAATCAGGTTGACTAACAGTACATTTATTTTTGTTGAAGGATACCTCATAACCACTATCACACAATTGACTTATGCTTACTAGATTATGTGTTAGTCCTTTAACATACAGAAAATTATCAATGGATATAGAGGATTTGATACTTATTTTATCTATTCCCATGATAAGTCCTTTTTGTCCTCCTCCAAATGTGACTTGCCCTCCTTTCTTGGACTTGAGGTCTCGGAACATAAACCTTTCGCCCGTCATATGTCGCGAGCAGCCACTGTCCAGGTACCATGACTGGAAATTTTTTGTTCTTGTTGAACAGATCTGCAATAGGCACTATTTTAGTCTTTGGTACCCAAATGGATTTGGGTCCATGAGTGTTAGTACTGGAGGTTTTGGAATCCCTCTTCTTATGCATGTGACTGCACTTGGACGTAAAATGTCCATTATGTTTGTACGAAGAAGATGCATATGTTCCTATTTTAACATCTGAATTAGATTCAACATATCCTAGTCCTCATCTATTTTGCCCACTCCTAGAGTGTTTTAGAAGATACTCAAGATTTTTGGTTCCGAGTGTGAATTTTAATAGATCCATTTTTAATAGATCAATCTCTTTGTTAAGCTTAATTACTTCTTCTGAAGTTGAAAAATCTTTTTTTGTCTTTTCTAAAATTTTTGCATTTTCATTTTTCAGTAAACGGTTTTCTTCAAGTAGTTCCAAAATTCTTTTCTTTTGATCTTTATAAGTAGTAGAAATTTTTCCTGAATCTGATAGAAGTTGATTGTATGCATGCTCAAGAATTTTAAAGTCAGATTCAATTACCTCCTCAATATCAGATCCTGATGATGAGTTTGTGTCTGCCATGAGACAGATATTTGCTTTTTCGTCATCTTTAGATGTTGTGTCGAGGTTCTCCCAGGTGGCCATCATGGCTTTCTCCTTTTTGTAGGAGATCAACTTCTTCTTTTCTTTTTCTTTTTCCCTTTCCTTTTCTTTTTCAAGTTCTGGACATTCTATTTTGTAATGTCCAGGTTTCTTACACTCATAGCACAATATGGCTGTGCCCTTTCTCTGGAAGTTCTGCTGTATTTTCTCCATTGTATTCCTCCTTTTATCTTCATTATTGAATGAATCTTCCTTGATAGGAAAGATACTTCATCGTTTGTGTCGCAGGTCCCTTCACTGTAGCTTCCATAAGACGTATCATCTGCCTTTAGAGCTTTTGAGGAAGATGGTGTAGGTTTCGTCTTTTGCACATTTAGCACAATAGACTTTTGTTTTCTCCTAGTGTCGTCTTGTTGCAGTTCTAACTCATGAACTTTAAGCAATCCAATGAGTTCCTCTAGAGAGAGTTTTCCAGATTCTTGGACGCTCTCAGAGTAGTAACCTGTGGTCTCCATCTCCTAGGTAAACTTCGAAGTAATTTGTCAATATGATAAAAGTTATCATAAGTTCTACCTAGGAATGAAAGTTCGTTAACAATGGTTTGGAATCTCCCAAACATAGTTTGTATAGATTCACTTTCTTCCATCTCAAAGAGTTCATACTTACATGCCAACAAGCTTAGCTTGTTGCGTTTTACCTCTAAGGACCCTTCATAGGTCAAAGCTAGAGTGTCCCAAATCTTTTTGGCACTTCTGAAGCTGTGAACTTTAGTGTACTCTTCCTCGGACAGTGCACACATGAGTGCGTTGCGTGCTTTGGAGTTCAACACAAATCTTTGTTTTTGCTCTTCACTCTATTGTGCTTTGGGTATCTCGTTACCAGCTTGATCTAGTGGGATGTAGTTTCCTTGTTCGACAATGTCCCACATGTCTATATGACAAGCATCAAAGAATGTAATCATTCTTTGTTTCCAGTAGTCATATTTTGTCCCTCTGAAGAGGGGTGGGCAGTTCACGGCTTGTCCTTCATTTTTGATGATCATTACCCCTGTAGTGTTAGATGCTCAACCCAAGGGGTCAAGCTCTGATACCAAATCAATTTAGTGAAAATACAAACAGAAGGGGGGTTGAATGTGTGAGTGCGTGTTTTGAAGGTAGATTTTTCAAAGTTGCTTTGCAACAATATTTTTTGAATAGTGTTCAATCATGATTGAAAACTTGTGCAGGCTTGTCTGACTAAAAATTTTGTCTAACAAATTGATCGTCTACTTCAAGAAACAAGTTGGGTGAGTTTGTTTTCTGTTTGAAAGGTTTTATCGTCTGATGAAAAGAATTGTTTCTTAAACAAGATAAGCAGTTGTGTTTTCGTCTAACAGTTTGTTGAAAAAAAATGGATGAAAACGAAGTGAGTATAAAAAATAGGTATGCACAGATGTTTATACTGGTTCACTCAATCTAAGCTATGTCTCCATCTGCAACGACATAAAGCTCTGCTCCAATGGAAAAATTTGAATCCAAGCAACGGGCAAATTCACCAAAAAGAGCTATAAGTATCAAGGCAGAGAAAAAAAAAGAGAAGAGAAAAAACGTGCAATAAGAAAAAGAAAGCAAAATAGTATAAGCTACATTTTTCTTCTCAAAGAATTTCTTGTATATTTGTGTAAAAACTAAGATAGCCTATCTCAGTGAGTGTTGTTAATATCCTATCCTCTTTATGAGAATAAACACAACACTTAGACACTTATTCCTGTAAAACTAAGGTTACGCACCTTAGTGAGTGTAGAAACTATCTTATCCTTTCTGTGAGAGTTGCAAACACACTCAACACCCTCATTTGCTGTAAAGCCTGAAGAGGCTGGTAGAAAGAATACTTGTGAAGCAGAAGTGGTTAAGAATACTAGCGCTAATAAGTGAAGCTAGCAGGCCAGAAGTGGTCAAGAATACTTGGAGAACCATAAGTGGTTAAGAATACTAGTGTCGACAAGTTGACGAGCCAGAAGTGGTTAGAATACTTGTAATCCTCTGTGATTAGTGCATTTGATCTTGCATTAAATGTTTGCTGGTATATGTGAAGTATTTTTGTGTAGTTGATTACTCCAATGTCTGACTTCAATCATGATCTAGGCATATTTCTACTTTTCTCATCAATTTAGCTGCTGAGGTGCTGTCTTTTTCTGAAAAATAGGTGTCCTTTTTCTGACGCACACAACTTTAACTTGTGAATCCACGCTTTCCTATCTTTCTTATTTTTGTATTCACGTTTGATTTCCTTTTGTGTTTCTTGTATGATTTCACTCAATGTGATTAGTAGACTTTAGACGTGCTTCATTTTTTTTTACTGTGTCTGGATACATATTTTAGTTTTGATTTCTTTGTCTGGTAGTGGCGACTTCGTCTGCTTGTTCGTTTGGCTCTATCTGATGATTTTCCAAACTCATGTTGATGTTTAGCCGACTTCCATCTCATATGATGCCTGTTTTGGTCTTGCATCTGATTTCTCAAGCTCCAGCTAATAGATTCATCTTATCTTCTATTCGACTTAGGCATTGATCAACCTTAGTCTTGATACAAGTTTTGCTAACGTCTAATGTCTTGTTCAATTCGATTATGCTTGATCATATTTGTCCTTTATTTTTCCAGAATTTATTGGTATTCATCTAAAACACTAATACACATGTTAGTAATAGCAATATGTATTATATTTTTCATATTCAAAACCCCCGTGGGAATTGCGAATGCGCTTTAAGAAAGGTGATAGAGGACACCACACAAATTTCTTGCCCAAGTGTTAGAAACTTATTTTATTTGTGAGGCCATCATGGATTGTTTTCTTGTCAAATTTCCATGGCGTCCCAAGCAAGACATGACTAGCCTCCAATGGTATTATGTCACACAAAAATTCTTCTTTATATTAACCAATGGAGATTGGTATGCTTGCTTGTTGGTGAGTGAAGCCGACGGGCCAGGAGTGGTCGAGACTACTTGTAGAATCATAAGTGGTTAAGAATACTAGCGTCTAGTTGACGAGCCAAAAGTGGATGAGAATACTTGTAATTTTTTGTGATTAGTGGAACCCTTCTGCGGAAGGAAACTGAACGTAGCTCAGATTGAGTGAACCGGTATAACTGTTTGTGCATTCTCTTTACTTTTCAGAATTACATACTTTGCACCTGATCTACTTCGTTTTTCAACAAAGCTTTGGACGAAAACTTATTTGACCTTGTTGAAACTATTTTATCAAACGATAACGTTTTCCAAACTAAAAACCAGTTTACTTCATCTTCTACATTGAAAATTAGTTTTGTTAAAACAGAAATCACTAGACGAAGATTCTAATTAAAATTGGCAATAGTAATCTTGTGAAATAACTCTAAAATTTTCCTTCGAATACGAACACACACATTCAACACCCTTTCTGTGTGTATTTCCGCTAACTTCAATCTTGGGCTTTTAAAATCATAGTTTTCTTTGTAGGACATTGAGAAGCAATATGTCCTCTTCCAAGACACTTGAAGCATTGGATGTCATTTGAGTTAGACTCTTTGGAAGGTGCTTTGAAAGATGATTTTTCTTTTTTTTTTATTTTTCTTTTTCTTCTTTGAGATAAGGTTGGGAAGAGTGACCCTCTTTCTTAAAACTCTTGGAATAAGAGGGAGTGGAGTCTTTTCGAAAAGATTTTCTTTTTAGTTGATGTTCTACCCTCACTAGTGCAAAAATTGGATTTAAAATCGGAGTTTTAAGATCGGTTACAAGGTAACCGATCTTAAAAGTGACGCGGTGGCAATTTTGTAAATAATATGAACACTTTTAAGATCGGTTAAAATTTAACCGATCTTAAAAGTACTTTTAAGATCGGTTATTTTATGATCGATTTTAAAAGTGCTACTTTTAAAGTCGGTTATTTCAGAACTGATAATTTGTATGTAGTATACAAAATCAGTTCTTAAATAACCGAGAGTATCGTCAGAAACCTTTTATATTTCCCTCCATTCTCATTCTCTTTAATCTTTCCCTCCATTCCCTTTTTTACTCTCTCGCGCTCTCATTTTCTAAAGTCTCCAATAAGGTAAATTTCGTTGTCATTTTCGTTTTTGTTTTCGTCTTCTCATGCTCTTCTTGTGTCTCTTTTCGTTTTCTCATGCTCTTCTCTTGTCTCTATTTTCGTTGTAGGTTCATTTTGGGTAAATTTTGAATCTGGAACGGCCCGTTCTTTAAGGAGAACGACCCGTTCTGCAAGGAGAACGGCCCGTTCTGAAAGGAGAATGACCTGTTCTGCAAGGAGAACGTCCCGTTCTTCAAGGAGAACGGCCCGTTCTGCAAGGAGAACGACCCGTTTTGATATCCGTTCCAGTTTAGACCTTTTTAACAACCTAGAACGGCCCGTTCCAGTTTTGGAACGGTCTGTTCCAGTTTAATTTTTTTTGCAGTTAGGACTTTTAAGATCGGTTATAAAACAACCGATCTTAAAAGTTAACTTTTAAAATTAGTTATTTAACTGATTTTAAAAGTCTAACTTTTAAAATTGACTCTTTTAAAATCGATTACGGAATCGATTTTAAAAGTTAAAAATAATCGATTTTTAAAGCCTTTTTTCCACTAGTGCCTTGAGCAAAGTTGAACAAGTTCATTCAAATCTCTATAAGGAAAAAGTTCAACTTTGTCTCTTATCTCAAGATTAAGACCACTTTGAAATCTCGAGATTGTGATCCTCTCTTCCTCCCTAATCCCAGCCCTCATTATTAGTAACTCCATAGATTGCCTATATTTTTCCACACTAGATGACCCTTGTTTTAATCTTTGAAGTTTATCCCTAAGTTCTCGGTCATAGTATGGAGGAATATGCCTCCTTCTCAAGGCACTATGGAGATCATTCCAATATTGGATTGGGGGCTTATGATTTATTCTCCTTTCTTTTTCTAAGGAGGTCCACCAATACATGGCATGCCCTTGGAAGCTAAGGGTTTCCAAAGAAACCTTCATTTCTTCACTCAGTCCATGGCAAGAGAAAAGTTGTTCAACTTTCATTTCCCAATCTAAATAGGTTTCAACGTTGTCTTTGCCATGGAATGGGGGAAGAGTGATGTTGGGTTCCTTAGTGGAAGACTCCCTATGTCTAGGTTGTCTTGGGGGTCTTTGATAGTAATCATCATTGTGATGACTACTATAGAGGCTTTCACTTGGAGGTTGGGTATGATGCCCTTCCTCCTCATGCACACTTGAAGGGATTCTAACCCCTTTGCCTCTTGGGGACCGAGGTGGAGAGACCCTTGGTTTGGATCCACTAGCTTCCCCTCCCATAACTAACCTTGCAAGAAGTTTCTTTATTTCTTCATTATTTTTAGCATTCTCTTTTTCTCTTTTTCTCAATTCTTCCTCTCTTTTTATATTTTCCTCCTCTCTTTTTTCTCAAATACTCTTTTAACTTTCTAAGTTCATCCCTAACACTAGACCTAGTACTACAAGAATTATGACCATGTACACTAAAGTGATCACTCATCTTTGATCAAAAAGGTTTTCACAAATGTATTTCAAAAAGGTTGGCAAAAAAGGTTTTCAGAAAGATTGAATGATGAAAAGATTTTCACAAAAAGTTTTTAAGGTGTAAGAATGGTATAAAAAGGCTTAAGTGTAATAAGTGAACTATCAAGGGAGGTGGGCTACTAAGAATCACTTAAAAACCAAGCCTTTTCAAGTAGAAATCACTAAGCCTTTTCACACTTTTCTTACAAAACAATTTTTGCACAAAGTTAAGCGTGTGTGTGTGTGTGCACGACCCCCTAGTAGGAAACTTGTAGCCTTCAAAAACAAAACAAGTAAGATAAAGAACCTAAGCAATTATACTACCAAAGCTTTAAAACATGCAAAGAAAACAACTTAAAGCATGTGCTAGTCGGATTCCCTAGGGTGGGAGCTTAAAGTGACCTTGGTGGTATTCAAGCCACTCCCACAAGAACTACTCGAATTACCCTAAGACTATGATATTTAAAGAGGCCAAATTACAACCTAAAATAAAAGAAACAAGGCCCAAATACAAGTGGCCTAAAAGAAAATGAGCAAGAACAAGAGAAAGGAAAATTAAGTCTTCAACTCCTCCAATTAGGCTTCCTTCACAAAGAAAAAACTTGGTTAGTCCTCTCCTTTAGTGTTTGTACTCCTTGAGATATGGTGACCTTTCCAAAGTACTTGGGACCTTCACGGATTTAAAAACCTCTCAATCCCCCCAAAGAATTTTGCTAAGGGGTTTTGAGGTAGTGCTTCACCTACACCCAAAGACAACAAACCAACCAAGAGCAAGAAGGAGGCCAAAAGGAATAAAACTGAAAATGCTCAATTAAAAAGCTAAACTCAAGGAGAGATTAATGATACAAACATAAGAATTCCAAAGAAGACAAGCAAAAATTAAGACACATTAAAAAGGCTAGCACTCAAAAGGAAGATCCTAGAATGGCACTAGAATGGAATTGAAACTTAATGGTTTAGCACTTGTATATTTTAAGTCCTTTTTGGTAAAGTCCAGCCACATTTTTGAGTCTCAAATTAGGTCCAAAAATTCAATCCAATTCCAACTCCAATGTGCAAAGGTAATTTGGTCCAACGTCCACAAGTCTAGCAATAAGTCCTTTTATTTTTTTTGTTCTTTTGTTTTCTTTTGGCCTTTTTGGTCACGTTTTTTTTTTCAATTTTCTATCCAGATTTTGTTTCTATTTTTCTTTTAAAATTTTGCTTGGTTTTTACACTTTGGGTGATTAAAAATGCAGCACATATAAGGAGTCAAAAATAGAGAGACAAGTGGCAGCACATGAGTGGGTATAGAAGCATTTTGTGAGTGGAGTGTGTCTTGTACTATTTTCTTTTTGGTGCAGATTTTTTGTCAAAGATTCCAACACTCACACACAAAATTTATCACTCACACATGTGCACAAAGGACAAAGGAATAATCATGTAATGATGATCATGGAAAGATGGCCAATCATGTATGTGTAGGAAGCAAATAACACATAGATTTCAATACACATTTGGAGCATGCCAAGGACTAATCAACATGCATGAATGACTTCTAGATGGTGCAGTAAAATTTCGGCCACCTCATGGAAAGACACATACATCACATATTTTCATTTTCTCATACATCAAATAGGTGCATCATACATATAGGTATTTGTCTTTTTGAGGTGGGTGAGAGAAACACACTTTTGATAAAACTTAAAAGGTAAAAAGATCAAAAAGAGATGCAAGAGATGTTCTTGATGTTCATAATATATTTTTCCAGCACTTAAGAGCAAAAGCAAAAAAATGGCACACAAGACCTAAGACTCAAGAAAAACCCTAAAACACAAAAGGAGGCTCATGAATAAGTAATGAACCATGGAGTAACATAAAAGACATTTATAACAAGGTTTTCATGGATGACACAAGACTCAAAGAAGACGCAAATCAAGACTTAAAATAGATAAAGACTCAAAGAGATGAAAAAGGAAGCTAGTTACCCTTGAAGATAACCAAAGCTCATGATACCAAATGATGGACTCCTTCCACCAAGGGATGACCAAGACGTTCAATGGTGAAGAGGAGCTCCTTGCCAAGGCCAAGATGATGACCTTATGGGGTGGATGTTCCTTCAAGGGTGAGGCAAAGTGAAGTTGGGCGTGAAAGGTGGGAACTTGGGCGAATAGGAGAAAATGGAAGGGAAAGTCTCTTGGATGGTTCTAGGTTGGCTCACTTTACTATGTGGGGGTGAAGGCCACTCAATAAACCTTAAACTCACTCAAGGGTGGAGATAGGAGAGGTAGGCCGTGTAGACCTAGTCACTATGGAAAGAATTTGAGGCAAAAATGCTCTCTCAAATTCATATAATCCAAATTATTTACAAGGTGCAAGGTTTAGGGTATTTATAAGGGAAGGAAGGGAATTTAGGGTTACAAGGAGGTGCATGGCCGTGAAATGCA
Organism: Cajanus cajan; assembly: GCF_000230855.2. Classification (NCBI taxonomy): domain Eukaryota; kingdom Viridiplantae; phylum Streptophyta; class Magnoliopsida; order Fabales; family Fabaceae; genus Cajanus; species Cajanus cajan. Next base: position 17,743,619 of record NC_138518.1, on the reverse strand, counting down.
AGCCACATGCACTCCAAATGCAACCTAAATTAACCCTAAATGTTACTTGGTGGCCGATGATGAAATTTTTGGGTTTGGTTAAGCTACATCTAGATGCATGATAAGACCATGCAACCTACTTGCCCTCCACTTAGGCCTAAGTCTTTCCAAGTCCAAAAATAGATCCAATGATCAACAAAATTTACGTCTAGGATTATTTCTAACCCTAATAAAATACCCTAGTCCAAAATAAATCCTATGACCTAAAGCACCCCATGATATAAGGGTAAAATGAGAAATACAAGTAAAATAAATCCTATGACTAAGATACCCCAAAATACAAGGGTAAAATGGGAAATACAAGTAAAATAAATCCTATGTCTAAGATACCCAAAATAAAAGGGTAAAAAATGGAAAATTAAAAACAAGGGCAAAATAGGAATAAAAATAAATTCTATGCTAACAAGGCTTAAGAGAATGATCACTATTCCTTAGCTATGAGAAGCATGTCTTTAGGGGTGTTAGCTCCCCTATCCTCTTCCAATCTTCTAACCATGGACCTAGTGATGGGTTCCACATGAAGCTCCAAGGATGATCCTCTATCATCTTCTCTACATGGAAAAGACCTGCAACGAACGATTTTAAATGTTCAAAATTATGTCTAAAGGTGGACGATCTACAAAAGTACTAATTTTGCTACATGAAAAAAAACTACAACGAACAATTTAAAGTGTTCAAAGTTAAACATTTAAGCCTAATTTTGTATATAAGATGATTTACAAAAGAATTATCTTTCCTACCTGAAGAAGATTTACAACAAATGATTTAAAATGTTCAAAATTATAAAAAGTTTAACCTTCTTATGTCTACAAGAGAATGATCTACAAAAATACTACCTTTTCTACTTGAAAAATATGTATAACAAAAGATCAAAAACCTTCAAACTTATTAAATTTAAGCCTTCTTGTATCTAAAAAAAAATGATCTTCTCTACATGAAGAAGATATATAATGAATGATTTAAAACAATCATTATACAACTTGTTTTAATAATCTAGTGTCTACAAGAAGATGATCTACATACATATAAACAAATTTACATGAATAAAATATGTAAACTTACCAAGACAATTATGGCTTCATTTTTAGTTACTCGATCTACCATAGAATGATCTACATACATATGAACGAATTACATGAGTAAATCAAACATTCACCTAAAATAATTAAAAAATTTATTTTTAAGTTCTTTAGCACTAAAATAGAACAAACTTGTCAAGACAACCACAATTCAAAAATTTGTCACAATCAATGCATAGATAATCTAATTGATATCTCAAATTACGATTGATTATAAGATGAACTAAGAACAAACATTAAAACATCAAAAATAGTTTAAAGAGCATATATCATTACTAAACAAAGCAAAACATAAATGATAAGAAACTTAAGATTCTTCTTCTTTCTCCTCAACCAATTCAACAATCTTGCCATTGATCACTTCCTTAAAGGGATCAGTAATTCAAAAATCAGCTCTGGGAAAATGCCTTAGCTTGTTTAATAGCATCGTCAAAGCCTAACATATACTGTTGAGCACTAACAAGCTTGATTTTAGCAAGTTCAACTTCTAAATTTTTGACTTGCTCAATAAACTTGTTTACTTTATTTTGAAGGTTTGTAGACTGTTGAACAAATTCAATTTTCTCCTTTTAAAGTTGTTCCATCTCAACCACTATCACAGTTTCCTTTATGTCCAAAGTAGCTAGATCCTTTTCTATCTTAAATTTTTGTTCAAGAAAATTTTCCTTTTCGATAGTAAAATTAATAATTTTGACTTAAAGACGATTTACTTTAAATTGCAAGTCGACCTTCTCTTTCTCAACCTTTTTCTTTTCTCTATTCAATATTCTATAACAATCCTCAGTTGTTATAACAAGAACACCAACTCAATTTAGAATGGCTTGCAAACCATTTGAAGCATCACAAAAATTTAGGTTATGTACCCTTTGAGCATCAACATTAGAAAGGTTATGGGTCTGAATATAGGCTGTATGAGAAAAACCCACATCCTATAAAGATTTGCCTTCTCTAGTTTCAGTCACTACATCCATGGTTCCCCAACTGTCACCAATTACAATCCTAGTACCACCTTGAGTTCCAAAATAGGAAGATACTTCAACATCAATCGACTATTCATGGTGTACCCTTTGCTCTACTACAATAGTTGTAGCTTTTTGAAGGTCCTTCCGAGTTCTCTTTCAATGATGTAGGATTCATTCAAAAATTGGTTGCTCCTCTTGTGCCTCAACCCCACCACTTGTACCACCAATAACATCTCCTTGTGTTTGAGCTTTATGCAACTTAGCCATTTCTTTTTTTGACATAGCCATCGTAGACTCTACACAAAAATATAAGTATACCAAACAACTACGAAACATAGCAAGAAATATATAGTAATAGGAAAATGTAGGTACCAATGTATAATTTCAAATCGACACTTTAGAATTCAAGCTCCAATAATCACCTAGTGTAAAAAATTACATTAATAGTGTGTTTGGATGAAGAATTTTACAAATTCAAGGAATTTGAAATTCTTGGTATTTGAATTAGTTTGATTTCAATTTCTAGCATTCTTAAAATATTTTGTTTGGATAAGTCAATTTGAAATTTTTAAAATTTTAAGTTATTAGGTTGGATATGATAATTTGATTCCACAATGATAAAATTAATTTTAAAAATATATTTATATGTTGAGATTTTTAAATTAAATTTTATAAAAATAAATATTAGTTAATTTTTAAATATTTAATAATTTTAAAAATAATATTAGATAATATTTAATAATTTTAAAAATATTTTTGAATATTTTTAATAATTAAAATATGAAGAGATAAGAGATGAGATAAAATATATAAGTGAAATAAGAAGGGAAAAAATATGAGGAATTTCAAATTCTTTTTTTGGAGAATTTGAAATTCTACTATTTCAAGGAATTTTACAATTGCTTAAATTTCAAATTCTTTATAAATTCTCCATCCAAACAAGGTATTTCACTTCAAAGAATTTGAAATTCTTCAAATAAATGAATTACTTCATTTAAATTTATTATCCAAACACATTATAAGTGTATCTAACTTTTGACAATCATCCCATTCGTAGGAGGCAAATAAATGAATTACTCCATTTAGTACATCCCTTTGAAAAATAGTTAAGGGAAATCTAACTCTAAACTTCGAGACAACTATTGTATAAAAGAAACAAAAAACCTTTTCATTTCCTTCTTGCCCATGACAAGCATCTTCTCCTCCTAAGCATGGCTCAACTATTACATACATCAGCTTCCACACCATTAAAAGTGAAAGCTTGGTCACACCTAAGATCATTTACAGATGACCATTTAGTATATATCGGCTCAACATTTCGAACTTCCACTACAAGAAAAATGATTATTATCTACGGAATATTATCTACGGAATTTTTTCCGTAGATAATGTTTAGTTATCTACGGAATATTATCTACGGAATTTTTTCCGTAGATAATTTTTAGTTATCTACGGAATATTACCTACGGAATTATTTCCGTAGATAATATTTAGTTATCTACGGAAATTTCCGTAGATAACTTATCTACGGATTTTTCCGTAGATAATTTATCTACGAAAATTTCCGTAGATAACTTCACCCATAGATAAATTTCATAGGTAAAACATTTTATTTGAAATATCAATTAACATTTTTTATTATCGTTTCATTTTAATTTATTGTAAAATAATTAAAATATTTAATTTAGCATCATTAAAAAAATAATCATTATAAGATTTAATTTTTTTAAAATTTAATTATTTATTATAATACTTTTAGTCACAGTATCGACCAAAAAATATATTTTAAAATTTAGATAATTCATTATAATATTTTAAAATAAATATTTTTAAAATTGTTATTAGATAAGTTATCTACGGAAATTTCCGTAGATAACTTCATCCATAGATAAATTTCGTAGGTAAAACATTTTATTTGAAATATCAATTAACATATTTTATTATCGTTTCATTTTAATTTATTGTAAAATAATTAAAATATTTAATTTAGCATCATTAAAAAAATAATCATTATAAGATTTAATTTTTTTAAAATTTAATTATTTATTATAATACTTTTAGTCACTGTATCGACCAAAAAATATATTTTTGGTTAAAATATATTTTAAAATTTAGTTAATTCATTATAATATTTTAAAATAAATATTTTTAAAATTGTTATTAGATAAGTTATCTATGGAAAAATCCGTAGGTAACTTATCTACGGATTTTTCCGTAGGTAACTTATCTACGGATTTTTCCGTAGGTAACTTATCTACGGATTTTTCCGTAGATAAGTTATGTACGGAAATTTCCGTAGATAAGTTATCTACGGATTTTTCCGTAGATAAGTTATCTACGGAAATTTCCGTAGATAACTTCACCCATAGATAAATTTCGTAGGTAAAACATTTTATTTGAAATATCAATTAACATATTTTATTATTGTTTCATTTTAATTTATTGTAAAATAATTAAAATATTTAATTTAGCATCATTAAAAAAATAATCATTATAAGATTTAATTTTTTTAAAATTTAATTATTTATTATAATACTTTTAGTCACCGTATCGACCAAAAAATATATTTTTGGTTAAAATATATTTTAAAATTTTGTTAATTCATTATAATATTTTAAAATAAATATTTTTAAAATTGATATTAGATAAGTTATCTATGGAAAAATCCGTAGGTAACTTATCTACGGATTTTTCCGTAGGTAACTTATCTATGGATTTTTCCGTAGATAAGTTATCTATGGAAATTTCCGTAGATAAGTTATCTACAGAAATTTCCGTAGATAACTTATCTACGAAAATTTCCGTAGATAACTTATCTACGAAAATTTCCGTAGATAACTTCAGCCATAGATGAATTTCGTAGGTAAAACATTTTATTTGAAATATCAATTAACATATTTTATTATCGTTTCATTTTAATTTATTGTAAAATAATTAAAATATTTAATTTAGCATCATTAAAAAAATAATCATTATAAGATTTAGTTTTTTTAAAATTTAATTATTTATTATAATACTTTTAGTCACTGTATCGACCAAAAAATATATTTTTGATTAAAATATATTTTAAAATTTAGTTAATTCATTATAATATTTTAAAATAAATATTTTTAAAATTGTTATTAGATAAGTTATCTACAGAAATTTCTGTAGATAAGTTATCTATGGAAATTTCCATAGATAATTTATCTATGGATTTTTCTGTAGATAAGTTATCTACGGACGGATTATTCCGTAGATAAGTTATCTACGGAAATTTTCGTAGATAACTTCACCCGTAAATAAATTTCTTAGGTTACATATTTGAAACATCAATTAACATATTTTATTATCTTTTCATTTTAATTTATTGTAAAATAATTAGAATATTTAATTTAGCATCATTAAAAAAATAATCATTATAAGATTTAATTTTTTTAATTTAATTATTTATCATAATACTTTTAGTTATCGTATTGACCAAAAAATATATTTTTGATTAAAATACATTTTAAAATTATTTATGATTAAAATATATTTTAAAATTTTATTTAATTCATTATAATATTTTAAATTAATTGATGATAAAAAAAATAACATACTAATATATGGTTTTAAATTTGATATGAAAATATTAGGATATAATTAGATAAGATTTTAAATTAGTATTTTATTAATGATTGAAAATTTAAGATTATAATTTTAAAATATATAAATTATTATTTAAACTTTTAAATTTATAATAATTAATTTAAATTGTATCATAATATTATTTTTAAATAGAAATAAGTAAATTGTTAATTATACAAGTAAGTATATTTATAAATAAATATTAATTAAATATAATATAATTATTATTATTATTGGTAATATAATTATTATATATATTTTTATATTTTTATAGCGGCCTGAACATACCAAAATGAGAGGGATCCAAAAATAGTATAAGTATGAGATTGTACTTAAATGAATTAATTTGCACTACTTATACTGATAACATGCATTAGCTCTTCTGTAGCCTATCTCATAAGAACTCCACAGTTAAGCGTGCTTGACCTGGAGTAGTATAGGGATGGGTGACCTTCTGGGAAGTTTCCCAGAAAATGTGCAATAAGGACAAAACATGTTGAAAAGTGAAGTGTAATGAAATAGCATCCTTGAGAGGCCAAATATGAGGGTTATTACTTTAATAAATTTATTAAAATTAAATAAAAATTTCCTAAAACAGGTTATCTACGGAAAATTCCGTAGATAACATTATCTACGGAAAAATCCGTAGATAACATTATCTACGGAAAATTCCGTAGATAATGTTCCGTAGATAATGTTATCTACGGAAAATTCCGTAGATAACGTTATCTACGACCATTTTATCTACGGATTTTTTTCCGTAGATAATCCGTAGATAATTGACATTTATCTACGGATTTTTATGTTTATCTACGGATTTTTCCGTAGATAATCTTGATTTTTCTTGTAGTGTTCATGCTTCACCCATGCATATGGTATCTTTTCCTCCATCAACACAACTCAAGCCCTCACAAATAGAGACAATAAAGTAAGTAGGCAATGATGGTTTGAATGTACCTTCAAATAAGAAATTTTGTTAGAAGAAGTTGGGAAGCTCTGTCGCTCCAAAAACCATATCACTACTTTTAAAATCCTCAATGATACTACACTAGAAATTGCCATCGCTCTATTAGGAAGACAATAATTTGTTTTCATGTTTTATTTATAAACCAACAAGCACAACATGAAATGATATCATAATTGCAAAATTGAATAGAGAAAGACACGAAGAGACATGAGCTGAAGATAGAAAATGTGCCCAAAAAAATTTGCGAATATGGGATCAACACGTGGTGCGTTAAAATGGAAATTTGTGAGAGGAAGTGCATCACATTTAATGCGCATTGATGAACCTAAATATATAGATGCATATTTATATTAAATGAATGAAATATAGTCTTTCTTATCCCATTCATAATAATAAAACATTTTACACAAAGCTAAGCTTGACACACTTTTGATCGATAGGTCGATCTAACTTGTGCCTAACATTCTTTAATTTATCTACTTAGTCTTTACACGCTATTGTACTTAGACCTGAAGGGTTGTGGACTATTATAGGTCCATATCGATCGACCTTGGGTCAAGCATTCTTTAATTTATTTACTTAGTCTTTATGCACTATTGTGCTTTTTAATTTATTTACTTAGTCTTTATGCACTATTGTGCTTAACTTGAAGGGGTGTGGACCATCATAGGTCTATGGTCGATCTAAGTCGGGTTGATTCACGTTTTGGAAATCATTTATGGACCGTCATAGGCCCATGGTCGATCTATCTCAAGCTAATTCACGTTTCGCAAATCATCTAAATATCACACTAGTGCAAAAATTAGTTTTAAAATCGGGGTTTTAAGATCGGTTAAAAGGTGACCGATCTTAAAAGTGACGCAGTGGCAATTTTGTAAATAATAGAAACACTTTTAAGATCAATTAAATTTTAACCGATCTTAAAATTACTTTTAAGATCGGTTCTTCTATGACCGATCTTAAAAGGTATGTCTAACACAACTTTTAAGATCAGTTACAAAAGAACCAATCTTAAAAATGATTTTAAGATCGGTTCTTTTGTAACCGGTCTTAAAAGTTGTGTCAGGTATACCTTATAAGATCGGTTATAGAAGAACCGATCTTAAAAGTACTTTTAAGATCGGTTAAAATTTAACCGATCTTAAAAGTATTGTAACTATTTAAAAAATGCAACGCCCCTTAGTCATTCTTCCTCGCATGCGCCCTTAGTCATATTTTAAGATGAATAAATATATTAAGTTAATTAATAATTTATTTAAAATGTTAAAATTTAATTTATAAGAATAATATTTTAAAAGAGAAGAGTTATAATAACACCGGTGTAACTTTTACTAAGTATTATACAGCTCAATAACTTTATACACTACAAGAAAAATTGATATTATCTACGGAATATTATCTACGGAAATTTTTCCGTAGATAACATTTAATTATCTACGGAATATTATCTACGGAATATTTTCCGTAGATAATATTTAATTTTCTACGGAATATTATCTACGGAATTTTTTCCGTAGATAATTTCCAGTTATCTACGGAAATATCCGTAGATAACTTATCTACGGATATTTCCGTAGATAACTGGAAATTATCTACGGAAAAAATTCCGTAGATAATATTCCGTAGGTAAAACATTTTTTTATAAAATAATTAAAATATTTAATTTAACATTATTAAAAAAATTAATTATTATATAATTTATTTTTTTTAGTTTAATTATTTATTATAATACTTTTTATTTACTAAAAAATTATTTTTATTTAAAATATAATTTAGAATAATGAATAGCTTTAACTTTTGTGTACCATATTTAATGGAAAACATAAAGAAAAGATGAATTCAGTTTTACTTTATTAAACGTAAGAAACAAATTAAAGATTGAATTTTTTTAACAAATAAAAATTAATATAACAATTAATAATTTATATTTCTATTTATATTAATTATAAATATTTCTTATATTATATAATAATTCATATAATTTATTTAATATTTTTTAAGTTAAATTTGATTATCTTATTTTTAAAAGATTCAATAATTAATTTTCTTATGTAAATATTAAATTTATTTTGAAAATACTCAATTGAGTCTTTAATTTTTTAAAATATATTAATTTAATCAAATTTCTTTTCCTTTTAACTTCAATTATTTTTAAAGATGAATTAAATATATATATTATTATTATTCATAATATAATAATTAATTATCGAGTGGTGTGTAATACTTAATAAAAGTTACACCCGGTATTACTGTTAGTATAACCTGTTTGTCTATATATATATATAGAGACAGAGACAGAGAGACTGCGAAAATGAATGGAAGAAAAATAGTTAAACATATAGTTGTTTGATTATATGTATATAGTAATAGATAAAGGGAAATATATATACGTCATCTTGTAACTAATTTTTGTCTCCAAAATAATGGATAATTATATACCCTCAATTCTTAAGAAATAAATAAATAATTTTTAGTTATTAATTTAACTTTTTATTAAAAGATTTAAAGACATGAAATGTATAATGGTATGTGATAACCTAAATAAATAAATAATTTTTAATTATTATTAACGATCAAACTGTTCAATTTAAAAATTTTAATGCATAGATCAAATTTACAAATTTGTAAAAAATTTAAAAATTATTTGATACTTCATTTCATTAATTCAAATTGACGGATAATCATAGAATCATTTTATACATTGATTAAAATTAATGAAACGAAGTATCAAATGATTTTTAAATTTTCTAACAATTTACATATTTGATCTATGCATTAAGAACTTTAAATTGAACGGTTAGATAATTGAAATTTCATAGAGAAAATGAGTTATTGAACGGAGTAAGTCTATGTAACTCTTAGAGTAAAAAGATCCATCTTCTTTAATATTTAACTAATCATACTGTAATTGCTGAAGAGAATTTGTTCTTGAAATGGAAAAAATAGACAGATATTTTTTGTTGATGGAAACAGAAATTTTTTCTAAAACTACTAAGTAAACCTTGAGAGAAACTATCTGAATCATCGTTCATAACAAATATAAGTTATTTAAGTGGGTATAATCTATAATAAAAGACATAACAGTTGCAGAACCTTTTGAAAAGGCTGCAAGGCAAGGCTAAAACAAAATGAGCACTGCGTAGGCTAATCAATGTCAGTTAGTTATATTAAGAAATTTATATAAAATTTAAAATATTAATTTCCGACGAAATTTCTGTTCTTTTGTTCTTTCTGCACTATGTCTCCTATCCAATTCACTTAATACTTAATACTTAATTAAAATTGTAATTTCATACTTAATTTTCTAGTTCAAAGCCATTAAGCTAAAAGTATGGAATCATCACCCTCAGGAACTAACTTATTCTTTGATTTCCTTAAGGCATTTGCACGTTTGAGTGGTGTGTACGGTGGAACTTATATGCTGAACAAGCAAAAATGCAAGGTAAGTTTGTGAAGATACTTTTATGTTCAGGAAATTCAATTACACTATAATTACTTGTGGTAGGACAGTTTTATCTTGTATGAACAGAATCAAATTGAATTTTGATGTTTATCTTGTCTGCTACTGTTTTTTGGAACTATTTTGAAGCAGTTCATTTGTCCTTATTAGTTATTTTGTTCTCTTTCAATTTTTATAACTCAATCATTCCCTTAATTTGTACTGCTCCAATTCTTGAAGAATCCATGATATACAAAGCAAAATGCTAATAAGTACTCCTAAAATGAGTTAAGGAAATAAAAGTAAAAAGTATGTAATGTAAAAATCATTTATACTTATTTTTTAAATAATTATAAGAATTTATTAAATGCTTGCAGTAGTTGGAAAAGATTCAAACTCACATTGAAGCTAATTTCATTGAAGCCCATTCATTTGGAATAGAACCAGTGAACCAATTGTATGCAAAATCTCTGTCCACATAAGGAAATTTTTTGGAATTTCTAAAATCAAAGAGTCACTGAACTATTTAAAATGTTTATATCTGGAAAGAAACCAAATCAATTTGTGAAAACTCATTACAATTTTTTTTCAGTAAGAAACTATAAGTAACGTATTTAAGTTGCTCATACACTTCTTGGAGAAAAGGTAGCTTAGCGAGTTGAGGTGGGAGTATGCTAGGTAGACTAAGGCGCTTGAGACTCCTAAAACACAGAAACAGTTCATCAATCTTAAAGGGGATTCATTAAGTTGCTCATACACTTCTTGCAAATTTATTTGGACATTACTTATATGTGGATTTAGATAACTGAATTAGGAAATTTAAGAGACAACACCACAAAAACACATAGCCCAATAACTTCAGAAAAGAGATATGAAATAATTTGGTAGTCATACATACATCTTCACAACATGACAGACCGTATAAAAACTGCAATCACAATCAATGCTTCTCTCTGATTCAGCTGGTGGTTCACGATTGGAATCAAAACTGCAATCACAATCAATGCTTCTCTGTAATTCTGATAATGATGATTGGAACCAATAATGTTTCTTTTTTTTTATTAATCATTTCTCACAGAGACTCAAAATCATTTCAGGGTGACTTAGGATATCTGTACCTTGATCTGTACTGAAGAAAAGGAAAGTATTGTAGTTGTGCTCACTTTGCAATAAAAGGAGGTCGCAGGATTTCTCAAACAGAATACCAACTTTTGGTATGTAAAATTTCCATTCCCAATTTGTTAATTTGATTGAGGCATCTAACCGGAAATGATCTTAAGTTCTTTTAGATCATGGTAGTATAGTGTTAAACATTATTTTTTGGTGATTTCAGCTGTTAATATAGAATAGTTGTTTGACTGTTTTGAATCTGAGTTGCTATTAGATATTTTGGTGCTGGTTTTCATTTTTTATTATTGTTATGCAGTTTTTTGTTACATTTTATTTTCTGATTGGATCTTGTTTTCGAGTTGTGTTGCTGGTGCTTGTGTAGTTGTGTTGATTTTAAAGATCCCTAAGGATCCTTATCTGTGGGAAACAATGGTGTTTTTGGTGGCTGGATCCTTATTATGTATAATTTTATGCAAAAATAGTCTTATTTTACACTATGACATGGAAACTAATTATGCATAATTGCTATGAGTATTTAGATTTTAAAGATGTTTGATTTCATATTGTGGTTATAAGATATTTAAAGAAACCTGATAAGTGATTTTATTAATATTTATGACCAGGTAAAACTATTTATAAAGATTGGTGTGGAAAGGTAAACAAAATAATTCATGCAATGTTGAAATTAGTTACCTACGGAAATTTCCGTAGATAAATTACCTACGGAAATTCCGTAGATAAGTTACCTACAGAAATTTTCGTAGGTAAGTTATCTACGGAAATTTCGTAGATAAGTTACCTACAGAAAGTTATCTACGAAAATTTTCGTAGATAACTTATCTACGGAAATTTCCGTAGGTAAGTTATCTATGGAAATTCCGTAGATAAGTTACCTACAGAAATTTCCGTAGGTAACTTATCTACGGAATTTCCGTAGATAACTTACCTACGGAAATTTCCGTAGATAAGTTATCTACAAAAATTTCTGTAGATAACTGCATCCGTAGATATATTCCGTAGATAAACGCATCCGTAGATAAAATCCGTAGATAACGTTATCTACGGAAAAATTTCCGTAGATAATGTTATCTACGACCTTATTATCTACGGATTTTTTTCCGTAGATAATCCGTAGATAATTATCAGTTATCTACGGATTTTCATCATTATCTACGGAAAAATTCCGTAGATAATGCTGATTTTTCTTGTAGTGATATTAAATGTGAATTTTATAAATTCAACCGTTAGATTGAAAGTTTTTTACTCTTAGCTCATATATACAAAATTTTATATTAATTCAAGATGATTTGATACTTCATTCTTATAAAACAAAATTGACGTAATATATACATTTCAAAATATACTAAAATATGAACACTTTGATTACCTTCAAGTTGTTGTTCATTCAATTTTAACAAAATTTGCTATAAACATATAAAGTGATATGAACTTTCAATCTAACGGTTGGATTTACAAAATTCACATTTAATATAAAGTTATTGAGCGGTGTAATACTTAGTAAAAGTTACACCGGTGTTATTATAACCCTTATCATTTTAAAATATATAAATTATTATTTAAACTTTTAAATTTATAATAAATAATTTAAATTGTATCATAATATTAATTTTAAATAGAAATAAGTAGGTTGTTAATTATACAAGTAAGTATATATATATATATATATATATATAAATAAAGATCAATTAAATATAATATGATTATTATTATTGGTAATATAATTATTATATAATTTTCATATTTTTATAGCGGTCTAAACACACTAAAATGAGAGGGATCCCAAAATAGTATAAGTATGAGATTGTATAGTTGAGGATGACTTAAATGAATTAATTTGTACTACTTATACTAACAACATGCATTTATTTTTCGGTAACTTATCTCATCAGAAATTCACAGTTAAGCGTGCTTGATTTGGAGTAATATAGGGATAGGTGACCTTCTGGGAAGTTTCCCAAAAAATGTGCAGTAAGGACAAAACACGTTGAAAAGTGAAGTGTCGTGAAATAGCATCTTTGAGAGGCCAAATATGAGGTTTGTTACATTAATAAATTTATTAAAATTAAACCTGATACTTTTAAGATCAGTTATTTTATAACATATCTTAAAAGCTGGACTTTTAAGATCGATTAAATAACCGATCTTAAAAGTTCAGCTTTTAAGATCGGTTGTTTAATTGATCTTCAAAGTAAAAAATAACCGATCTTAAAAGTCTTTTTTCTACTAGTGCCAATTAAACATAATCTCTTTCTACAGCTTATGGGCTTATCCTACTAGATTACAAAATGATAGTTATCATTCAAAGTATCAACTTAAAGTGTACCTTGCTAGGCTCATGGTCAATCTACTTTAGGCCGATCATCTTAATGAAAAATACAAATAATCTACCCATTTCTGAATTTACATACTTGACTGATGAAACTATCAAATGATATACTTATCATTAAGAGCATCAATCCAAATAGACTAGAAAGAATAACATATGTCATGCATGATAAATAATTTTATGAAAATATAAGATAAATATGCTAAAAGATAAAGATAGATCCGACTTAATAGGATCAAAAGATATAATTATTCTATTATATAATGTGGAGACTAAGCAAAGATAGGTAGGTTTTTCATCTGCAATCACTTTTATACTCTGGATAAAACTATCATAGTTTCTATACCGAAACAAAGATATAATATTATTGATAGGACCAAAGGATAAACTGGACTTTCTAGATTTAGGGTTTAACTAGGGACTATATATATATATATATATATATATATATATATATATATATATATATATATATATATATATATATATATATATATATATATATATATATATATATAGGAACCCAAGGTATAAGGGCAGTTTGGGCATATGACACTTATTGGATATTCTGGGTTAGGATAATTGTTAGGTTCTCTTGGTGAATATTTTGTTAAGGATTCTCTAACAAGAGTTCCCATACTGGAAAATAATAATAATAATAATAATAAATCCTTTAGTGAGTATTTTGTCAAACACAATAGTACAAAAAAATTTTAAAAAAATATGTGTGACTTAAGTTATAATATTAATGTATATCTACAAATAAAAAAATATTAGCATATATCTAAAGTTCAAAATGACTGTAGATAAGTGATTAAGTTTAGGAACTTCGATAAAATACATTATTTTCATATTTGCATAGAGGTAGTAAATTAAATAATTATTGGAAAGAAATATCCCATGTTGAACCCTTTTCTATTACAGGATCGGGGAAGTTGATTCCCGAATGTATCTTGTAATTAATCTAAAATTTCAGGGATATCGTTGTTACCTACTACCCCGCTACTCTCTCATCTAAGTTATAAGATATCTGCCTATTTCCAATTTCTGCACATTTCAGAGATTTTATGTTTGTTCTTCTTTCTTTACCCGTTTTTTTTTCTTTCCAATGTTATATTCTCTCGTTTTTTTTTCTAGGTATTGGTTATTAAGAATCATAGTCTATACTAGATAAAATAATAAGAAAAAATAGTATTCCTCGTTGTGCCTATTTAAAGTTCTTTCAAAATGTCAAAACAATTGTTATATGCTTATGTTGTACTATAATCACTAGTGAAAATTTAGTATACCACGTCACCTATTTTACGTCGGACATACAAACACCCGACGTAATAAAAATGCAGTGGCATGTTTCGTAATTTTAGTTAAATTATTTACGTCGGACCTCCTAGGGTCCGACGTAAATTTTAACATCTATGTTGACTATGCATTGTGTCCGACGTAGATGTTAAAATTTACGTCGGACCCTACTAGAGCCGACGTAAATAATCCACAGGACCGCCCATTAAAAGAAGGTTTACACTAGCTGGAGATTTCAAAAACTTCCTTCTCCTGCCCGTTGTGCAATGGAGGCCACACGCGAGAAATCCCTCCGCCTCCTCCTCAAATCGTGGCTGTCCTCGCAGTCGGAGCCACCATACACCGCGAGTGGTCCGGCATCAACGCCCTCCGCCTCGACAAGTTCTACCTCCTCTGGAGCTTAGGAAAGTTAGGGAAGAGGTTGATTCGCGTGATGATGTTCTTCTTCTTCGGACGGTTGCGTTGGTCATGGATTTTTCTGGGAGGTTCTATGAGGTAGCGTCTTCTGCTGAGTGTGTTCACGGGAATAGGAAGGTGATGTTTGCGTTGTATTCCGAGTTTTTTAAGCTGGAGAAGGAAGTGGCTAAGTCCGGGTTGCAGAACAGGCCGTTCTGCTTAGACAACGGGCCGTTCTCCAACCAGAACGGTCCATTCTGCTTGCAGTCATTTTTCTTTTTTCTTTTTTATATAAATATTTTTACAACTTTTTATGTCGGACCTTGTCATGTCCGACGTAAATTTACGTCGGTTTTCGCAACTGACGTAAATTTACGTCTCCTGCTTCGACGTCGGAAGTTTTTCCGATGTAAAACCCCTAAAATAACTGACATAGAATGTATATTATGTACTAGTGAATCTTATTGTTTTGATGTCTGATCAATGTGGTATCTTGAACTTTGTGGCACACTTGTAAAAATAATAATTCTGTTTCATTATTATTTTTTTGACCAATATTTTTTCTAGTTATAACGGTTGCCCTTATAACATTTTTGTACAACTCATTCACTAATAATCTGGTTCCACTACACAAAACCTAAAGTCTGATCAATATTCCTTACAAGCATGATTTGAAACTTCTAGTTTTAACTCCTGATCGATTAGGAATCTCTGTACATTTCATGTGATCAAGGATAAAGTCATGCTATTTGTGTGTTTGGATGCAATCTATGAGGAGAGGTTTTTTTTTTTTTTTTTTTGTGTGGTCCTGGGTGTGTTTCAAGCAATGCATGGGTTTTTTTGCTTCTTTGATGGGGTCATGCAAAATTATCTTATTTGTATTTTGTTTTTTATGTAGATAACAAAAAAGGTGAGTTATGTTTACTACCTGCACTCTCTAGCTTCACTTCAAACTTCATTCAGCTCTATTTATAGAGGTAATTTAGAGAAGAAAAATCACCACATTATCTGTTACTTAATTTGCTCAAATTCAGGTTACAATTTTTTTTGTTATATTTTTTTTAATAAAAAATTTAGTTTTATTTTAATTTCTTCTAATTATTATGTTTGATTTTTCATTGAGTATGTGATGCATTCGTTTCATTTCATCATATTTAATCACAGCTCTATAAAGATGAGTGACGATGAAAACAGTAAGTTTAATAAAATGGATTACATTAAGGACTTAATCAACAAAGATTTAGAAAAATGGGATAAGATTTCTAGTTTGGTGATGCAAGAAAGAACAGCTTGGAAATGTGAATCTTTTAGATAAGAATAGTAACGCTAGTAAGGCAAAGATTCTCCTCCTGAAAGCACAACAGAAAAAGAAAGAGAGACTCCTGGAAATGAAGAAACAGCTGGAAGGACAACCCAACCTATATCTGAACAAGGAGGGGAGGTTGGTGGAGTACGGACCGAGAAAGAGTTGCATCCACCTGGGTGGATTTACAAGGATGGAAAATTTCAATGTTCAGATTTAGAGGGTTACAGTGGCAGTGGTGAGAGTGAGAGTGGTGCGATAAGTGACAGTGATGGGAACAAGATGGAGAGTGGTGGCTGCAGTGATAGTGAAAGCGGAAACAGTTTGACAGTGGGCAGTGATAGTGAAAGCAGAAACAGTGTTACAGTGGAGAAGAAATAAAGTGCTTCCTCTCTAATGTAATTTATTTTATGTCAGTTAAGTTGTCTTTTAATTCCCTAAAAGTATATGTTGTGTTTTAAATCCTTAAAGCTTTAAATGATGATAAGCCTATTAGGTTGTCTTTTAATTCCCTAAAATGTATAGGTCGTCTTTTAATTCCCTAAAAATTTCATATGAGAAGCAACATGTGTCTAATATGAAGTATGTTATAATAAGTTTATCAGTTTATTTTTTTTTAAAATAATTATACACTCGACAATTTTTAATTTTATTTGTGCTTTGATTTAAACTGAATGTAAAATTAAATATACAAACAACATAATTGAAATATTATTGACTAATATTTTTTTAATAATACCCGTTTATTTTGATAATTTTATTTTATTTAATAATTCATATTGTATATTAAATTTTAAAAATAAAAATAAAAATTATATGATATTTTATTATATAGATTTAAATCAACATATAAAATATTTATGATTATCTATCAATGAAATAGAGTATTAAATAGTTTTCAAACTTTAAAATTTTATAAACTTAATTTATATATTAATAACTTCTTATTTTACATAAAGAGAGAAATAGAAAGAGAAGAGAGATCAAATGTCTCCAAGAATAACTTTTGGTAAAATTAATTCATTCAATAACTTATGATGTGTGTTAAATCTCAATGATCTAACCGTTAAATTAAAAGTTTTTAATATATAAATCAAGTTTACATATTCTAGAAAAAATTAAAAATTATATAATACTTCATTATATAGATTCAAATCAACATATAAAATAATTTTATGATTATTTGTCAATTTGAATTAAGAATTAAAGTATCAAACTATTTTCAAATTTTTAAATAGTTGGTAAACTTGATACTTAATTTATACATTAAGAACTTTTAATTTAACAGTTTGATAGTTGAAATTAAATAGATACCATGAATTATTGAGTGAAGTAATTTTACCAAGAATTACTCCTAGAGCCCTTTGATCCTCCTCCCTCTCGCTCTCTCTCTCTCTATCTATTTATCTATATATATATATATATATATATATATATATATATATATATATATATATATATATATATATATATATATATATATATACACATATATCAGAGTTCAAATCTAAGAGCAACTCTTAGTAAAGTTATTTCAATAAAAAAAACTCACCGTATATGTTGGATTTTATGATCTAATAATTCAATTAAAAGTTCTTAAAGTATAAATATAAATAAAGTCTATAAATTTTTAATAAATTTAAAAATCATATGATACTTTATTATATAAATTCAAATCAATATATAAAATACTTTTATGATTATTCAATTTGAATTAATGAAATGAAGTATCAAATAATTTTTAAATTTAGTAAAAATTTGTAAATTTGATTTATACATCAAGAACATTTAATTTAAAGGGTTGAATTGTTAAAATTTAATGGACATCATGAGTTATTGGGTAAAATAACTTTACCAAAAGTTATCTTGGAATAATTTTATCCCTTTTATAAAATATATATACACACATATACATACATATATATATATATATATATAGAGAGAGAGAGAGAGAGATATAGAGAGAGAGAGGAGAGATCAAATAACTTTGAGAGTAGCTCTTGGTAAAATTACGTCAATCAATAACTCATTGTATATATTGAATTGTTGATTTATAACAATTCAACCATTAAATTAAAAGTTTTTAATAATATTTAATTTTTTTAAAAAAAAATTAAACTTGCTCTATGTTTTAAAAATATTAATTTAACAATTGGATCATTATAATTCAACATATATAATGAGTTTTTGAATTGAGTAATTTTACCAAGAGTTACTCTCAAAGTCATTTGATCCCTCCATATATATATATATACATATATATATATATATAGAGAGAGAGAGAGAGAAAGAGAGAGAGAGAGAAAGGGAGGAGGGATCCAATTACTTCAAGAGTAAGTTTATCTAAACTTACTCCATTCAATTACTCATGTTACATCAAATTTAACTATCAAACCGTTAAATTAAAAGTTCTTAATGCATAGATCAAGTCAAATAATTCTTATTCTTTTAAAAAATTACTAACTTAATTTATGCATTAAAAACTTTTTATTCATTGGTTGGATTGTTAAAATCTGATTGAGGATTGGATGTAGGTCACATGTGGAGTGGCTGAACTAGGATAAAAGACTTGTGCAATCTTCTCTTACTCTTATCTTTTACTTTGTGTAATATCTTGATTGTACATTAAATAAGATGATTCTTGATTAACATGTGTGCATGAATAATGTTGGTTTAAACTGAATTAAAGCATTACATATTGGTGTTAACTTTGAACCTCATTGTTTTGTAATCAAGAAAGCATATAGAATCCAATTCACCTCCCCTCTTGGATTGTGCCATTCTTTTCTAACACCCTGCCCCAATGTCACAATATCATAGCACACCCATAACTTAATTGTTGGCATTCTGCATGCCACTCACAGCCGGATCTTCTTCATCTAAAACATCTACAAATTGTACGGTGAGAAAAGAACACATCTATATGCACTACAAGAAAAAGTTAGATTTCCCACGGATAATTTCCCACGGACAAAAATCCGTCGGAAATTTCCCACGGATTTAGATCCGTGAGAAATTTCTGACGGAATTTCCGACGGAGTTTTAGATGATGAAATTTCCGACGGATTTAAATCCGTGGGAAATTTTCGACGGAATTTTCGATGGATTTAATTCCGTCTGAAATTTTTGATGAAATTTCCCACATATTTAAATCCGTCTGAAATTTTCGACGGAATTTTCGACGGATTTAAATCCGTCTAAAAATTTTGACGAAATTTCCCACGGATTTAAATCCGTCTGAAATTTCTGACAGAATTTCTCACGAATTTAAATCCGTCTGAAATTTTCGATGGAGTTTCCCACGTAGTTGAATCCGTATGAAATTATTAAATAAAATTTAAGCCAATTATTTTTCAAATGCAACCAATCCTGATCGCATCGATACACACAACAATGCACTATATAATATTTTCATTATTATATGGGTATTTTCAAAATATAAATAAGATAAATATAAATCAAAGTGTGTGAGGTATGACTTATATTAACTATATATAATTATATGTTTAGGTTATTATAAATTATAAAATAATTAGCATAAATGAGTTTTTTTTACTTATCTTGAAAAATACCAACACATGACGTCCAAATTTAAGAATACCATATCTTTTCTTTAATTATTAAAAATCACTCATCTCTTTAAAAATAACATTATTTATGTATCTATCATTTATTTCTAAATTACATCCAATACTATGCATGTCATTTTCATGAAAACTTTCATTAATCTTCAATTTTGAAAATAAGATTTTTTTCAATTCATTTTCAAAATTATTACTTAAATTTAAAATATTTTTTAAATCACAGTGTGCATGATATTTAAAATAAATTTCAAAAAATTTGAAATAATGAAATAAGAGATCAAATCTCATTTAATTAATGATATTTGTATTAATAAATTATTTTCTCTTATTAGTATATAAATAGTATTATCTTTATGTGCCACTTAAATAAATAAATAAGAAAATTAATACTCACTTAAAAATTTGAGAAGAGATATACATATGACGTTATTGAGAAAAACTTCAAGTAGGGGTTAATGAAATTTTTTCTAGATTAAATCTTCTTTATTTAAAACTTAAAACATTAAAGTTAAAATAATTACAGTAAAAATTTATTTTTGTTCCTGTGAGACCCTACTTCCCCTATTCAATTTTTTTTTCTCTCCCCGACACCCCCCTCTCCCACTCACTCTCCATTTCCCTTCACCCTTACTCTCCTTACTCGTCCCTCCTCACTTCACTAATCTTTCTCCTTGGGGTGTGAATTCAAGGTGTTGTTTCGGGTGTTGAGGACTAACTGAGGCGTGGGTCACTTTCTTCTTCGTGGAGCTTTTCCCCTTCTTCTCCTTTTCTCATTCCCGGAAGTTGCGATCTTCATTTTGAGGTAAGGGAAGCTAGACATTTGGTTCTTCTGGGGTTGAAACGAGTTCTACGAACTCTTTGGTGGTTGAAAATGAGTGATTTTATTGGCTGAGCTGCTGAAACTTTGGGGGTTTTGTGGTCTTGAATCCAAAGTTTGATTTTCTCTGATTTGTGGTTGCATGCATATAAAGCTGGTATCTTTGAACTCCTTGATAAAAATGTGACATTTTGATCCATTTGCATGTTAATTTTCTGTTAAGATCTGCAGGATTGTTGTTCAAAAATGGTGGAGGGATTGTGTTCGCTGTCGCAAACGGCTGAGCCGTTTAAAGGCGCTGAGCGCTTTGGGGGCAGAGAGCCCCTGGAACCAAACGGCTGAGCCGTTTTAAGGCGCTGAGCGCTTTGGGGGCAGAGAGCCCCCTGGAGCCAAACGGCTGAGCCGTTTTAAACCGCTGAGCGCTTTAGAGGCAGAGAGCTAGAGGAGAATCTCTGGAGGCAAAGCGCTGAGTGCTTTGGAGGCGCTGAGCGCCTTTGTACTTTCAGAATTGGACTTTGTAGTCTTCATGAAAGTTGTAGCCTTGGATGTTAGCTTTCCAATGGCGCTGGAATCACTCAAAAAGGAGTTTTAGAACTCCAGATATGGCCGTTTTAGGGAAGAGGGGTCAAGCTATCAGCATTAGTTATAGCTGTTTCGGTTTTTAAAATTTTTCACATGGTAGATGAAGGAATTAGGATTTGGGGTCTTCCTGAGAGGTGTAGGAAATTTTCTTATCATTAATATGATATAAGGATGAACATGATAGGAGCATTATGACTCAAGATATTCTATAATTAGTAATGGTTGTCGTTTTACAATGAGTGATTATGATAAGTTGAAGGTTGTTTTGGATGTGTTTTTTTTTTTGAATATGCTGATTTATGCTGACTAATATTGATTAATGTTGTTGAGCCAAGCTGAGTTGTATGATGTGTTGAAATGTTGTGCTGTGCTGTAATATGCCATGCTGTACTATGCTGAATGGTGTGGTGCTGTAGCCGTTAAGTCGGTGCTGTTGTTTGCCACATACGTGGTGCTGTAATAACCGCTAGCTGGTGCTGATATGTGCCTAATTGAGGGGCCATTATAACCACTTGAGGTGGTGTTGTTGTTGTTGCTGTTGCTGTTGCTGTTGCTGTTGCTGTTGCTGTTGCTGTTGCTGTTGCTGTTGCTGTTGCTGTTGCTGTTGCTGTTGCTGTTGCTGTTGCTGCTGCTAAGCAGTGTCGATGTAGCCGCATCACGGTGCTGATATTGCTGAATAGTATGAGCTGTGCAAATGTGCTATTAAATATGACGACGGACTTAATCATATTACTATGCATTTAATTATAGGTTGATTTTTAAAGTATACTAGCTTACCCTTTGCTGTTTTCCATGTTGTTGGACTGCGATGATCATACTATGTATGGGAGCAGAACAGGAATAGGTAGGCGTCTTGGGATGAGTCTCCGGCGGACCTTGGAGCTGTTTTACTTGTGTGGATATTTTGCTTGTAGCTACTTGGGATAGTAGCATTTGGTTGTAATTTTCTTTGGTGCACTTTAACCCTAGTCAGACCAGAACTTTGTATATTTATATATTCTAGATCCTATATTTATATACTTGTTCTATCTGTCTGGAGTTTCTAGTGTACGATGCCGTGTGTAGTGACTAGCCGGGTCGTTACAGTTCCTAATAACTTATTGATTTAAAAATCTCTCTTCAAGTTGTAGTAATTTCTTAAAGTTACATTTTATTGATTTCTGAATTTTATATTTAAGTAAATCAGTAAAATACAAAGTAACGAGTATAAATATGAGTATTTAAAACTTCAATGAATCTATATATAGAAAGTAGAGATAAAGACAAAGAAAATGAAAGGAAGAAAAATAGTTAAATATATAGTTTTTTGATTATTTATAGTAATAGATAAAGGGAAATATACGTCATATTGTAACTAATTTTGTCTAAAAAATAATAGATAATCATACCCTTAATTGATTTTTATTTTATATATTCTAATTTTATTTGTAATAATATGATTATATATTTAAATAGTTTAATTTTAATAATTTTTTAAGTATATTTTTGTCTTTTCACTTAAAATATTTGAATTTCTATATTTGAATTTGAATTATTTTTTAAGTATATTTTTGTCTTTTTGTCTTAAATTTTTGAATTTCTATATTTTAATTTTAATAATTTTTTATTTCTATTATTTATTAATTCTTTTCTTTTTTAATGTTTTATAACATTATTAAAATTTTATAATTTTAATCCCTATAATTTTATCTTACTTTTTTATTTTATAAATATAATTTGGATTATTCATTTTATAAATTAATTTTTTTAAATTTTTTATGAGTTTACATTCTAAGAATGTATTGAAACCCCTCAATCTTTGATTATTAGATAGCAACAACATGAATATTCTGATTATTAGACATTATGTTATAATTATACTGATCGTACTATATATTATTTTTAAATTTGAACTCCTAAACTTTATTTGTTATGTATGATATTTTATTTTGCATGAATGAACTTGTTTTCATTTACATAATTATAATTGATTTAATATCTTTAAATAGGATAATCATTTAATACAATTTTGAATTTTAAAAAAAAGATAATTTTTTACAGAATTTCCCACGGATTTATCCGTGGCTAATTTCCCACGGATTAGTCCGTGGGAAATTACCCACGGATAAATTCGTGGGAAATTCTGTGAAAAATTATTTTTTTAAAATTTAAAAAATTATCTTATTTAAATATTTTAAATCAATCATAATTATGTAAATCAAAACAAGTTCATTCATACAAAATAAAATGTCATACATAACAAATAAAGTTTAGGAGTTCAAATTTAAAAATAACATATAGTACGATTAGTAGAATTATAACATAATGTCTAATAATCAGTATATCCATGTTGTTGCTATCTAATAATCAAAGATTGAGGGATTTCAATACATTCTTAGAATGTAAACTCATAAAAAATTTAAAAAATTAATTTAATTATAAAATGAATAATCCAAATTATATTTATAAAATAAAAAGTAAGATAAAATTAGAGAGATTAAAATTATAAAATTTGAATAATGTTATAAAACATTAAAAAAGAAAAGAATTAATAAATAATAGAAATAAAAAATTATTAAAATTACAATATAGAAATTCAAAAATTTAAGACAAAAAGACAAACATATACTTAAAAAATAATTCAAATTAAAATATAGAAATTCAAATATTTTAAGTGAAAAGACAAAAATATACTTAAAAAATTTATTAAAATTGAACTATTTAAATATATAATCATATTATTGCAAATAAAATTAGAATATATAAAATAAAAATCAGTTAAGGGTATGATTATCTATTATTTTTTAGACAAAATCAGTTACAAGATAACATATAACTTTATATTAAATGTGAATTTTGTAAATTTAACTGTTAAATTAAAAATCTTTTACTCTTAAATCATATATACAAAATGTTATATTAATCGAAGATGATTTCTTATAACAAAAAATTAAATCTGTTGGAAAATTTATATTTTCGATGAGAAAATTTTTATAGGAAAAACTATATTATTGATGAAATATTTCAGACAAATTTATATTTGTCGAAAATGTAAGAACTAGTTTTAAATTTGATATGAAAATATTATGATATTATTAGATAAGATTTTAAGTTATTATTTTATTAATGGTTGATAATTAAAAAATAAAACAACGATAAATACATTTTTTGAATTTTATATGTTTGATTTAAGATAACTTACAAAATAACTCTTGGTAAAGTTATTCCGCTCAATAACTCATGGCGTGTCTTGAATTTTATCGATCCAATTAATTGTTAAATTAAAAGTTATTAAATTTTACTAATAATTAATATAAAAATTTAATTAGTTTTGGAATAAATTATTTACTAATTAACAATATAATTTAAACATTAATTATTTTAAATTATTTAACTAAAATCTTATTGACAATTTACTATATGATCTTAATATTTTTGTATAACTAATATCTGGTTTTAAATTTGATATGAGAATATTATATATAATTAGATAAGATTTTAAGTTAGTATTTTATTAATAGTTGATAATTAGAAGAAAAAAAAAGGATAAATACATTTTTTGAATTTTATATGTTTGATTTAAGGTAAATAAATATATTAAATTAATTAATAATATATTTAAAATATTAAATTTTATTTTATAAGTATGTAATAAATAAATATTTATAATTTTATAAATTATATTATCATTATAAATTATAAAATTAAATGATTTAAATTATAATTTTAAATAAAAATAAGTATATGTTAATTATAAAAGTAAGTACATATAAATAAATAATAATTAAATATTATTATTATTATTATTATTAATTATTATTATTTATAATAAAATTATTATATATTATTATTATAGTACAAATATGAGATTGTATATTTGAGGATGACTTAAATGAATTAATTTGTACAAGTTATACTGACAACATACATATACATTTCGGTAGCTTACTCATCAGAACTTCATAGTTAAGCGTGCTTGACCTTGAGTAGTACAGGAATGGGTGACTTTCTGGGAAGTTTCCCAGAAATTGCACAAGTAAGGATAAAACACGCTAAACAATGAAATATCGTGAAATAGAACCCTTAAGAGGCCAAATATGAGAGTTGTTATATTAATAAATTTATTAAAATTTAAAAAAAAATTATAATTTTTGACGAAAAATTCTTTCAGGGTAATTTACTAATTTCCCACGGATAAATCCGTGGGAAATTTCCCACGGATATATCTGTGGGTAAATCCGTGGGTAATTACCCACGGATTTATCCGTGGGTAATTACCCACAGATAAATCCGTGGAAAAATTCGTCAGAAAGTTACCCACGGATAAAAATCTGTTGGTAAATATTTCAGACGAGCAATTTACTGACGGATTAGTGTCCGTCGGTAATCCGTGGGAAATGCACTATTACCAACGAATTTTTGGCATTTCCCACGGATTCTGGTCGTCTGTAATAGCGGATTTTCTTGTAGTGATGTAAAACACACAAGGAAAAGCCACGACATAATCTCATGATAACTCATTACATAATGAAATATTTACAACCATTTCTATATAATTCTATCAATCATGCATCATCTTTACATCACAATTCTCAATCACATCAATCCATCACATCATATAATTTGTACTATGTTAAGCTCATGCCACCCCTATAGCATCCCATGCCGAAGGTCTTGCCACGCCAACATAAGTACTAATTGCCACACACAAATCTTGTAATTAACATTATGCCATGCTCACACCACCTCTGTAGCATCTCTTTCCCAAGGTCGTGCCACGCTAACTTACGTGTTACTTGTCTCACACATCCCACACTACATGCTCACACCACCCCTGTAGCTTTTCATGCCCAGGGTCATGCCACGCCAACATAAGTGTGAGGATATCCACAATCACATCATATTCAATTCATACCAACATACTAGAATCATAATTAAATCATTAATTAATAACACCTTAGAACATCGAAGTAGCATGTCTCCCTTTGACAATTGTCAAAGAAAACAACACACAAAGAGTTATACTCATCCAAATAAGCTCAAACATATCTCAAAAGAAACATAAGAGGATAATCTACAATTCTTATGAAAGCATGAAATTCAAAAAAAAATCATCTATTTAGCTAAAAATGTCAAAAATCGCAACAGATATAATCAATGTTGATAGCTTGAACCCTGTTCACTAAAACAACCATAACTAGAGTTCTAGACCTCCTTTCTAGATGATTCTAACTCTATTAGAACGCTAACATCCAAGGATACAATTTTTATCAAAGTCTAATATGGAAAGCACCAAACCGCTTGGCGCCTTCCAAAGCGCTCAACGCTTTACCTCCAACAATTTTCCTTTGCCACACGGCCTCCGAAGGGTTCAGCCCTTTCAAAAATGTTCAACCCTTTTCAACGGCTCCCCTTTGTCTCCAAGGATTAGAGCCATCAAAGTGGGTTGGGACCCGTGGGCCAACCTGGCCCACCTTGAAAATGGGCCAGACTAGGCCAAAAAAAAAATTGAAGTTTTATAGTAGGTGGATATATCTCAACCCAGCCCACTTTGACCCGGCCCACCCGGGCTGAACCCGTGGTTGGCCGGGTAGCCCACCAAGCCACCAAATTTTTTTTGCCATAAAAATTTATGTATGATTTGTAGTTAATTTTGTATGATGGGATATTGAAAATTTTAATTTTGGACTTTTATCATGATTTGTATTTAATTTTGTATGATGAGTTATGACTTATGACTATTAATGATGCTAATTTTATGACTATTATGTTAATTTATAATTAATTTAAAATTTTGAATTTTGTTGATAATTTTTTTTTAATTTTTGGTGGGCTGGTGGGCTGGCCCGTATAACCCACCAACCCGTGATGGGTCGGGCCGGGCCAAATTTTTTTTTTTGAGAAAATCAAAAGTGGGCCGAGTTGGTTTGGCTCATTTTTAAAGTGGGTCAAGGTGGGCCGGCCCACATGGGACAGATTGGCCCGTTTTGACAGCTCTACCAAAGATCCTTCCTTGTCACACGGCCCCCAAAGGGCTCAGCCCTTTCAAACGGTTGAGCCATTTGATGACAGCGAGCCTCCACACCTGAAACTCAAAAAAATCACCATGCGACCCCTTGAATCCATCCCCACAATTGCAGATTTCAGAGGTTTTATTAATAATAAAATTTTAATATATTCAATAATTCAATGATTCAACCAAAATCCAATATTCTAGTTTCCCTTATGAACCCTAACTCACAAGCACAT
Organism: Cajanus cajan; assembly: GCF_000230855.2. Classification (NCBI taxonomy): domain Eukaryota; kingdom Viridiplantae; phylum Streptophyta; class Magnoliopsida; order Fabales; family Fabaceae; genus Cajanus; species Cajanus cajan. Next base: position 17,715,858 of record NC_138518.1, on the reverse strand, counting down.
TGTCAATGATTCGATCTTTCTCCTAAAACATCAATTTTAACAATTCTTCACATATTCATAATCCTAAACATATACAGAATCTCCTAATACCAATAATTCTCCAAACAGAAACAATTATAAAATTATTAAAAATTACAAGGGAACTCTTCTCCACTTATTCCCCCATGTGACTTTACACATAAATCTCCCCTTTCCCCCACACTTGATGATGCGAATCTGATAGTCGTGGTGAAATCTAAAGTTGTTTCGGAGTTTTCCTCCTCAAAGCTTTTGTATATTCTTTCTTCTCTTCTTACTCCTTCAGAATGTCAAAAATAAGAACTGATGGGATTAATCTGCTAACCCTTCCTTTTCATTCCCTTGGGCTAGGTCAACCCAACCCAACTCAATTCCAACCTGTTTCTCATTCCTTTCCAAAACAATTATGAAATAAATAATATAAAATATATTTCTCTTTAATAAACAAAATAATAATAATTATATCTCTATATCCCTAAAAATATAATAAAAATATAATTTTATAAATAATACTATTTTATGAAAAATAGGATGTTACATTTACGATTATAAACATATCTTAATTAATCGTTGGTACAATTATCTTTCATTTGAGATATAAATAAAATTTTGACAAAATATCTTAATATATAATTGAAGTTTGTTCAACTAAAATTAAACATGAAAGAACAATTCGCGTATTCATATTGGTGTTGATACACAAATGATTCAGACATAAGAAGAGAGACTAAGATACTTGAGTGAGCATTCTGAAACGATAACATGTAGTACAAAAAGAAATAACTAAAAAAAGTGACCTATATGAAAGAATATGACGTGGAATGAAAATCTTTGTCAAGATTTTAAATAAAATTAATTTATAATCTCAGTTATATATAAAATGAATAGAAGAGGAAGATGAGAAATTTGTAAAATGAATAATAAATAATTTTATAATTAATATTTTTATATGAATTTTTATTTATATTTACTTTAAAATTTATTAATAATTATAATTATTGTTTTGTGATGTCATTACATTTTACTATATTAATATGTTATGGCATAACTAATAAAATTTAAAATTTAAGTTTATAAAAATAGTATTTTGGAAGGAAAATACTTTTATTATTAATAATAATTAAAATTGATTTTATTGATTTACAAATTGTGTATTGTCAATATAATAATATTACAGTAAAAAATAAATATAGTATACCTATTTACTATGTTTAGGGTTTTTAATATATTGAACGAAATATAAAACTCAACTATTTTAATAAAATGTATATTATCAAAAGATATACTCCATGATTATAAGATTTTTATCATTTGATAACGAATATTTATCGGATTATAATGACTATAATATTAAAATATTTAATTAATTATTTGTTTTACCAGTTATAAAGTACATTTAATTTTTTATTCATTAGTTAAAATCTTAATTATTTATTTTTATAATAATTATAATAGTTTTCTTTCATTAACATTAATTAATAAGATAATTATTTTCAATTACCAGCCATTAAATTAATCTTATTATTAAAATAGAGAAAAATTTGTTTATTATATTTTTTGTCATGTATAATAATACGATGTAATTTTTAATTTATAAATATACGTTTTATAATATATAACAATTGAATTTTGTAAAAATTTAGTAATGATTACTAATATTAAAATATTTTTATCTATTTTTTCCTTTTTTATTATTTAATTATTTGTAAAATAAATAACAAATAATTTTATAATTATTGTTTTTATATGAATTTTTATTTATATTTACTTTAAAATTTAGTAATAATTATAATTATTGTTTTCTGATGCCGTTACATTTTACTATATTAATGTGTTAATGCATAATTATTAAAATTTAAATTTAATTTTATAAAAATAGTATCTTGGACGGAAAATACTGTTAATATTAATATTTAATACTTAATACTAATATAATGTTTAAAATTTTTATGTAGAATATATATATATATATAATATATATATATATATATATATATATATATATATATATATATATAGAGAGAGAGAGAGAGAGAGAGGGAGAGGAGGGGAATAAAAAAAAGTAGTATACCTATTTACTATATTTAGGGTTTTTAATATATTGAACAAAATATAAAACTCGACTATTTTAATAAAATGTATATTATCAAAAGATACTTAGGTCATGATTATAAGATTTTTACCATTTGAAAATGAATATTTATCAAATTATAACGGTTATACTTTTAAAATATTTTATTAATTATTTGTTTTACCAGTTATAACGTACATTTAATCTTTTATTAATCTGTTAAAATCTTAATTATTTATTTTTATAATAATTATATTTCTTTTATTAACATTAATTAATAAGGTAATTACTAGTCATTAAAATAGTCTGATTATTATTATAGAGAAAATTTTGTTTATTCTATTTTTTTGTCATGTATAATACGATGCAATTTTTAATTTATGAATATACGTGTTATAATATATATATATATATATATATATATATATATAACAATTGAATTTTTGTAAAAATTTAAAAATGATTAGTAATTATTAACATATTTTTATTTATTTTTTACTCTTCTTTTGATTTAATTATTTTAAGTAGTTGTTTGTTTTATTTATATGAAAATAATTATGATGTTAATCAAATGACAGTAATATAAGGAAAACGTATATTTATCATATTATAATGCTTATACTATTAAAAATATTTTATTAATTATTTATTTTGTTTGTTATAACATATATTTAATTTTTTATTAATCACTTAAAATTTTAATTATTTGTTTTTATAATAATTATAATAGTTTAATTTCATTAACATATATCTATATAGTAATTATTATCATTATCTATAAGACTTGCAAGCCTTCTCCCTCTCTTTGTTCTATTGTAAGTCTTTTCTCATTCTCACACTCTTACACTCTCTCATTTTTTGATTTCTCAAGCTGCTGATCAGTAGAGGAGCAAGGAAGCTTTGAAGCTTCGATGTCAGATTTCCCAGTTTCTCTCCTTCTTCTTCCTTCTCGTTGGCTCAAAGCTCGATTTTCATTCTAATTTGAGGTAAGGAAAGCTAGAAACTTATTGATTACTGATTGTAGCATGAATGTTGTGCTATTTAAGGGTTGAATGAATGGGGGTGAATTGAGGGGTTTTGAGTTAAAAGTTTGGGGTTTTGAGTGGCTTTGCAAAAATGCTGATTTGTGTTGATTTTGAAGTTGCATGTGGTTATTCTTGTAGTTTATGAGTTGCATTTTCATTTTGATGTTGAAATTGTGTAAATGCATGTGCTTGGTTTTCATAGATGTGATAGATTAAGTGAATTTTTGAACTTGGATGTGCTACTGGTTGCCTTCGCATCGGGCATGGTGTCGGGCGGGCATTCATCAAAGGCTTGAGTTTCACATTCATGTCGGGTGCGAAGTGGGTTGTGCTGGGCGTGATGTAACGACCCGACTGGTCACTACACACAGCACAGCACACCAGAACACCACACAAAAAGGAACAAGTGTATACATATAGTATCTAGAATATATATATATATATATATATATATATATATATACAAGGTCCAAGTTTGGCTAGAGTCAAAGTGTACAAAATACATCAATCGCTACTACACCAAGTAGCTAAAACAACAAAACACTCAAGAGGATCAGCTCTATCTGCCAGCTGCAGACTTACCACCAGCCACCAACCTATCCCTGCTCTGCTCCCATACAACAATATGATCATCGCAGTCCAAATACATGGAAACAACAAAGGGTAAGCTAGTGAAAAGAAATCAACATACATATATAACAATATGAATGGTAAACAGCTACAACTATCAGCACATCAACCAGGTTATACTACATCACAACATTCAGCAATATCAGCACCGCAAAGCGGCAATATCGGCACTGCATAGCAGCAATAACAGCACCACACTACTGGCTATAACAGCACCGCGTAGCGGCAATAACAACACCACACTAGTGGCTATAACAGCACCGCGTAGCGACAATAACAGCACCACACTAGTGGCTATAACAGCACCGCAAAGCGGCAATAACAACATACAACTCAACATTTAACAGCACAACCAAACAACTCACAACCCAGCACAGCACAACTAAATAACTTACAGCTCAGCTAACACAACTTACAGAACAGCAATATTATAATTCAGCACTATCGACATTCATCATTAACGGCTCAGCTCAGCATAAAATAACTTTTCTCAACATTTCACAACATCTAACAGCATACGGCTAGACATCACCTCCACGCCCGGCGCACTCATGGTCGTGCCCAGCGCGGCTCAACCAGAGAGCACCAGGGGCCAGCGCGCCCAGCGCAAGAGTGCTCGCGCCTGGCGTGACCCATCCAGAGAGCCCAAGGCTCCCTCGCACCTGGCGCAATACAAATTGCGCCCAGCGCAAACCCAGGAAGAGACTCTAAGAAGTCTCACACGCCCGGCGTGCCCAAACCCGCGCCCAGCACAAGGAAGGCAGAGACCTCCCAAGGTTTCACGCCCAGCACAAATCAAATTGCGCCCAGCGCCCCCATGGCAGAGACTCCCAAAGAGTCCCCACGCCCAGCGCGACAATGGTCGCGCCTGGCGCCATGCCAGAAACCCAAAATCTTGTCACCTACTGGTATCGCGCCCGGTGTAGTCCAAGCCGCGCTTGGCGTGGGCCATCCAGAGGCTCATATTCCCAAACTCTCCCGGCGCACACATCTTTGCACCCGACGGGCTTGCCTAAATGGAACCTCCAGGTGGTCACGCGCCCGGTGCAAAGAACGGCGCTCAGCGCGAAGCTCAGCAGCAACCCATAACTTTCGAAAATCTTCACCAAATCCTGCAAAATCAACCAGAAAACCAACATGCAATCCATCCAAAAGCCCACATTTTCATCAAACATCACGAAAAACACCTCATTTTCAGCATGCAACCATCAAACAAGCAAAACCCCAAATTTTCACCTAAACCCCGAAAAACCCGAAAACAAATTTCTTCAATCTCAGCCTGAAATCATCAAACCATCAGCCCACAAATGAGTTTATGAACTCATTTTCAACAAAACACAGCCATAAACTAGCTTCCCTTACCTCGGTGCAAGGAATCCGAGCTTCTTGGAAGAGACAAAGGACGAACGAAGGAGAACAGTGATGGAGAAGAAGGGAAACAGCTCAAATCCACATGGCTTGACAAGAAAATCAATACCTACTCAGCACCTTGAATCCAAGCAAAAGAGGAGAAGTGAGAGTTTGAGAGGGAAGAAGAGAGTGAATCAACAAAAGTGAGTGAGAAGAGAGTTTGGGGGAATAAAAGAAAAAGGAAAGGGGTCTCACACGTGAAGTGGGATTGAGGTCTCTGGATGAATGGCGTTAGGTGTGGAAGGGATAGCACCATGCGCAATATTATAATTTGGAATGCTTGTGCCTCTACTAATGTGAGGTCGGGCACAAGGTGACCACACCATGGGAGTGATTCACCAAGGGTGCTCTTTGCCTGGCTTAGCACCAAGCGAGATGACTCGTGTTGGGCATAAGAGGACCCTGGTTCTCTCGAGTTCAACTTTGTCGGACAGGGTCATTCCCGTGCCGAGCAAGATTCCTTTGGGAGAGTCTCTTCCAGACTTGCACCGGACGAGATTTCCTTCACGTCAGGCGTGAGCGAACTTGAAGTTCTCTGCTTGAATCCATGTCAGGCAAAATAGTAATTTTGTCGGGCGTGGCTCTATTTTGCTATGAAAAGTTATAATATGTTGTAATGATGAAAAGGAGTTCAAACATGTGGTATGAGTTGTTATCATGTGTTGAATATGTTGTGTGTTGTTGTAGTTGTTTATATGTTGTGTGTTAATTTATTATGAGTTGAAAAGATGTATGTTGTAATAAAATTGTGAAGTTGTGTAGATATGTAGAGTTCATATATAAGTTGTTGAGCTGACTATGTTGTTAAAGTTGTAAGTTGAATGAATTGATGAGTTAATAAGCTGTGTTGTGATGATGAGATGTGTTGACCACTTAAGACTAAAGGAGAAGTTTTTGAAAGTTGTTCATCCTATTGTGCAGATTGAGAATGTTGTGGTGCTCTAAAAGTTCAGTTTGTTGAAAAATCCTCCTTGAAAAGTTGTCCCTTAGAGTGGATATTGTGTTGTTCTCCTCTAGGACTTAGTTGGTATCGTGTGTGGGTAAAGTTGAGGCACACGTGTATAAAGCGGCCATAGCATAGGGGCCAGGTCGAGCTATACTCATTACAAGTGGCCAAATCGAATAAAGTACAAAGTCAAGAACTTAATTCTTAACTGAGTATCAGAGGGTTGTAGTATTTGGATGATAGTCGGTAGGCTAATCTCATAGATGACTTAGTTAAGCTAGCTAATGTTGTGGTAGGCTTAGACCCAACTGTTTTATCCTAACATAGTACTATACTTCCTTATTTAAGTGGCAAAGTCTAAGAAACTGTTATTGTGTTGTGGATTGATATCCAATTTGTTGTTGATCTAGTAAGCCCAAAAAGATCATTGTGTTGTCGGTTTGGTGGGACCTAGTCACTTAGACTGCTTATCCAGTGTTGTAGGAAATCTCTAAGTTCAAATGTGTGTTGATGCATAGGTGTTGATGTGTTGATACTGTGTTGATATGTGTTGGATGTGAAGATGAATTTATAGTTGATGTGTTGCATATTTAATAATATGAGTTGTTTATTTTACCTAGATTACCCTTTCATGTTTTCATGTGATTTGGACTGCGATGATTATATGTTGTATGCGAGCAGGGTAGAGATAGGCTAGAGAGATGCGGATGAAGGCCATTCTTTGGTAAGGTAGATGGTTTTATTTTGTTGACTACCCTAGTGGTATGATATTCTATAATTAGTTGTAGATATTTATTGTTGCTTGCTTAGCAACTTGAATTGTATATATATCTTATACTTACTTTAGTATATGCATATGTGTGGTTTAGTTATGTGTTGCGCAATGTGATAACCATGGTAAGTCGTCACGTATCAATCATTAAATTAGTCTCATTATTAATATAGAGAAAATTTTGTTTATTCTACTTTTTTTTTTCATGCATAATATGATATAATTTTTAATTTACAAAAATACATTTTATAATGTAGAACAATTGAATTTTGTAGAATATTAATAATGATTAGTGATTATTAAATATATCCTTTTATTTTGATATTTTATTTTATGAATTTTTTTTATTTATATTTAGTAGCAATTTATTTTATATTATGGCAAAAATATAGTAATTATTAGAAACTATTAAAATATTTTAATCCAATTATTTTATTTATTTATTTTGATATATATTGATTCTTTTTCTTTCATTTTTGATATTTTTTATATATTTATTTTTGTAGTTTATATTTAGTAGCAATTTATATACTAATTTTTTCTTTCATTTTGGTACACATTTTCATATAATATGTTTTATATTACTTTATTTTATTTTTATTATTAACATTTTTATATATAAAAAATATTTTGAAAAAGTTTTGGATGAGAGATTGTAACATCTCAAGTTTTCTAAATTATTAATAGGATATTTTAAATAAATAAATAGGTTTTATAATTATATTAAAGATTTTTTAAATGGCTATGATTACTTTTATTAATTAAAGAAAGATTTATAAAGTTATTTGTTATTATTAGGTATATTATTATATTTTATCTAACATATTTTGATTAGATATTATGACTTGATTATTTTATAGATTTTAAAAACAAGAATATTTTAAGATAAGAAAAATAAAGATTTTAAAATTATATTATTCGAAGAGATATTGTCCTATGTATTTAAAGAAAAATAAAGATTTTAAAATTATTTATTTGAAAAGATATTGTCTTATATATTTAAAGGAAAATAAAGATCTTGAAATTATTTGTTTGAAAAGATATTATCTTCTGTATTTATATATAATATTTTGAATGGATTAATTGGGTTAGTATTATATTCTGAGTGATATTTCGAAATAATAATAGTTATTATTTACTTATTTTCAAAATAGTGAGAAATAATTAATTAGGATAATAATATATTTTGAGAGATATTTTAAGATAATAGTTTATTATCTATTATTTCAAAGATATATTTAATTGTTTTGATAAATTATAAATGTCATACTAGAGTTAGGGTTACTTCACTTTACATTATCATTAACTTGTGTGTGTTGCCTGTGGAGAATAGGAAGAAGAGACAGAGCTCATAGGAGAACATCTCGGAGATTCATGTCTTTCATCAAGCTTTCATCAAGGTAAGAACGAAGTGAGTAGTCTAACTTTGGTTGTGGGATATATGTTGAGTAATGTGATTGACCCTAATCCCTTCTCTATTTCTTGTATTGTATGAAGGGGTTTTTTCCAATGAATTGCATTGTGTTTTTTTTTTGTCTTCTATAGGACTTTTTGTTGTTCTATTTGATATTGTATAGTTGTATATGTCTCCCATTTCATGATTGGGCCTATAATTGTAAAGTTTAGATTATTTGTGGCTTCCTGTGGAAACCCTAAATGGTTATTGTGTGAGTAGTTAATAGGAATATGTAATTAGAACATGAAATTGATGTTCGATTTGAATAATTGTTGATATAATAGAGTAGTAGTAAGCTTTAATTGTGATTTTTACTGATTGGATTGGAAGAGAGAGTTTGGATATGAGTTGTGTCAGATTCTGAAAATTCTAGTATAAACATACCTTGGTATTTATCTAATTTCTTAACTAATGAAATTGATTTTTGATTGTTGAGTTAGGAAATAGACATTTAAAGATATAATTTAGACTCAAAAATCACTTAAAAATGTTAAGCAATTTATGTGAGTTAAAAGATAAACCTTTTATTTTGTAGGCGAAATGAAATATGTGTATGTTGAGTCTTTCAAATAGACTTAAATGACAAATTAAGTTTTATAATCTATATAAAAGTTGTAGCTTTAGATGTTAGATTTCAAATAACATTAGAATCACTTAAAAAAGAGGTATAAAACTAAAATTATGATCAAATTAGTGAATGGAGGTCAAATTGTCAAGTTTAGGTTGAAACGTGATAGAAATTAGAGATAATTGTCTTATCTTTTTAATAAAATTCTTTTGGTAAGGATATGAAAGATTACAAAAATGGTCACATGAGAATTTAACATAAGTCCTCATATATTAAAATTAATTAAACATTTTTATCAAACAAACTCATACAGATTTTAGATTTTATTTACTATCTTTCATAATCAAAAGAAATCTAATATTAAATCAAAAGATAATAAAAATTATAACTAAAATATTTATAAATTTTCTAATATTAAATTTAGTATATATTAAAATTAATTAATTAAATATTTGTATTTAAGAAATTGTCACAGATTTTAGATTTTTTTTATGAAGTTTTTATTTTATTAAATTAATTAAAAATTAATTATATTTTATCACTTTTTAATAAAATGAGTGAATGATAATGAATTAACTAAAATTCTAAAATATATTTTAATTAAAAATAATTTTTTGGTCAATACGGTAACTAAAAAGTATTATAATAAATAATTAAACTAAAAAAGAATAAATTTTATAATGATTATTTTTTGTTGATGTTAAATTAAATATTCTAATTATTTTATAATAAATAAAAAAGAAAAGATAATAAAAATATGTTTTACCTACGGATTTTATCTACGGAAATATCCGTCGATAAGTTATCTACGGAAATTTTTGTAGATAAGTGGGCATTATCTACGGAAAAAATTCCGTAGATAATATTCCGTAGAAAATTAAATATTATCTACGAAAAAAATTTCGTAGATAATATTCCGTAGATAATTAAACGTTATCTACGAAAAAATTTTCGTAGATAATATTCCGTAGATAATAACAATTTTTCTTGTAGTACCCACCCAACCACTAAACTAATCCTTGTGGTTATCTGTTTCTAATAAAATTAAAATCAACTTGATTATATATATATATATCTTTAGATGGGACATTTGGATCACACCATGTATTAGAAGGTTAAGTTGTGAAAATGTAATTTGTAAGAAGGATGATGAATACCTTTATCTTTTAAATATTTGATTTTATAAATGATTTGACATATTTATATCAATATTTAGGAATAATGAATTATGAAATATGGTAGAAAATAATTATTAATAGGTTATGATGTAAGTTAATTGTCAATGATTTGAGATGTCTTAATAATAATGACATCTAAGGACTTCATGTATGACAATAATGAAGTTGCTAAATGTAATTCATTCTACCTGTATGATTTTGAATTTATCTATTGTATTTGAGGTTATTCAATTAAGGAGGGATCCATTCAATAACTCATGATCTATATCAAATCTCAACGATTCAATTATTGAATTTAAAGTTTTTAATACACAGATCAAATTTGCAAATTTTAAAAAAAATTTGAAAACCATTTCATACTTTAGTTGGATCGTTGAGATTTGATATAGAGTATGAGTTATTGAACAGAGTAAGTCTAAGTAGACTTACTCCTGGAGTAAATGGATCCTTCCTCTATTCAATTATTCAATATATTATGTGTTATAATGTGGGGGTAGTTAATGTTACAGAGAATGTTGGAACTTTTGGGGGGAAGGAAGTTTTTGTGGAACTTATTCCCTTTATATTATTAATAGTTTATTACCTATTATTTCAAAGACATATTTAATTGATTTCGATAAATTATAAATGTGATATTAGAGTTAGGGTTACCTCACTTTATATTATCATTAACTCGTGTGTGTTGCCTATGGTGAATAGGAAGGAGAGACAGAGCTCATAGGAGAACATCTCGGAGATTTATGTCTTTCATCAAGCATCCATCGAGGTAAGAGGGGAGTGAGTAGTCTCACTTTAGTCATGGAATATATGTTGAGTAGTGGGATTGACCCAATCCCTTCTCTATTTCTTGTATTGAATGAAAGGGTTTTTTCCAATTGATTGCATTGTGTTTTTTTGTCTTCTATAGGATTTTTTTATTGTTCTATTTGTTATTATGTAGTTGTATATGTCTCCCATTTCATGATTGAACTTATAATTGTAAAGTTTAGATTGTTTGTGGGTTTTGTGGAAACCCTAAATGGTTTTTGCGTGAGTAGTTAATAGAAATATGTAATTAGAACATGAAATTGATGTTGGATTTGAATAATTAATGATAAAATAGAGTAATATTAAGCTTTAATCGTGATTTTTACCGATTGGATTGGGAGAGAGAGTTTGGATATGAGTTGTGTCAAATTCTAAAAATTCTAGTATGAACATACCTTGGTATTTATCTGATATCCCGATTAATAAAATTGAATTTTGATTATTGAATTAGAAAGTAGACATTTAGAGTTATAGTTTACACTCAAAAATCACATAAAAATGTTAAACAAGTTATGTGAGTTAAAAGATAAATCTCTTACTTTATGTGTGAAATGAAATATGTGTATGTTATAAGCCTTTCAAATAGACTTAAATGACATAATTAGGTTTTATAATATTTATAAAAGTTGTAGCTTTAGATGTTAGATTTCAAATGTCATTGGAATTACTTAAAAAAGATGTTTATAACTTAAATTATGATCAAATTAGTAAATGAAAATCAAATTGTTAAGTTTAGGTTAAAACATTAGAATTTTGTATTTTTTAAATGACATAATTAGATCTTAAAATTAACATAAAAATTAGAGATAATTATATTATCTTTCTAATAAAATTAAGATTAACTTGATATTCAATATATATCATGTGGGCAGTGTTGAAACTTTTGGAGGAAAAGATTTTTTTTTAACCTTTATATTATTATCTATACTAAATATTTTTTTGACTAACCACCTTGGTCTTTACTTTTTTTAATCATTATATCTTTTTATTTAAAAAAAATTTTAAATTTTTTTTAATTAAATTTAAGAATTTAAAATTAATAAATTAATTATAATATCAATTAATTTAATATTTTATTATTTTTATTTTTATTTTTATTTTATTTATTTTTAATAGAGGTGATGAAATGTTACCTACCAGATAATAGATAACAGCAGTTGAGGAATTTTTATTCACCCGGCTTAGTCATCGGTTCTCTCGTTACTTCTCGTTAGCGCCGCCGCCGTTTTCATATCTCCGTTGCTGTTGCGCTCCATTCTCCGATCTCAGTTTCAGGTATACTCCTTTTCTCTCTTATTCTACTCTACATTATATTTCCCTTGCTTCAATTCATTCACCTTTTCTAACGTGCTCCTTACGTCATAAATGTTGTTTCCAAATACCAAAGAAAAAACACACATTTAATCCTCTTTTATTTTTACTCATCTTTCTCTTTCACAGGCTTCTTCGCCGTTTTCTCTCTGAAGAAAATGGCGACACAGTACGGCATCAAATTCGCCGTTCACCTCATCAGCAACCACTTCGGCAATGTCGTCTCTGTATGTAACTCGTTTTTCTCTCTTCACGGATTTTAATTCAATTCAGTTCATTAACATTCAATTTTTGCATGTGTGTGTAGAAAGTATGCGAAAACCTATTTCACCGTGGACCCCTCACGTTGGATCAGTTGATTCACTACACGGAACTTACTAAGGAGCAAGTCAAGAACTCTTTACTCGTTTTGGTTCAACACAACTGTGCTCAACCATTTGTTCCTGATGGTATTACTAGTACTATTATGGCCTAAACCTGTATTTAGTCCCTTATGTAAATTTGTTTTTGTTTCTCAAATTTAAAATTAATTTTTTTAGTCCATGCTGGTAGTGTATTTGTCAAATAAATCTCATATACTATTGAATTTGTTGCACAATATTAACTTATCAATATCTGTATTAGTGAAAACATTATGTTAAACTCAATTGACACTCCATAACCATCTCAATCTGTCATGTTGGTAATGTTACTAGTTGTCCTAAAACATGATTTTTTATATTACAGAGACTAAAAAGATTAATTTTAAATATAAAAGACTAAAAATGTATTTAAGCCTAATAATATTTTCTCTAATTCCTTTTTTGTATTATTTTTTTTTATAATTATCTATTTGTAATGAGCATCATTTTTTATAGATTAATGTAATATTTGTTATGAAATGCAGCTTCATTAGTTGATAAAATGACTCGATGTTCTGATTAATTGTAAATGTAGATGATGATGTAAACAATTTGAAAGTTAGAACGCAGTACGTGGCATTGTTTGATAACATAATCCACCGACTGAGATTTCCCAAATTCTTGGAGACTGTGTCGCAAAGGCTTGATGAAGAAGTCAGCTTGATCTGATCCTTATGTTTCTCATTTCAAGCTTTTTGATTTATGTATGGCTTAAAATGCTAAGAGCGTTCCACTTGGTTTTGCAGTGTGCGGAGCTTCTTGATGGATTACTTCGTGATGGCAGGCTTACCCTGAAACAAATGGTTGACAGAGCAAGTCAAGGAAAAGGTTGGTTCGTTATGATGTGTGATACATATTAAATATTGTTTTGCCAGTACGGATTAGTTTAATTCTGAAAAATGGTTTGTTTTACACAAATTGACAAATATTATTTTTAAGACTTGTGCAACATACCAACTAAATCATACGTGATTTAATCATAATTTATTTGTGGTTTAATCATAATTTTTGGAGTGGGTTAAGGTACATGTATTAGTTGTGGTTTGCTTTGGGTTGGGTTATAGGAATGGTACAACATACACAACTTAGCTAAATTTGTGGTACATAAGGAAAGGAGTTAGTTGGTTTTAATTGGAGGTAATGATATGATACAGTCAAAGAATTGTCGAGTCTTTCTAAATTATGTTAAAGGGAAACATATTACTGGACCTATACTTCAGCAGTACACTCAATTTAATCTAACATATAATTGGCTATAATTAATATGTTGAAAGTACTGTATTTAAACGCATGGTTGAGCTCATCTATCTGCCAAAAATCATGAATCCTTTCAAATTAGTCTATCTGAACTCATGTACTTTTTCTTTCAGAAAATGCTGTGGATTCTAAAGTTGTACGAGAGTTACTCTGTAAACTTTTGACAGCTCGATTTGTTGAACGCTGCCCTGCCCCTGAGCCGGTTGTTTCTACTTCATTTAAAGAAACTACAATTAGGAAGCGGGGTGCCAAGTCTGCCAAGGTAATTAATTGTTCACTCAGGTCAATTTCTTTAGGTAGTTGGATAACTTGGATAATCTTTCATTAATGTTTTGGGTTAAGATGCATTTGGTGTCTATTCTGGTGTAAAGCACAAGATAATTTCTAATGGGGTTTCACTAACAGCTATTTTGAGTGACTGTGAAGCTTTGTTCCTTTGGTTATCTCTTCTTTTTTTAATTTTTAGGATTCCTTATCCTCCTTCACTTCGTAATTTTCACTTCATCTTATTATATTTATCCATCATATTACTATTATTGCTACTACTACTATTATTATTATTTATTTATTTATATTGAGATTAACTTAGCCTTCTGCTTATTCTTTTTGTGACTTATTTATATTGCCCCTGCTATTTACTAATCATCCAAGTTTGAGATCAATTTGATGGTAACATCAAATAGAAAGGAAGTTAGGTTAAGATAATGTCAGCAGTGAGATTACTTTACTGGTTAATTATTGAATTCTGAATTTGCAAATACCCTTCAATTATTGCTTCTGATTACAGTCAAAAAAGTGCTAGAAAGTGGACAATTGATGATCATCCAATGTTATCATTGTTATTAAAGTTGAGTGTTCACTTCTGTAACCTGGATATGGATTTTCTCAACACACTTTCTTTTGATAATATGTACCTTATAGATATTTGTAGCTCCAAAGACATTAGAACAATGTGTTCTAGAAGCGGCAGTGCCTAGGGATGCAATCAGATTTTCACTCACTGCAGATATGGGATTGAATGTTGATGAAGAAAAAAATTCAGATGATGCCCAAATGAATAGTGTTGAAGAAAATGTTGGTAAGACTCGTGATCAAATCAATTTAGTAGTTTTCAGTTAACAAAATCTTTCATGCAAGTATAAGTTTTTGAAGTTGGATACAAAATTTGGTGCAGCAGAAGAGGAACAAATTCTTTGGCGTGCAAATTTTGAGGAGTTTATACGTCATCTTAGGCATAAGGTTGATTTTATATTAAATTTCTTACCTGAATATTGTGCTATTATTACTCAGTCTACTTTCTTTTTCCTTTGAATTTTTACATTTCTTAGTACATATTCTTTTTGATTTAACTAACTGAGAAAGGGAATTGAACTTTAGAGTCGTAAAAGCTTACTACATGGCCAATGATAGTTGGAATTGATTGAAATCACACAGATTACTTATTGATTGAAAATGTACGTTATCACTGATTAGATGTGCACAGAGATGAAATATTCCAATAAATAATAATGTGTAATTCAGTATAAATTAAAATTATGACCCCTATTCTCTTGGTGAACATTTAAATAAATATATTATAATTATGTTGACAGTGTTAGGCTTAGCTTCTTGAGCAGGTTCATAATAAATGAGTTCATACTTGAGAGATTACATCACTGGATCATAATGTAGTGCTTCCTGTAAAGCAGTTTGTCACTTACTTTTCCTTGTTGATGCTACTATATTTTATTTTCCTTGTGTGACAAATGTGGCAACAGGGATTGTACTACTGTCTTTGTGCTCTTTGGTTTTCTTTTAAATCATATTAGTAAAAGATGGTAAAATTTTCATGGTTGTCCCATTTATAAGCTATCGTGTTTAATTGATTCAGATGATTTTTTGGTCTTTTGTCGGGATGTTATTATTTGAAGCTTACACTTAAATATTCTATTCATATTCTAGGTATTGATTGAGAATGTTAGAACTCAGCATGATGATGGAACTGCTATTGTCTTACGTGCAGTATTGGAGGCAACAAAAACTGTAGAGAAAAAAGTGAAAATGCAGAATTCAGGTGAACCACATTCCTTGCTTTATAAATTTGGAAACTCTTATTAAGATGATATACGTATGGGATAGATATATACACCCACTATCTTAACAAAAAAGGAAAGAAACTAGAGTTCGATGTCAGATTTTTGGGATTTCCAAGTAAAAGATCCTAGTCAAATAGCTTGCTTCTTGGGATACAATTCGTTAAAATATTTCATAAAATAACTAAAGCAGTTTTTCCACGTTCCCCACCTTTAGATGGTGAATAGGCATTCTCCGATACAATATTCTAAAATGCTGGAATGCTCACTCCTTTTGGAAGTACATGATATCTGTAAGCTGGCTTGTTTAGACACACAACATATAAATTAATCTACTCCAATTTTTCTTTGATGAAGTGTCTGTCAACCTTAATGTGCTTTGTTCTATTATCTTTTATTGCAAGACTTCTTGTGGTAAAGTCTCATTGGTCCAATCCACACTTGTGTAGAAAAACTAAGAGAGACGAGGTAATACTAATGTTGTGGGTGAACGTAGCAACTCACTGTGTTTTTCATTGAATAAGGGATGGCCTTTAAATAGCCATTGTACAACGTACCGAATTAACAAAAAGATAATAAAATATCTTATCAAAACAAATCTTATCAAAAACTATCTTATCTAAACAAAACTTATCAAAAACTATCTTATCTAAACTGAAACAAATAACTCAAAAGATAAAACAGACTAAACAAATAATTCCGAATAACTAACTCGAATATCTCTAAAATTTAAGATTATCTAACAAAACTCCCCCATAAGCTTAAATTTTTTTTTCCATTTCGATGCCTCTTCCAGAGCGCGATACTCCTCCGCGTACCATGGCCCCGCGAGCCATGCGACGTCCAGCACCCCCGGCGTCGCGGTGGCCGATGCCTCTTTTGGGACACAAAAATACCTGTTGTTCATCACTTCTTTAAACTCCTCAACTAGCTCAGCTTTACTTCTTTCGTGATTGATTGGATTCTTGGCTAGCTCGATTGCCGACCTGTTGTCTACTCGGATCAACACTTTCTCAGCTTTCATAATTTCCAGTTTGCTTAGCAAGTTTCTAAGCCAAACTGCATGTTGGACACTCCAAGATGCTGCTAAGGACAGTAATAATCGAATCGTTTCCATCCTTGTCACGGGTGCAAAGAATTCATCATAATCAATGCCTTTCTGCTGTTTATAACCCCTCGCCACAAGACGAGCTTTGTAGCGCTCCACTTCGCCATTTGCATTTGTCTTCCTTTTGTATACCCACTTCAAACCAATTGGCCGAGCTCCTGTGGGTAAATCTGTCAACTTCCACGTCTCACTCTTCTCAATTGATCTGATCTCCTCATCCATTGCTTTCTTCCATCTCTCATAAAGTACCGCCTCTTCAAACTTTATATCTTATGTTCCTGTCAATAGACATACTACATGTAACTCGTCAGTGGAGTTGTAGATGTCTTGCAAGCTCCGAGTTCTAAGCTGCTCAGGTTCATCATCTTCCTCGGAATGCTCATTGGTCCTATCCGAGCTTCTTCCTATCATCTCCGAGCTCTTCCTCTTAGAGTTCGAACTCCCCGAAGTCTTTTCAGAGTTTCTCCACTCACTTTCCTTGTCTACCTGGACATCTCGACTTACCAGAATTTTGCCTGTAACAGGGTTGTACAGTTTGCAAGCCAAGCCTCCAACGTTTAAATGCCCAAAAC
The DNA here is from genome assembly GCF_000230855.2 of Cajanus cajan. NCBI lineage: Eukaryota > Viridiplantae > Streptophyta > Magnoliopsida > Fabales > Fabaceae > Cajanus > Cajanus cajan. Next base: position 17,698,256 of record NC_138518.1, on the reverse strand, counting down.
GAAAATGCCACATCATGGCTTCATCCTTCACATCCAGCTTTAAGCACTTATTTTGAATGATGTTCAGCTCCAGTTTATACATCCGATTCTTTTTCATCTCCACTCGGCCTATTAAGCGATCATGCTTGTCCTTCAAATAAAGCACTCGATCCTTCATCAGAACCGAGTTGCCATTCTCCATCATCTGCCCCATGCTTAAGATGTTGCTTTTAAGCTCGGGAACGTAGTAGACATTTCTTATTTCTCCAACTCATCCATCCTTCTGCATAAACTTGATGGTTCCACGCCCTTTTACCGCCACCTTGGAATCATCCCCAAATGACACGAATCCAACCTTCACCTTGATGAGTTCGTTGAAGAAACTCTCTTCTCCACACATATGATTGCTCGCCCCAGTGTCCAAATACCAGATCGAGTTGTTTAAGCAACTCGAATCAAGCTCGGCTTCTGACTTCTCATCTGAGCTTGGAAGCTCAACTGCTGATCACTCCACGCAACTCAAGTTTAGCTGAACCTCGGAAGCACAACTCGGACGTAGCTTGGTCTCCGAGCTCTGCGTCATCATCAAAATTCCTGCTTCCTCGTCCTCTTCTTCTGTGAGAAGATTCTTCTCTTTCTCTTCACTTCGGCTTTTAGCTCGGCAATACTTTGCTATGTGACCGTATTTGCCACAGTTGTAGCAATTTGCCGATCTGCATTCTTTTGCGTAGTGGCCGAGTTTGCCACACTTATAACATTCCACCTCGGACCTCGGCTGACTTCCTTGGCTACGATCACCTCGTCCTTGTCCACCTCCATGATCACCTCGTCCTCTACCTCGTCCTTGTTCACCTCGTCCTTGATCACCTCGTCCTTGATCACCTCGTCCTTGTCCACTTGATCTTCGGCCCTGGGTGTTCCGAGTTTCATTCAAATCAAGTTGCGCCTGTAATGCTTGATCAAGTGTATTCTTCATCTTCCTCCTCCTTTGTTCGTGGGCTTCGAGTGACCCAGCGAGCTCTTCCACTGAGAGAACTGACAAGTCCTTTGACTCCTCAATTACGCATGCAATACTCTCGAAATCATCTGTTAATGATCTCAAGATTTTCTCCACAATTCTACTTGCTGGCATTGGCTCCCCATTCCTTCTGAGTTGGTTAGCCACCTTCTCCACCCGAGTTATGTACTCAGATACTTGTTCCTTATCCTCCATCTTCAAACACTCAAACTCTCCTCGGAGAGTTTGAAGTCGGATCTGTCTGACACGGTGGTTACCTCTGTGCGCAACCTCCAAGATCTTCCATGCTTCCTTTGAAGATGCAGCGTTTGCAATCTTCTCGAAGCCTGACTCATCCACGGCATTGTACAAAAAATACAAAGCCGATTTGTCCTTTACTCGTGTCTTTTCCAATGCGGCAATCTGAGCCACAGATTGGTCTTCGTCCTCCTCGGGTTCTTGAAACCCTTTCTCCACTATATCCCATAGACTTTGGGAACCCAACAGGGTCTTCATCTGTAAACACCAATTATCATAATTGGTTTTCTTTGACAGTTGTGGTACCGTCATTCCATTAACAACCTTCGCCATTACTCTCTCTTTCTTCTTTCCTCCCCTTCACAGGCGCACACTATTTTCCTCTCACACTCGGCACTCAGAGCATAAAGCTCTGATACCAATTTGTAGAAAAACTAAGAGAGACGAGGTAATACTAATGTTGTGGGTGAACGTAGCAACTCACTGTGTTTTTCATTGAATAAGGGATGGCCTTTAAATAGCCATTGTACAACGTACCGAATTAACAAAAAGATAATAAAATATCTTATCAAAACAAATCTTATCAAAAACTATCTTATCTAAACAAAACTTATCAAAAACTATCTTATCTAAACTGAAACAAATAACTCAAAAGATAAAACAGACTAAACAAATAATTCCGAATAACTAACTCGAATATCTCTAAAATTTAAGATTATCTAACAACTTGATCCTCAAATCTTTGAGAATGATTTTTAACCAAACTTGTCCACATTCACCTTGAGCTAATGCTATAAATTCTGCATATGCACTAGATTGTGCTGCCACATTTTATTTTATAGTCCCCCAAGTTCTGAGATTTTCCTAAGAGAAGTGCAATACCCAGTGGTTAATCTTCTACTATCTCCATTCCTTTTTAATATTCAATTAAGATTTCTATACGCAAACCAAGAAATGTAAGAAGACAATTTTACTTAAGAACCAATAATTAAAGAGGAACATAGGGAAGTATCAATTGGTGACCTAGCAATAGCATAGTCTCCTTTGTCCAATTTCTCATTCTTTGAATAAGCTTCTTTTCTTCTTGATAAACCTTTGTAGAAATCCAAAACTAGTCAAGTCTTTTATTTTGACTGCATTACTTAATAGATACCGACATATTTCTGGTTCATATGATGTATACAGCTCCTTCCCTTGATATGTGTAATATATGATGCTTTGTTAGAATCAGTTCCTTACCCGTTATTACACTGTTTTGTTGTGGTTTTTTATGGTCTGTATGGATTATAAGTGAAATAATGAGAAGAGAAATAGGAAAGATAGAAGTAAAAGAAATAGATAGAAAAGATGTTATTTTGGATATATAATAAGAGAAAAAGTGAAGAAATTTCTTCGCACTTGTAAGGATGACTGAAAATATACTAAATAAAAATAAATAAATTTAGCTAAAAAATTTAAAGTTTTTACTATATTATTTTTTCTTAACTTAAAATTATTTATTCTTTTTATGTTATAATTTGTTTACTTTTCTAGAAAGAGAAACAAAATTATCAAATGCAACAGGTCCCCCTACTTTATGGTGGGGAAATTCTTTAATATGAGACTCATCAGAAAATTCCTATTTCTCCTCTAAAATTTGCAATGAAAATTTGGTATTTTCAATTTATCTCATTCCTCCTCATTTCCTTCCTCTTTATTTACATTCAAACAACCATAGGACTAGAGAATTCCTTATTCAGCATTTTGGTGAAAGTTGGGTGTGTCCTATTAATAATCAATCCACTCCTAGTTGAAGGCTCCAGTACGGAGAATAGATAGGAATAGGATGGTTTTTTATGTCATGAAAAAGGGTAGAGGGAGACCATGAAAGACCTTGGAGTAAAGATATATTGGATTGTGCAGCCAGCTTGTTCCATTGATTCTCTATCTGGTTCTCTGATTTGTTCTTTCCCTAAGAAGGATGCTTATCCTCCTTTCTCTTTTGCAATTTTTCTGTTGTAATTCATGGGGTTATTGGGTTTTTATTTGTATGAGGAATATATTTTATTCAAGAGGAACATTATTATCTTGTTGTGGGTCTGGTATTCACACATATCTCTCCACATTGTCCACTTTGAACTTACATCAGCATGGTTTTACTTTTAATCATCATTCAAAAGGTCTCTTACCAATAGAATAATATAGTATGAGTGTGTTGTATAAACTCTTATTTTTCTTCTTATTCTATTGATGTAAGACTTTGATTATATCTCAACAATAATGAATTTTGTATTTCATCATAAAAGAATTGAAAGACCTCCACCACGACACAACTGTTATCTCATCATTCTCTATTGACTTGTACTATATTATCCTATGTTTCAGTTCCCTTGTCACTGGATACAATTACCACGGAGGTGATGAAGACTGATATAGGTCGAGCATTTACCATAGATCGTATTAGAGCCTCTCTTAGCCAGTTGGGTTGTTCGGGTTCTTCGATTATTGATGATTCATATAGTATTGGTAAAATTCATATCTATTCTTATGATTTAAAAATTCACCATTTTTATTTTTTTATTTGTAAATGTTGTACTACTCCTCCATAGTTCTGGTTTATGATTCCTATAATGGTTTGTAATTTAGAACTCTTTTTTATTCCAGATTTGAAGAAAATTATTGAACAGGCTCGAAATGAAGAGGTTATATGATAGATACATCATATATATATGAGTCAAGTCATGCATTAACAGTGTAAAATAGTTTTACATTGTCATCCAATTATAATTCTATATAAATGTAACTTTGTTGACTTTTACAATAATTACTTTAAAAGTCGTACAATTTTGATTTCTTATTGGTTGACTGTGTAAATTTTTTTACACTTATGGTGCATGGTCATTAAACCACACACAAACATATACACACACATATTCATATTTTACTAGTGTAGAATTTTCTGGTTTGGTGTTGACTTGTATGTTGCAGGTTGAGTCAATTATGTTGAAAAGGTATGGAAAGGATGCCTACAGAATGTTCAGGCTACTGTCAAAGGATAGTAGTTTTCTCGACACAGATAAGGTGATATATTCTGGTCAATGAAGTTGTAAAAAATTAGTTTTGCTAATGATTCCATTCTATCTATCAATCTTGGTTCATTGATGTTGGCAATTTGAGATTCTAGTTTAATTAACTTCCGATGCTATGGGGTTATTGTTCACTACACTAACCCCATGTTGGCAGTTTGAGATTCTAGTCTAATAAACTATTAATGACATTTTAGTGTACGTTTCATAAAAGTGAAAGTTTAAGCAGTGAAAAATTGACTGGTGTATTTTTTATTTTTGAAAATTTAAGAAATGAATGTATAACTTTGTTGGAGATCACACGTCGACTAGGGATAAAACCATAATAGTTTGTATAAGTGGAGAGTAATCTTTCTCTTACAAGCTAATTTTGTAAGGTTGAGTTACATTCCAAACTACTTTCTTAAGATGGTATTAGAACATTTCAGAGTTTATATTCTAGTGATTATTGATTATTGTTAGATCTATTGTGTCATCCATTATTGGGCGGCTATTGGACCATATACGAATGTCCAGTCTAACAAACTTAACGTTTGAGATGTCTAGTCCTTGATGTGAGGGGTATGTGTTGGATATTCCACATCTTATATAAATAAGATTATAATAGTATATATATATATATATGTGAGAAGTAATCTTCACCTTATAAGTTGATTTTTTAAGGTACAACAATTTTTTAAAAATTGTTTGCAACTTGAGTTTGACTAATAAGATATGGTGTATTAGAAAACAGAGAAACATGCGACAAAGAGAAACTGAAGTATGGATTATTATTAAGAGATTGGCAGTTCTCCATGATGCTTCACATGTTCCAAAATCTAATAAAGGAGATTGCTAAACTGATATTTCATGATTACACATTCCTCCATTTTTCTAAAACTAAGAATAAAGGAAGTCAATGGACTCAAATTCTATATGAACGTTATGACCTTTAAGTGCTTCTCTTTTATTTGTAGATAGCAGCATGTACTCTCGTTGAGCCAAAGAAAGCTTCAAAGTTTCTACACCAGTTATGGAATGATAACTACTTGCATAAGGAGGTTGAGCAATCTTATCAATATTTACAGACACTTTAGGAATCAGTTGATATTTGTGTCTTGATATTTAATATTTCCACAACTTAATTGTTCGTGCAGACAGTGACAAGTGTTATGGTCGGCAAGCCATCAAATATTTTTTTGTGGAAAGTTAATCAGCCTCTGCTTTGGATAAATGTACTGGACGAGATGTACCATGCTGCCTTAAATTTGAGCATAAGAATGGCTTATGAACAGGAAAAGAATGAAGAGGTTTGTAATATAAGTTTATAAATTGACCTCCGTCAAATTAAAATAGGTTTGCAAGATTAGCTTATAATATCTTATGCTTGTTGTGCAATCCTCAATGTGGCAAGGATGTGGTTGTGGTTCCCCTTCCTCTAATGGGGTTTTATATGTATATTGATTTGTCATCATCATTGTATGTTTGTTGGTCTTTAATGTCTTGCAAAGAGAAATGCTAGCAAAATACTCTGTTACACACTCTTTCAAACACACATTGCTTGATTAAAATCTATTGGAAAACATAAAATTTAATGGGTCTCATACTGTATTTAATGATTCTCTCTCTTGATTACATTTGCTGCCTTGAGTTTCATTATCTGTGGACTGTTGCATACTAAAATGTTATTGCTAATTGTTTCAGCTTTTAAATGTTCCTAAAGACAAGCTAAAGGAGCCAGGACCACTGCAGAAGAAATACAAACGGCTGCAAAATGTCTGGTTGCTCCTAGGAGCATCATTGATGAAACTCGATGATGCTCTCATGCTTTTCCATGACTTCTGAAAACGAACTTTGCTACTTTAATTTAGATTACATTTTTATTATTAGATGAGGAATTAGTATTTTATCATATGCTTGTTAAGAATTGAAAAATAGTTATGTTCTAATTTCAAATATTATTTTATTTAAAGGTGGCAAAATGGGTTCAACCAATGTTCTAGTCTTTTCAATGTTCTAGTCTCAAATTTGAAGTTTTTTTTTATTCATGAAATATATAGAAAGCTCCTTTTAGTCCCTCCTCACAGTGGGAGCCAAACAGGACATAAAATTTGTGACTGATTTTCTATCTTAAATCTTAAAGTATGATTTCTTGTTATTTTAAATCGTTAGAATCAACTCCAAAAAAAAAAAAAATTAAGCGGTTAATGGGTTTTTAATTTTTTTAATTGACTTGATTCTTTTTATTCCAAGGAAATTGTACTTTTAAATATAAAATAGAAGAAAAAAAATTGCCAGTCACAAGTCGCCCAAATTGTGATCTCTTATTGTGGATTGAGATTTAATTTTAAAAGAGCATTGCAGATTCCAAGGATTAAAAAGAAGAAGAAGAAGAAACTTCATAAACAGAGGTTCAATAGAAAAATGTCTGAAAATACTAAAAATATATTTAAATATTAAGTAAAGTATACTTACATTTTTTATTATCTTAAATTTTAGTATTTTTATTTTTTAAAATTTGACTATATTTGAAATAAACATGTTATGAAGAAAATATATTTTGCTTTTTTTATTTTGAGTAAACTTGAAGCCTATCATTTAAAATTATAAGTATCATCATCACATAGACTTTTCAAAAAACTTGTTATGAAATCAGCTCCTCAAGAATTTGATTAATTCTCAAATTACTCTTCTAATTTGTTTTGTTGATTATCTTTTTTATTTTTAATTAATACGAAAAACGACATTATGAAACGATGACGTTTTTTTTTCTTCTATTTTTTTTTTTATCAACAAGAACTGGACAATTAATCGGTATCCCTTGTACCAACAATTATTACTTCATAAAGATTAACATAATGATATTTTAAGAAAATAAACTACTTTTTTAGTGATTAATTTTTTTAAAAAAAATTAATAATAATACGCGGGTAAACAAATTTCAAGTTTTCTTCTTTATGTAAATAATTTATTATTTGAATGATTGTTGCCCCTTTTGCCCATTCCACTCTTGTTGAAAAGAAGTCAAAAAAGGTAAAAAGCAAACACTAGTGTATTCTACTCATTCGTCATTCCGTTTTCAGAAATCAAACAAGCCATTAGAAAAACAAGACCCACAAGAGGTCAATGATTACAAGTGCCTACTTTTTGCCTCTCGAGACAACTTTGTTCCTATATTAATTATAATTATTAATTATCCTTAGCTTCACTTTTGTCCTTTTATTTTGCTCAATTTCGTTTCTCATTTTCTTTGTGATTCTTGACTCCCTACTCGTCATTTAACTCAATAAGACACTGATTTTACATGGTAATGCGAATAAATAGAAAGTTAATTAATTCCATGTCATCAGATCGGCCATATTAAAAGTATAATTTGGAGGTAAGTTTCTTTCTTCTTCTTCTGTTTTTTTTTTTTTTCCTTTGGTATCTTCAGTGTTATTATTATTATTTTTTATATTGAGTTTGATTCTCATGAATTAATAAATAAAAAATAGTGTAATGTCAATATTTTTTTGTTAGATATTAAATATTAAACTAATAAATGCATTACAATTTCTTAATTAAAAAGTGGAAGGCCAAATTAGCAAATAATAAATTTGAAGAAATGAAAAAAAAAAAAAGATAAAATGTCACTAACTTTTGTTGTGTATAGAGAATTCTTATATAGTTTATTTTGGGTTTAAATCTCTCATTCATACACCAACAATCTTTTTATCATATGCGAATCTCTTATGTATAGTATGCTCTCACCACACAATTTACATTGATCATGAGTATAATACACAAGTAAATCAACATTGCATTTTAATCTAAAGCTATCATTATTCAGTTATTTTCAATATGAGATTCTAACTCATACTTATACACCAATAAACTTATTGATTATTAAGCAAAATTGAATATACCAAAAAAAGTCTAACTCAGTTGCATGAACTGTTGTAAATCTTTCGAATGATTAAAAAAAAGAAAAAAATGGAACAGACATTCTGGTTTCCGAGGATCTATCCGAGCGTGATTTGCTCTCAGTTCTCGTACTGTTGTCGTTATCTCTACTTCTCTTGATTCCGCAAATGTAGTTAAAAAAAAAATGTCTCACCTATCACTTTCCTCAACCTTAGAAAAAAATTAGGTACCAAACCACAGTGGTAAGTGTTGGAGTGAAAGAAAGGGTCCACAACGTGCTCTCTCACTCTCTTTTTGACATTTTCAAATGCCAACTGATTTCATCTCTCTCATAACATTTCATTTCCAACTTAGCTCAACAAGTAGTTAAGGGTGAGAGTCTCTTGTTAATTCAGTAATCACCATCTTTTCCTTATTGTTTTTTCTAAGTGGGATTATAATTTTACAACTTTTGATGTAGTTTAGGGTCATGTTTGTTTCACTTTTGAGATTCAAGTTTTTGTACTACAATACATGACTCAAGATTCAGACAAAGTTATGGAATCTGTTTGAGTTTTTTTTTTTTTTTGTGTTATATTGCATATATTCTGCTTAATTATTTCTTAATGCAGTGCATGGTTTTGAAAAGAATATCAGTTTTGGTGTTTTCATCATCTTATTAGTCCTTACTCTCTTGTTTCTTCAAAATTGTCATTCATATTGTGTCTATTTTTCTTAAGCATCAATTGTTTTGTTTTTTTTATTTATTTATGATAAAACTAGGTACCATTTTCCATCTTTTTCATTCATGGGGAAGATCGCAATGCAACCTTTATCTCGAGAGGCTTCAAATTATGATGAAGTTTTCATGCAACAGAGCTTGCTCTTTGATGATAGTCTAAAGGTAACTTCGGTACATTGCCTCATTTTATTTTGTTTTAATATTCTGTACCTGATAGAATTCTCAAGTTGTATTTTTGATATATCCATATTCCATATATATTACAAGGATTTGAAAAATCTGAGAACACAATTATACTCAGCAGCTGAATATTTTGAACTCTCTTACGCCAATGATGACCAGAAACAGATGTGAGTTACCTTCTTTGCTTCAGTTAGTCTATATTTAGGTCCTGTTCAGACAAATTTTTCAATTACAATTAGCATGAGAAGAAAATAGTAAGATAAGATGAATTAAATTTATAGTAGTTTACCCATAAGTTAATTTATAAATATTGTCTTATTTAGTTTCTTTAAAAGTTAATTTTAACTTATGCATATTATTCTGGGATGGAAAACATTTAAAACTAGAGATTATTTATGTTTAGAATTAGAATACTCAATATGTATAAATTATGGCCTCTTAATACTAGGAAGAGGTTATTTACATGTATTTGGATGTATTAAAATCTCATATTCTTTTGGAGATAATTTTTAAATATCCCAGCATGATTACATCTGATCCTAATTAGTTTAAACATCTCTAGTTTTATGATATTTAAAGGTACACATACTTATGGGTCAAGTTTAATTCATGTAACTTTCTTGTTTTTTCCACTTATTAAGAGAAATTTAGCTGAACTGGACCTTATTTTGACATTATTATAGATCATTTATACCCTTCATTACTTTTAATTTTCTGTCATGTTTGCAGAGTGATTGAAACATTGAAGGATTATGCCATCAAAGCTCTTATAAATACGGTGGATCATTTAGGGTCTGTGACCTATAAGGTGAATGACTTGTTAGATGAAAAGATTGTTGAAGTTTCTGAGACAGAGCTACGTTTATCATGTATTCAACAGGTATACTTACCCTTTTCATTCCGCTTCAGGAAAATAATATAATTGCAAATATTAACGATTGATTAATTTACTACCAAGTTATTGAATGAAATCATCAACAAACTTGGATGATCTTATCTTTTTCGTTGACTAATACTATGTGACAGCATGTTTACTAAACATCTTAATTTCAGTAAGTCGTGTTGTACTTCATCAATGAGAACATTTTATTTATGAAGTATTTCAGCATAATATAGTTATAGAAGAGCTTTGAATCATCCACAAATCGGGGGAACAAATCTTGTTAACATTGTTTTTCCTTAATGTGGAACATTATTAGAGAATAAGGACGTGCCAAGCATTCATGGATCATGAGGGGTGTACCCAGCAATCATCGGTGATTGATGCTCCAAAATATCATAAACGTTATATTTTGCCAGGCAAGATTATAAAACATTATCCTCACCTCTCTTCAAATTTTAAGCTATATTTGAAAATGAAATGGATGAAAGTTAATTACAATTCTTTTTGGATATCTGTATGATGAAACAGAAAAAAAAAAAAAAATTTGGTTCCTCAAATGGAATAAAATGCATGTCATTGGCTTCCATTCTATTTTATCCTATTTTGAACAATCCAAATAATAGAACCTAGTGCCATTTCATTCCACTACACTCCATTCCAACCTTTCCATCAATCCAAAGATCACTTAAGGAAAAGCTTTTATTTTTCTCCCTTTATACTATTAATACAATATCTAACACACTTTTTTCTAATACACCCTCTTGTCTTAGAAATTATTAAGTAATTTAGAATCAGCAAGTGATCATAGTCTCAATCAATCATTATGTGTCATTTTATTATTTTTAAATTTATGAAAAAAATTAATTAAACTTAATTATATGTCATGTAAAGATTAATTAAAAATTATGTCGTCCGAGACCATCTAATAATTTATCCTCTTGGTTAAAATTTCTTGAAAGTTATAACAAAAATTATGAGCCCCACATAATTTTCTCTCTAAGATATTTATTCATATAATTTGTGTTTGTGTGTGATGTATATTGACCCCATTTCAGCTGGGGAGACACTACGTGGTGCCAATTTAACAAAATCAAAATACATGGGATGCAGCCTAGATGATGAAGATGACTGGCATCACTTCAGAAATGGTATCTCATTTTTCTCTCCCCTATTTTCACTCTAAAATCTTAAACATAAGTTAACATATTTATATATATTATTCTGATTTGCATACCAAAGCTGTTCGAGCCACCATACGAGAAACGCCAACATCTACAGAGAGGTGATTACATATTCTGCGTAACATTCTAGGATAACATAGGTTTCCTTAGCCACAAAATCATGTTCACACAACTCTTTATGTTGATGCAGCAAAGGGAGTTCCCCATCACCTTCTTTGCAACCTCAGAGAGCAGGAGCATTTTCATTCACTTCAACCATGACAAAAAAAGATTTAGGTAACATAAAAGGAAATGACTGTCCATGGCTTATAAACATTCATGGTATCTTTAATTTATGAGACTAAACATGTCTAATATCAACTTGAATTATACATTGTTAAGTTCAACTCATTTATCAAACTGAGTTCAATTTTTATTCTAAGTTCAACTTTTCATGAATCAAGTATGCAATTAAGATAGTCTCAAAGAGGCTTCTACTAAGGCGGGGTTTGGAATAACTTCAATAATCATTTGATATCTTATTATTCATTCAACTATTATGTGGTCTACCAAATATTTCTTTGCCATTTTAACATGAAAGTTAAAGATCTATGTGTGTTCTTATTAGCATTTGAACTGCAATTTGCAGAGAAGCGAACAGTTTCACCATACAGATTTCCACTTTTACGCACTGGATCTCTATCAAGTAGGCCTACAACACCCAAGACTAGTAGTAGACCAACTACTCCAAACTCAGCCAGGAGACCCACCACACCAAGTCCTTCTGATGAAAGATTAAGGGTAATTAATTTATTAAGCTGAATTCAATTCACTTTTTGCAATATGATGCCAACTATGGAACAATTGATACTTCAATTTACTTCACCTATCTATAAGACTGCATCTAATACCAGTACTCTTAGATACTTCACCAATGCAATTCAGTATCTATATCCAATATTAATACTCAAAGATACTTCACTGATACATGTCGATGAAGTATCTAAACTTTTATATCTACTATGAAAATCTTATATGACATTGATATTCTCGTATACTTCACCAATACTTATGGTTTCTGTCCATATATTATCAGTACGCTTCAGAGCCGCGGAAATCAGCTTCAATGCGATTACCTGCTGAGAGAGACGTAGAACAGCACCACCCCAGTAAAAGTAAGCGTCTTCTCAAGTCCTTGCTAAGCAGGCGCAAGTCTAAGAAGGATGACATGCTATACAGTTACTTAGATGAATACTGATGATTGAATGACATAGTTTCATACAAACAAAATGAGTGCAAGGGAAAGAAAGAAAGAAAGAGTTCATGGAAAGTGTTTAGCTTTTGCTTCCTGCTTCATTTTCACATGCAGCATTTGTTTGTACTTTGTTATTTCTTTCAGGTTTGGAATGAACATATATTGTATGGTATTGGTATTTTTACTTTTGCTCTTTTTTCTCTTCTTTATTCTGTCGTAAGCTAAGCTCCCAATGTTATCTTGCGTCATCTCTTGACACAATTGCTCATCGGCTTGAGAATTGAAGGCGTCTCAAACCCTAGTCTAGTTTGCATCCATGATTTTTGGGAATTTACTGACTTTTGTATATAATATGGTTTTGCAACATGATGAAAATCGTTTCACATTTTAAGTATTGTTTCCTTGTATTATTTAAAAGAAAAATAGATATGCTGAATTTGATAGAAGGTTTAATCTTATCTTACAGTGTTTTCCCCTCGCATGAACTATCATTTTGATCTATGAATCAAAGTGTTAGAATCGATCATTTCAGCCTCTATGGATATGGGTGAAAATGACCTTAAAAAGTGTTTTCCTTTGATCATTTGGATCCCTACATTACTACTAAGTGCTAATTATTTAATATATGTTTGAATATTGGTTTAAAATCACATTCAACGAAAAGCACATATTCCAATAAATAAATAAAAAGTACAAATTTGTAAGTATTATCTTTTTTTCAATCTCAATTAAATCAAACTCAACTGATTTCCAAACACATCCTTAATGTTAACCACGACTAGCTGCAAATGTTTTGGAGTTGAAAATTAGCATCAGTCAATTGTGAGAAATGAGTTTATCTACTATTTTTTACACTAGCTTTTTTTTTTTCTTTCTCGTGTTATTTAGTATTTTGACGTATTGGTCAGATTGGATTACCTTATTTTTAAAATAACTTTAACTTGTAATTTAAAGGGGCAAAAAACTCAAACTAAATAGACTCAATTTCTTTTGGGCTTAGTATTTACTAGCCCGTGAACTAAGATAAATTAATCTAATCCTTTTTTTTTTCTTTTTTATATGGGCAATATAAGAAATCATGGGGGGCAATGTTAGCAAATTCAAAATACTTTCAAGTCTTTCCATAACACATCATCTCACGTTGGCATGCAACTTTAGCCATTATGCTACACGCTTATTTGTTGTGGTACAATGTCACATTTTTTTTTCTTCACAAATTGCCTGGTTTTGATTGTAAAGAGACAATCGGCATATCATGAATTAAAAGCCCATGCTCGCTTGTTTTTGTTTATCTCTTTTGTTCATAATGTTTGTTTTTAATATTTAAAGTAATTATCCATACTTATTAACTATCCTAGCAAAAAACTGAAGTTCCTAAGAAAAGGAATTCCTACGGGATGAGTCAACTCAATTTGACAATTTCAATGTGTATTGCAAATTTTGAGATGACCTATGGGTTTCCTCTCAAATAGGGTTTCACTTTTTGATGTTCAAGAAGATTGAGTGAGAAAAAGTGTCTCTCTAGGATTATCATCAATGCTATTACAAGAAATGATCCCTCTCCTATGTCAACAATAATCTCTTCGAAAACTATTCTATTTAATTTTCCATGTCTTTAATGGGTGCTTCATGATTTTTGAAAGTAAATTGGATTAATTAGTTTAGGGTACGTAGTTTCTAACTAGACATTTGTGGAGTTGGTGGTTAAGCTCAAGTATTGAATTCATATCCATCTTGCTTCCAAGAGAGATTAATTCATAATTATTAGAACAAGTCCTACCTCATTGTCTAATAAAATTTCTCATATAATTTATTCACTCATTATTTTGTGGGAAACCTAACATCGACCATTACATAGCCACCACATAAACTACACTTGATGAATATTTGTTAGGGGCATGAATGAAATTTGTTGCAGATTAATGTTCATCTATGTAGTGAGAGTTTCTACTTGATTTTGGATCAACTTGTTATAAGCAAGCAAGGCATTTTGTGGTTTAAATTAATGGTGTGTTTGGATGAGAAATTTTACAAATTCAAGAAATTTGAAATTCTTGGTATTTGAATTACTTTAATTTCAATTTCTATCATTATTAAAATGTTTGTTTGGATAAGTCAATTCAAATTTCTTAAATTTTAAATTATTAGTTTGGATATGATAATTTGAATCTACCATGGTAAAATTGATTTTAAAAATATATTTGTATGTTGAGATTTTTAAATAAAATTTTATAAAAATAAATATTAACCAATTTTTAAATATTTAATAATTTTAAAAATTAATATTAGATAATATTTAATAATTTTAAAAGTATTTTTGAATATTCAATAATTGAAAACATGAAGAGATAAGAGATAAGATAAAATATATAAGTGAAATAAGAAAAAATATATGAGAAATTTCAAATTCATACTTTTTTGGAAGAATTTAAAATTTTACTATTTCAAGAAATTTCACAAATGCTTGGATTTCAAATTCTTTGTAAATTCTTCATTCAAACAAAGTATTTCATCTTAAAGAATTTGAAATTCTTCAAACGAATGAATTACTCTATTTAAATTTATCATCAAACACACTCTAAGACTTTTTTAATTAGATGGTATTATTCCTCCGATTATCTACTTGATGTTCATTGAAGGCCATAACTTCTAGTTCCTTAGCCTCATCAACTGTCCTCTAGCTAGTTCAGGTATTTTAGACCCCTTCTCCCAAATTGATTTTTGGGCAACAAGTGCCATAGAAGGTTGCTTCTAGCTTGTAATTTTTTAACATTCTCACAAAAGCTACATAACCCATCACTAAAAATCGTAATAAGGTAAGAACAAAAATATTAAGCAAAAATAAATTTTCTAAATTTTCTTTTCATGACTTGGTTAGCTATTTCTTAACTCAACGTTGATTATTCCTATTTTAATTTGCTTTTGTTCTTTTCTTTTTCAAGTTGTAGATAAAATAAAAAGGACTATGACAATGATTACCTTGTATTAACAATAATATATATATATATATATATATATATATATATATATGACGTGAAATATCAACGGAAAATACGAAATGATATCTAATTTAGTGTTTAATCCCTTTGTTAAGTGATACTAGTATTAGGGACGGAGATTGACTTATACAATGAATTGTAAAAATCATGCAATCCACAAACATACACAAAGAAACCATTATTCAATTGAAACAAATTATTTGCTTTCAATTTTTCAAACTATCATGCCACCTCCTCCAACACAGGTTATACAATGAATTGTAAAATCCAAAATGGAGAAACATAAAAAAGAGAACTACTTTTATAAGTTATTTAAGGTACTAATAGGATTATCATCATCGAATCAAACCCACACTAACTAGGGTCCAAGGTTTATGGTGAATAACATGCACAAGTAAAACTTTCCCTAATTAGAACTAATATGCAATTTGTTGTCATAGTTGTCAGTGTTGTGGGTGTGGTTGCTAGCAACAGTCTTCCAAACCTTGTTGATGGTTTTCATGGTTGGGTCGTCATGGACTTGAAGAGGTTCAACAACCATTTTCTTTTCCTTTCGTTTTGGGCCTGTGATGTGGTCAAGTAAGCATTGCTAACGGTGTTAAGTAACATATAGATCCGTTTGAGGACTAAATTGAGGAATGCAGATCAATTTCGAGGATTTTTTTTTTAATTTCATTAATTCTAAATACTGAAGTAACATAAGGTTACAAATTTAGGGATTAAATTGGGTGTTTATTTTTATTTGTTTTTATATTTATTTTATATGAAAATACAATTATTGTTTTGAGAACTCTTAATAATTTTTTGTAAGTTGACCTAAAAGACTTTTATACATGATAATGATGAAACACGAGATTTTTTGTTTAATAGATTATTCTCATAATATATTTTTAAAAAATGATGCAAGAAAAATAAAATCTATAAACCAAACAAATATTAAATTGAACTTTATTTATTATACTAAAATTGAAATTAGCTTGGCTTTTCAATAAAAATAAAAAATTCTAGGTCAATTCTTGGTAGATTGCTAATCTTACTCGAATGTAAAAGATGACCATATATTTATTGTCAAATTTATTGAAAACAAACTTATATTTATTTTTAGAATAATGAATTTGAGTGTAACTCTAGCCTACAAAATCAACTTGTAAAGTAAGGATTGTTTTCTACTTCTATATTATTTAATTGTCTTATCTTTAAATGATGGGTGACCCTTTTGAATGATTTAGGAAATATGATTTTTTTAATGATTTAGGATAGTTTTAATATCATCTTAGAATAGTGGATTTGAGTCTAACTCAAGTCTACAAAATCTGTTTGTAAAGTAAGGATTGTTCTGTACTTATATACTATTTAATTGTCTTATCTCTAAATGGTGAATGTTCCTTTTGAATGATCTAGGATATGTGATTTTTTTTAATGATCTAAGATAACTCTAATATTATCTTAAAATAGTAGATTTGAGTCTAATATCAATATGGGACTTGAATTTTTTTTAATATTTTCTAATTTTAATAATAATTAATCCTTCTTGGAATTTTATTTTATTTTTTCTTCGAATCATATTTTTTTGGTATAAAAAAAATGAATCAAAATGTGTTGATAAGAAATCCAAACTCATTACATAAATCCTCAATTGCCGGATTAATTAGTAAAAGGGAATATTTCTATGCATGAACCACACAAATGAAGGAACATATTTTAAAATAAATTTATTTCCGTCATTGTGCTATGGCTGGATGCATGTACGTAAGTCTAGGAAAAAGGAAGATGATATTCTACAGTGCATTATTATTATTATTATATATATAAGCCAGAGCACCATTTTGTTTCCGGAATTCTGCCATGGGAGGATGCATGTACATATGCATGAAGCCTTAGAATCATAAACATATTATATATTAGATTATTGGTAAATCACTAATTTTTATCGAAAATCATAAACATATATAAATATATTTTCTTTTTAATATAATTTATTTCATATCTAAAAGACATAATTTAAATCTTTAATAATTTATTTAAAAATATATAAATTGATATCACTTACATCAATATTGATTACTGTTGAGATACAAATAAGTCCCACATCGATAAAATATGATAAAAAAAATAACAACTTATATAGTATAAAATACTTCAATGATTGAAAGGTATCACCCAAAAGCAAAACCGTGAGGGTTAAGGCCCAAAGCAGATAATATTTCATCATTATAGAGTATGCTTGTATAATAACCTTATAAAACAACCCTCATAAAATATCCCCTTACACAAATACCATAAAATAAGTCCAATAGTGTTATCAGAATCGCAGGTTGAATTTGGTGACAACTAATAACTCTTATAAAAAAGGACAAAAAAAAAGACAGATTGTACTACATGGTTAGGTCCCTTGTTTGAGGGGAGGACTGTTAGGATACAAACAAGTCCTTTCGAGTAATAACCAAGAACAAAACCGTGAGGGCTAAGACCCAAAATAATACTTTCATAAAATATCTCTCTCACAGACAAATTAATATCATAAAAATAACCCTATCAATTACCTTTACCTTTAGTATTATTATTATTATTATGTATAAGCCCATACCACGATTTTGTTGTTTCATGCACTAATATTGTCTTGTCTTCCGGTGTTTCAAAATACGACGTAGGCACCATTGCAGCCATTCAAAGTCAACCAATAAAATTGACCCTAAATGCTATGAACCTCATAATGTGATGAATGATGATCCTTTCAGGACATCTAGAGTCACGAGTTTTAGAATAGAGTTCTCACGAAATAGGTAAATGATTGGTGGTCGGTGGAGTAGTTTCTACCATATAGTAACCATGGCTTGAGGTTTAATGTCAATCATTAAGAAAAAAAAAACGCATTTAAAAAACATTAGCATTTGGTATCAAAAGCACTTGGTATTAGATATAGACTATATATAGTAAGTTTCTTAATACTCAGTCCTACTCATAACAGTGTAATATAGTTGAAAGATAATTTTATTTCTTAAATTCATAATATATTTGTAGAAAATAGTTAATAGATAATTTTATTTCTAAAAACTATAATATATTTATTTGTCGAGAAACATTAAATTTTATTTTTATTTTCTTCGACAACAATATATTCTTTTTATACATACAATTACAGTTTTAAAAGATTTTTAATTAATTTTAAACTCTTATAAATTTTTTATAGAGATCAAATATGTTTTTAACTGATGATAATTTTTGTGGACATATAAGTTATTATCTTATTTTAGGTTTTGTATAGTTTAGAGGTGTCAAATAGGTCAGTCTAACACAACTCACTCTCAACCTATTAAAAAAAGTTGGTTGGATTGAATTAGATCCATTTTTTCATATCGTTGAAAGGTTGACTTGAAGGACTCAACCCATCAAAAAAATTATAAATTATTTTATTTTATTAATCTTAAATTTTCTTCAGATCAAATATAATTTAAAAAAATAAAAAAGAGTTATAAAATAAATAGTAATGAAATATTCAATGGACATGTAGTTAATAAATTCATCAATAATATTAAAATAAGTCTATTAACTACAAATAAGTCTACCAACAACCATAAAATAAGTATACAATAATATAATCACAAATAAGACTTGATAAGTAAATGAAACACAAATAAAACGACATCAATCAATGTCAATGCTTAAAGTGAAGAAAAATAGGTCAATTCAATGGGTCAACCCAACATGTTAACGTGACGTGCCAACTCAATCCAATCTATCATTGAACTTGTTGAGTTGGTGGGTTATACAGGTTAGGTTATGCATTAAGATGTTGAGATTGAAAGTGCAATCCAACCCCATTTGAGCGGGTTATGCTAGTCAATTTGTTGGGTTGAGCCTTTTTTAATACCCTTAATATGACTTTAATAATGTGGTAGTAGGGGTTGAGAATCACGAAAAAATTGTACCAAAAATTAGTTGTGAACAAATGAATTTCCTAAAATATGTTAAGCATTATTCTAAAGGACTTATTCCCAATATCTACAGAAGCCCAAAATAGAACAAAACCGTCTCAGTTTTCTAACTGAGACTATAGAACTAGCAAGAACAAAAATTCATAACCTAGAGTAGAGAGAGAAGAGAGTTGTGTTTCTTGATGTTTCTTTCGCTTTCAGGAGAAAATGTTATATATAGAAGGTTGGAAGCATTGCATGAATTAAAAGACAATCAAAGGAAATAAAAAGTAATAAAGCAATTATGACTAGAAAGCAACTGACATAACAAAGCATATGATCACACCTAAGCATCCTACTAAACATCATCCTTATTCATAATAACATATGAGCAAATACAAGCAACAAGGGAGTGTTCATGATATAATAATAGAGTTGGATAGAACACACTCCACATAATTACAAGGGAAAATAACACAAGTTGTGTTACAATAAGATGTGAACGTAAGTGATATGTCATGTTCCTAAATATCTATTCTACACAATGTGGTACCAATCATAATCCTAAGAAAGTAGTATAGGAGTACATGCTTAAGGTCACAAAAGTACAACACCTTATTGTTTACTAGAGGAGTGCTAGCAGTACACTCTCTAACACACTATTTTCGTCACTCACTTTTATTAGTTATAATTTATTAAAAATCACAAAATTAGGTGAGAATCATTAAATAAGGTGTAAGACTCGCCAAATTTTGTGTTTTTTAATAATTTCAACCACCGAGAGAATGTTTAAAAAAGTGTGATAGAGAGTATATTGCTAACATTTCTCTTGGTTACTATCAATTGAGCGCTATCTACTAGAATTATATTTTTTCGGTGATTAATTAGGAATGCTAGTCTTTCAAAATGCATCCAACTCACACCATGAGATCAACATAAGTAATTAGGGTTTTTCACACCAAGCAATCCCTCCCCCAAGGTTGAGCTTATGGCTTCCATTCCAAATTCACAAAATACTTTCGACCAAAATCTGAATGAATGATACATGTGTCATACATATAATGAACAAAAATGAAACACAAATAAAACAACGTAAATCAATGTCAATGCTTAAAGTGAAGAAAAATAGGTCAATTCAATGGGTCAACCCAACATGTTAACGTGACATGCCAATCCCAATCTATCATTGAACCTATTGAGTTTGGTGGGTTATGCAGGTTGGGTTATGAGATGTTGAGATTGAAAGTGCAATCCAACCCATTTGAGGGGGTTATGCTAGTCAATTTGTTGGGTTGAGCATTTTTTAACATCCCTAATATGACTTTAATAATGTGATATTGGGGTTGAGAATCGCGAAAAAATTGTACCAAAAAATAGTTGAGAGAAAATGAATTTCCTAAGATATGTTAAGCGTTATCCTAAAGGACTTATCCACAATATCTATAGAAGCCCCAAAATAGAATAGAACCGTCTCAATTTTATAACTAAGACTATAGAACTAGCAAGCACAAAAGTTCATAACCTAGAGTAGAGAGAGAAGACTGTTGTGTTTCTCGATGTGTCTTTCCCCTTCAGGAGAGAGTGTTATACATAGAAGTCTAGAGAAATTTCATGAATTAAAAGACAATCAAAGGAAATAAAAAGTAATAAAGCAATTATGACTAGAAAATAAAAACCATTAAAAATATTTTATGAATAATGAATTTTTGAAGATGCTAAAATCGTTACGCTTTTGTAGCCTCTTAATTTTCAAAAATAATTTTAAAAGGTATATTAATTAAAAATACATAAAAAAAAAACTACAAAAAGTTTGTGTATGTCACACGCATGGGGCAAATCGGTTGATTTGCACAACAACAGACTCACTTTGCCAATGTATATGTGTGCGAGTCTTTCCATTATTACTAGCCTCTTTGTGTGCCTATATATATCACAACTTGATATATAAATCATTCTCCAAAGACAAAACTAGCTGATGTGAGACTTCTTCTTTTGTAATACATATGCACAACAAAAACAATTGACAACCTCACCATATGATCCTACTAAACATCATCCTTATTCATAATAACATATGAGCAAATAATACAAGCAACAAGGGAGTATTCATGATATAATAACAAATTTGGATAGAACACACTCTACATAATTACAAGGGAAAATAATTCAGCAAGTTGTGTTACAATAAGATGTGAATGTAAGTGATATGTTATGTTCCTAAATACCTATTCTACACACATGTGGTACCAATCATAATCCCAAGAAAGTAGTAAAGGAGTACATGCTTAAGGTCACAAAAGTACAACACCTCATTGGTTATTAGAGGAGTGCTAGCAACACGCACACTCTCTAACACACTATTTTTGACACTCACTTTTGTTGGTTATAATTTATTAAAAATTATAAAATTAGGTGAGAGAATCATTAAATAGGTTATAAGACTCACCAAATTTTGTATTTTTTTAATAATTTCAACCAACGAGAGAGTGTTTAAAAAAGTGTGATAGAGAGTGTATTACTAATGTTTCTTAGTTACTATCAATTAAGCACTATCTACTAGAATTATATTTTTCGGTGATTAATTAGGAATGCTAGTCTTTCAAAATACATCCAATTGACACCATGAGATCAACATAAGTAATTAGAGTTTTTCACACCAAGCAATCCTTCCCCCAAGGTCGAGCTTATGGCTTCCATTGTCCAAATTCACAAAATAATTTCGACCAAAATCTAAATGAATGATACATGTCTCATACATATAATGAATAGAAATGTCCCCTTGGACTCCATTCAAAAACAAAAACGTGTGGCTACCATTCTCGCCTTAATAGGTTAGGTTCTACACAAATGAGATACCACCTAACTACCATCCTTGTCACCGAGAATTAGATCACCATCATAGTGATACCAAGTGACACCATACATTTAAAACATATAACAAATACAACTCATGTGAAATCCATGCCTTTGAATTACCTTTGTATATTTTCTAGTTCCCATGTCACTCTCCTAAGTTAACCTTTTAATTATTGATCTTTAATTTTAATGTTAATCCTTAAGTCACACAGGTCCATATTCTAACAAAATCATACTCACTACAAAAAAAAAATGTATTTAACAGAAGTAATTTAATGAAAATTATCATAACATCTAGAAATGTATGCAATTAGCAAGGATTTTCATAACCTTAGTAAAGTTCCAAAGGTTTTTGTTAGTGAAGTAGCCTCGTATAACTTAAGAGGGGGGGTGAATTAAGTTATCTAATTTTTCTTCTCTTTTTAAGTTTTTCCAACTTCTTTCTTATAAATTCAATATCACAAACAAATTGAATGTAATGATGCAAAAACTTCACAATCAAAATTAAAAGTATAGGGAAAGAGAATTGCAAACTTGATTTTATACTAGTTCGGCCAACCTTGCCTACATCTAGTCCTCAAGTCTCCCACTTGAGATTTTTCACTATGCTTGTAACCTTTACAAGACTCCAATTCTCCAACACTTAGGAATTCTCCTTTACAGATCAATAGATGAAATGAATGAAGTAGAACAACTCTCTTTGAAGAGTGGATTTTACACTTTGTTGATCTAGTAGAACTCTTTAGATAATATTTGCAAATGATTTTGGGCAAGTGATTGTAAAGATAATTTTTCATAATTGAGTTCGTAACCTTTTTCTGAAAAATTATTGGCATTTATAGATGTTTGTTTCATAGGTCATGACTTTTTATGAAGAGTTGTGACTTTCTAAAATTTTTCAGAAAATAGGCTCTGGTAATCAATTACAAGACTTGGTAATCGATTACAACGGTTTAAAGTTCAAAATGATTGAAACGTTGTAAAATTTAAATTCAAATTTCGAAGTTTATATCTTCTGGTAATCGATTACAGGGAATGGGTAATCGATTACCAGAGCACGTTTTAATAAGTCAATTTTGAACATATGAGTTTCCATCCTCTGTAATCGATTACATGTACTGGTAATCGATTACCAGACTATTAAAACTTAAGATTAGAAAAACTTCTATTTTCAAAAACTTATTTAAAAAATTATATCTGGGTTTTCTTTGAAATTCTTTATTTTAAATGGCCAAGAACTTTATGCAATATTTCTAAAGATTTCTTTTTTACATATTAAGCTAGGTTGACAAGACTTATCTAAAATATTTTGAGATTTTTGTTTCTTGATCACCTTGCTTTAACTTGACCTCTTGTTTTCTTTAACTTCTTTGGCATCATCAAAATCCTTTACATACGATCTTCCACATTCTCCCCCTTTTTGATGATGACAACATACTTTAGATAGAAAGAAACATAAAACAGTGTATATCGATCACTCCCCCTTAGTCTCCCCCTTAATAAATCATTGTTTGATGTAAATTTTATTCAAATGGACATTTGTAGTGATCAAATTAATTTGTTCAAATCAAAATATTCAATTTTTGATCAGCAATAAATTATCCATTTTTCTTCTTTCCTTTCCTCTCCCCCTTTGGCAACATCAAAAGGAATGAGACAATAAATAAAAAATAGAAAAAGATAAACAAACACCAGTCAGAACCAAAAGTCAAATATGTCCCTATAGCAAAATAATCAGAGTCAAACGTGCAGAATTATCCTAGAACATACTAATCAAAAAGTTCATAATTTAACTAACAAAGTCACAGTCAACTAGCTACTCGGAAGGGCGTCTAAGAGATTTTACTTCCTCCTCAAGACGAGTCATGCGAGTGTCGAGAGAATCAAAACGTTCACCAACATAGAACCGGAGATCTCTAATTTCATTGAGAACATCTGAGAGAAGTGCTGATGAAGGATCTTGAGGAGGTGGTGACGGAGTTCTATCATCAATGTCTACTGCTTGAAAATCCCGCTTACGGACCCAGGTGTTTTCTAGTGTTTTCTTGTACCCAAAAGAAGCAATTGCAGATGCCCCAATCTCAAAGAACCTCTTAACTGGAACCCATGTTTCATGTTCCAAAGGAACATTAAAATGTTCCAAAATAGTAGTTACAAAATGTGGGTATGGAAGAGAAGCATTAACCCGCAAGGCCTTCTTCATTTGACTCCTAATCAGATGAGCCCAGCTAAATTCCCGGCCAGTGATTAGAGCCCATATCAAAATTAAGTCCTCCTCTGAAGCCTGTGCAAGATTAGTCGTGCGGGGAAGCAGTACCCGAAAAATTATGTAATGCATGATTCTATAATCAAATTTTATTGATCTAGCCAATAATCTTCCAGTCATGTCAGCATTATCCACACAAATCATACTTCGGGCATTGGGATGGAAATATTCTGGTTTCCATGTATCCGGAATGGTTCCCTCAAACAGAGTACCCTGATCTTTTAATTTTGATAAATCACAGAACAGAGACTGATTTATCACTATTGGAATTTTTTTAACTTCACTGTGAAGGACTCCATCCCTGATTTCCAAATTACTGTAAAAGGCCCTGACTAATTCTGGATAAACAGGGTTTTTCATAGCCATAAAATCCACTAACCCAAAATTCTTAAAAATCGTATAACACTCAAATGATTCATCCTAAAAAAAATCAATACTGATATATTTGGGATCAACAATATTTCTTTCAAAAAATAACTGGTAGTACCTATCTCGTTGTTCGTCTGTGGAGAACAGAGCGAGAGCACGACCAGTGTATGGAATGGGATTCGTAGGAGTAGGGGCGTCGTCGGAGGGAGGCTGTTGGCGGCGCCTTGCGGTGGTTGAACGTGACGAAGAACCCTTATGACGCTTTGATGAATCTGCCATTTGAGTGATTGTTTTGAAAAATACAATCGGTAGAATTGAAGAGAATTGAAAATGAAGAAGAAAGGAACAAACAGGACTTGATTTCGTTAAGATTTGAGAAAGATATGAAGATTTGAAATTGTTAGGGCGCGGAGGGTTTTGGGGATTTTTCGAGAGGAAGAAGACGAACTGCACGAATATAAGTGCAGATACGTCGTGTAATCGATTACATGCATATGGTAATCGATTACACGTTTCCAGATTTGTGCATTTTCGCTACTCGTAATTGATTACAATTCATGGTAATCGATTACCTTTACCCAGAAAGTGAAACACGCTCTGGTAATCGATTACACAAATTGGTAATCGATTACATGTGTGCTAGAACAAGCAAATACGCTCTGGTAATCGATTACTTGACCCTATAATCGATTACAATTGTTCAAATTTTCAAAACATTTATATATTCCCTCTGGTAATCGATTACCTTACCCTGTAATCGATTACAATTCTTAAAATTGTAACTTTTTCCTATAGAATCAAAAAGTAATGTGAGAATAGTCTAGAAACCCCAATTCTTGTCTAATTGAAAAGAAGTTTTCTTTTGGTAAGGGCTTTGTGAATATATCAGCTAATTGATTCTTTGTTTCAACAAATTCTAGAACACAATCTCCTTTTTGAACATGATCTCTAAGAAAATGATGTCTTATCTCAATATGCTTTGTTCTAGAATGAAGAACTGGATTTTTAGAGAGATTGATAGCACTAGTATTATCACACTTAATTGGAATATGATCTAATGATAAACCATAATCAGATAGTTGTTGTTTCATCCATAGTATTTGTGCACAACAACTTCCAGCAGCAATATATTCTGCTTCAGCAGTAGATAACGCAACACTATTTTTCTTTTTACTATGCCATGATACTAAAGCGGATCCAATAAAATGGCATGTACCACTAGTACTCTTTCTATCAGTTTTACACCCAGCAAAATCAGAATCGGAGTAGCCTACTAGATTGAAAGGCATGTTTTTAGGATACCATAGACCTAGATTTGTGGTTCTTAACAAATATCTCATAATTCTTTTAACAGCACTCAAATGAGATTCTTTAGGGTTAGATTGGTATCTAGCACAAAAACAAACATTGAACATAATATCAGGTCTACTTGCAGATAAATATAAGAGAGATCCAATCATACCTCTATATTTCTTTACATCTATGGATTTTCCCACTTCATCTTTGTCAAGGTAGCAAGTAGTGCTCATTGGTGTTGCCATTGATTTAGCATTCTCCATTCCAAACCTATTGAGCAATTCTTTACAGTATTTGCTTTGATTAATAAAAATTCCATTTTTGGTTTGCCTTATTTGTAGTCCAAGGAAAAAATTTAGTTCTCCCATCATGGACATTTCAAATTCACTTTGCATATCATTTGAAAATTCCTTGCACAAGTAGTCATTAGTAGCTCCAAAAATAATATCATCAACATAGATTTGGACTAAAAGGATGTCATTCATTTTTCTTTTGATAAAGAGAGTAGTATCAACTTTTCCCCTTGTAAATTCTTTTTCCAAAAGAAATTTACTAAGTCTTTCATACCATGCCCTAGGAGCTTGTTTTAATCCATAAAGAGCCTTTTTCAATTTAAAGACATGGTTTGGAAATTCTGAGTTCTCAAAACCGGGGGGTTGTTCTACATAAACTTCTTCTTGAATAAAACCATTTAGAAAAGCACTTTTAACATCCATTTGG
The DNA here is from genome assembly GCF_000230855.2 of Cajanus cajan. Lineage (NCBI taxonomy): Eukaryota > Viridiplantae > Streptophyta > Magnoliopsida > Fabales > Fabaceae > Cajanus > Cajanus cajan. The sequence continues at coordinate 17,671,453 of NC_138518.1, read as the reverse complement.
TATAATTTGAAGTCCATTATTGATGCATAGGCAAGTAACATCCTAATGGCTTCTAGTCTTGCTACTGGTGCATATGTTTCTTCATAATCTATACCTTCTTCTTGATTATAACCTTTAGCAACTAATCTAGCTTTATTTCTAATGACTAAACCATGTTCATCAAGTTTGTTTCTAAAAATCCATTTTGTTCCTATAATGGGATGATTAGTGGGTCTATTTACCAAATCTCATACTTGATTTCTCTCAAATTGATTTAATTCTTCTTGCATAGCATTAATCCAATGTTCATCATTTAAAGCTTCATCAATATTTTTAACTTCTATTTCAGAAACAAAAGACATATTGTTGCATGCTTCTTTTAGAGAGTTTCTAGTAATTACCCCTTTTGTTATATCTCCAATGATATTTTCAAGAGGATGATTTCTTGAGATTCTCCACTCTCTTTGAGGATTGATGTTTGTTTGACCTTCTTGGATTGTTGAATCCTCTTTTTCTTTATCTTTGTCATCCTTGTGAGTTTGCTCATTAATATGAGTATCTTCAAAACTTTCTACAATTTCATCAATAACATCTCTTCTTGGACAAACAAGGTTAGTTTCATCAAATACAACATGTATTGGTTCCTCAATAGTCATAGTTCTTTTGTTGTATATTCTAAATGATTTACTATTTAGAGAGTATCCAAGAAATATCCCCTCATCAGATTTAGCATCAAATTTTCCTAAGTTATCTTTTCCATTATTAAGTACAAAACATTTGCATCCAAAAATGTGAAGATGTGAAATATTAGGTTTTCTTCCATTAAATAACTCATAAGGAGTTTTCTTAAGAATAGGTCTAATCAATGCTCTATTCATAGTATAGCATGCAGTGTTGACAGCTTCTGCCCAAAAATATTTGGGGAGTTTTGAATCATTAAGCATTGTTCTTGCTAATTCTTCTAATGATCTATTCTTTCTTTCTACTACTCCATTTTCTTGTGGAGTTCCAGGTGCAGAAAAATTATGTTCAATTCCATTTTCTTCACAAAATAAATCAAAATCTTTATTTTCAAACTCTTTTCCATGATCACTTCTAATGGAGACAATCTTAAGGTTTTTCTTATTTTGAATTAGTCTAGCAAATTTTCTAAAGACACCAAATGTATCACTTTTATTAGCAAGAAATAAGGTCCAAGTGTACCTAGAGAAATCATCTACTAAGACAAGACCATAGTAACTTACACCAAAGCTCATAGTTCTAGAAGGTCCAAACAAGTCCATATGCAAGAGTTCTAAGGGTCTTGTGGTTGTAACTATATTCTTTAGTTTGAAAGATACTTTCACTTGTTTCCCTTTTTGGCATGCATCACATAATTTATTTTTCTCAAATTTAATTTTTGGTAATCCTATTACTGAATCTTTAGAGATTAATTTATTTAAGTGTTCCATGTTTATGTGAGCAATTCTTTTATGCCATAACCAAGATTCATCATTTTTACTTATGAGGCATTGAGAATGTTTAGGATTATTTTCTATTTTAATTTTATATACATTGTTAATTCTAAATCCCACTATCTTGACTTGTTTATCATTTTTGTGTTCAATTAGACATTTTTGTGAATCAAAGGATACTGAAAAACCTTTATCACAAAGTTGGCTAACACTTAATAGGCTATGTTTAAGACCATCTACAAGTAAAACATTTTCTATGGAGGTTGAGAAATTTGTACCAATTTTTCCAATGACAAGTATTTTTCCTCTGTTGTTGTCTCCATAGGTTACATGTCCACTTCTCTTAGGAGTGAAGTCAATAAATTTTGAAGCATCTCCTGTCATGTGCTTAGAACATCCACTATCAATGTACCAAGTTTGGTTGCTGGAATCCTTCAAGAGAAAGAAAGGGTTGATTTAGGTACCCAAGTTTTCTTTGGGTCCTTAATGTTAGTATTAACAAAAGAACCTTTTGGAATCCACACCAAATTCTTGAGATTGTTAAAATTCTTTCTAATATAGCAATTTGAAGAATTATGACCTTGCTTCCCACAATAAAAACATGTTATTGAAGGAAAACTAGTAACTTGTGTGGGAACAAAGAGATTTTTGTTCTTCTTTTGTTGTTTTTGAGGATTATATCCTAATCCCGTCTTATCAAACATACATTTTTGCTTTCCTAATATTATATCTAAATTATTTCTTCCATTTGTAAATTTTGCAAGAGTGTTTCTTAAATTACTAATTTCTTCCTTAAATTTATTGCAAGTTAAACATGGATGATTTGCTTTATTAGTATCTAACTTAGTTTTAATTTCATGTTTTTCATTTTTAGAATTAATCATCTTAATTTCAGTTTTGAGATTATCTAATTCATTATTTAATTTTGAAATCTCATTTTCTAATTTTGAAATTGTTTTCTTATAAGATGATACTAATTTAGCAAGTTTAAATGATTCTTTATGTAAATCATTGAATGCATCTTGAAGTTCATCAAATGAGATTGAGATTTCATTGTTAGAAGATGTTACCTCTTCTTCGCTTTCGTATTCATTGGCCATAAGTCCCAAATTTACAACTTCATTTTCAGAGTCACTTGTAGAATCTGTGTCATTTTCTTCCCAAGTGATATAGGCTTTCTTCCCCTTCTTTTCTTTGAAACTTTTCTTATTAGATTTTTCCATCCTTCTTTTATAGATTGGACATTCTAATATCAAATGTCCTGGTTGATTACATTCATAGCATTTTAGGGTTGAAGAAGAGTCTTCTCCTTTTCTCTTATTGTTGAAGTTGAATCTTTTTCGGTTTCCTTTGTTTCTAAGGAATTTGTTGAATCTCTTTATAAAGAGACTGAAATCCTCATCATCCTCTAAACCATCTTCCTCAATATTTTCTTCTTTCTCATCTTCTTGTTGAATAGATGATGATGTTTTGAGTGCTATCCCTTTCTTTCTTTTATCACTTTCCTCATTTTGATTCAGTCTCATTAATTCCATTTCATGTTCTTGGAGTTTTCCGAACAATGAGGCAAAGAGGCATGGTTGTCAGATCTTTTGATTCAGCAATTGCAGTCACTTTCGGTTGTCATTCCCTACTCAAATATCTCAAAACTTTGTTAACAAGATCTTCATTAGGAAACACTTTTCCTAGAGATGCAAGATGATTAATTATATGTGTAAATCTCTTTTGCGTGTCTTGTATGCTTTCATTTGATTCATTCTAAATAATTCATATTCATGAGTGAGAGTGTTTATCCTAGATCTTTTCACATCATTAGTGCCTTCATGTGTTACTTCAAGTGTATCCCACATTTCTTTAGCACTCTTACAATTTGAAATTCTAAAATATTCATCAATTCCTAAAGCAGAAGTGATTATATTTTTGGCTTTTAAGTTATATTGAACCTTTCTTCTATCATCTTCACTCCATTGATCTTTGGGCAAATTTTTTATTTCATGACCAACTACAATAGTGGGAATGAAAGGACCAATTTCAATAGCATCCCATATGTTTAAGTCTATGGCTTCTATAAAACTTTGCATCCTAGATTTCCAATAATGATACCCTACCCCATTGAATATAGGAGGTCTATTAATAGAGTTTCCTTCAGGAAATAACAAATTTGATGAGGCCATTTCAAATCTTGAAGCTTTTAAGCCTTATATAAGAAACCTGCTCTTGATACCACTTGTTAGTCAAGTAGCCTCGTATAACTTAAGAGGGGGGTGAATTAAGTTATCTAATTTTTCTTCTCTTTTTAAGTTTTTCTAACTTCTTTCTTATAAATTCAATATCATAAACAAATTGAATGTAATGATGCAAAAACTTCACAATCAAAATTAAAAGTATAGGGAAAGAGAATTGCAAACTTGATTTTATACTGGTTCGGTCAACCTTGCCTACATCCAGTCCTCAAGTCTCCCACTTGAGATTTTTCACTATGCTTGTAACCTTTACAAGACTCCAATTCTCCAACACTTAGGAATTCTCCTTTACAGATCAATAGATGAAATGAATGAAGTAGAACAACTCTCTTTGAAGAGTGGATTTTACACTTTGTTGATCTAGTAGAACTCTTTAGATAATATTTGCAAATGATTTTGGCCAAGTGATTGTAAAGATATTTTTTCACAATTGAGTTCGTAACCTTTTTCTGAAAAATTATTGGCATTTATAGATGTTTGTTTCATAGGTCATGACTTTTTATGAAGAGTTGTGACTTTCTAAAATTTTTCAGAAAATAGGCTCTGGTAATCGATTACAAGACTTGGTAATCGATTACAACGGTTTAAAGTTCAAAATGATTGAAACGTTGTAAAATTTAAATTCAAATTTTGAAGTTTATATCTTCTGGTAATCGATTACAGGGAATGGGTAATCGATTACCAGAGCACGTTTTAATAAGTCAATTTTGAACATATGAGTTTCCATCCTCTGTAATCGATTACATGTACTGGTAATCGATTACCAGACTATTAAAACTTAAGATTAGAAAAACTTCTATTTTCAAAAACTTATTTAAAAAATTATATCTGGGTTTTCTTTGAAATTCTTTATTTTAAATGGCCAAGAACTTTATGCAATATTTCTAAAGATTTCTTTTTACATATTAAGCTAGGTTGACAAGACTTATCTAAAATATTTTGAGATTTTTGTTTCTTGATCACCTTGCTTTAACTTGACCTCTTGTTTTCTTTAATTTCTTTGGCATCATCAAAATCCTTTACATACGATCTTCCACAGTTTTTACTAAAACCCCATGTAGTTATCCGCAGTTTAGTATAAACCTCTATTAACATTTTTTTATTTTTTTTTATTTTAAATTAATTATTATTTCAACAATATTTTGATTCCCAGATTTTCTTTTCATTTCCCACCTTTTGTGTTTCCTAATCCATAACACACACATGACATACGCTTTTCTGCTCTCTGCTCCTTGGTCTTCGCTCCCCATTGTTAACTCTCCAGTCATCACATTTTTCCTTTTCGCTCTCCACAGGTAAGTTTGTGTTGAACCCACAATGTCTACTAGACTGATATAGTTGGAAGAAATTATTGTGCTTTAGTTGTGTTAAGGTTGATATGGAAGAAATTATTGATTCAATTGTGTATATTGCTGGTTGAAGAGAAAATTTATATTTTAACTATTTAAACATTTAATTTTCCTATTTTTAAGTTTAGTCATATTTTGGAAGCAATGGTTATATCATGATATTGTATTATTTAGGTAAAACTTTTAGGCGATATATAGTTATGATAATTCATTCCAATCAATTCTTTATTAACCATTTGATTATCAAGTGTAATTATAGATGATTATTCACATATATCTTTTTTAATTTAACAAAATATCAAAATGAATAAGGTCATTAATGTTGACTTAGTTCTATATGTTCTAGTATCACATTGAATAATAAAGGACAAATAAAATCGTTATCGATCTTTTTGTACATATTTGACTAATTTAATTAAATTTATGTTTTAATACATTTCACTATACTAAAATCACAATTGGATGAACAAAATAGAATAATGATTGAATAAAATAAAAAAAATATATTAAAAAAAAGATTTGAAGAATAAGGTAGAAGATTATCTGAGTTAATTGTAATTTTTTTTTTCAAAACTATCAAAGTCAATAATTACCTTCTAACTTATTTATATGCTCAATAATTTATCAATAGTGTTAAAAAGTGAGATAAATTTTTAATATTTAATATTTTAATTTTATACTTTTAATTATGATTTATATTTATATTGTAGGTTTCTGATCAAGGATGTGTAATGCAACAAATTCTCAATATGAAGAGGGATTGGGTGATAGCTCAAAAGTATATTAATTAATTTTATTTGATTTTTACTTCATTTTCATTATATTGATAAAACTTTGTCCTAGTTTATTATGTTGAGGAACATATATATGTTATCTTTCCATTTTTCATCTTGTTTTAAAAGTGACTTCATGGGGTTACTCTTTTGTTACTATTTTGCTAGTTTATGTTAATTTCATACTTTATATTTTGTAGACTCAGTACATTATGGTAGACTTATAAATTTTGTGTGTGTGTATGTGCGTGTGTGAGAGAGAGAGAAGTGAGAGGGAGAGAGAATGATCCATTTATTTTAAAAGTAAGTATACTTAGACTTCGTGTGTATGTGTTGGAGAGAGAGGAGGGATCTGATGCACTTATTCTAAAAGTAAGTCTACTTAGACTTATTCCACTCAGTAACTCATGTTTTACATAAAATTTCAACAATTCAACCATTGAATTTAAGGTAATTAATGCATAGATCAAGTCTGCAAATTTTTGAAAAAATTGAAAATTATTTGATACTATGTTTCATTAATTCAAATTGACAGATGATCATAAAAATATTTTATACATTGAGTTGAATTAATGAAATAGAGTATTAAATAGTTTTCAACTTTTTACAAATTTTGCATTAATTTATACATTAAAAAATTTTAATTCAACGGTTAGATCGTTAAAATTTGATATAAAACACGAGTTATTGAGTAGACTATGTCTAAGTAAACTTACTTTTAGAGTAAATGGATCCCCTCCTCTCTCTATCTCTCTCTCTCTCTCTCTCTCTCTCTCTCTATATATATATATATATATATATATATATATATATATATATATATATATGTTGCATCAATAATGTACTTAAAAAAAACATACCTTACTATAGTAATAACAATAGGCAGAATCTAAATATCGAAGTCAAAAAAGATTAGGTTCAAGCAATTACCAACATAATCGTGATTTTCAGCAATTTGAAGGGATACAAATTTAACTTGAGAAAAGATAGAAATAATAATTAAAATAAAAAATAGAAGGATTGGGATTTACATATTAAAAACTTTAGGATTGTGACTTATTGTCCTTGATCCCCAAGATGAATTTCATGGATTATAAAAAAATGTTTTCAATTGTACTTTTAAAATTGTTGACAACCTTTATGGTTCTAGAAAGTCAACAATTTTTATCTAAAGAAAAATCCAAATTGATTATAAGACTTTTATTCTAAAAACAAAGCATATGCACACAGAAGCGAATTAATAAATTAATTCAATTAAGATTAAGAAAACATCTTGATCATGTCAATTCTTAAAATTCAATATTTTAGATATCTATTAACTAAAAGAGTTTGATCATGCGCTTCTAATTAACTAAGATAAGAAATAAAATACTAAAATAATACAACAATAAACAATTTATGAATTCATCATTAAGAGTTCACAAGGAACAATTACATCACAATCCTAGAATAAGAAAAAGAAAATATAAAACTAAATGATTACAACATGGTTTTGACATCCATATTTATAATAAAAAAATTAGGGTGGAATTTTAAACACAAATGTCCATCTCATTAAGAACGGTCATGCTCAATAACCTGGGCATGCTTTATTAAAAAAGGTAACATGACCATAACCCTTAAACTTCATAGCATGATGATGCTTTATTAGTTGTATGGGTGTGCTTGTCGTTTAGGGGTGCTTTAAGGGAAGGACAGGCATGCATTTGGATGTGTTTCCACCTGAAGTACAGTTGTGCATCAGGCAACCATGACTGTGCATGGTTTCAAAGTTCATAATGGGTCCATTTTATTTCTTGAATGTATAGATTTTATATCTTTAAATATTTTTCCTATTTATTACACATTATTAATAAGAAAAGTGAATTTTTCCTAAAAACTTTATATTAAAGTAGAACAAAACAATCATGAACATGTTATTATGTAACATTTTGAGAAAATTATTTGTCTATGGAGCACAATCGACACTTTTAATCAAGTTTTAACCTTGGATAAATTTAAAATTAACTGTTATTAAATTTATTAATTTTTTTAGTGACTATTAGTTAACCTTATCTATTGTTTGGAGTCCCATCACGAGCATGCTCCCTACAAGGGCAGAAAGTTGCAATGTCATGCTTACTAAAGCACCCTCATGTTGCTACTAATGGTAAGTGTACGGGTAGGGATGTTTAGCCACCTTCTTATCGGTCGCCGAAAGGCAGGTGGCCGATCGCCAATCGGTTACCTGGTTCGGCTCATCTCTATTAGTTATCATTGATAAACCATCAAAGGTTAATTAACTGATTAAGAAGTATTACCTAGCACGGTAAGGCTTTACAGGGCCCATAAGGTCCAGGGCCCACGAATGTCAGTATAAATAGCTCAGGTCAAAAGGTAACGTCACTGTTCATTAATTACCCTAGATTTCTGTGCCCGTGCTGACTTGAGCGTTGGAGTGCCTTTTGCAGGTACAAACCCTTTCACTCATATCGGATTGGAGCGTTCGTTCGGCCTTCAGAACTCAGGAAGACTATTGGTGTATCCTTATACAGGTATATTTGGCGCCCACCGTGGGGCCGAACGAAGTTGGTTGGAAGTTTGTTGAGAAGAACGATGTCGATAACTAGGAGAACAAACACGCAAGATCGTCCCATTGAGGAGCATGTGGAAGTGGTGGATGAAACCGATCTCTCTGAAACAGTGCGTTTGCTGAAACAAGAAATGGAATTAATGAAACAACAAAGAGAGAAGGATGCAAGAGAGCTTTCAGCCTTGAGGGCTGAGAATGAAGCATTGAAAAATCAGGATACAACATGGAAACCTACTTATGTTACTAAAACACAAACTCAAGGATCGTACCAGTCTCACGCGGTACATACGTCGACTCCTCATGCTTCGGCAGTAGCCCCTGAGAAGTTTCCTTCAGCTTTACCCACTGTGGGTCGTCCTGCAGATATGACCACTGTCGGATCACACCGGCACCCTTTTACCCTTTCCATTATGCAACTCCCTTTAATGGATAATTGGAAGGCTTTGCCCATTGACAAATATGATGGTACTACTGATCCTGATGAGCATTTAGATGTTTTTCTTACACAGGTAACCTTGAGTACAACAGATGATGCTGCGTTGTGTAGGATTTTTCCCACGTCTCTTAAGGGCAGAGCTCTCAATTGGTTCACTCGTCTCCCACCCAATTCCATTGACTCGTTCAACACATTGTCTTCACAATTTACTATTCAATTTGCGACAAGTCGCCCTCATAGTCTAACATTTTTGTCTCTGGTTGGTATCAGGCAGGATAAGAAGGAGTCTCTTCGAACATTTATGGATCGGTTTAATAAGGCTGCGTTGGAAATTCGAGATCTTAATCCTGCTGTTGCATTGCATCATCTCACAACCGCATTAAAACCAGGACCGTTCGTTAATAGTATCTGTAAAAAACCTCCTTTGGACATGGATGATTTAAGAAGAAGGGCTGATAAATATATGCAGATGGAGGAATTGGCAGAATATCGTAGTCAGGCCCGAGCTGGATCTTCTGGCAAGGTAGACAAGCAGATAGAACAACCATACAGGGGGCGAGGGAAGGAGATATCTCTTCGGGATCGGCCTAGTCGGGGTCCAAAATACACCCAATACACTCCACTTAACACTAGTCGTTCGGTAGTACTTGAACAAGCTTTGGCTTCCGAAGTGTTAATAATTCCGAAGAGAGCATCCACTCCACCACGGGCCGATACTAGTAAATCTTGCCGATATCATCGTAATCGGGGACATTCAACTGATGAATGTGCGGCCCTTAGAGACAAAATTGAAGATTTGATTAAGCAGGGTAAGTTGCATAACTTTGTGGACAGGTCAGGTTCGTCCCAAACTCGCACATATCAACCCAAATATCAAGATCGGTACAGGCAAGATCGTTCCGGTAGAACCTCTGATAGAGCTCGGCGTGAAAGAAGTAGATCATGCGAACGAAAAGATGACTCGTCACCTTCGCATAGGAGAGTCATTAATACTATTGCAGGGGGATCTGCAGGTGGAGGCACAACTTCTTCGGCTCGGAAGAGGCATCTTCGAGCCATCCGATCGGTGAATTCCATTCATGGACAGCCTTCTGGCGGTTACCAACAATAACATTCACCGATGCTGACTTCAAAGGCATTGATCCAGAGCAGGACGATCCGATGGTTATTAGTGTAGAAATACACAATTGCATCGTCAAGAAAACATTGATCGACCAGGGCAGTTCGGCGGATATATTATATTGGAACACATTCAAGCAGTTGGGTATTTCTGAAAAAGAATTGCTCCCTTATGATGATCCGTTGGTCGGCTTTGCAGGAGAAAGAGTCAGTACCAGGGGATATATAAAACTTTTCACACGATTTTGTTTTGATGAAAAGGAAAGTAGAGAGGTTCAAGTGAAGTATATTGTGGTCGATGCTAACACTTCGTATAATATTCTCCTCGGTAGACCATCTTTAAATGCATTAGGGGCCATTGTCTCAACGCCACATTTGGCAATGAAGTTTCCGTCTGACAAAGGAAATGTAATTACAATTCATGTCGATCAAAAGGCTGCTAGGGAGTGTTATTATGCTAGTCTACGTGTCGAACAGATGGAAGAAAGGAAATCGAAATCAAAAAGAGCACACGACGTGAATGTTTCGGCATTAGTAGAGCAGCATGTATGGGATCTTGATCCAAGAATGAACAACGAAGAGCGTGTGGAGCCAGTAGAGTCAAAAGTACATTTTCAGATAGGTGCATATCCTGACCAGGTTACGTACATCGGTGCCGATATGAATGAGGAACACTGTTCGGCCCTATGTAGGGTTATAATGGAAAATAAAGATCTTTTCGCATGGACGCCTTCCGACATGCCTGGAGTGGATCCCAAGGTCATGTGTCATAAGTTATCCATCTGTGCCGAGGCTAAACCAATTGCGCAACGTAAAAGGAAGATGGGGACAGAAAGAAAGCTTGCAGTTGAAATGGAGGTTGCTAAGTTACTTGATGCCGGATTTATTCGGGAAGTCCACTACACTACTTGGTTGGCGAATGTGGTGATGGTAAAAAAGTCGAATGGGAAGTGGAGAATGTGCACTGATTACACAAGTCTCAATAAGGCATGTCCTAAGGATGCCTATCCGCTCCCAAACATAGATCGATTAGTTGATGGCGCCTCGGGTCATGGAATTTTAACTTTTCTTGATGCTTATTCGGGGTATAACCAAATCCCCATGCATACCCGAGATGAAGAAAAAACAGCTTTCATCACTGATTCGGCCAATTACTGTTATCAAGTAATGCCTTTTGGGTTGAAAAACGCAGGGGCAACATATCAGAGATTGATGAACAAAGTTTTTCAGCACCAGATAGGTAGGAACATGGAGGTGTACGTAGATGATATGGTTGTTAAATCCATAAATGTCGATCGGCATGTGCTAGACTTATCAGAGGCATTCCAGCAGTTACGCAAGTATGATATGAGACTCAACCCGGAGAAGTGCGTGTTTGGAGTGTCTGGGGGAAAGTTCCTCGGCTTTATGCTGTCGGCAAGGGGTATTGAAGCTAATCCCGACAAATGTATGGCAATCATCAACATGATAAGTCCTCAAAGCCTCAAACAGGTCCAGCAGTTAACAGGTCGGCTTACAGCGTTGTCACGATTCCTCCCTTGTTTGGCCGAAATAACCAAACCTATTGTGGCATTACTGAGAAAATCAAAAAAGTTCGAATGGTCTGACGAATGTGAAGAGGCCTTTCGAACTTTAAAGGAGCGTCTCGGTTCGCCGCCTATACTGTCAAAACCCGACTTGCAGTTACCGATTGTGGTCTACTTGTGTGTTTCTAATGATGCAATAAGTACCGTTCTAGTTCAAGAAAAAGATGGACAACAACCTATTTATTTTATTAGCCGAATGCTACAAGAAGCTGAAACGAGGTACCAACTTTTGGAAAAGGTGGCACTAGGCCTTGTCCATACCGCTCGGCGTCTCCGACAGTATTTTCAGAGTCACCACGTTGTTGTTCGAACCAGTTGTCCGATATCTAAGGTATTGCGCAAACCAGAATTGGCAGGAAGAATGATGGCTTGGTCGATTGAATTATCAGAGTTTGACATTGTATTTGAGCCTCGAGGGCCGATCAAGTCTCAATATTTGGCAGATTTTGTCAATGAATTACAGCCAAAGGGCTGTTTTGAGAATGATTTATGGACGATGCATGTGGATGGTTCTTCTAATAACCAAGGCAGTGGAGCTGGTATAATTTTAGAAGGACCTACAGGATTAGTTCTTGAACAGTCGTTACGATTTGCGTTTAAAGCCTCAAATAACCAAGCTGAATATGAAGCACTGCTGGCAGGGTTAAGGTTGGCCCGAGAAATTGGGGTTAGCCGGTTGGAATGCTGGACAGATTCAAAAGTTGTAGCCAAGCAAGTGAATAATAATTTTCAAGTAAAAGATGCAAACTTATTGAAATATTATCACTTGTTTCAAAGAATGCGTGACACATTTGAAGAAGTTCAAGTAAAGCACACGCCCAGAGAGCGTAACGGAAGAGCAGATCAGCTGGCTCGGTTGGCAAGTAGCACGCGAAAACCCGGCCAGCTGAGAACCACGCTACACTTAGATCTTGAAGCTCCAAGTATGGTCACTGCCGAATGATTGGCAACCGAGAGGTCCAGTCAGACCTGGATTACTGATATGGTAGATTATCTTCAACATGGAAGAGTGCCGACTGACTCATTGGCTGCTAGAAAGCCTCGGACTCAGGCTGCTAGGTATACCATGGTGGGTGGAGAGCTATACAGAAGAGGATTCTCGGTCCCATTGTTGAAGTGTGTTGAGGCCGAACAGGCTGATTATATTTTAAGAGAAATCCATGAAGGCATATGCGGTTTTCACTCGGGAGGAAGAACTTTGGCTGCCAAGGTGCTTCGCGCTGGATACTATTGGCCTACTCTCCGGAATGATTGTTTGAAGTTTGTCAAACATTGCACATCTTGCCAACAACATGGAAACCTCATTCATGCTTCGGCTGAAGAACTTCACGGCATAAGCTCACCGTGGCCATTCGCGATGTGGGGTATGGACATTCTAGGTCCCTTCCCGATCGCCAAAGGACAGTGCAAGTTTCTATTGGTAGCTGTGGATTATTTCACAAAATGGGTCGAGGCCGAGCCACTTGCCAGTATCACAGCTGCCAATGTTCAAAAATTTTTATGGAAAAATATCATTACTCGCTTCGGCATCCCATATGCACTTGTTACTGATAATGGTTTACAGTTCACCGATCAGAAACTTAATCGGTTCATCCAGGATCTCGGTATCAAGCACAGGTTTACTTCGGTTGAACACCCGCAAGCTAATGGGCAGGCCGAAGCAGCAAACAAAGTAATACTTGGTGAACTGAAGAAACGGTTGGGGGATGCTAAGGGAGCTTGGGCGGAAGAGTTGTTGGAGGTTCTATGGGCTTACCGGTGCACGCCCCAGTCCACGACTAAAGAAACACCATTTCGGCTAACATACGGTACCGACGCCATGATACCTGTGGAGGTCGGAGAACCATCTTTTCGAAGAATACATTTTGATGAAAATACCAATGATATGTCTCTCCGAGCGGAAGTGGATATGGTGAACGAGGCTCGTCTCAGAGCAGAAATCACAGCTGAAGCTTGCAAACAGAGGATGGCTCGTAGATTTAATTCTAATCTTATCAGAAGAAGTTTTAAAGAAGGCGATCTGGTATGGAGAGCACAAGGATCGGCGAGGCGTAATCCGAAAGAAGGAAAGTTGGCTGCTAATTGGGATGGCCCATTTCGGGTCCGGCATAGCTTGGAAAACGGTGCATATAAATTGGAAGAACTTTCGGGCAAGATCATTCCGACAACTTGGAACGCATCTCATTTAAAGACATATTATAGCTAGTATATGTTGTAACAAGATCTTGTGTAAATAGATGGTGTACTCTTTTCCTTGATCGGTCTTTTCTCCCCTTATAAAAAAGTGAAAAGGGGTTTTGGCCGATGAGGTTTTTAATGAGGCACCTGTTAATGAAATCTATTCAGTTCTTCCATTCTCATGGCTCAATTTTTGATTCTTCGCTACTCAATCAACAACAGGCTTCCCTCCCGAGTTGTTCAACTCGGCCAAGGATGTGCCTTAAAAACTATCGTAACAGGCTTCCCTCCCGAGTTGTTCAACTCGGCCAAGGACGTGCCTTAAAAACTATCGTAACAGGCTTCCCTCCCGAGTTGTTCAACTTGGCCAAGGATGCGCCTTAAAAAGTCTTGAAACAGACTTCCCTCCCGAGTTGTTCAACTCGGCCAAGGATGCGCCTTAAAAAACTATCGTAACAGGCTTCCCTCCCGAGTTGTTCAACTTGGCCAAGGATGCGCCTTAAAAAGTCTTGAAACAGGTTTCCCTCCCGAGTTGTTCAACTCGGCCAAGGATGTGCCTTGAAAAGTCTTGCAACAGGCTTCCCTCCCGAGTCATTCAATTCGGCCAAGGATGTGCCCTAAAAAATATATATATTGTAACACGCTTTCCCCACAAAGTACAAACCGAAGCATATCAGTTCAGTTTTATCAAAAGAACATGTACAGGCCGAAGCGTATCAGTTCGGTTTTATCAAAAAAGGTATACAAACCGAAGCATATCAGTTCGGTTTTATTCAAAAAAAAGTGTTACCTGCCGAAGCTTATCAGTTCGGTTTGACCAAAAATGAGTTTCAAACCGAAACAAATCAGTTCGGTTTTATCAAAAAAGTTGTACAAACCGAAGCATATCAGTTCGGTTTTATTCAAAAAAGTGTTACCAGCCGAAGCTTATCAGTTCGGTTTGACCAAAAATGAGTTCTAAACCGAAACAAATCAGTTCGGTTTTATCAAAAAAGGTGTACAAACCGAAGCATATCAGTTCGGTTTTATTCAAAAAAGTGTTACCAGCCGAAGCTTATCAGTTCGGTTTGACCAAAAATGAGTTCCAAACTGAAGCATATCAGTTCGGTTTTATCAAAAACACACGCCGAATCAAGTCAGTTCAGGTTTTATTTAAAGAACATATTTCTGGTATATATCTCTTTGGTTTTATTAAAGCGAAATTCGAAACAAACTCGTTCAGTTTTATGTACGCACACAAATGGTTACCCATTCGGTTCTAGATACGAATGCAAGTGGTAAATCTATTCGGCTTTGTGTAAGAATTCAAGAAGTGTATCTTTTTAGTATTTGTTAATAATTAGCGAATAATAATTCAAGGCAAACTGCTTAAGAAAAACGATTTCATTCAAAAGAAGAAGGCTCTATCGGCCTTCAAATTATAAATAAAGCATTTCTATTACAAAAGAAAAATAATTACTCTTCCGGCGTTCGGGTGGACTCAACTCCCATAACGGTATCGGGATTTCCCTCGGTATCGTTAGTAGGGACAGGATTCTCCTCATCCAGTGTATCTTCCTCGGAGCTCTCGACACCATCTTCCACTTGGGGGGCAGTGTTAGGATTATCATCATCCAATTCGGCTCCTTCAGGCATGTCAAACTCAAAACCTTCTTCAAATTGACCGAAATGCTTAGCCTGACGAATGGCCTGTTTGAATCCAGCCTCATGTTGAGCAATGATTTTTTCTTTAGCTTGCTCTTTGAGGGTGTCATATGCAGCCTCAGCCTCCTCCAATCGGCGATGCCCCTCATTAGTTATTTTTTGAAGTTCCATACGAAGGGTATCATTGTCACGCCAAACAGCATCTAACTCGGCAGCAAGATCCCTATTCTTGGCAGTCACCACTTCTTTGAATGAAATTGCTTCGGCTGCAGTTTTTTCGGCCTCCTCAAGATTTTGTTTCAAAGTTTGGACCTCGCCGAGAGGTTCCATGGCGAGGTGATGAGCCAGAGCTAAAGAGCGTGTCTGTACCTCGCAAAATAATCTCCACTTTGTTCTCACATCCAAAGATGATAAAAATTCTTGCCCAGATGGAGAGACAAGATCAGACCGAATCACCGATTCGGAGGGAGTATCCTCGCTCAGAAATGACCGAGACATCAATGGAGGAGGCACCACAATAATGGTTCGGTTCGGAGAAGACTCAGGCATTGATTTAGTCTTCTTGGATCGCTCCGGGTGAACGTCAGAACCCTTCCTTTTCTTGTGTTCTCGGGCGACTTCCTTCCCCTTTTTGCCCTTCTTTTTGCGTTCCGAAGGAGGGGGCAATCGGTTATCAGTGTTGGGACGGGGGGAAGATGCAACAGCCGAAGTGCCGATTTCCCCCGACTGCCGAGCCTCCTTCACTCTTGCAGCAAGAAGATGTCGAATATTCAGGTCATCAGCACCACTCGTAGCCATGATTCCTGCAAGAAAAGTTAAGTAAACATCAATAGGAATTATGATGATAAAGGTGAGAGGATAGACAGCATACCAATTAGGTCGGCCCACCAACAAGGAGACACTATCAAATTGATAAGCGATCTAGTTGGCAAACGCCGAGGAAGGCGCATTAATAATTTTAAGTCTATTCGTTCTTCGGCTGTCAGCATCTTTTTCGGCACTACATCGTATGGCCGAGGGGTACGGGTCCAGTATAAAGGGAATAGGCTCTTCCCATCATCATCAAAAAAGAAGCGTCGCCCGTTCGGCCGTATGGTCACTCAGAAAAATCCGGCCTTGAAATTCTTATACGATGAAGTAAAACTATCCAACAAAATCCGATCACTTACTCGGCTTAGGGAGTGCCATTTCGCCAAAATAGTCGGTCGGGACGAATAGAAGTATAGAAAAAGAAGTGGAGAAGGTTTAATATGGAGACATTTGCACAGGTGTTTGAAGCCCTGTAGTTGCGCCCAACTGTTAGGATGCAATTGAGTAGGGGCCACGTTCAACACTCTCAGCACTCCTATAGTAAACTCGTCAAATGGCAATTTGACTTTGAGATCCCGAAGAAGACAGTCATATATGTAGAATGATTCCATCTTTCCACCACTTTGATCAAGGCAGACCATGTCAGGGTTTGGAAAGGCATTATTTCGGCATGACCGAATCCCAATCGGATAGGGATTTTCGTTGGTATCAAAGTTCAAACAGTTTGTGTAATCTAGAAGATTAGTAATCATCTGCGTATCTTGATACCGAGAATAATAAGAAGTGACTTCCCCGTTCACCCATTCGTATCCAGGCACATCGGAGGGGCCGTATCGTTGACGGGTTGCTACCCGAGTTGTTTTTTCTTCGACTTCTTCACTTCCACTAGTAGAAGTCCCTTCTGAAGAATCGTTGCCTTCATCTAGTATTTCGGCATCAATAGGGGACTGAGTCAATTTGGAGTGGCTTGATCTACTGGACAAGGACCCCTCGGAGGACGATGACCGAGAGCTGTCAGCCGAGGAACTTGAAGTATCAACCATGGTAATAAAAACTTACCAATCTCTTCACAAAAGCACGAGGGACAATCGGATCGACTCCTAAGCGCTCGGGTTAGCACAACTCGGATTAGAATAATGCGTGCGAATGGCCCTACAGTTTAACCTATTTATAGATTTGAAGGAAAGCGGGAAATTTTAAAAGTGTTGAAAACTTATAACTGTTTGATTTCCGAGATCCAACGGTTATAAATGCGCGCCTCTTCATCTTACCCTAACCGCCATCTCCATTTTACCCTTAAAGAAAAATCCGTTTTCCTTCAAGGCTGGGGGGCAGTGTACGGGTAGGGATGTTTAGCCACCTCCTTATCGGTCGCCGAAAGGCCGAATCAGGTGGCCGATCGCCAATCGGTTACCTGGTTCGGCTCATCTCTATTAGTTATCATTAATAAACCATCAAAGGTTAATTAACTGATTAAGAAGTATTACCTAGCACGGTAAGGCTTTACAGGGCCCATAAGGTCCAGGGCCCATGAATGTCAGTATAAATAGCTCAGGTCAAAAGGTAACGTCACTGTTCATTAATTACCCTAGATTTCTGTGCCCGTGCTGACTTGAGCGTTGGAGTGCCTTTTGCAGGTACAAACCCTTTCAGTCATATCGGATTGGAGCGTTCGTTCGGCCTTCAGAACTCAGGAAGACTATTGGTGTATCCTTATACAGGTACAGTAAGTATATGGGCTCAAGCTTGTGGGCTAACCCGTGAAGCCCGTGATTTACATGGTTAACGAGTTTATTTTTTTAAAAATTACATGAAATTAAGTTCAACCTCCGAAGTTCATGAATTTTGCGAGCTTTATCTGCGAATCTCACGGGCTATCTTGTTTAAGAGAGGTATTTTTTCTTCTTCTAGATTTATGAGATATTTTAAATAATGAGTAATTTTAGATTTTGTTTATAAATAAGTATAAATAATAAATATTGAATTTAGTATGTTTTATAACTAAAATATATTATATTTTTGCTGCCTTAATATGTTTTATATTTTTTATGTATAAATATATTTTAAATTAAATGTACAAGTTTTATATGTTAATATTTTAATGTTTTAGTTTAAATGTGTAAATCTTTGTATATTAAGACTTTTATGATTTTTTTATTTTAGATTATTTGATGCTTATATTTTTATATAATTTTTTATGCATTTCTCCCTTACATATTCTTTGCATAAAAAAAGGGAAGGAAAATTTTTAAAATTTTTTTTTATTAAACTTGCGGGTTTGGCCGTTTAATTGCGGACTTTCCGTTATGGATACATTCTTTAAAAAAAATTATTTATTTCATGGTTCAAACTTATCTCACTCATTAAAAATGTTAATTTCATGGGTCAAACCTTAACTAGACTTGAACTAACATATATACACCTGGCTATTGCAAAATTGTGTTTTATTGAGCACAACGTCCTAATTTTGAAATGTGAAATTTTAAACCTAGCATGGGTGTATTCTACACGGCACGGTCGTGCTCCCTCCTCAAGCACTACATAATGAATTTTCAATAACTTCAAAAATCAAGCACAGCCATTAACGTCTATCTTAATGTCAACAGAGCATCACCATGCTTAATCCAAGTACAATCGTGTTCAACTATTTGTTGGGGAGTTTTTAACATCGGGGAGCACTCTACACAATGGGTAGTGAGTAAGTCACACAAGTGAGTTTGACACTAGGCATAGCAACGAGGCGGGGCGGGGGCGGGTTTTACGTTCCCCACCCCCGTCCCCGCAAATTTAAACCGCCCCCACCCCCGCCCCCGATACCTTCCCGTGATAAAATCTGGGTCCCTATCCCCACCCCCGGCAGGGTTCGGGTTTCCCCGCCCCGCCCCCGCCCCCGCTCCTATTTTGTTTCTTCTTTTTTCTTTTAAATAAATATGAACAATTTTAAAAAAAAATAAAAGAAAAGTAAAATAATATAAATTTTTACATATAAATATTTATAATTTTGGTTTATATATATATATATATATAAATAATTTTTAATTATATTATTAAGCAGGGTGGGGGCGGGGGCAGGTATGGGGGCGGGGGCGGGGTGGGTATTAACATCCCCGTCCTCGCCCCCGCCCCCGATTTTATCAATTGGGGAAAACCCGAACCCGATAAACAC
Organism: Cajanus cajan; assembly: GCF_000230855.2. NCBI lineage: Eukaryota > Viridiplantae > Streptophyta > Magnoliopsida > Fabales > Fabaceae > Cajanus > Cajanus cajan. Next base: position 17,652,144 of record NC_138518.1, on the reverse strand, counting down.
GGGTTTTTCCCATCCAAATCGGGGCGGGTTCGGGCGAGTACCCACGGGGGCGGGTTAGATTGCCATGCCTACTTGACACCACAACATAACCTAAAACCTTAAGGCATTAGGTAAGTAGGTCTTTCTCACTTATATATTACTGATCAACATGCTCAACTCTAACCAATATGGGACTTCGCTTCACACTTGAATTCCAACACTCCCCCTCAAGTGTGAATCCCTTCCACATGGTCACGCTCCCCCTCAAGCGAAAGCTTTTTCTTTCGTCCATGAGTATTCAATGGTGGCCTTACTTGCACTATCGTTGCACTTCAATGACACACGTCCTCCACACCTCTAGGGAGACTTTCAATACAAGGAATGATCCTACTCTTGGATCTCTTGCCAATTCCATTCAGGATCCCGCTCTTGGATCCAGCCAATACTCGTGTGAGCCGATCACCATTCATTTGGTTGAACCATTGGCTTTGATACCAATGTTGGGGAGTTTTTAACATCGGGGAGCACTCCACACAATGGGTAGTGAGTAAGTCATACAAGTGAGCTTGACACCACAACATAACCTAAAACCTTAAGGCATTAATTAGGTAGGTGGGTCTTTCTCACTTATATATTACTCAACATGCTCAACTCTAATTAATGTGGGACTTCGCTTCACACTTGAATTCCAACACTATTTTGGTACATACCTATCACTCCTAGGCTTGTGCATGGTTTAGCTTTTTTTTTATTTTTAAATTTGCACTGAATCGAATTGCACCTTTTTATTGAAATTGAATCAGAATATCAATCATTTGAACCATTTTTATAAACCAATTTAGAATAAACTTCTTTAATAAATAGGTTAGAATTGGCTTAAAACTGGTTTAAGAACCAAACTAGTTTTGAACCAGTTTTATGAACAAAACCAATTTTAAATCAATTTAAAAAACATTTTTTTTTAAATTGTGAATCAACTTAGTTTTGTATAATTTTAAACCAAGAATTACATTTTGTTTATAATATTCTATAGTTAATTTTGCTATTGTATAAACCAAATGAATCAAAGTCATGTAAATATTCGTTTACACTTCACCAATTCATCCATAAAAAGAACAAAGCTTGAAACTAATTACAGCTAAAACTAACTTATAGGTGTTGGTCATAACAACTTATTTTTGCATGCATTGAACATACACCTCTACCACGGTACCTTGCAAATGATCCATAATTAAAGAGGAAAAAATATATTTCATAGAGAAGGATCTGATTTAGAAAAAGTACACCCATTTTGGCCATTTTGTCTGATATCTTCTGAATTGACAATGTGTTTGATTAATGTAAAAAAAAATTAATAAATAAATAAAAAGTCATTATTCAAGGTAAAATTATAATGTAGTATAAAAAGAGATTACAACAACAATAAAAAATGATGTTGATATTTTAATTCAATTTAACATGTATAACTATATAATATACGTATTTGATGTAGAAAAACGAAGGCAAAGTTAAAGGGAAAAAAGCGACTCATGTTGGTACATATTATAATCATAAATAACTCCAAGCGTGTGGTTCAGCAGTAAGGGTTGATCCACGCTTAAGCAAGGTCAGAAGTTCGAATCTTGCCTTGTGTATGCAACTGCGTTAAATCTTGGGGCCAGCTGATGGAATCATGCTTAGGAAGGCAAGAGGTGACAACCTAAAAGATCCAAGAGGAGTGGGCTAGGCATGGAGGTTTGGGCCAGTCAAGGCCCAATGGGCCCGATGGGCTTTGAAGGCCCAAGTCAAGCTTCACATGGGCCTATCTTGTTATGAACATTCTTCTCATGTTTTGTTAGTATAGTTTGAATGTATTTTGGACCACATAGAGTAGTATTTTGGGCTTTAGGATTATTGGGCCTAGTTTTGGGCTTCATAGGCCTTTGGGCTTTTGGTACCCAATATTGGGCTCATTTTCATTCTTGTAATTTTTCCTTTCCATTGTATTTGATTGGCCATTGTATTTATAGGCCATTAGAATAGGATTGTACAAGAATTACTTAAATAGGCCATTTAGTCTAAAATTAGGTTTAATTTGGAAGTCATTTAAGTTACATTTGAGTCACATGTTTAACACCATTGGTGGCTGAACATGTGCCACTCAAATTAACCCTAAATGACTCTTAAATCAAACCTAGATGCACCTTGGTACCTAAACTTTCGGCCAAGCACATGGGAGCCAAAATTTGAATTCAAATTTCAAGTTTGAATTCAAATTTTGGACGCCACATGTAGGCTTTGAATTAGGCGCCCAAAGTGTGCATTTCCGGATACTTACTTAAGTGATGCTTCTCCTTATTGTAATCACTTTTGATATATTGAATTTTTTGAACCATTATTCAGCTAAATTCTTCAAGAGTCACCGTGAGAGAGAGTGCCTTCAAAACCCTAGAAAGTCACCTAGTTTCCTACCTTTTGAAGTGAGCAATCTCTTGTTGCTTAAGCTTGGATGCTTCCATCCTTAGTGTAAGCTATCTCAATCCGAAAATATCCTCCATTCAAGTTTTCTTCAATTCGATTTTACATCTCCAAAGAAGAGGTCCAAGCATAGGCGAATCCAAGGGGGAAAACATCTTTCACTCCTCCTAGTTTCTCCATCAATTTTGGTATCAAGAGCAAGGTTTCTTCATTGGAGATAAGTGTCTTGAGTTTTGACCGTTTGTTTTGTGTTCTTGTGTTCTTGTTGTCACATTTTGAGTCTCTCCTTGGATCTATAACTTTTGAAATTAAATTTGTTCCGTAGATCCAATTAATTGATTGCATTTTGATTTTCAATCCGCAATCAATGAAACTAGGATTCAACTTGTGCTATTGTGTTGTTTTTACTTGAGTCTTCTCCATTTCTTAGCATGTGTCTGTGATTGGACTTCATTACATTGCATTAGTTTTATTTTTGAATCCTTTGTTTTGTCTTAGAAAGTTATGTGTAGTTCTTTGTATGTTAAAAATTCCTAGACTAGCTTGTTTAACCTATTTTCTTTTGTGTTGTGTTTGTCTACTATTGGTCACGGTTTTTGCTTATAATCTTTGTGCCTACCTATATGTGCTTTTGTTTTACATATTTGAGTTCATGTTCATCATTAGATCATTGATGAATTCTTAGTGTTAGGTTTCCTTTGTGTACTTAAGTTTTCAATTCACTTTCCATAATTCTCTTGAATCAACTTTGTGTAACTTGAAAATTTTAAGTGAATCATCTTACTTCTAGTGCACTATTTGTTTTGGATTCAAATTTTAAAAGTTTGGTGGCTGGAAAATAGAGAAAATACAGAGCATTATCATTCAAAATTGTTATAAAAAAAAAAAGAACAAAAGAATCCAACCAAAAGCTTAAAACTAGTGCACTAGTTCATCAATTCTCACTTGAAACTTTTCATTCTAGTAGATCCAGTTTCTATACTTTGGAATTGTGAAAAATTTGAAATCAAAAGGCAAGTATCTTCTCTGGAATATACATTTGAATTCAGAAAAAAGAAAAGAATTAAAAAAAAAAATATATATATATATATATATATATATATATATAAGTATGAGCAAGTAAAAGCCGAGAAGAGCAACTTAAAGAAAATACACTTGATTCCACAAATTTTCTTGGACTACTAGTTTGTTTCTACTTGTTCAATCACTTCCAAATTTCTTTTGTTTTGTTAATCTACTCTAATGCCTATCTAGGAACCTTCCTAATTGTGTGCTAGCTTTCTTTGAAGTCTTATTTTCCAGCTTTCATTTTTGGCTATCTTTGAGTCTTGTCTTAAACACTTTATTCTTCAATTTTTGGTATAAGCTTGTTAAATTGTGCTTTTGTTTCTTGTCTTGTTTTCTTTGACTAAAAACTCTGTGCTGGAAGTAGCCTCAAATCCTTGTTTAAGGACCAAATATTGACTCAACAAAAAGTAGGAAAAGAATTGGTCATAAAAGACTTTGAAATTTGACCTAATTTAGTGACCAAAATTTCCTAAACCTACATTCACAAGAGTGATCTTTCCATTAACCTTGTGAGCAGCCTACATTCATCACTTTGTTGTGTTATTTGTGCAGGGTCCAGGAGCAACCAAAATCAAGGATTAGTGGCGGATTGGAACACTTAAACAAGTGTTAAAAAAATTGGACAGCAAATCCGTCACTAATTGGTCACTAAAGCCGCCACAAATTTGTTTCTAGTGTAGTTTAAATTTTTGCAATTTCTCTTGTATTTTTACTCAATTTGTAAAGCTTGGAGGGAGTATTAAGAAGCTGGTCAGGTATATCTAACCCTTGGTAGCTCACTCACGTGTAGTACTAGTGAAAGTGGCTTGGAAATTTCATATGTTTCAAGCTTCCACTTAGGGCAAAACGACTAGTTGCTTAATCTTGCTTCCTTTGAGTTGTTTGATCTTTAAATTGTTTACTTTACTATCCTAATTCGACTAGCATTGTGTACAATTACTTGTTCACGTTTAGTTAACATTCAAAAAAAAACAATTGTGAAAAGAATTCAACATAAAAATCTTTGTGAAAATTTTTGTGGAATTAAAATACCACAAGGGAGTTTAGTGATTTTCACTTGAAAAGGCTTGGTTATTAAGTGGCTCTTAGTAGCTCACCTCCCTTGATAGTTCAATTTGTACACTTAGACTTCCAAGTGCTATTTTGTTCCTAGAAAAGACCAAAAATATTTTTATCTCTTTTGCATAGCATATAAACTTCTTATTGCTTAATTATGAGTCATATTTCTCAAAGTGATAGTGACATTGAATCTCCTAAAAGTTTTAATCAAATTGTTAAGGAGGTTGAGGCACTAAAACTATGGAGACAACAAGAGGTACTTCAAAAAGAAAGAGAAAAGATTGAAAGAGAAGTATAACTTGTTGCTCTTGAGGAAGAGATAAACAAAATTAAGCAACAAGAAGCAAAACTTTTAGAAAAACTTAAAAAAAGAAAAAGTCAAAAGAGTTCCACTAAGAGTTCCAATGGCTCCACAAGCCAAGAGGATGTGGGTAGTTTGAATGTAGATGAATATTACCAACCCATACCTAGAAGAGTCATTAAGGAACCCAAAATTAGGGAATCAAGGGTTGATCTCCCTTACTTTCATGGAAAAGAAGATGTTGATGCCTACTTGGACTGGGAAATGAAAGTGGAGCAAATATTCACTTGTCATCATGTAAGTGAGGAAAGAAAAGTTCCTTTAGCCACCTTAGCTTTCCAAGGACAAGCTATGTATTGGTGGACAGCCTTGGTTAGAGAAAGGCGACTTCATAATGACCCTCATATTGCTTATTGGAATGAATTAAGGAGTGCTATGAGAAGAAGACACATACCTTCTTATTATAGTAGGGAGCTTATGGATAAGTTCCAAAGACTCCAACAAAAGAACATGAGTGTGGAGGAGTATAGACAAAAGATGGAGTTGTATCTAATGAGGGCTGGAATAAGGGAGGAAGAAAGATTAACAATTACAAGATTCTTGAGTGGTCTCAACTTTGATATAAGAGATAGAGTTGAATTACTCCCTTATAGGGACCTTGATGACTTGGTCCAACTTTGTATAAGGGTTGAGCAACAATTTCTTAGAAAATCTTTTAAGAATACCAACTCTAAATCTTATAACAAGGAAGAACACAAGAGGGAGGGAAGTTCATTTAAAAATTTTGCTAAAGAAAACCCCTCTAAAACTCAAGAACTTGACAAAGATGAGGAAAAGAAAAAGGTCACCTCACACACTAGTTCGAAGACGAGTGAGATCAAATGTTTTAAGTGTCTAGGAAGAGGCCACATTGCCTCTCAATGCCCCACCAAAAAGACCATGATCTTAAGGGGTAAAGACATTTATAGTGAAAAGTCTTCATCATCTTCCTCTTCTAGTGAGAGTGAAGATCAAACTAGTGATCATAAAACAGAAAAGCTATATCCTGTTGATGGTGATCTTCTTATGGTCAAAAGGCTTCTTGGAAGCCAACCTTGTCCCACTTCACTATCATAAAGAGAGAACATCTTTCACACAAGATGTTTAGTTGCTAAAAGAACTTGTTCTCTCATTGTTGATAGTGGATCATGCTCTAATTATTGTAGTACAAGGTTGGTTAACAAGTTAGCCCTTACCACTATTCCTCACCCTCAACCTTATAAACTTCATTGGCTCAATGAAGGTGAGGAATTGGAGGTAAATCAACAAGTGAAGGTCAAGTTTCCTATAGGGAATTATAAAGATAAAGTTTTATGTGATGTGATCCCTATGGAAGCTTGTCATATTTTTCTAGGTAGGCCATGGCAATTTGACAAACACACTATACATGATGGCCTCACTAACAAAAAATAACCTTCACTCATAAAAATAAGGAAATTGTTTTTAATCCTTTAACACCACCCCAAGTGTTTGAGGATCAAAAACAAATGAAAAGAAAAAGAAATAAAGAAAGAAAAGAAAATAAATTACTAGGGAAGAGTGTGAATGAAGGGGACTCCACTAAAGCATTTGTGACCAAGGAGAGTTATTTTATTACCAAACAAGCCTTGAAAAGAACTCTCTTTATTCATAAAAGTCTTGACTCTTATCCTAATACTGCCACTAATCTTAAAGTTGAGAATGAGAAACAAAATAAATTTCAAGTAAAGAATTTTCAACTTCGAGATATAGTGAAGAAGAAGTGGACTATTTCTAGTTTTACTCCTTATACTACTTCCTTGGAGGTGCACAAGGGAGGAAGTATTTCTGTGGTCTTAATAAAGCACCCAATTTTTGGTTTACATTGTTTGGTGGATACAACTTTTAATAATCTATATTTTATGTTTGCTCTTATGGGAAGATGTTACTCTTTTGAACTTAATATAATTCCTTCCCTACAAGACAAATCTAGCTTATATGATTATAAGTATCCAATAAACAATCAAATCCAAAATTGTTTAGGACGCTTTCTAGTAATCTTTTCTTTATATTCTAGGACAAGCCTAGGTTACCATTTAGGGTACTTTAGGCAAGATGTTTTAGTTTTTAAGAATCACTCTTTTCATTGTATTAACCATAGTGTCATTACATTTTTAGGATTTCATTCTAGGTTATACTTAGAAGAGGATCCTATTTTTACTTTTAGGGAGTCTAATTTTGATAGTTTATTTTTCTTTCTTAGGCTAGATAGAAGGACTCCTCTTAGGATCCATAATCCATTTTCTTATCATGAAAATTTTACCTCTTATACTTGGCATGTTGTGTATGTAGGTGATAATTTTTATTCCATACATCCTTGAGATTTGAGGACAAATCCTTTTCAAGAGGGAGAGGATGATGGAATCATGCTTAGGAAGGTAAGAGGTGACAACCTAAAAGATCCAAGAGGAGTGGGCTAGGCATGGAGGTTTGGGCCAGTCAAGGCCCAATGGGCCCGATGGGCTTTGAAGGCCCAAGTCAAGCTTCACATGGGCCTATCTTGTTATGAACATTCTTCTCATGTTTTGTTAGTATAGTTTGAATGTATTTTGGACCACATAGAGTAGCATTTTGGGCTTTAGGATTATTGGGCCTAGTTTTGGGCTTCATGGGCCTTTGGGCTTTTGATACCCAATATTGGGCTCATTTTTATTCTTGTAATTTTTCCTTTCCTTTGTATTTAATTGGTCATTGTATTTAGGCCATTAGAATAGGATTGTACAAAAATTACTTAAATAGGCCATTTAGACTAAAATTAGGTTTAATTTGGAAGTCATTTAAGTTACATTTGAGTCACATGTTTAACACCATTGGTGGCTGAACATGTGCCACTCAAATTAACCCTAAATGACTCTCAAATCAAACCTAGATGGACCTTGGTACCTAAACTTTCGGCCAAGTACATGGGAGCCAAAATTTGAATTCAATTTTCAAGTTTGAATTCAAATTTTGGGCGCCACATGTAGGCTTTGAATTAGGCGCCCAAAGTGTGCATTTCCGGATGCCTACTTAAGTGATGCTTCTCCTTATTGTAATCACTTTTGATATATTGAATTTTCTGAACCATTATTCAGCTAAATTCTTCAAGAGTCACCGTGAGAGAGTGCCTTCAAAACCCTAGAAACTCACCTAGTTTCCTACCTTTTGAAGTGAGCAATCTCTTGTTGCTTAAACTTGGATGCTTCCATCCTTAGTTTAAGCTATCTCAATCCAAAAATATCCTCCATTCAAGTGTTCTTCAATTCGGTTTTACATCTCCAAAGAAGAGGTCCAAGCATAGGTGAATCCAAGGGGAAGAACATCTTTCACTCCTCCTAGTTTCTCCATCACCAGCTATCCCACCCTTTGAGGTGCCTCCCACGTAACGAGGAGTTTAGTCACTGCTATCGGCCTTGGATATTCCGGGAACGAACCAAAGAAAAATATTATAATCATAAATGGTTGAAAGTGTGTCTAATCTTGGTAGTTAGTCGAACCTTTCAAAAAAAAATATGTTTGGTTTTCAAAATTTATTTTAAAAGATAAATTCAATTCAATTTTTTTTAAAATTGGTTCTGATTTTTTAAAACAATTCAATTCAATTTTAAATATGGTTCAATTTTTAAAATTTTTTTCGCACCCCTAATTACTCCTATAAAATATAGAGTGCATATCTTATGGATACAACTCCAAACAAAGTTGTGGATGCACTCAAGAATATTTCTTGAGAAGGTAGCAAAAGTAGATGCCAAAAACTCAAGTAGTACAAGACTCTTTAGGACTACTTGATCCTAGGATAAAATATTAATCCCGTTTAGGCAACCAGGATCAAATTAATGCTCCCATTTATGATTTTGTACCAACATTCATTTAAGTTTAATTATATGGTGAAAAATTTTCCAAATTAAATGTTTGTGACTCTAATGTCTCCTAGTTAGGAGAATGGTGGGTTCTGAATATATTAGTTAGTTCTTTCTGCGCAGTTTATTATTAAGGGCCCCTATCTTTGCCTTTTTTCCTCGTTTTAAGGTCTACGATGGCTCTTAATCATGCCGAATCATTGGTCAAAAGCTCTTTAAGAGCAAAATGGCACATACAGAGTATATAACTTTGGCTTGGTTAAGCCAACGCTGTAGTTTTGACATTTTACAACGTGCATGGGTCATGCGTGCGAAACATCGTACACCAAGTACGTTATCTCGGTCTTCCCATTATTCATGACTTGTCTCTAGTTTTTAAACCTTTGGAAAAAACCACAAGTGGAAACACATGGTACAACGCAATAAAGATATCACGGTAGATAGATGCACTTTTTTTACTAAGCCCTTTACCTCTTCTTTTTTTAATGATTAAAATTAGCATATATCTTGATTAAATTTATGTATATCCATAAACTCAACTATTACCGATCATTTGAATTAATTAGTACGAGATTATTCTAATTTAATCAACGGTATCAGATATAAATCTTAACATGTAATTATGTTAAATATTATGAGAAAGATACTTGTCATTTATAATGATCCTATCTGCCCGCTATAGAATTTAAATGTTTTTTTAAACACTAAACATTAGTATTTAGTCTGAACATTTTACAATTTATTATATATAACTAAAATTTATCATAAATTATATAAATAAATAATATATTTAAATATATAAATACAACTTTAGTAATGTTTTTAAAATTTTTGTCATTAATATAAAAAAAAAATGTTCCTAAAAGTCTTTTATAACTCAAGCGTTATCTTATATTTGATAAAATACTACAAAAGCATATTAATAGCAATATTTTTCTGACGTTGCTAGAAGTGCATGTTATTGTAAGTACTTTTTTATTATACATCGTAATGTTTAAAATGATAGTTGTGTTGTGAAAATAAAATTAAAAATACATATAATTAAATGAATTTGTTAACTTATATTTATTTGTGTTTTTTTTAGTTAGAGTAAGTTAACCAGGTATGTGGTAAGTATATTAAAAAAAGTTCAATATAATTTGTCAATAAATTCCTTCCAAAATAAAATAAAATGGATATATGTTATTTACTAGCGTATACTTGCTTATTTTTCTTTTCTAAGTATGTGATAAATTTAGTGGGTGTGATATCATAATTATTTAATAACAAAACTCATCAAAAATTTATGGTTTTCAATTAATCATAAATAGAGTTTCCGATCATGTTAGAAATTCACTAAAGTAGCTAAAAGACAAAAGTATCCAAGAAGTTGAGATGGATTCATGACACTTTGACATAATGGTGAAAGCATATATCTGTGTAACCAAAGATGAAACGAGGGTTACCTACAACGACAAAGCGTGCCAGCCATTTCGGGACCAGGGAATCCCATCAAACTTAATATTTTTATGGTGCTTAAATGGAATGCTATCAATAAGAGAAGATTTTGGCACCAAATAATGAAATTTGTCAACAAGGTGGACTCAAGTATGGTTCTTTTTTCTCCCCTTGAAAAATTTTCTAGTTGAACACAAACACATACCCTTGTCTCAATAAGGGTGGTGACCAATGACCATCATTTTATAATGACAATCCCTCCATGCTTTCATAGCTTTCAACTAAAGTTCTTTCCACCCAATCATTTGTCACCCCTCTCAAAGGACACCTTGCTTTTATTTAAATGTCTCAATGAACTGGCAGCATCTTTGCTTCAACCTTAAGCTCCTTTTTTAAGCTTTTATGTCACACTTGTTAAGTGATAGTGTACTATCTTAATTTGGCAAAGGTGAAGGTTCATTCCAAAATGGGAAGACAGCCTTGTTGTGATAAGGTTGGTTTGAAGAGAGGTCCATGGACTATTGAGGAAGATCACAAGCTTATAAATTTCATCCTCAATAATGGTATTCACTGCTGGAGAACAGTTCCCAAGCTAGCAGGTATATATTATTTTGTGAAAAATTTTGTTCACATATCGACATCTTAATAGATACAAGTTTTGAAGCATTGTTAAAAGTTTCTTTATCAAAAATAAAGAGTAATTTTTAGTAGAGAAATTCTCACAAGTCTTTTTGAACTTGTATTCAAACAAGTTTGTTGCCTTAAAGTGTGTATTTATTTGAATTGGTGCATTTTTTTGGCATGCTGGTGAAGGCTTGCTAAGATGTGGAAAGAGCTGCAGATTGAGATGGATTAATTATCTGAGGCCAGACCTCAAGAGAGGTGGATTTACTGAAAAGGAAGAGGATCAAATTATACAACTACATTCATGTCTAGGTAACAGGTACATATACTACATGCTTCTAAATTTTTTTTGTTCCAAATAAAATGGAATGTCTTTTGGATATTGTGCATGTGAAGAAGCATTTGAAATCAAGGTTTTAAATTGCAATAGCAGTTATGATCACAGTTTTGTTATGATCCTTGACATTGCGGAAAATTGCAGACAAATACGACAGTCTAAAAACCAAGTTTAGAAACTTGTGTGAAATGATCTAAGGGGGGTACTGTGGTTTTAAAAGGATATCAATGATGGATACTAATCTGTTCTAACACAATGAAGCACATTTTCAGGTGGTCTAAGATTGCTTCACATTTTCCAGGGAGGACAGACAATGAAATCAAGAACCATTGGAACACAAAAATCAAGAAGAGGTTGAAGTTCCTTGGTGTGGACCCTATGACACTGAAGCCAATTGAGCAAAAGGAACAATCTGGTGATGACAAAAACATGACAGACCAACAGCAAAAAAACACTTCAAAAGGGTCTGAGCAAGGTGTGGAGAACATGTCCTTGGACATGACAAAAACAGAAGGGAAAATGGAAGAGAACAAGGTGATGACTTGGGATGATACCACAGATTTTTCAAACTATGAGATGTTATGCTCACAATTGGACTTGGGATCATGGATGAGCCAAGAAACCAAAACCAGCACTACTAGTTCTTACTGTAGTTCCTCTTTCTCATTGGATGATTCTGGCAACCTTTCTATGGATGAATCCTCTTACCTTCAGGAAAATTCCTTACAACAATGGGTTGATGGCTTCGATTCAATTCTACCATGGGATAGCTTCAACCCTCTTGAGAAAGATTTTCTCTTTTTGGATAATAGGCAATAAGCATAACCATTTCTTAAAACTGCCCCATTTTTACAATCTCTCATGCAATAAAATGTTACAAAGTATGTTGTGAAGAAGATTGCCACTTTCATCACTTCATCTTCTATCCCTCCCCCCCCCAAAAGCTTTTGTTAATGTGATTCCGTATTGTTGAATTTGAATTTGATATTGCTATTACTTGTTCCTTCACCACAGCTACACCCCCACATCTGCCACATTTTTCTTATTTTTATTTGGAGAAAACTTAATATATAGTAATGTTGTTCCATCAAAATTAGAGTTTTACCAATAATATATATTTACAACACAACACAAGCAATGTTTATACTATCTGTCTATGTTTTATCCTCTTTCAAACAATTTTATTCACTCTCGAATATTAAATATGTGAACCTGAGAATGTGGGGCTGAAAAATGCAGAGTTGATAAGATCATCACTTTTTTCTTGTCTCCTCTGTAACTGACGGTTTTATTAAAGTCGTCACACACATCATGGTGTTGTCCAAGGTTTTCCTTGCTTGGTCCCTTTCTGCTGCTTGTTATGATCAATAATTTTGTGTTGTTCTTCCTTTGGCTCCTTTTGGGTGGAGAAAGTAGGTATCTTTATGCTTTTAAATCTCCTTAATCAAAATTCTGTTGGGATAAAGTTGATGAACAATGCAACTTTATAATATATACTTACCGAAGCTTACTCTATGGAATATATGTCACCTTTAATAATTAAGATTTGAATTTAAATTATAAATTTGGTTAGAATGCATTAAGGTCATCCCCAGCTGTGTTGCTAAAATGGGTTATTTCTATTAATCATCCTATCTTATTGAGCATGCGTGTAACTTTGGGCTAGTTTGTATAAAATTTAAAAGACAAATCTAAAAAAAAATGTTTTTAAAAATATAATTCTTTAAGTAGTAGATAAAAGTTATTTATTAAAAAAAACAATTTAGACAAACATATCAAAAAATTAATAATAATAATAATAATAATAGTAATTGTTTATTTTATTAGAAATACTTTTTTAGAGAAAAAAGTTTAAACAAACAAGTCCTTAGTGTGGGTATTGAATAACAAATAATAATAAAGAAAAAAAGGTTTATATAATAAATAAATAGTTAATTTTGATGAAATGTAAGAATCTGAAATAACTTGTGAGACATTTAGTATAGTTTTTAAAGTTACTAAATTGAAGAGAAAATTTACAATTTTTTTAAAAGGAGTATAATGACAGACCCATTTATGATCTTTAAAAGTGAGATGTCAAATACCATAAGGAATTTTTATTTTTTCATATAATTATAAATTATTATATAATTTTTATAATAATTACTTTAAAAACATTTAAAATGATTTTTTAATATTTTTAATCAATGAAAAAGAAAAAAAAAAAAACATAAGAAAAAAGAAAAACTAGTTACCTCTAGAGTATAATGTTCTTATAGCATTTGTAAGGACAAAAGGAGATACTTGCTTTGGACATTTAAAAAATTTAAAAAAATTCATCTGAAAAATTAGTTTTTAATTTTTGTCAATCAATCAGTGCGTTTGTTTATCTTCTTATAAATATGTTATATTAAATGTTTATAATAAATAACTCTTTGATTATTGGGAATGGTAGAGGGTAGTGCTAAGTACTAAAACATTATTGATTTGGAAGAAACCTCTAGAGATAAATCTTCCTTTACATTGTATCAATCTGTGTTAGCAGTTAACAAGGAACATGAGATCCACTACGAAATGATGCTTCAATTGGCGTTATTTATGGGATTAGATTGGATTTGGAATTTTGGACCCATGGTCAACGGTTTCTTTTGATATAAAAATCTGAGGACAGATAGGTTGCTCAAATGAGTAATGCTGTTACATGCCACTAGAAGATTCCTACCCAACTGTTTGTGAAATACGTGTAACAAACATGCTCATTTCAAATTTATGAAATGTGTTTACTATTTAAGTACTATTGTCAAAAATCATTCTCCTTTTAATTAAGTTACATAACTTCTGTTAGATTTAGTATCTCAATTTATTTATTTGTGTTTTTTTATTAATCCCAAATATTAATATTTTGATTAATATCAATTTAAATTTGAAAGAAGAAACCAAATAACATGCTTACCATTAATAAATCTATGAAAGAAGAAACCCTTATTTTTATATACATATTACTGCCAATTGACAAATCAAAGAGAAAAATAAAATTAGAGCTAAATCTACAATCAGAGAATAGACACTGAATAAAGGACCTTTTTTGCATAATCATATTCAGAAATGATGTTCACTTGTGTCAATTGGTTGACACAAGAGATGCTTATCTCTCATTGATATCTCTCTCACAATCTAACATCTTTCTTAGTGTTGTGATTAAAACTGGGCAAATAACAAATACCTTGTATAACAAGCAAACATGATCAACTCACAAGTTGCAACCAATAATAGCAAAGAAAATATCTGGCTAACCAGGTACTGAATAACCCAGGATCGATTGGGAAGGAAGTTTAGGATAAGGAGACATTGTTTGAATTCCTCACTAATGGTTCGGACCCCTCAAAACCCGAACCCTAAACCCACAAACAATACTTAAGATGGCAGGAGCCCCTCTCATCAACATGACTGAAAGTGAAAGGTAAGGAGATGAATAACCAAAGTCACTAAGAGCATCAAGCCATCAACACACTAAACCATCATTAGAGATCCATTACCTAGTTAGTAACTGACAATAAAAGTCCACAGGTTCGAGAACCACTACAATTAGTATAAATAGAATAATAGATATTGAAGTAAAATTACTGTTCATTCATTTATTACTCTCAAACGAACTCTTACTTGAACATTAGAATATCTTTTACAAGTACTTCACCCTTCAGCGACGACTAGTTACTTGTAGAAGAGAATAAGGAGAGAATGAGCAGTGCAGGAGAAAACTACCCTTGTACTCCTAGAAAGATACAAAAAGAGATCAACAGAATTCATGTTGTCTAGCATACTACCTGATCCTATTTGAATCAAATACCAACAGTGTGTATTTCAAATAAAAAACCAGAGCTTGACGTTAGTTTGGGCATAATATATCAGTACCCTGTGTTATATCAGCACATATCAATTTATCTGCAAAATATCCAACCAAGCAAGTGCAACTCTATAAACATTACATGAAAATTGTATGTTAACGCTAAAGAATCCCGTTAAATTCTTTAGGGGTCAAGGATTGAGAATGCAAGAACCAAAAAGCTTTTTGAAAAATTCAGGCCGTTAGCAAATCACACAATATGTATTTAATATTGTAAAAGCACCAAAACAGACTTGTTTGAAAGGATCCACTGAAATTAATATTTTAGATGTGTTTATGGTTGAGGCACAATCATGGTCACTAAAGTTGGTTTAAATAATGGCATATAAAGTCGTAATATTTTTATTCTCATAGATTGCCAAACATATGAACTCGAGTAAAAAAGTATACTCGATGAAGTCATGAAGCGTAAACCAAAATAACATCACTTATGTTATGGAATATGGAATAAAATACAGCTAAACCAATTTTAAAGTTTTTATAATAAGGAGAACCATACCAACCTAGAAATCCACATTGAGATTAATTCAGAATAAGGTGGAACATGGAAATAATCTACAAGAGTCATCAGATGACTGATCATCCAACTGCTAATACTCTTTTTGGCCAAAGGACCAAGAAGCTAAAAGACATAAATGTTATTCAGATGCATATAGAGTTTATTAACAATCAGTTTTACCACTTGTGATGGTCATCCAAAGTCTAGAGAAAAATATCTAAGAATTAAATCCAGAACAAGTAACTATAACTACAGAGGCAATAATGTGCAGCTCTATTTACTGCAAAAATCATTCTATGTTGTTTTATTACATACACGCTGACAATAAAATCCTAACATTTTGGCTTAGAAAGTAAGCCATCCTGTCTATCTGAAAACATTTATGTAGTGTAATATTATTTATAAAAAAAATATCAAAATGCGAGTTTAATATAGCAGTTAATTCTATAAAGATTTACAAACTAGTGGTAACTAGATTCATAATGACAATCATAACTAGATTTGATGGCAAAATGGAATATTGTCAAAGGACTCATGCAAATTGCAAAATGCCCTTGATTGGTCTCACAAATCTATCTTTCCATGTAAGAGGCACAATAATAATATCCTATCTGTCCACACATTGTAGCCTGCCCTCTGATTTCCAGCTAATCTTTCACCTGTAATTCAGTATCATTAATGTTACTAGTTTCCAATTCGGAAATTTCTTTGGCTAAATGATGTTTGAGGGGAGAGTACTTTCAACTCCATAGCCTTTTTCTATAACTGTTTTTTTTTTCTTTTTAAAGGAGCCTCTCCTGAAAGAAAAAGCCACTGAACTGAGTAGAGTCTTAACGTGGGGAAAAGAGGAAAAAGAATGAAAGGGACATAGAATAGAATGGTAGAAGTCAAAAGAGGGAAAATAATTCCTCAAAATAATAATTAATTACAATCTGAGAAAGAGTATGTAACAATCCTCTATATGCAAGCTAAACCAATCCTAATTTCACCCAGACAGAAATCCCTAATAATACCCTTAACATGAATGACAAAGCATACTCTATGAATCTACTTCAAAATTTTGAGATGAAAAATGAATATGAATCTTCAAAAATTATATTCCCAAATCTTAAATAGTACATATATGTTCATAGCAGCATCAGCTTCAGAACATATGAAGAGTGAGCTTCAGTCTATGACATTGGACTAACAATAACATCTCATACTTCAGTTACTAACCATAGATATCAAAACTGTTTACATGGCCCTGCCTGCAATGAGAGGTTTAGGAGGAGATAGAGATCTAACTTCAGGTGCAGAACTTGGGAAAAGTATGTTCAGCTTGTGCATCAGAATATCAGACCTAGACGGAATTTCATTCAGAAGAAACTGCTGAACAATCGGTTTCTTAAACCACTCCATGACCGAATCTCCTGATGCCCTAAGAACCACTTTACTGACCTCAAATGGAGACTCTACCGAGCTCAACATCTGTGCAATCACAATCTTCAGAGTTGCTCCTGTAACCAATTTTATCCGTCTTGGCACAATGCCATAATATAGCATGCGCTTTCTGAATCTATGAAGAGTGTGCACTACTGCAATAAGAGCAGCTCCAACAGACAAGTTTCTAACATCAAGTGACCAAGCAATATGCTGATCAAAGACTATAGCCTTTGGGAAAAGCTTATTCTCATAAGCAACCTTCCAAACACATCGAGCTCGATTGATCTGCCCCATAAGAACTAGGTAATTGAGAAGAACATTGACAAAGTATTTAGCAGCACCCTCCTCCAATTCATAATCAATACCTTGAAAGAACTCCCTGACAAAAGATAACACTGGTTGTCCCCTATGTTCTGGGCCAGTGAAAAGTCCACACATAAAAGAATGTGCTTTATGCTTTGTAGCACTAAGGATAGACATCAAATGCCTCTCATGTTTCTCTTCCTGACACCTAACAAGATGTGCTAAAATGGAGGTGTAAAGTATCAAATCAACTTTAGCAGCAGAGTTAACATATGTTTCCAGAAGAGGCTTGGCTGATTCATATAAACCGCTCTTCATACATGACTCAAACAACTGCCTGATAATAAAATTATTGGTTCTGATCCCTGACGAACCCATGAAACGCAGCCATCTCAAAGCAAGATCAACCGAACCTTCCTTAATATACACCATCAAAACATCACTGGCTGTCACATCCACAGAATATCCCATGGCCTTCATTTCAAGTAGAATCTTGGCAGCCACATCCACCAGCTTCTTATTAGCCAGTAGAGTTAAAAGGACAGTGTAAGTGCTTAGGCCAGGCCTTAAACCTGCATTAGTCATTGAATTGTACAGCTTCATGGCAGGATCAATTTGTCCAGATGCTGCATGCATTTCCAAGAGGCAAGCATACGTCGATGGCGTGGGCAGAAATCCGGCTTTCTCCATATCTAAAAACATAGACATAGCAATGTCAAGCTTCCCTGATTTCGCGTGGGATTCAATGATCAAAGTATACAAGCCAAAGTTAGGCCTGAACCCTGCCATCCTCATCTCATCCCAAAGCCTTAGAGCAGTTTCTAACTTGCCAGACTTCACATATGATTCAATCAAAGAAACATATATGGTAGGGGGTGGCTTGCACCCATAACCTCGCATCTCCATGTAAACTTTCATTGCACTGTCCAATCTCCCCGCCTTCCCCATCGAATCAACAAGCGACACAAAGATGTTCAAACCCGGCCGAAACCCTCTTCCTTTCATTTCTTGGAAGAGTTTGAAAGCAGCATCAAGCCGCCCCGACTTCGCCAGGTTTGGGATCATCAACTCATAGGTAGAGCCATCCAACAAACAATTGGCCTTCTCCATGCTCTCATACATCTCAAACGCCTTGTATGGCAAACCCTTGTTCAAAAACAAGGTAATGAGTGAATTATACGTCTCAGTATCAACCCTACAACCAGCATCCATTATCTTCTTAAAGCAGCAAAACGACACCTCCAACTTCTCTGCCTTAGCCAAGTACCGAATCACCCTATTACACGCCGCATACAACGAAACCCCATCACTAGAATCACCAACCATCTCATCAAACAACAACTGAATCCCCTCAAAGTCCCTCTTTTGGTTCAACCCATCAAACAACATCACATAACACTCATCACTTGGGGCATACCAAGGCTGCCTCTTGGCCCACCTAAACAAACTCAACGAAGCATCAACATCAGCAACAACCTTGAAGGCTTGGCCAACATGAGTCATGTTGGGCACAAACTGCAACTTGTCCAATTGGGTCTCCAATTCTGGGCCCCACTTCCACCTTTTCACAACCTCAACAATCTTGGCCACAGCCAGGGCATTCACAAAGGGCTTCTTCACCTCACCAACCATCACATGATCATCAACGCCAGGCTCAACGGACCTAACACCCTTTCCCTTGAAGATAACTCCACCAGATTCATCCAAGTACTCGATTTCCTCGGTCCACTCCTTGGACCCATCACTGCCACTGCAGTAACACCTCGTGATTCTCGTCCACACGAGGTTTGATGCATTGCACAAACGTGGGGTGGGAGGGAATCGCGATGGAGAGGCCAAAAACGTTAACTTTGGGGCAAAGGGTGGCGGGGAAACGAAGGAGTGAGCGCGAGAGAGAAGGGAGAATTTATGGGTGACTTTGGTAGCAGAAGAAAGCAATTGGCGATGATTATAAATCATTGAACAATGTGAAGAAGTGACAAATAACGAGCGAAATTGCTTACAAAGGTTTCTGTTCCTGTTCTTGTTCCGGTCGTAGGTTTTACAACGCTTAAACCCTGAACCTGAAGGATAGTGTCTCGACCAGACTTCAACGGTTCAACCCAAGTTGTTTTTCTCTCTTCTCTGAGTTTTTTTATTTCTTCTTTTTTTTTATTAAATTCAGAAATTCTCTCATGAGCATATAGATACACCGAGTCAATGAGAGGAGTAAAGGAGGCATAAGTTTAAATCAAATTAGTTAGGGTATTCGGTCAGTGGGTTAGAAATTGAATCGGTGAGTCATTAATTGAACTGCATGATTCGATTTTTATTAATTTTTTTAAAAGGGTATTTATGTTAAATATATTTTATACTTATAAATTTCAATAAATTCATATTTTATTTTAATTTTTAATTTTTATCTTATTTAAAATTATTTTATTTTTATTTTGTATAAAGAAATACATTAAAAAATTATTTTAATTTTCTTTTTTGGTTGAACTAGTTTGACCTACTAGTTCGACCAACTGGTTCACTGGTTGAACCCAAAAACTGATTGGTTCACCCAGTTTCAAAACGGGTTCAATGTATAACCGATTAACTCAAGATTTGGACTGGCTAGATCACTGGTTCCCGGTTCAACCGGTCCGACCAGCGGTTCAATCTGGTTTTTAAAACTCTGAAAGGAGTTATTTTAAGTCGTGTTTAATAAAAATTAAAGAAATGTAAATAAAATAGAGGTAAAGTGAAGGTATTTGATAAAAAAAATATACAAAAGAAGTAAAAGAAAAATATATTTTTAATAAAATAAATAAATAAATAAATAAGTAAAAGAAAAATAGTTTTTTAATTGATATTATACATTAAATTATACAATTATCTTTCATATATTATGAATTTGACTTTTAGAGGAGGATAAAAAAGTTTTTTTTTAAAAAAAAACCAACGTTTCTCTCTAATGTTCTCATGTTAGGTATATAAGAAAACATGTGGGTTCCATTATACTATCATTTCCACTCAAATTTCTTACACTAAACATGGTTAAAAAAATCAAAACAAAAATTTAAATGGGTAATTTAAAAAAAAATGTTTATCATGTTTATGAAATATTTGTGTTTTAAAATACTACTTCTATTAATTTATTTATTTATTTAAACTAAAAGACGTGTTAATAACTTTTTATTAAGTTAAAGTCATCTTTTAGAGTTAGAAATGACAAATATATTACCTATGAATAGTAAAACTTACAATAAATACAAAATGATACTTAAATAATTACTCATAAATGATTTAAATATATATATATATATATATATATATGTCTTAAAAATATAAAATGGGATGAATATGGACATACTTTCAAATATTCATTATAATAAAATTATTTAAATATATAATATGTGTTGAATGGGATTTTTATTTATAGTTTTATTTGTACTTATGAAATTGAAATATACTTTAGTTTAATAATTTTGTTTTGACTTGTGAAATTGAAATATAATAATTTTTATATTTTGCTTGGATTTATGGAATTGAATTTTTTTAATTTATTGACTTTTTATAAACTTATGAAATTCAAGTATTTTAATATTTAAATTTAATTTTAAATTGAAAATTTTTAATTAATATAAGAGTATAAGAGTAAAATATTTTTTTCTTTTCTTTAGAATTATAAATATTACAATAGTCTCCCCTCTTATGCTAAAAATATATAACATCATCCTCTAATAGATTTAAATATATGACAATTTACCTCTTTTTTAAATTTTTTCATTAAATTTTCATTAGTTTTCATTAAAAAAATACTATTAGTAAATCATCATTTACATTAATACTCTTTAAAGATGTAAGTAATATAACACCTCTATCCTTATATTTGTGCTTCTATTTATTTTAGATGATATTAAAGCTCAACCTCTTGAGATCATAAATAAAATCTATTAACATTCATCCAATGATTATTATTACACAAATATTGATCTATTTGGATTATTAATGTCCTATTCACAATAATTGTTTGATAAAAACAATTTATAGTAAAATCATAAGAGACTTGTTAAGAAGAACAATGAGAGAAATGTTGTGAACAAGTCACATTTTTTTCAAAGGTCAAAACTATGACTATGTTGATGCATATCATTGGTGTAACATTTATAAGTTGTGATACTGTTGCATTATTCCTTGCCATTTTATGTTGTTGGGTTGAGTTATTAATTAGTGCTAGGAAGGGGTTTCTTTGGACAAAGATCTAGTTTGACCCTAAAGGAAAGAGTGTATAAGGTTTCTATTTTGAATAGTCTCATAAACTCATTTCCCTCAGAAGTCTAGAGATAAGATTCTAGAAAGAAGGTCTATAGTCTACGAGCTCTTCTTCTTTCAATCTCCTCATTTTCTTCCTCCGAATTCTTATTAGAGTTGTGTTATTTGTCATTTAGGTAGTAAAAACCTTGAATAAAGTCATTGATTTCATGTAGAGACTCAAATTTTTCTTCTCTTCTATCTCAAACCCAAGCTATCCCAAGGTAAAGGAAGTTGGAAAATTTAAGTGTGATGTGTGAATTGAGGGTTGGAAAACCATTTTTGAGTTGTGAATGGTGTGGAATAATAGTGTGTGTGGTTGTGTTGATGAATTCAAAGAGGAAAACAAGTTGAAAATGGGGTTTTTGAGTTTTTGACCATAATCGTTGATTCTTTGCTAAATCTAATTGTTTGCATGTTGAATTTGGGTGAAATATTAAGTTGATTGTGTATACTTGCTATTTTATGTTGCATGTGTTGGAACCTTGTTGGATTTCAGGTTGTGACTCAAAATCGAGTTCTGCATATGCAGAATTTTGATGTCACGCCAAGCATGCCTTCAAGGTGCTTAGCATTGTTCTAACTTAAGGTTCTCTGTCTCGATCACGCCAGACGCAGGATTGGTGGTGTTGGGTGTGAAGAGAGAGACTTGTCTCGAGTTGGAATGACATTGAGTTGGTTGAATGGCGTCGGATGTGGGAATCGTGAGAGCTCTCTAACTTGGTAACGTCGAACTTAGAGTTAAGTGGCACCTAGCATGGCCTAGCCAAAGCTCTCTGGATTTTGTTGGGGTGCCGAGGTGGTGACATCGGGTGAGACTCAAGTAGAGACTCTCTGCCCAAGGTGGGGTTGAGCATGATAGTTTTCCACGCTAGACATGACGTCTTAGAGGCCTTTACCTTAGCCATGCCAAGCGTGGGTTGTGTAGCATCGAGCATGAGTGAGGTAGAGAGCTCCTTGCCTAGATAGCATTGGGCGTAAGGTGAGTAGCGTCAGGCACGAGGTGAGTAGTGTCAAGTGCTAGTTGTTGAAGAAAAACATGATGTTGTAGTTGAGGAAGTGTTGATTTCTTGTTGATTTGAGTTGTTAATGAAAATATGATGAATGAGTTATAGAGAAGAAGTAGTGTGATGATTGTGTTGTGAGTCATTAGTTGAGAAGTAGATATGAGTTGTAATTTATGCGTTGACATGTAGTTGTGTTGAATATATGATGTGTTGTTATGATATATGTAGATTAAAAAGTTAAATATGACTAGTGATGATTAAGTTGTGAGATGTAAAGTTGTATGTTGATTTCGTTGTTGTATTGAATATGAAAAAGGTTGTCGTGTTGTTGAGTTGTGTTAACTACTTAGGATTAGAGGTTAATTTTTCAAAAGTTGAATATCTCATTGTGTGGATATTGTGTTATGGTGTTGTGAGAGCCCAATTTGTTGAAAAATCTTTCTTGAAAAGTTGACCCTTGAAGTGGATATTGTGTTGATACCCCTCTAAGACTTTATTGGTACCGTGTGTGGGTAAGGTCGAGGTATACATGTATGAAGTAACCACAATACAAGGGTCAGGTCGAGTTATGTTGATTATAAGTGACCAACTAAGTAGAGTATAAAGTCGAAAACTTAGTTCCTAATTGAGTATCAGAAAAGAGTAGTATTTAGGGGTTCATCATTGGGCTAATCCCATAGAAGGCTTAGTTAAGCTAGCTAATGTCGTGCTAGGCCCGTACCCAGTTATTCCACCCTGATAGTAATACTATATTTCCTTGTTTAAGTAGCGACATCCATGAAATCAAGTTACTGTGTTGTGAATATTTATCCAATTTACTATTATTCTAGCTAGCCCAAAAAAATCACCTCATGTTGTCGATTCAGTAAGGTCAATCCACTTAAACTACTCACCTTGTGTTGTAGGAGATCTGCTAGTTGAAATGCGTGATAAAAACATACAGTTGTTATGTTTAACATATGACATGTTGAGTTGATGTGTGTTATTCATATGATGTGTTAATCTGTGATGAAATGTGCTATTGTGTTGAACTTAAGTTGTTGTGTTCATCTATGTTGTATACTATGATGCCCTATTTTTATGTTGCTAAAGAGATGATGATGTGGAGTTCATGTGTTGTATATATGTTATTTCTTTTTACCTTAGCTTACCCTTGTGTGTTTCCATGTTGTGTGGATTGTGATGATCATACGTGATATGAAAGTAGGGTAGGGATAAGACTGGAGTGTTGTTGAAGAGGACATTCAATGGTGCATAAGTTGGAGGATGTTTTGTTGACTGCCTAATAAGGTCAGATGTATATATGGAGTAGTAGTTGCTTGATCGGCAACTTAGGAAGTATAATTTACATTTACTGGATTATTGTATTTATATTGCACATATTTACTTAATTGATCACTTTTATATGTATGCAGTATAGTACATGTTTCTCATATCTGTAATTTTATAGCCTTAAGTTAAATGTTTTCCATTGCTAGTAGTTATGTCATATAGTATAACGACCAAGGTAGGTCATTACAATTGGCACGTGAGACATTGTTGAAAATGGTAACTATATTCCTAATGGTGATAAGCAAAGTAAAACTACATCACTAAGCTTGGACAAATGATTAAAAATGAGGCATATGTTAAACTTAAAGGTTAGAAATTTTATCATGTGTGCTTTAATTGAATTTGAATTTGAAAAAGTTCATAGGAATAAATCATCTAGGTGTGTTTGGATGGGAAATTTGAATAGAATAATTCATTTTTGGCTTAAATAAATTTTTGGTCCTTATAAAATTAGCAAGTTTTGATTTTAGTCCCTATAAATTTTTTCTATGTTTTTCATCCCTATAAAATTAAAATTGTTGTTTTTAGTCCTTATTTGTATGTAATCATTTTTTAACTACTTTTTATTTATTAAAAAGTCAAGTAATCATCTTAAGTATTATCTACAACCATTACTGATATTATATTGATATCTAACACCTCTAAAAAAATTATAAATCTTTAAAATAAATGTTATTTATCTACCTTAAAATGATCATTAGGGACTAAAAGTAGTTAGTTTAAATTTTAGAGGGATGAAAAATAAAGAAAAATATTTTACAAGGATCAAAATCAAAATTTACTTATTTTACAATGATAAAAAATAATGTTTATAAATTTTAGAAAGATGAAAAACAAAGAAAAAAATTTAGAGGGACCAAAATCAAAATCATCAATTTTATAAGGACTAAAAACATATTTAAGCCTTCATTTTTTTAAGAATTTCAAATGCTCTGGGGTGAAATATTTGTTTGGATGGAGAATTTATAAAGAATTTAAAATCCGAGCATATGTGAAATTCCTTAAGATAGTAGAATTTCAAATTATTCCAAAATAGTAAGAATTTGGAAATTTTCATTTTTTTTTCTTTCTTATCTCACTTGTATATCTTTTATTTCTCTTCTATTATTAGGTTAAAAGACGATATTGGATCCCTTAGATTATAGGGTTTAATGATAATAAACTTATACGATTTTCATAAGAAAAGTTTTTCAAAATTTACTAAGACGAATAGTAATAAGACAATTAATTATTTTGATATTTAGTCTCTTAGATATCACCTCGTTTGCAAGGCAAAAAAACTTAATATATATTGTTTATGATATCTAATAATCCATTTATCTTTGTCTATGTTATTTTTTAACAAATCAAAAGGAATAAAAAAAACACTTCTTTAGTACTCGAACTGCAAAAAAGAACACAAACATATTTTATATCAGAGAAAGAATAAGAAAATCCCTTGAAGCTCATGAAGGATCAGAAATAATTGTTTCTAATTGACATGTGCACAAGTTTCTATCTTTTGGTATCTAAAAGGTGATAAGTAGTTTCCTTAATCAAATAAAAAATGACAATTTGGTGAAATGTATTTATTGCTCACATTTAATACACCAACAAATACTTCTTTGCACAAAGAACGAAGATGAAGACGGACAAAACAAGCTTGTGAGAGATACTCAAGGATTTGTAATGGTTATATTTATAAAGCACCTACATAAAGAAGCTTGAAGATTCAAAAAGAGACAGACAGAAATATAACTACATATAATAATAATTATAAAAATCATATATATATATATATATATATATATATAAATTCTCTTTGTAAAATCTCATTACTTAATTGGTTGTATCACGTTTTGATAATAAGACAAAATAACAAAGTAATTTTTCAACTTTAACTTTGTGTTATTATTTTGAAGTTAAAGCAGCTTGACTATAAAAAAAAATACTTGATTGTAGAAGTTTTAAGAGGCTTGACTATAAAAAAATATTTGGTTATTAAAGCCTAAAGAAGCTGTGTTCAAAAGTGATTGATGAAAGAATACTTATATCTTGTGAAAGATAGTGAAACTTGATCGGGTTGATCAAGAAATGAACATAATCTTAGTGATTGAGACGAACCCGTACAAAAATATTGTATATTTTTTTCTCTGAACCCTTCATTTGCACTTATAAGATCTTGAAACTACTTCACTATTTTGATAAAGTGTTAAGTTTTTTATTTACACTATTCAACCCCTTTCTCGTATTTTTCTTTTCTCCACACCTATCTCTTATGTTTCATTTTGTCTCTCTCTTCGATCTCTCATACTTTATTTTCTCTCTCTTTCCTATCATTCCCTTTTGTATTCCTCTCTTCTCTCTCTTTCTTTCCTTTTTTTCCTTGCTCGATTTCTTTCTTTCTTTTTTCTCTCTCTCCTTATTTCTCTTTTTTGCTCATCTCTCATTCTTTCTATTTTTTTTTCTTTTACCTCCCTCTTCTCTCTTTCAAAGTTGATATAAAAAATATTAATATTTTTTTTAATTATTAAATATTCAAAAATGTTTTTCAAATTATTAAATATTATCTAATAATAATTTTTAAAAGTATTAAATATTTAAAAATTAACTAATATTTATTTTATAATATTTAATCTTATAATCTCTCTCTCTCTATATATATATATATATATTTATTAAATCAATTTTACCCATGGTGTAAATGAAATTACTATTTCCAAACTAAGAATTCAAAATCTAAGAAATTTAAATTGACTTATCCAAATAAAACATTTAATGAATGATAAAAATTGAAATCAAAGTAATTCAAATTCTAAAAATTTCAAATTCTTTGAGTTTCTAAAATTCTTCATTTAAACAGACCACTAAGAAAATGTGAAATATCTTTGTTTTAACTTACAAGGGAGCCTCACAAATTTAAGATTCTAAAACAAGAATTTTAGTTCATCAATATGATTTGTTTAAAATTGGTGAGAATGAAAATATTGAATAAATGTTTGGTACATTTCAAATTATTATAAAAAAAACTTAAGATCTTTAATCAAAGTTCTTTGATGACTACATGGATAGCAAATGTCAAAAGTGAGAACTTTGTGAGCCTCAAAGGACTTGAAGATTGTCTTTAGATGGGTTTCTTGGAACTCTAAAAGTTCAAAAGGTAGAGTTGATAAAAGATACCAAAATAAAGAAAGAGTATCCTCATAGCTTTAAAGGTTTAGAAGTCATAAAAATGTCATCATCCAAGACCTTCAAATTTGAAGATTTTTTTTATAATACTTGTGATTATTTTTGGAAAGACAAGTGAATCAATACTTAGTTTGATTGCCTAAAAATGCAAGGAATAAAAGATTACGTGTAAAATGTGAAATGTGATTTTTATAAAGCTATATTAGTTGAAAGTTTTTATTTTTCTAAAGATTAAATACAAATTTTATCAAGTTCTTTATGTTGATTCTCTTTTACTCACATTTTTTTTCTTTTATTTTTATATATTTACTAGCTTCATGCGATTTGAATTGTTAGAAAAATAATTTAGTTTTTAATCATCAAGTTTTGATAAGGTTAAATTTCACCTGTAGCACAATATCTTAGATTTGTTTTGGTCAACCTAAGAGTAATATTACTAAACTTTAAGCTTGCCAACAAAATAACATTTTTCTATTAATTTTTATAAAGTAAAAAATAACATATATCGATAATAAGGTCTTTAAAAAAAAACTTAACACATGCCATTTTCATTTAGAAAAAAAAAAGAACTCTTTCAAAATATTATATTTATTAAATATATATTTCATATATATTGATATTTATATATGTTGTTATAAAAAAATTCTTATAGATTAAAGGACAATATTAATAAATAAATGCTATTAAATGATAAAAATAAGCAAGTATATTTGTTTTAGGACATGTTTAGATGATAAATCTAAATGGGATAATTCATTTTTTTTTTGAGGAATCTCAAATGCTTGGGGTGAAATGTGGATAAAATTTTTTCAAAAGAATTTAAAATCCAAATATTTATGAAATTCATTAAACTAATATGATTTTAATTTCTTAAAAAAAAAAGAGAGAGTAAGAATTAAAAGTTTTTCATATCTTTTCTTTCTTATCTCATATATATATCTTCTATCTCTGTCCTATTTTAATGTTTCCATTTGTTTTTATCTTTTATCTTTCATATTCTATTTTCTCTTTCCCTTCTCTACTCTCTCTTTCCTGTTTTTCTCTTCCAACTTTTTTTCTTAATAATTAAATATTCAAAAATATTTTTAATTATTAAATCTTTTCTAATATTAAATTTTAAAGTTATTAAATATTTGAAATTTGACTAATATTTATTTTTATAAAATTTAATCATAATGAAAATTAAATTATTAAATTCAAATTAAAAATTTTAAAAGTTTGAATTGACTTATCTATATCTACTATAAAAAAGAAATAAACTTTTGGTAATCATCCTTTTAATTTTTATTTTTATATTAAATACTATTATCCTTCCATTTAACAAATTCTTTTAAAAATAAATATAAAAATAATAAAAACTTAAATAGAAATAATTTAAATTTTGAAAATTTCAAATTCTTTAAATTTTAAAATTTTATATTAAAACACACCATTAATTAAAACTTGGACAAATCAATAGAAGGAAAAAATAAAAATAAAAAAGAGAGAGAGAAACCTTTCGTATCGTACAACAAACCAAAAAAATTCAACGCGTTGAAGATTCAACAAAAGCACACACTGCTCATATTTTATGTGTACAGTTTGCACTATATAATCTACTACCATAACCAACTACACTCGCACTTTCCAGATTCGTTCCCGCATAATTATTACCTATTTAATTATTGAGCTGCATTATTATTATTATTATTATTATTATTATTTACCATTTATTTAAACACAATTCCTTCCCTTCCTCCCATCTCATCTCACATGTTATTATTGCATAATTTATTCAAAACATGGAATTTTGACTTCAGCATTGCAAGCTCAGCGTGGGGGAGATCAGGGTCATGGAGCGAAATTCAGATCTTTGAGGCACTACCCATTTGATATCTGGCCCTGAAATCGAGCTTGAATGGCGAAAGTTTGGATTTTGATGGTGTTTGCGGTGGTGGGTGTGATTAGCATTGGCACAAGTGAAGGGGCAAGGAAGGCCCCATCATGGAGGATCCACACCCTCTTCTCTGTGGAATGTCATAACTACTTCGACTGGCAAACGGTGGGTCTGATGAACAGTTTTAGGAAGGCCAAGCAGCCTGGACCAATCACACGTCTCCTCAGTTGCACTGATGAGGAGAAGAAGAATTACAAAGGGATGCATTTGGCACCAACCTTTGAGGTGCCCTCAATGAGTGAACACCCCAGAACTGGTGACTGGTAAAAATCATAATGTTGATAATATGAATGATAATAATCAGTGTTGCAAAGCTACTGATTTTGTTTTTGGACAAAACTTATATGTAGTTTCTTAGGTGGTTTCAGTTGTTCCATCGGAATTGGAGTTTTACTTTGGTAACCGTACTGACATCTGATGTAAATATTTACTATGTGGATTATAAAGTGAAACTTTGATTTTGATTGGAGAGCAACATGGAAAGTACTTGAAGAACTGTGTATAAGTTTTATCTTTTTAAGGGGGGAATTTTTGGAATTTGGAGTGTGGGATGTGGATTGAGTTGTGTGGTTTCTTTGTGGAGTGAAATTAATGATATTAGCAGTGTTTATAATTGTCCAATGTTAATTGGTTACTTACTGGGACAATTTTTAGTGTGTAGTTCTGTAGCAATTGCTGATGTTGATCCTTTCTTAGGCATGTCTAGGGGCAGGATCTGTGAGTTCTTGAAACACTGTGCAAGCATTGTGGGTTGGTGCGGCGACTGAATTCTTTCTGTGAATTTTAGCTGTGGATTTGTGTGGTACTGCAGTTGGGATTGCTATTATGACTTGTGAGGGTGACAAGAAGTTTTCTGATGTCAACAATTTTCAGTTTTTCTAATAGATAAGACCATTGACCTTGTACTTGTTGCTAATCAGTGCAGGGTATTTGATGAGTAATTTTGATACTCTTCCTTCATAATGAAAATATTTTAGCTAGTACTTTGGTATTGTGTAAGGGGCATTTGATTTGAGAAAATATCATGTTTTCATTTTCCGTGTTAATTCTTTTTCCTGATTTCAAAAGTTTGAAATGAAAACAAAATCAAAATTTATTTTCACTTTTTCCTATATAAACATTTGAAAATAGGAAATAAAGTAAAAATGGGGAATGTTTTCTCAATCCAAATGGCCCTTAAGTGTTAGTTCTTTCTCATATCACCCCTTTTAGAGTGTTTTGAATTTTAGCAAGTTCCTTTGACAAATACAACTTGTGCCTATCTTATTACAAAAGCAGAACCATTTACTGAGGATAACAGGATGAAGAATAAATCTTCTGCCCACTATGCAGGTACCCTGCAATAAACAAACCTGCCGGGGTTGTACACTGGCTAAAACATAGTGAGGATGCAAAAAATGTTGATTGGGTTGTCATTCTGGATGCAGACATGATAATCCGAGGCCCAATTCTACCTTGGGAACTTGGTGCTGAGAAAGGAAGACCTGTTGCTGCATATTATGGGTATTCACTAATTTGTTACTTGTTTCTTATTCACTCCTTTTCTTTTAGTATAGTATAAAATGCTAGATATTTACCCATCACTTCCATTTCAGCAATTTTTTAAAGGTTGCTAACGCACTAGTACAGCTTTCATTTGGAAATTAACAATTTATAACAATATGGAAGTTCTGGATGACCAAGGCTTATATATTTACATTGGCCTTAATGTGTTTACTTGACGATATGAATTAGGGAATAGGGGCTTTGTTAGTACACAAGCTATAGAGCTTTGCTTGATGTTATGAAACTTGATTAAATCTCTTAAAAGTAGTACTTATATCTTGTGTTTTTATTAGTGTTTCTTTGGCTCACCATTGAAATTGCCATGTATCTACATTCTTTCTGCAGGTACTTAATAGGTTGTGACAATATTTTGGCTAAACTGCACACAAAACACCCAGAACTGTGTGACAAAGTTGGTGGACTTTTGGCTTTTCATATAGAGGACCTGCGAAAGTTTGCCCCATTGTGGCTTTCAAAAACAGAAGAAGTACGTGAAGATAAGGCTCACTGGGCGACAAACATAACTGGTGACATCTATGGGAAAGGATGGATCAGTGAGATGTATGGATACTCTTTTGGTGCTGCAGAAGTGAGTTCAATGCCTTAACATGACTTTTTTATTTCAGGCATTATAAACTATGTGCTCACCGTAACTCTGCAGCAACTGTCTCACACTTCATTATAGTGCTTAACCACTTCCACTAATTATTTTGCGTCTTTCCTTCTTCTGTCTTCTCCTTTGGGTTCCCTCCCTTTTCTTCACAGATTGGACTTCGGCACAAGATCAATGAGAACTTAATGATCTACCCAGGTTATGTTCCTCGAGAGGGTATTGAGCCAATTCTTCTTCACTATGGGCTGCCATTTAGTGTTGGGAATTGGTCATTTAATAAACTGACTCACCATGATGATGGGCTTGTATATGAATGTAACCGGCTCTTTCCAGAACCTCCTTACCCGAGAGAGGTATGTAAACCGTTATACTTGTATAAGGAAACTCATTTGAGGTGGTAGAAGAAGCAGGATTTTTTTTCCCATGGTGTACTTGCCTTGTGGGAGAAGAAATTCCTGTGTTATAGAAAAGTATGTGTATTTGTGATATACTAATACTTTGTCGTGTTAATAAGCAAGCATATAATCCCATGACCTATGCATTTATAATACTCAGCATTTTAACTTCATGTTTGTCCAAATATACTGAAGTTATGTGCTTAAATATGGCATCAATTTTTTCCAGTTTTGCTGAAATCAGAAAGTATCTTATTGCAGGTAAGACAGTTGGAACTTGATCCTGATCGAAGGCGAGGCCTATTTATAAGCATTGAGTGCATAAACATTATAAATGAAGGTCTTTTATTACATCATGCGGCAAATGGTTGCCCTAAACCAGCATGGTCTAAATACTTGAGCTTTTTGAAAAGCAAAGCTTTTGCAGAACTAACTCAGCCAAAATACGTGAATCCTGCTACTTTACAAATGATGGAGGATATCAAAGAAGAACATGTCAACGATGTTGCTGGAAAGCCACAACCTAAAATCCATACTGTTTTTTCGACAGAATGCACCACGTACTTTGATTGGCAGACTGTAGGACTTATGCACAGTTTCCGTACAAGTGGACAGCCTGGAAATATCACTAGACTTCTCAGCTGCTCTGATGAAGACTTAAAGAAGTATAAAGGCCATGATCTAGCTCCCACGCATTATGTTCCTTCTATGAGTCGTCATCCATTAACAGGAGATTGGTAATTGTGTTTTTGTCTGTTTCAACTTCAGTTACATTAAGTTAACTTTTTCAGTTAGTTTCCTGTTATTTCTGCACTGACATTTACTGTACAATTGGGACAAAGTGGTGGACATTATTAGTTGCAAAATCAATCATGGAACTAGCAAAGCATAAATGTTTTTAGCATCATTCTTTTGAATATAATAAAAGCTAATTTATGCAAGAACAATATTGATGAGTTGATTCCCATGATTAATGATTATCTTTAAGTTGTGTCCAAAGGAATCTTCGTCATGGTCAAACTAGTTATCTACCTTAGTTGATTTTTTTTTTACCTTTCAATTGTTTTTATTTCCTTTGATCTCATTGTTACTTAACCTCTGGTTTTTATTTTTGAAATCAGATTATTTTTTTTTATCATTATTTTGAGCATGCTCTCTAACCTCAAAATACCAGACATGCCTGTAGAATGAGAGTAGAGAGAGAGAGCCGTGTGAGTAAACCAGAAGGATTATGAGGTGAACCATTCTAGATCCAACATCCAGAGAAGCTTATGTGATAATCATAAATTGTGCTTGACCTGAAATTAAGGTTCTGGGTTTAGTTTATCAGTTTAGTGGAACCGAATTTAACCTTTTTATTTAATACTGTTAAACTTCTGACCTTTGCCTTATTTTTCCTGTTCCTGCTTAAATGATATACAAGATAGCTCATGCATCAACCATAGTGTGCAGTTAATGAGAGCCTTCATCTTTTTAATGCATCATGTGACTGAATGATTTAGACTGTAGTTTAAAAAGCATGACAGTCTGTCTGTTTTATTTTAGGTATCCGGCAATTAATAAACCAGCTGCAGTCCTTCACTGGCTTAATCATGTAAATATTGATGCTGAATTCATAGTGATTCTTGATGCTGATATGATCTTGAGAGGCCCAATCACACCATGGGAATTCAAAGCTGCTCGTGGTCACCCTGTTTCAACCCCCTATGAGTAAGCCTGGTGAATTTGATTAGTGTTTATGAGACCTGTTAATTTTCATATAAATGCAGTGTTGCTGACTGCAGTTAGCATGTGCAGTACATACATGTTTCTGCTGATGTCTGTTTGGCCTCATGTATTCAGTATGATGACTCATTTGTGTTTGTTTTAATCTTTTATATGCTAGCTACCTTATTGGCTGTGACAATGAGCTTGCAAAATTGCATACTAGTCATCCCGAGGCCTGTGACAAGGTTGGTGGTGTAATCATTATGCATATTGATGATCTCCGGAAATTCGCTATGCTATGGCTGCACAAAACTGAGGAGGTCCGAGCTGATAGAGCTCATTATGCAAGAAATATAACTGGAGACATATATGAGTCTGGGTGGATTAGTGAGATGTATGGTTACTCATTTGGCGCAGCAGAGGTATTTTGTTTTTACATTCTTATCATGCATACTCAGCTTCTATGTTGATATGATGATGGGTGTCAGTGTTAAAGATATAGCCTGTTCCAGTTCCAGATTTTGCCTTTGCAGCATTTTCAATTAAAGCTGATCTTTGGCTCTTGATGGGAGGTGGTGTCCTATTGTCATTTGCTTGCTACTTACTTGCACTACCCTTCAAAGAGCCAACAGGACAAATATGAGCCTGAACCCTTTGGTTTTCAGTTGAGTGGCTGTCAAATCTATTCTATGAACAAACCAATCAAATCAAATTTCAATCACAGGATGCATAGCTATTTAAGTCATTTCACTTTTATAATTATGATTTTTTTCTTTTCTTCGAATCTTCACACTAGTGAAGCACACTCGAGTAAAACAAACACAAAATTGGACTTAAGTTTGGTTTTTTGGATGGGAAAAACTCTACTCATCATATATATATATATATTGTAGGAAACATGATACGCTCAAACTAGTGGTGTTCATGGATTGGATTTTTTAAAAATCCAAATCAAATCGAACCAATTCATTTTATAAAAGTAGATTAGTTAACCATTCCATTTTTTATAAAGTGAATCAATTTTTTTTTTATAAAAAAAATGGATCAGATTTTTCAAAATTATATTGGTTCAGTGTGGTGTAGTTATCCACTTTATGCTCACAGATGGATCAATTTTTTTTAAAAACCGAACTGATCTATTTTGTAAAAATGGATTGGGTAACCGAATCAATTTTGCAAAGTAGATCGGTTCATTTTTTTTCCTCTAAACAGATTGGATTTTTTAATCTAGATCGAATTAGTTATGGATCGATTCAAATCGGTTTGAATTTTTTGCACACTTGTAGATCAAACACATATAGAAGACTACCAGCATGCCTTTCCAGTAGTGCCTTCTTAATATCTATGCTTTGAATTCCTTATGCAAATTATAGTCTTTCAGTGGTAGTTGGATCTATCTTTGCTGAATAAAGAAACAAGTATACTATTTATTGGTGTACGATACATAAAAGGAAAAGAAGGGGGGGGGGGGGGTTAGTTTTTCATGGGTGTTGCCGCATGGCTTCTTAATCATTTTATCAAGAATAAGATGCAGTAATAGAAAACATATCACAGGAGAGTAGTCCATAAATAAACAGGGCCCCTTTTGTGTTCCTTGATAGCTTGAAAATAGATCAAATACAAACCCATGGGATCTGTAATTACTTACTTGACATTCTATGTCATACCCTAACTACTCTATCATTATTTTTACTTGTCTTTTATTGTTTCTATTACTAGTTACATGATAGAACTCTCCTTGGTCAATTGTCAATTAACAGAAGCTACATCCTAGCAGACAGTTGTAGTCAAATCTTTGCCTCTACCTTTTGTGGAAAGTGTTTAATCCCGTTAAGCAGGGATACCATTTTTGCGCCTTGTTCTTGTGTTGATCGCATCTCTGATCTGTCTTCATTCCTAGTCCAATTTATTTATATTTTGGGTTCCAAGTTGCAATTTAGCAGGACACAACATAAAAATGGATTGGACCCGTGTCAGTTTAAAAGAAGAAAAACAGAGGTTGTGTTTGTTTTAAACAATTTTGCAATTTTCAATAAAAAAAGGAGAATAAGGTAGGATTGCTTGAACAATTCTTGCATAGCACTATGTCTATAGACACCATCAATCAAAAAAAGTTTAAGATGTATTAAAATAATATTAAAGCCTCATGAAGTTATATTGAAGATTTGAAGTTATTTTATTATCTTGATTTTTTGTTGATTCTACCTGTTGTTACTTTGCTTAGGCAAGAATTGTTTGAATTGCTTTTGTTGTGTTCCAATTTCATTTTCTCTGATATGAAATATATCAACATATCGTCAATCTTGAAGCTTATTGACACACATATACACCGTGGTTGTGTTGCATGTCACTGCTCATGGTTTATAGGTTTGATTCTTTCAGTTAGACGTAAGTGGTAGAGGCTTTACTTCAATTAACTACATTGAGATGAAGCTAATATTAACTGTTGAATAATGACTGAACAGGGAGAGTTCTAGTTTATTAAAAATAAGCCAATAAAATACTAGTAGAAACCAAAGTAATGAAGATATGACAAAGCATGTCTAATACATAAGTAACTACAAGCCACATGAGGTTGTATTGATCTGTTATCAAGTGATAATTGTTCCATATATTTTGAAAGGACATTGAGGGCCTTATTTATTTATAAATGCAGTACTTTCTTCATTATGGGTCTATTCAAGTAAATTTTTCCCCAAACACTTCTAGGTGAGGAAAATATGAAATAAGCTTCTACATAAGCTAAAATTAGCTTAAGCATAAGTTTATAAAAGTTTCCAACTATTAGCTTTTCCAAAATCTTATATTTAACTTATGTATGAGCTACTTTTAGCTTATGAAGAAGTTAATTTTAATTTTCTTTCCTAATTTTTCTTTCTAGAAGTGCTTTTGGAAAAATTTATCCAAACAGACTATTTATTTTATTATTGGCTCTTATTCTTGAGGGAGTGAACATAAATAAACTTTATGGTGTTCACTTCTGGGTTGAGTTGTTCCGGACACAGTTGTGAACTAGAGTAAGTATCAATTTTCAATACCTAATCCCTATCATGCTGCAGTGTGTTTTTTTATCTTTCAGGGTGTATCTCACTAGATAGTTTCTTACTTACTCTGTAAAGTATGAAAAGTATTTCACAGCTGTAACCAGTAATTTTTTTTTATGCAGTTGAAATTAAAGCACACTATAAACAATGAGATACTGATATACCCTGGATATGTTCCGGTACCGGGTGTCAAATATAGAGTCTTTCATTATGGATTGCGATTCAGTGTTGGGAATTGGAGCTTTGACAAAGCAGACTGGCGTAATGTGGACGTGGTCAACAAATGCTGGGCCAAGTTCCCAGACCCACCAGATTCCCCAACACTTGGTCTGGCTAAAGGGGAGGATTTACAGCGAGACCTGCTCAGCATAGAATGCGCTAAGGCATTGAATGAGGCACTGAATCTGCACCACAAGAGAAGGTGTTCTAGTGATAATAATTCTTTGTTGACATCAAAAGAGGAGGAGAGAACACAGGAAAGTGAAGTCACAAAGGAAGCTGACAAAATAGATGCAAATGTTGATTCAGTTAACAATTATATCTCAACAAATCAGTCGGAGGAATCAGAAAGTGTTCGGAAAGACGAGATGCCTAGATCTTTCAGGTTTTGGGTGATTTTCTTGTGGGCATTTTCTGGAGTAGGTTTCTTGGTTGTCATATTTGTGGTGTATTCAGGTCATAGAAGAAGAGGGACAAGGTTAAAACATGGCAGAAGGAGAAGAAGCTTGCATTCAGGTTTCATGGAAATGAATGGACGCAGTCGCAGCGGTGTTGATGTTCCTCTGTAGACATTGTGCTACTTTTCTTTTTTCATGGTGTAAAGCTGGTTTGTCAGAATTTGAGATTTGCTACATGCAAGGGTCACAAATTGAAGGTTTAAAAGGCATGGTTCTTGAGTGAGCCTATGTGACTTCACTCATGCAAAGCAAGTTATTCTGACCCTCCAAGAGGATTCCCATTTTTTGATATTGTCTATGAATATTAATGATTGAAAAATTTGCATAGGGAAAATAATCTTCTGTTCTTTAATTTGAGATTGTTTGTACTATTTTTGTACCCAGAGAACATAAGATCTTAGCAATGTGTAACAAGGGAATGGATTATCCTGCAGCATAGGTGAGGGAAATACTGTATACTTGTCATTTTCTTTTTTGCCTTGTGATAGCAAAGGAATTTTATGAGTGCTGAGATATTTAATCTTTGATGTAACTCTTTTATGGATCTTAATCTTACCCCTCTCAACACTTGCTGTAAAGACTCACTTATCTAATAAAATCAGGATATGTAACTTATGTTGAATTTAGACATTGCCAATCAACTATTCTAGATTCTTTGTTTTATGCATATGCTGGCTTGGGTTGCTACTCCATCCTTGTTCATTACTCAATCCTTCTCAATCTAATTTTGATCTTGGAGAGTAAGAATTGACGGTTATGTTGATCTATTATTTATTTAAAAATGTATAAAATAACATATGGAGCTTGTTATTTTTGAACTTGGTAGATAGAGACTTGATGTCATCTTGGGTTTGCTTTGGTCATCATTACATAACAAATTGTTATAAACTAGTTTTTCATGAATTATTATAAGGTATATCTTGGGAAACATTTTTCTCTTACTATGATCCTTTATATAGGCACCTCATATAGGAACCTTGTAGGAAGTTCGTTTAAGGGGCATTAATTAAGGGACATAATTTTTTTATCTCCAAATTGTAAGTAGAGGTATATTAATTAAGTATATATAAAAAATAAAATAATGGAATTTCAATTGTTTTAAGAGTATTTTAGAATATATATATATATATATATATATATATATATATATATATATATATATAAACATACACTAGTATTTTATTATTTGTAATACATAGGTTAAATATTTATTATATATATCTAAAATTTATAATAAATTATAATTACTATAAGTAGATATTTTTAAACATATAAATCACATATCCTTTTGACAATAACATATAAATTATATTTTAGATTTATGATAAATAATTTATATTGTAACATAATATTATTTTATTTATTAATAATTTATTTTAAAAATATTAAAATTTAATTCATAAATAATTATGATAAATAAAAATGGAATTATATAAGAAGTTAAAAAAATTCTAAAAACTCTCTTATTAAATAAAAACTCTTTCATGTAGGATAGAGATTGGTTTATACACACACACACATATATATATATATATATATATATAATTTTATTTTTTTCTCATGCTCCTATTGTTAATAAAGTTGTAATTGCTACGATTGATTTTTTCTTTTTATTGCCTGCGAAGGTCTTGCAATATATGATATATACTCTAAATAACTTTTGATAAGCTTACTTTACTTAATAATTTATGTTTTGTGTTAAATTTTAATAATCTAACCATTAAATTAAAAAAATTTAATATATAGATCAAATTTACAAATTTTTAATAAATTTAAAAATTATTTAATACTATGTGACATAAATTAAAATATAAAAATATTTCTAAATTATTTTAGGATTGGGAAGCCTATGTAGAATCTGAACAGAAACACCAAATATAATAAAGAAACTAATAGTGAAAATTCTCGACTTAATTGTTAGAGATTAGTTGTAATCTTGTTTGTGACGTGAAGTAGTATAAATTTGTGGGGTCTTTATCTTTCTCCATTTCTTAACCTAGCTAAAAAGATTTCTAGATTGAGATTTTTGTTTTAAAATATCTTATCCTCAAATCAGTTCAAAAAAAAAAAAAGTTTTATAAACTTAGCCTCCACAAAAAAAAATAGGTGTTGTCCCATAATATAATTTTTTTTGAATAAAGGTAAATAAAGAAAAAAAATAGTAATTTTACTACTTCATTTTATTAATTCTTCTCCTTCTCGTTGTTAAATACACATTAAGACTAAGTAGGTGATATAATTACACAAATACATTCGTAAAATTGTGTATTTTGCAAAATCTTATGATATTTTTCTTTGAAAATATTAAAGATTATTTTTCCTCTACTATTTTTTTTTATCCGCCATTGTCTACAAGGGTCATCCTAATAGAAAGGTGCTATAATTTTTAATTGAAAAAACAAATTAGAGAGTTTCTCTACTCTCCATAATATCATAAGACCCACTTACACTCACATGGGGCTCACCTTATGTGATTCGTGCATTATCTCTAACGTTAAGGTACCAAAAAACACAGACATGTGCATATTGATTTTGACTTTGTAAAGTGAGATCCAAGTACTTTTGTTCATAATTCAACTAAAGTCATTATCATTACATTCATGTGATGCTTTCCTTTCTTTCTTTATGAAAACGGTCCTTCAAACTTTTGGGGGTAAATTATTTATGTTTCTAAATTCTAATTCATCAATGCGTTTCAAGAATATGTATTTTAAAAAATGTGTTGAAGGTTAGAGATTCTAAATTCATTAGTGGCATATTTACATGTGTATAAGTGGGATTTTGAATTTATTAACCAATTTTTTTTTTTTAGGATTGAGTTAATTCAGATTGATTTTCTTAAGATGATATCATAGTTAAATTAATTATTGTTAAGACTATTAAATCACTCACTTAGGGGGTGTATTGGTTTAAGATTTCATAGGATTTTAAAAGACTTTTTTTTGAGTAAAAAAGTCCATTGGTATTCAATCAGGATTTTATGTCACTTAAAAACAATCCAGTGGTATTCAATCTGGATTTTCAAGATTTTTTAAAGAGTCCATTAAAATCCACTGGTATTCATTTGAGATTTTTTACAACTTAAAAACAATCCATTGGTATTCAAAAATATAAAGATTTTAAAGGATTGTTGTATGAGAGGGATTTTGAAGGTGTTATTTATAAATACCAGATTCATAAAACAATCCCATCCAAACCCATCGGATTTTGAAGGATTGTTTGAAGTGACTTTTCAAGTGTTTCAAGAATTTTCAAGTGAATTTTTCATATTTTTTTTCTATGCTCCTGTCTTCTCCATTTTTTTCTCTACTAATAATACTACACTATTATTCATTGCTCATATATAATATTGTAGTACTGTTCTCATCTCATTCCCCTATTTTGTGAAACTCTGATATGTAAATGATAGTGTCATTGACTTGTTATATTTTTCTGTTAGTTCTCTTTAATTGACTTGCTTTATTTTATTCTATGTAGTTGAATTTGTTCCTTTATATAACACAAAAAAAACGATTGAAATTTTAACTTTCAAGTGATACTTTTTTTTATAACACACGTCAAGAAAAGAAAAAGGTGAAAGATGAAATTGATATCATAATCTCTACGATATATATATATATATATATAAGATGAATTTGTTAAGGTTTCTGTGAGTAGAATGAGATGAAAATGGATCTTAATTGGGAGAAGAACTCTCTCAGCATAAAAATTGCGATCTCTCTCCTTCCCTTAATTTGTTACTCTTATCCTTCCTCATTTTATGACTCAACAATTATTTTATTTTTTTTACTATGAATTTTTCTTTTTATTTTTATATTGTAAAATTAGGATTTTTTTATATTTTAAAAAAAGAAAATTAACATAAGACATTGTAGTATCTAATTTTTTAGGGTTTAGGATTTATGCCTTCATTAGCTTATTTTTTTTAAAAAAAGGAAATATTGTTAAAATATTTGTTAGAATAATTTACATTTATAAATATCGTTAAAAATTAT
Organism: Cajanus cajan; assembly: GCF_000230855.2. NCBI lineage: Eukaryota > Viridiplantae > Streptophyta > Magnoliopsida > Fabales > Fabaceae > Cajanus > Cajanus cajan. Next base: position 17,611,179 of record NC_138518.1, on the reverse strand, counting down.
CATATAATATATAACTAAAATTATATATATATATATATATATATATATATTCTCTATATCTAAATACTTTTGTTTATATAAAAAAAATTATATATCTAAATATTTTCCCAGTATCAAATATACTGATTTTTTTTATATAAAAAATTATCTTATGTTTCTATATTTCTGTTTTTGCATGTTTTTTTTTATAATGGCTGAGGTATTTGATCCATTGGGATAACCAAGATATATTTGATCTTGTATGATTGGTGTGCTTCTAAAAATAATAATATAATTTTATTGATTTTGTCTCTTATCCATAATTATTTATATAACTAGTTTTCAACATATATTGTTTTAGTAATTCAAATGGGAGATTTACAAGGAAATAATAAAGGAAAAGGAAAAGAGAAAAAAATATGAAGCTTGGAATAAGGAGGATTCCGATGAATTATTACAATTGATAGTAGATGCTATAAAAAGAGGATAGGATATTATGGACAATTATTATTATTATTATTATTTATCTAGACATTATTGTTTTTTTTATTATTTTTGTCTTAGACTCTTTTTAAATTTGAATGTATGAATTTTTTTTTAAAATCTTATCAAATGTCAAAACTCCACAAAAATTCTACAAAATCCACAAAATCCCACAGAATCCATTAAAATCCTGATTTAAAAGTCTTGCAGAATTCATTAAAATCCTGATTTTAAGTCTTATAGAATCCTGCAAAATCTTAAAAGTCATGAAAATCCTGCAAAGTCTTTTAAAATCCGCAGGATTTTTTTTAACTAAAAAAGTCCTTTAAAATCCTAATCCAATACACCCCCCTTAGATTCTATCAAATCATTAATAGATGTCCAATTTTATATTTTACTTTTAAGATGTTCAATTATTAACATAAAAATAATGTATTAAAAATTTCTCATCGAGTAATAATATGATAAAAAAGATAATATACATAAACAAGAATAATTTTTATCTTATAAATTGATTTTATAAAATTAGATTTAAAATCTTTATATTAATCTTATTTATGAAAACATTTTACGTTGAATATCTTATAAAGTTCCACTTGTATGTCAAATTCATTGAAAGATTATTATGGCAAGTTTTCTTTTTGACATGTGTATGATATGATTCAGAAAAGAAAAAAAAAAAAAAATCAATGTTGTCATTGATTAAATCACCATACACACGCATCCAATTTGTGCATTTTTTCTCCCAATCAAAAAAAGAAAATTTCACTTTCTTTATTTCTTTCCTTTTTTTTTTCTTTTCTCAAATATGTCCAATAATAATGTCATGTCATTTTCAAATAATGAACCATGGACACACATCCTTTGAGTAATGTTGCAACTACTGGTTGTTACATCTTCACCATCCATCATTCATTCTTGTTTGTTCCAATTGCTACCAACATGAATATAAAATAATTTGGCTTCTTATGTTGAACAGAACAAACATTAATTTGAATTGAATCTTCACCAAATCCAATAACAAATTCACAGGAGAGCGTTGGAGATTTTCATAGTGTTTCAAAATGTGGGTCCAAACCAAGATGTAAAAGTGATAGACTATTAATAAATTATTTTAATTATATTTTTGACTTAAATACAATTTGGTTGTTGTAATATACCTTTTTTTTAAGCTCTCATAAAATTATTTTTTTTATAGAAAAATAGACCTACTAATTTTTTTCTGTTCTATTTTTGTTATTTTGTTTTGTTTCATTGAAATATATTTATTTTTTCCTTTTTAGTCTTGTAATACGTGAGTATTTACTTTTAATTTTTACTAAAAAAATTTAAGAGGACTAACTCAAAATAAATAAAGTATTATATGGATTAAAATGAAAATAGATATATTATAAAGATTAAAACAGAATATCATGGACATAATAAAAAAGTAAATTTTACAAGAATTATTTTAAAAATAATTCTACAAGGACCAAAATAAAAAATAGTATATTATAAAAACCAAAAATATTTATAAATTTATATTTTTATCATTTGAAATTTATTAAAATTAAAAAAATTAGATTATCTTTTTTTTTCACATTTAAAATTTTGTAAATTTTAACAAACTAGTGTTTTAGTATATGTGTTTTATAGGATAAATATTTTTATATGATTATAATTTATAATTGATAATAAATAAATAATTTTAACTTATAAATCATATTATAATTACAATTAATTAGAAATAAATTTTTTAAATTTATTAATTATATTGAATTTTTATTATAAATAATTTTAAATGTGATATATCATTTTTAAATGGAAATTGTTCTTACCGGAATTTGGTCGTAGAGGTGATCCGTCCAGTAAGATCGGTGAGTCTCATTTGCCTGATGTATTGGTGCTCCAAGATGGGGGAGGTACCTGCAAAAGAGACTCCGATGCCAAAGTTAGGGTTTTTGTGTGTAATAGTCTCGTATAAGTAATGCACGTACCTTGGAGTGAATTAGGTTTGCCTTGGGCCTTTTTAGGCTTGAGATAAGATATATCATGATATGATATGATATGATTGAAGGGCGGATCTGGTTTGGGTCGAGATCCTTGGAATCAGGTATGATTTGCTCAAATACCGGGCTGACGTCGCGCAGCACGTGCCCGGGGCTGTTTTGTATTGCTAATCCAGGCTCGGAGCCCGGGTGCGAAGTACGGTTAGTACACTAGCCCCCCGAGCTCTGAAGACCGTAGGTCGAGGAGCTGAGACCGGGCTCGCCAGTGGGAAGTAGCTTTTCACATGCGCCACCTGAGGGTCCGCCATGTGTCGCGACTGTTTATTTCCCGAAAACGTGCAAGTGGCGTATTAAGGGAAATGACGGTTATGCAATGATGGGTTGCAATTAATGTGTCATCAGGCGTGCCCTTTGGTTGACACGTGTCGCGTCGGTTTTGAATTTTGGGGGAGAGTTTTTTCCTTTTCTTCCACTGGCGCCTCTTCGTTTTTACTCTGTCTTTCTTCTGACTTCTCGAGTACGAGAGCTTTTCTTGCTTTCTTGCCTTTGCGCTTTCATCACCGTTTTCGGTAACCCTTTCTTTGTTAGGGTTGTTTTCTGAGGAGGAGTACCAGGTACTTCCTTTTTATTTGCTTTTTCTCTCTTTTCATGGCCGGTGGAAGTGGTGCCGGATCCTCTGCGTCTGCCAGGGGCAAGACGCGTGGCAAGGCGGTGGCCGCCGGAAGGGTCGTTGTTGAAAAGAAAGACCCGCCGCCGTCTGGGGGCCCGGAGCCAGGCGTTCCTGGTTACGACTGGGTTAAACGCGAGGTGGCTGAGGCTCATAGCATTTTTCGCTCTTTCCTCGAAGTGAATGTGTTTCGGAGGGCGCATAGGGTTTGCGATTCCTCCATCTCCCACATGATTCGGCTTGAGCCCTGTCAGACCGATGAGGGCGTGTACATGGGGAGGTCTACTGATCCCCCCCATTTATATGTATATCAATGCTTTTTTAGGGATTTGGGTGTCTGTCTTCCCTTCACTCAGTTTGAGTGCGATTTTTTGAATTTCATCAACGCGGCTTCTTGCCAGTTGCATCCCAATAGTTGGGGTTTTTTTAGGGCTTTTCAGGTTCTGTGTACAGTTCTAGGTATAGAGGTGTCTCTTCGCGTCTTTCTTCATTTTTATTAGTTGAAGATAGGCGTTCCGCCTTATGGCATTTTGTCCCTGAGCGGGAGTAGGGATGAGGGTTTGTTTACTCCCTACTCTCAATCGTATAAAAATTTCAAGCAGGAGTTTTTCCGGGTCGCCCTCGTGGGTGTTGATCCTTTGGAAGATGAGGTGTTTTACTTTGGCGGTTTGCCGAGGTTTCCGTTCTATTAGCGTCCCAAACCGTCTAGGTTTCACGGCTTGGGAGATCAGAAGGTGACGGCCGCGGAGGCGGTCGCCATTAAGAATCTTGCCGCGCTCCCTCGTCCACTGGATTGCAAGCTCGTTCTGTCGCTTGCAAATTCGTCTTATAGGGAGAGGGGCCTAGAGAGTGAGTATTGTACGCTTCAATAGATTGCCAGGCTTGTGTAGTTGCCTTTTACTGATGTGCTTCTATTTCTTTTCTACAGGCATTATGGGAAAAACTTGTGGCGCGAGCTTAAGCACCGCTACAACGTTACCGAGCTCGAGGTTCCTGAGCCTCCGGAGGAGGATGTTGCCCCCCTAAAGGCTAGTCGAAAGAGAAAGAGGGGGGGGAAAGAGGCCAAGGGAACCTCAGTCCTTCCAGGTGCCGAGGAGGTGGCCTCCAAGGCCGCTGATGCTGATGCGGTGGATCTCACTGAGAGTCCACCACCCCAGGTGGCTTCTGAGGAGGTGGCTCAGGTTGTTGAGCCTACTGGACAGGCCGCCGCGGTGGAGGTCCGGACTGCCGGGCAGGCTGCCCGAGTTGCCAAGGTGGTGAGTGTCGTCTTTCTCGGACTTTACCTTTGCCTTTTGTTGTGTTGTCCGGCTGTCTGATCTGGGTGATTTTTGCAGGCAGGAAATACCGCTGAACCTGAGGTGCAAGCGGGAAATGCCGCCGAGCCTGAGGTGCAGGCCGTTGAGCTGGTCACCCAAGCTGCTGAGGTGGGTGGTGTTTTGTCTCCTTGTTTCCGTGGTTTCTCGTACGTCACATTGTTTGTTTTTGACGTGGGACTGGTTTTTTGCAGGCGGGGCCGGGGGTCCCTAAAGTGGACTTTCGGGGTGCTGAGCGGGGAGCATTGTCCTCTGCCACGGATTCGGCGCCGCAGGCGGGCTCGTCGCAGAGGCCTGTCCGGACTCAATACCTATCCCATCACTTTGGGAAGGGTATAGATAAGGCGCGGCTGGATCACGTGAGCGCCTCCGCCGACATGGATTCATTGTGGAGCGCGGGGGTGACTGCGGAGGGGTTCTTCCCTCAGGGTTCTCTGAGCCCCGAGGACCGGGGATTGATAGACAGGGTTGGTCCCGAGGACAGCCTTGATGCTGCCCAGGTCATGCTGTAGAGAGTGATGGGTATAGTGAGCCACTGGAAGCCTAAGTGGGGCCAACAGCGGGAGGATTTGGCTAAGCAGCAAGAGGACCTGGCCAAGTTGAGGGGACGACTTCAACCTTGGAAGGAGGCAAACAAGATCCTGAAGGAAGAGAATAAAGCTCTCAGCGCAGCCCTTGGTGAGACAAAGCGGCACGAGGCTGAGCTCCGTTCTACGCGTGGCGACCTGACCCGGGTGCAGAAGTCTTTTGAGATTGCGTTGCGATCCAATGAGGCTTATGCCTCTCAAGTGGGGGAGCTGCAGGGGCTCGTCGCCTTTTCTCGAGGCCGCGCTCGCACCTTGGAGGATGAGGTGACCTCTAGTCGTGGCCAAGTACGGGCTCTGGAGGACATTGTGACCTCTCTTAAGGGCGAGTTGGCGACGGCGGCTGAGGAGCGCCTCCGTAACGAGGTAATTCTTGGTGGCCGTGAGGACGAAATTGCCACCTTGAAGGCGGAACTCGCGGAGCTGGTGGCGGGGAGGGCGGCCACGGACAAGAGGCTCGCGGAGGTCGAACGCTCTGTTGTGGTTGAACACAAGAGGGGCTTCCAAAAGGCTGCTCGTCAAGCTCGGCTTCTTGCTCCCGGATTCGACTTTTCTTCCATGCATGTGGAGAAAGTCGTCCGTTTTGGGAGGCTAGTCAAGGAGGACGATGCCGACGACAGTTCTGGCGGGGATGCTTCAGCCTAGGCCGCCTTTGTAATAGCTGGATTTATTTTTCTTTGGCTTGAATTAATGTACCGAATTTTGAGAACTTTGTTTGTATATATATATTTTGTTCTATCTTGTCCGTATTTGCGTTCAATTTTGGTTGTTCACGCTATTTGAGGCACATGTTTGGTGTCTGCTATATGCTTCTGTATATGGTGATACTTCTACCTTGAGTTGGTGAGGTCGAGATTCGAGGTCGGCCTTAGTTTTTGTTTAGTAGGACTTTTTGTGGGAGTTCGAACCCGGTCGTAAATGAATGTGTTAAGATGCGTATTCGACCTCGAATTTTGACTAAGTAATTGTTGTGAAAGTTCATAAATGACCCTAGACTGGAGTCAAAGTCTGAATTCGACCTTAAGTTGGTCGTGCCGGGGTTTGAATTCGACCCCGGTACTGAGAGTGCGGTGTGCTTTGCCAGGGTTCAAAGTCGTCTTTAGGTTAGCGGTTCGTACTCGACCCCGGATTATCATGTTCGAGGTTCGTGTTCGACCTCGCTTTAAAATGAACAACATAATTAAGGTTCGAATTCGACCTTATGCTGAGAGTCCCGAGGTTCGTACTCGACCCCGGATTATCATGTTTGAGGTTCGTGTTCGACCTCGCTTTAAAATGAACAACACAATTAAGGTTCAAATTCGACCTTATGCTGAGAGTCCCGAGGTTCGTGCTCGACCCCGGATTATCGTGTTCGAGGTTCGTGTTCGACCTCGCTTTAAAATGAACAACACAATTAAGGTTCGAATTCGACCTTATGCTGAGAGTCCCGAGGTTCGTGCTCGACCCCGGATTATCGTGTTCGAGGTTCGTGTTCGACCTCGCTTTAAAATGAACAACACAATTAAGGTTCGAATTCGACCTTATGCTGAGAGTTCCGAGGTTCGTGCTCGACCCCGAATTTTCGTGTTCGAGGTTCGTGTTCGACCTCGCTTTAAAATGAACAACACAATTAAGGTTCGAATTCGACCTTATGCTGAGAGTCCCGAGGTTCGTGCTCGACCCCGGATTTTCGTGTTCGTGGTTCGTGTTCGACCTCGCTTTAAAATGAACAACACAATTAAGGTTCGAATTCGACCTTATGCTGAGAGTCCCGAGGTTCGTGCTCGACCCTGGATTTTCGTGTTCGTGGTTCGTGTTCGACCTCACTTTAAAATGAACAACACAATTAAGGTTCGAATTCGACCTTATGCTAAGAGTCCCGAGGTTCGTCCTCGACCCCGGATTTTCGTGTTCGAGGTTCGTGTTTGACCTCGCTTTAAAACGAACAACATAATTAAGGTTCGAATTCGACCTTATGCTGAGAGTCCCGAGGTTCGTACTCGACCCCGGATTATCGTGTTCGAGGTTCTTGTTCGACCTCGCTTTAAAATGAACAACATAATTAAGGTTCGAATTCGACCTTATGCTGAGAGTCCCGAGGTTCGTACTCGACCCCGGATTATCATGTTCGAGGTTCTTGTTCGACCTGCTTTAAAATGAACAACATAATTAAGGTTCGAATTCGACCTTATGCTGAGAGTCCCGAGGTTCGTGCTCGACCCCGGATTATCATGTTCGAGGTTCGTGTTCGACCTCGCTTTAAAATGAACAACACAATTAAGGTTCGAATTCGACCTTATGCTGAGAGCCCCGAGGTTCGTGCTCGACCCCGGATTATCGTGTTCGAGGTTCATGTTCGACCTCGCTTTAAAATGAACAACACAATTAAGGTTCGAATTCGACCTTATGCTGAGAGTCCCGAGGTTCGTGCTCGACCCCGGATTATCGTGTTCGAGGTTCATGTTCGACCTCGCTTTAAAATGAACAACACAATTAAGGTTCGAATTCGACCTTATGTTGAGAGTCCCGAGGTTCGTGCTCGACCCCGGATTATCGTGTTCGAGGTTCGTGTTCGACCTCGCTTTAAAATGAACAACACAATTAAAGTTCGAATTCGACCTTATGCTGAGAGTCCCGAGGTTCGTGCTCGACCCCGGATTATCGTGTTCGAGGTTCGTGTTCGACCTCGCTTTAAAATGAACAACACAATTAAGGTTCGAATTCGACCTTATGCTGAGAGTCCCGAGGTTCGTGCTCGACCCCGGATTTTCGTGTTTGAGGTTCGTGTTCGACCTCGCTTTAAAATGAACAACACAATTAAGGTTCGAATTCGGCCTTATGCTGAGAGTCCCTAGGTTCGTGCTCGACCCCGGATTTTCGTGTTCGAGGTTCGTGTTCGACCTCGCTTTAAAATGAACAACACAATTAAGGTTCGAATTCGACCTTATGCTGAGAGTCCCGGGGTTCGTACTCGACCCCGGATTATCATGTTCGAGGTTTGTGTTCGACCTTGCTTTAAAATGAACAACATAATTAAGGTTCGAATTCGACCTTATGCTTGGAGTCCCGAGGTTCGTGCTCGACCCCGGATTTTCGTGTTCGAGGCTCGTGTTGGACCTCGCTTTAAAATGAACAACACAATTAAGGTTCGAATTCGACCTTATGATGAGAGTCCCGAGGTTCGTGCTCGACCCCGGGTTATCGTGTTCGAGTTTCGTGTTCGACCTCGCTTTGAAATGAACAACATAATTAAGGTTCGAATTCGACCTTATGCTGAGAGTCCCGAGGTTTGTACTCGACCCCGGATTATCATGTTCGAGGTTCGTGTTCGACCTCGCTTTAAAATGAACAACATAATTAAGGTTCGAATTCGACCTTATGCTTGGAGTCCCGAGGTTCGTGCTCGACCCCGGATTTTCGTGTAAGAGGCTAGTTAACTTCGAGTGTTACAAAAGCAATTCGTGAGGAAGTGGATTGAGCAAAACGTATAATTTTATTGATTTGTTCTTACGTGCCTCGTTAAAAACCCTCTCAGTCGAGGACCGAGGCGGCAAAAGAGTGCACAGCTTGTTCGTACTGAAAGTAAAAGAAGATTAAGCAAAAAACTTAAGGAGCTATAGTGGGGGGATTCCCCTCGCTTTGCTTGCTTGACGAGGAGATCTTCAGGCTCTCGGCGTAGCATTGTCGAGCTATCTTCTGATTAACTTTGACGGAGATGACCTGACCGTCTTTGCCCGGGAACTTCATAGTGAGGTGTGGGGTTGACACTACCGCTCCGAGTTGGTTCAAGGTTGGCCTCCCGATGATAATGTTGTAGGAAGTGTTGGCTTCCACGAAGAGGTACCGGACCATGACCCGCCTTGTATCTGGTGGCGTTCCGAAAGTTGTCAGCAAGTCTACGTGTCCCCGAGTGTGAACTCGTTCTCCCGCGAAGCCGACTAGGGGCTCCGTGTGAGGTTGAATGAGAGAGTGGGGGACGTCTAGTTTGAGGAAAGTCGGCCAGTACAGGACGTCAGCCGAGCTTCCCTGGTCAATGAGTGTTTTCTACACTTTCCAGTTGGCTATCTCCACGATGATGACCATGGGGTCATCCTGGTTAGAGCTGACGCCGGCGTAATCTTCATCGGAGAAGGAGATCGGTGGTGAGCTTTGGTGCGGGGCCGAGGTGGTAGAGTGGACGCAGTTGATGCTCTGCAGGTGTTTTCTTCGGGCCGAGCTGCTGGCGCCTCCTCCTGCAAAACCACCTACAATCGTGTTGATTACTCCCCGTAAGGGAGTCGATGCTGTTTCCTGACTTATTTCGGCCTGTATCGCGCCGTTAGTGTTTTCCTGGGACCCTGTGGGTAAGTTTGTGCGAGCTCCTGACCCGCGACCTCTCCCGCGTCCCTGGCCTCCAGAGCCACCTTAGGAACCTGGCTGTCGCTGGATGTAGTGGCCGAGGTGGCCTGCCTGGATGAGCTCTTCGATGCGGTCCCGGAGCGTGCGACACTCGTCAGTGGTGTGGCCGTAGTTCCTGTGGTACCGGCAGTGTTTGGACTGATTGGCGCTGTTGGGGGTGTGGCCGGGTGGTGGGAGGGCTAGTAGGTTATTGTTACTGGCTTCTTCCAGGATGTGGACTCTCGGGGCGTTTAGGGGAGTGTAGAAGTCATACCTCCCGCTTCTGTTGGCTCTGGCCGACTTCTTGAATTGGTTGTCATTATTGACTTTTACCTTATCCTTGTGGCCTTGTTCCGGTTTTGCGGGGCCCTTCCCGCGAACTTGGTCGCGGAAGGCCGAGTGCTCTTCCATCTGAATGTAGCCGGCGGCGCGGGCACGCAGCTCATCCATGTCGCGGGGGGCATCGCGGCATAGGCTGTCGACAAACGATCCGGGTTTCAGTGCCATGAGCATGGCGTGCAGGGCGACCTCCGGGTTTAGATTCCGGATCCGAACCGAGATGTTGGAGAAGCGCTCCATGAAAGCTCGCAGAGATTCATCATCGTTCTGCCTGAGGTTGGCCAAGGCGGCCGAGGTTGTATGGTGAGGCCGGCTGGTGGCGTATTGTGCCACGAATCGCCGCACAAGGGTGGCAAAGCTGTCGATGGATCCGGCTGGTAGTTGGGTGTACCAATGAAGCGCAGGTCCCTTGAGTGAGGTCAGAAAAACCCTACACAATATAGCGTCGCTGTTAGTGTAGAGGTTTACCTGAGTTGTGTACGAGTCGATGTGCTCGTCGGGGTCCGTGGTGCCGTCGTAGCGGTCGAGGTGGAGGGGCTTCCACCCGCGGGGCAGTGGGGTCTCCATAATGCCATCCACAAAAGGATGACGGTGGAAGGGTTCTTTGCCCTCGGAGACATGGGTGGGGGCCCTGCTAGTACCCTGCCCTGATCTGTGCGTGGATGCATGAGACCGGTGCGTGGCGGGCCGTGAAGTCGGTGCCTTGGTCGTCGCTCGGGATTGGGAGGCTGAATGTGCCTCCTCCTCATGAGTGTCGCTCTCGTGCGGAGGTTGTTCGGAGTGGTGTCGAGGGAGCTGGGCGCGAATGCGCTCGTTCTCGGCACGTAATGCTGCGAGGTCTGCTTCATTAGCGGTCCGCATCGCTGCAAGGTCATTTTCGTGCTGGGTGCGCATGTTTTGAAGGTCGGCGTCGTGCTGTTGTCGCATCTGCTCAACTTGGTCGATCAGCCGCCTTAGGGTTGCAGCGTCACTGTCCATGTTGACTGAGTGGCTTGCGTTGTCTGTTGCTCGTCTAATGTGGCTTCTAGTAGAAACCATACAAGTGGCCGATGAGGGCTGTCTCGATCGGCCCCACGGTGGGCGCCAAATGTTCTTACCGGAATTTGGTCGTAGAGGTGATCCGTCCAGTAAGATCGGTGAGCCTCCTTTGCCTGATGTATTGGTGCTCCAAGATGGGGGAGGTACCTGCAAAAGAGACTCCGATGCCAAAGTTAAGGTTTTTGTGTGTAATAGTCTCGTATAAGTAATGCACGTACCTTGGAGTGAATTAGGTTTGCCTTGGGCCTTTTTGGGCTTGAGATAAGATATATCATGATATGATATGATATGATATGATTGAAGGGCGGATCTGGTTTGGGACGAGATCCTTGGAATCAGGTATGATTTGCTCAAATACCGGGCTGACGTCGCGCAGCACGTGCCCGGGGCTGTTTTGTATTGCTAATCCGGGCTCGGAGCCCGGGTGCGAAGTACGGTTAGTACAGAAATAAATATGATATTTAAAATAATCAATAGTTTAAATATTTTCCTCTTCTTGACAGAAATTGTAAAATCTCATTTTTTTATAAATAAAATAAAATAAGTGTTTAATAAAATAATTATATTTTTTGACACAATAATTTAATTAATTGGGCTAGTAATATAATTAAAATATTTTAATTAAATAAAATAAAAAGAAAAGGATTGTGGGTGGAGAAAGAAAATTTGGGTTGGAATCTTGAGTCCGCTTGGGGACTTATTAAAAAAAAAAAGGGTAGATCATTCTTACGCATCTATTTTGAACTCTAAGAGCACTTATATAGAAAAATCTAGGGGAAATCACCGGAGAAAGTGTGGATTAGCAGCTTAATGGAATTAACTTCAAGGATGATGAACTTTTCCTCTTAGCTTCTTCATACTCCCTTGATATTTCATCCATGAGGTTCATTGAAGAAGAATGACCTTGAAAATGATGGATAAGAAGAGGAATGATGTTCCACTTCAATGATGAAGATAAGCTAAGAAGGTTTCTCACCACAAGGAAAAAATCATTGATAAGATATTCAAATGTAGTTGCATTCAACGAGATAAACACTAAGACTCTTGAAGCTTGAGAGAAAATCAATCTCAATCTCTAATTTTATTTGAAAGTGACGCCCAATGTGTAGGATACATGTATATTTAGAGTTTGGTAGCTTGTGGTGCAAGTTAAGCTAACTAAGGTTAATTAGTTGTAACCAAGATTAAGTTAACTTGTACTCAAGTCAACTAACTCTAGTACAAACTTGGAATTCAAATTTGAATTTCTCTAAAAAAAATGGCGCCTAATCCATAGATCTAGGAGATCTAATAATAACTTGCTACATGGTATGATGCAAAAAGTGTTATGGGGTGTAGTAGTAAGAAAGGGGGTGTGGAAGCAAATATGCAAAATGTGTGATTAGTGTGTTGTTGAGATTTCCGTTGAAGTACTTTTGTTATAATTGTAAATCAGTTTAATTCCATCAACGGTCTCAAACACGGTAAGTATACCGGCCGTTCAAGTAGTAAAAATATCGTATCCACAGGGATTAGAAGGTAAAATAAGCATTTATTGACTATTCGTGACTAAAGAATAATTCCAATTTATAGTTTGTCATGTAAATGTGAGATGAAGAGCATGACTATTGGAATGTTAAAACTATAAAAAGATTAGTTTTAGAATGGGAAAGAGTAGAAATGGGATAATGGTATTGTGAGGCTGTGGGGGTCAGATTTCACCGAACGTAACACTAATGTATCCTTAATCTCTTGTTAAATTCATTGCTTAGTCAACCCAATAGTTTACTCAAACCTAATCCCTTAGAGAAAGAGCCTAGGTGCGGATATTGAATATCAATCCCTTGAGTACCCAATACCTACACCCGCATTACGGGCTAGGGTTTAAGACTACTAATGGGTCAAGCTCTATCCCTAGATACAATCTCCACTAGGCATATGTTCCAGAACTAATTTCAAAGGTATTTCCCAATACTCAATGGAACCTTAAATCATGCAAAGGGTGATCAATCCAAAGCAAGCATTAAGCAAAGAAACAAACACAACAATGAATGAAACAGCAAATATATATATCATTGAAAACGTAAGGATTACAATAGAGTATGTTGGCTACATCTAACCCCACAAAATGGGTGAAACCACTAACAAAGAGGGCAAATACAAAATAGAGATGAAAGGAGGATGAAGAACCGAAGGAAAGATCCGCACACAGACGATCCCAAGCCCTGGGAATCCCTTCCGCAGCTCCTGGAGGCGCCCAATGTGAGAATGAGGGAGAAACCCTCGAAAATGGCTTCAAATACGAGCCTGGGAGGTCAGATTAGGGTTTCGCGCCCGGCGCCTAAGTCTTCGCGCCTGGCGCAGCGTCTTCTGAGCACTTTCTGCCTCATTATAAGCCCGACACAATTACTTTTTACGCCCGACACAGTGTCTTCCAGAGGCTTTCAAGCATTCTCTGCCTTAGAGCAAGCCCGGCGCAATTCTCTATTAAGCCCGGCGCAATTCGTTCCAGAGAGTTTTGAGGTACTCTCTGCCTCGATCACGCCCGACGTGGTGGAGTCTCGCGCCCGGCGCATGTATGACTTCCAGAAGTTCACTGCTATGTTCTTCTCAAGCCCGGCGCGGCGTCATCTTGTGCCTGGCGTAGCCACTCTGCTCTGCTCCTTGGCTCCTTATGTTTCCAATCCCAAAGATCTTCAATCCTCAAATCTCTAGCTCAATACCTGCACAAAAAATGAGGTGTATTAAGGTATTGTTAGCTGAATTTGGGTTAGTTATATCTGCACGCAAAATGAACCAAAAAGAGAACAATTATATTGCAATGGTTCAAAGGATGAGTGGAATTTGTTCAATAAGTCTCATCCAAAAAGAGGTAAAATTGAGGCTTAACAACTCCCCCAAACTTAGAACCTTGCTTGTCCTCAAGCAAAAGGTAATTAATCTAGCAGATAACAAGCAATGCAAGTGTGTCAAGTTCTACATCCTAGTTCACTTGTACTTTCCTTTCGCAAGCATGAACCTCAGATGAACTTTCAGTCACAATTGTTGCAATGGAACATGACAAGGTGTAAACAAAGGTTTCAAAAGAGATCAAAGAGCTGAGAAGAGTAATGACTATCTGTGTATACATCCTCACTAGGAAAGTGTTTCTCTCTATGCACACTAGTGTATTAGGGTGAGTGTTTCTCTCATATCTACTACTCACGCCACATGATTCAACTTTGCTCTTCGTTTCCAAATGAAACCAGTGGTAAAACAAATGCAGGCACTTATCACAAGGTCTTTATTAGGGCAATTATGGGTCAAGCAGGGTCAAGCATTAGCAGTTTTATGGTTTTTCAAGGATTGAAGGTGCTATAGCTTAAAAGAGCAAATAAGATTTTACAATGATGTCCCTCTCCATACCCCATTACACATTTTGGCACATGCCCTTTACCGGATCCAAGCCATTAGCCTTTTTGTTTTTGTTTTTGTATGGCTGACCACATACTTTCTTCTTCCCAAAATTCCCCCTTCTTTGACTCCCCCAAACTTATTTGATGTCATCAATTTGCTCTCTTAACCAAGACAAAGGTTATGGTTAATTTTTCATGGTTTGGGACAAGTGGAAGGTGTGGTGTTTAGGCTTAGGAAGGTATGGGTCAAGTGGAAAGTGGATATGGCTTTTTGGCTTAGATGGTTAACAAAATATGGAAATGTGAATGCCTTGATCATATAAGTGCACAACATAAGCAAACCACCAGGGAAACTCAAGCAAAGTCTATCATGCAACTTAAGCGTAGTTCACTCATAAGTATTTAGGCTTAAACCTCACCCGGCTGTGCATCCACAAATTATCAAACTCAGCTCAGTTCTATGATCAACATTGAAACCCGCATGCAACTAGTCATGAACTAAAGATCTAACGTGACTTGAAAATGTCTAAGGTACACGCACCACAAACATCAAGCAAACCACAATCCAGACTCAACCACAAGCAAAACAAGTATCAACAAAATTAAGAACCGTGCTAAAGCAGAGTATTCACAAAAAGAACCAACAGTGTAATCACCAAAAAGAAATAGATATATAAAATAGAGTTCTGGGACTAGAACAGTTAAACAACTACAACTGAGAAACAGAAAAATTGAATGACAAAAAATAATAAAAGTAAAATGGTCCAAGGCCAGCTCCATCTGCATCCATCACAGAGCCTGGTCATCATCATGTCCGGGGTCTGCTCCACCCTCCTCAGCAGCAACTCCAGCATCCTCGGCAGCTCCACCCCCCTCAAAGAAAGGAGCATGGTACCCAGGCCACCCCGTGTAAGCATGATAATCAGTGGTGGTGGGGAACTGGTAATCAGGGGCAGAGTGCAGCGTGAAACTCCTGAAGGCATCAAACATGAAGGTCTGTCCACGATGGAGAGACTCCATCTGGCCCTCGTGCCTCTGCATAAAAGTATCCAGGCGGTCCTCCTGTCGCTGCATGAATGTGGCCATGCGACCCTCCAAGGCGTCAAAACGCTGATGGATAGTGAGTGGAGGGTCTGGGACAGCAGCATCATCCATGGGCACGTCCTCATGGGGCCCAGCAACATGAATAGGCTCGGGGGCAGGGACTGCTGGTGGCGCGCGGTCCTGGCAATAGGCAGAGATGTATCTGCTGTCAATGGCCCTGCCAGGACCCTCAAATGGCGGCGAGTGGACATCCACACCTGCCAACTGGCATAACTGCGTGATGAGAGATGGATGTCCAAGGGCGGAGCCAGGCGCAGAGTTGGCACAGCCAGAAATCTCCATGCAGATAATGCCCCCCAGATCCATGGTCCTCTGAGTCATGATACAGTACATAAGCATGGACCGGGTCCAGTGCAGGTCAGAAGCGTGAGAGCACGGGAGAATGTTAGCATGCACCAAGGCTGACCAAATTCTAACCACCGGTAGAAGATCCCTGCACTTCACGTGCAGAGGTTGCTGAGCTCGGTTCCTGTGGAACCCACGTCCCGGCATACATATGGCAGCCTCAACCACATCAGGATCCATAGTAGTGTGACTGAAGTTGCCATACTCATTCTGCTCATCGTCCCTCAGTGTAGTCCCCAGAAATTCATTGATCGTCCGAGCGTCAAAGGGGACATGCACACCCCTAACATAGCTAGTGAATGGGGCAAGGACCTCCTGTCTCAAAGCATTAGTGTAGAACTCTTTGACCACAACTATGTTGGCCGGAAGTGGATAGGAACCGAGCTTGTCCCATCGGCGCCTCCGCAGCTCTGCCTGAAACTCAGGGGCCTCATCTGGCTCTAACTCGACCCGTCTCTCAAGAATAAACTTCTTCGCACTGATTAACTCAAAGTGCTTCTCATTTCGTTCAGTGAGGAAGAGATCAGAATAAGGTCGAGTCTACTTGCGAGGAGTTTGCCCAGATTTGCTTTGACGTGGGCGTTTGCTGGAAGAGGCCATCTGCAAAAATTAACAAAAGAAATTCCAGGCAGAAAGGAATGAGCATAGCCAGATAAACAGGGATGGCCAGTTCAAGTAGAGCATAAAGGAAGCTATCCTTAAACCCAAGAACAGAGAAAGAAAATTACAACACAGCACACAAGGGGTCCAGGGGTGCTCTGCGCCGGGCATGAAACACGAACGCCAGGCGCAGAGAGTAATGAAAACTCTCTGGAGTAACTTGCGCCGGGCGCAAAACAGAATTGCGCCGGGCTTGCGACACCTAAAAAGCTCTCTGAAACTTGTAGCGCCGGGCTCAAAACAGAAATGCGTCGGGCGTAAGTGAACGCTTTTTTTTTTTTTTTTTTGAAAAGTAGCCCAGAACGGGCTGTTCCAAGATCAGAACGGGACGTTCTTCAGATCGAAACGGGTCGTTCTGGAGTTGGAACAGTCCGTTCCAAATTCTGAAACGGGTCATTCTGGACATGGAACAGTCCGTTCCAAAGTCCAAAATGGGCCGTTCTGGAATTTGAACGGGCCGTTTCGATGCACCGCGCCTGGCGTGATTTCACCCCTGTTAACAGAATCCCAACGAAATCCCAAAAACCAGAACAACAAACAAAAAAAAATGAAAACAAAAAAAAGAAGGTGTACAGGAAAATAAGAACATGTATAACACCTACTTGAGTTCGGAGTGCTTGGAGGCGAAGGAAAAAGAAAAACGAAGGCTTGCCCTTGAGATAGAAAACGTTAGCAGAAGATGGCAATGAGAAAGGGAACAGAATGAGTTGAGCGAGTGAGAGAATGAGGGTTGGAGGTAGAGGGGCGTGGGAGTTGAGAGGGAAGAGAGGGGAGAGAAGTTGAAAGTGAAGAGTGGGAGAGTGGGCGTGGGAGGTTAGGGGGCATCTGAAGGGTCACGCCGGGCGTGCAATTCTTTCGCGCCGGGCGCGGTATCAGTAGAATACCAAAGGTTTCCCTTATCTGATATGAAGCCGGGCGCTTCCGTTTCACGCCGGGCGTGGATAGGGTTCCAAACGTGCAAGCATTGAATGCGCCCGACTTGGTAGATGGTGCGCCCGGCGTAATAAATGCTCAGACCTTCCAGTGGTAAATGCCCTGTGCGCTCCGGGCTTGCCAACCCCCTGGAGAACCTAACTATTAATGCGCCCGGCACGCCAATAAATGCGCCGAGCTTGGTCGTTCCAGTGGCCATAATGAAGTTAGGGCCGGGCGCAATTAGAAATTGTGCCCGGCGTAGGTGTTGGCAGAGACCAATTGCCTCTGGTTGCGCTGGGCGTGGGTATTCCGCGCCCGGCGTTATCTAGGTTATGCAGGCTTCACATGGATTTTTCACTCTTCACACTCCTAACATATTTATCCTATATCTACCCACTCAAGCAAGTTTCATACAATCTACCCGTAACACCAAACATATCTAACACAATATAACATACATGTCACAAAACATAAAATATTCACAAAGCAAGTCCCAAAACAAGTATAACATACAATTATAACACAATCACAATAAAAGTTAAAACACTAAAGCAACTGAAAAACATATGCACTAGAGTTCAAATCTCTGGGTTGCCTCCCAGGAAGCACTTGTTTATTGTCCCGAGCCTGACGGTGACCAACTTGAAGTGCTCTACTCTCCTTCTCCTCCTGTTGCTCTTGTTCCTCCTTGCTTTGTGCTCAATCTGAGGATTGATCAGCAACTACTAAGAGGAATTGGTCCATCTAGTTCACAGTACCTTGCATACAAGAGAAAGTAGAGGACTAGAGCGCACAGGTTAGCTTCAACAATTCATTGCCAGCACACAAATAAAAATAACAATAAAAACAAAGAATAAGTCACAAATAGCTACAAATACTAAATCGCCATTCTAATCCCCGGCAACGGCGCCAAAAACTTGTTGAGATTTCTGTTGAAGTACTTTTGTTATAATTGTAAATCAGTTTAATTCCATCAACGGTCTCAAACACGGCAAGTATACCGGCCGTTCAAGTAGTAAAAATATCGTATCCACAGGGATTAGAAGGTAAAATAAGCATTTATTGACTATTCGTGACTAAAGAATAATTCCAATTTATAGTTTGTCATGTAAATGTGAGATGAAGAGCATGACTATTGGAATGTTAAAACTATAAAAAGATTAGTTTTAGAATGGGAAAGAGTAGAAATGGGATAATGGTATTGTGAGGTTGTGGGGGTCAGATTTCACCGAACGTAACACTAATGTATCCTTAATCTCTTGTTAAATTCATTGCTTAGTCAACCCAATAGTTTACTCAAACCTAATCCCTTAGAGAAAGAGCCTAGGTGCGGATATTGAATATCAATCCCTTGAGTACCCAATACCTACACCCGCATTACGGGCTAGGGTTTAAGACTACTAATGGGTCAAGCTCTATCCCTAGATACAATCTCCACTAGGCATATGTTCCAGAACTAATTTCAAAGGTATTTCCCAATACTCAATGGAACCTTAAATCATGCAAAGGGTGATCAATCCAAAGCAAGCATTAAGCAAAGAAACAAACACAACAATGAATGAAACAGCAAATATATATATCATTGAAAACGTAAGGATTACAATAGAGTATGTTGGCTACATCTAACCCCACAAAATGGGTGAAACCACTAACAAAGAGGGCAAATACAAAATAGAGATGAAAGGAGGATGAAAAATCGAAGGAAAGATCCGCACACGGACGATCCCAAGCCCTGGGAATCCCTTCCGCAGCTCCTGGAGGCACCCAATGTGAGAATGAGGGAGAAACCCTCGAAAATGGCTTCAAATACGAGCCTGGGAGGTCAGATTAGGGTTTCGCGCCCGGCGCCTAAGTCTTCGCGCCTGGCGCAACGTCTTCTGAGCACTTTCTGCCTCATTATAAGCCCGACGCAATTACTTTTTACGCCTGGCGCAGTGTCTTCCAGAGGCTTTCAAGCATTCTTTGCCTTAGAGCAAGCCCGGCGCAATTCTCTATTAAGCCCGGCGCAATTCGTTCCAGAGAGTTTTGAGGTACTCTCTGCCTCGATCACGCCCGGCGTGGTGGAGTCTCGCGCCCAACGCATGTATGACTTCCAGAAGTTCACTGCTCTGTTCTTCTCAAGCCTGGCGCGGCGTCATCTTGCGCCCGGCGCAGCCACTCTGCTCTGCTCCTTGGCTCCTTATGTTTCCAATCCCAAAGATCTTCAATCCTCAAATCTCTAGCTCAATACCTGCACAAAAAATGAGGTGTATTAAGGTATTGTTAGCTGAATTTGGGTTAGTTATATCTGCACGCAAAATGAACCAAAAAGAGAACAATTATATTGCAATGGTTCAAAGGATGAGTGGAATTTGTTCAATAAGTCTCATCCAAAAAGAGGTAAAATTGAGGCTTAAAATGTGTAGAACATGTGATTTTGTGGGTGATGCATGAAACCAACGAGAGAGTATGTGAACCATAAATGTATGTCCACCATCAAGGAGAAATGTTCTCCACTCTCTCTTGGCCCAAACAAATCTAATAAACACATCTTCCAAATACTAGTTGCATCTCCCATAAATAATAAATACATCCTTCAAGGCAAAAATACAATGAAACAAATTCCTAATCTAATTGACTAAGGTCAAAATAAAAGAAAATAATATATACAAAGAAGAGAAAATTGACTACTAAAAGTAATCGCAAAGCTTAATACGAGCTTCAACCTTCTTCCTTCAAATCTAATCCACCCCTCTTAGTTCTTGTTGGACATGACTCATGAAAGTGATTTCATTGTTTATACATAAATAAAACAAAATTAAAATAAGTTTTTTCCTAAATTAAAATAATTTATATATTGCAACAATATGAGTTTTGATGTTTTAAATTAATTATATGATTAATTGATTATTGATGTTAAGGTTTTTGTTTTAGAACTCTAAGTCAAGGGACTCTAAGAGTTTGGTTGTCTTTGAGATAGTTGAGGCATAGTTAAGTTGGTTTATCCCAAAAAGATTATATAAGATTTTTCTTAAGACGAGAACCTCATAATCATAAATCATAGAGAGAAACTAGTGAGAAATTCTCTAAAGCTCAAGTGATCTTCTCCACTTTTCTAAAATAAAACCCTTTTCTTCTCCCTTTTATTGTAGTTAAATCAGTTGATTGGAGGAGATTCAAAGCTTATAAAGCCAAGAATTTCGAGGTTTAGGTCGTGCGAAATCTTCTTTTTCTCCTCTCTTTGGTTTGGATCAAGGTAAGAGAAGTTTGTGGATTGAAAGTTGTTTGATTATAATAGTTGTGTACTACATGAGAATCATCTATTGTAGATGAAATTGATTGAATTCAAGATGGTTTGCTAAGTTGTGGTTTTTCTCTCAACGTCATTCATGAGTTGAAATATAATGATACCTGACTTTGATGGATGCATGTGTTTTTTGATGGTGTAATTGTGTTGTACATGTTGTCTAGATATGGTATGATGTAATGCATGTTGGCAAATTTTTGTTTGTCAGGTGGATTGGGTGAATTTAGTTTTTGCATAAGTGCAAAAACTAACATCATGTCAGGCATGCCTTCGTGGTGTTGGGCATGGTTCGAAGTCACAGGTTCTCCTTCTCTTGATGTCAAGCACAAGATTAGTGGCGTCGGGTGTGAGGAAGGAGAATTATCTCTAACTTGGCCGTGCAAAATGTAATTTGAACGATGTCAAGCATGAGAAGGGAGAATCGTATTGAGTTGAAATCACATTAAGTGCCAAAGGAGTGGTGCCAAACATGGATCAAGTCAAGACCATTTACTTGATTGGGGTCGGGTGTGGATTTTGTCACGTTAGGTGCGAGAGAGTGGGAGACTCTCTGCCTCAACCACACCAAGAACAAGTAGTTTGATGTTGAGCATGGGCAAGATAGGAAGCCCACTGTCTCAATGGCGTCGAGCATCCATGGGATCAAATAGAGCGTGATTTGCATGTCTTTAATGTGATGTTTAAGTTATTATATGATTGATAAATGATGATTAAGTTGTATGATGAAGATGGTATGATGATAATTCATGATGTTCCTAGTTGATATACTATATAATGATGTTTATGCTATTAAATTGTTAGTTGATAAATGATGATGTTGTATAGTTGTATGATGTTATAGTTGATTAAGTTGTTAAGTTGTTTCGCATGTGGTGAAGATACATTTCTTTGTTAAGATACATGAAAAGTAGAGAAGAGTGAAAGATGTTTTAGAAATTAAATTATCCTATTATGTATATATAAATTGTGGTGCTCCATGAGCCTAGTTGAGAATCCTTTAGTAAGTAACTTGGCTTCCAAATGGATAGTTGTCTCCTCTAGGTTTTATGTGGAATTCGTATGAAGGCAAGGTCGAGGCATACATGTATAAAACAAATAACTGAGTAAAGTACAAGATCGAGGACTTAGTCCCTAACCAAGTATTGGGGGCCTAGTATTTGGAGGATAGTTGGTGGACTAATCTAATACATGGCTTAGTGTTGCAAGATAATGTCGTAGTAGACTCATACCTAAATTATTCTATCCTAATAGGTATTAGACTTCTTAATTTAAGTGACAACATCCTAGAAATCAAAATAAGTTGTTAAATAGGTTTTTTGAGAGGCCTGAAGTTGTTTATACTTGACTTGATAGTAATAGGTTAAACGTTATGGTTCGGTAGGATCTAACCACTTAAATTACTTACCTTTATTGTAAGAGATTTCCATAGTTGATATACATAACAATGCATTAATTGTTTATTGTTGTTTATGTTGATAATGTTGTTATGCTAAAGTTGTTAAGATGTGTTGTGTTGCAAGTTGTATGTGTTGTAGTTGGTGATGAGCTAAAGTTATGTTAGGTAAAGGATTATTATTGTTTAAGTTGTTTATGATGTTGCTTCAAGTTGTTGTATATGTTGTTTCCTTTTCATAAGCTCACCCTTGCTACTTTCCTTGTGATTGAAACTATAATAATCATACTTGATATGAGAGCAATGCAAGATTAGCAGTTGGGCTTGTGTAGTTTGATAGAGGGTCATGTTGGTGATCACTTGGTTTTGGAGATGCTACTTTTATGTAACTTGTTTTTGGTATAGAGGCTTGACCAACAATTAAGTTTATTTTGCACACAATGATGTAGTTGATGTATTTGTATATATGTATAGAGTATATATGTAATCTTGTAAGGGGATTTATGTTTTCCTGTTGATGCTTAGGAACCTTAAGCTTTCTTTCATATGTGTGTGTGTGCATGGATGACTAGGTGATTGTTACATGATAAACTTAGGTTAATTGATTTTGTTTATTCTCTTTGTTGCGTAACAACTGAATTATAATAAGTGTAGAGACTTGTCAAATTATTACATATAGAAATTAAAAGTGACTATATTTGTTGAAGTGAGTATCGACCATTTGGTTTCATTAATGAAAATCCTACATGTCCAAAATATCTTTCTTCAAGCCTTAAATTATCTAATTTATAGTGTAACCAGATGTGCAATGCTAAATATAATTATTTATTTTGTATAATTAAAATTTATAATAAATAAGTATTTTTTTATTTTATTTTATATTGTATTATAATTAAAATTTGTAACAAATAAATAATTTTAAATTTATAAATTATATTTTAGATTTATTATAAAGAATTTATATTGTGATACAAAATTATTTTTAACTATTGATAATATTCCTAAGAGCATATTAGTATAAATATAAAAAATGATATGTTCAAAGAGATAAGAGATTACAAAATATATTAAAATAAGGAAACAAATAATTTAGTTATTGCACGTGTCGCATATTTTTAATTTGATCTCTAAACATAAAAAAAAATAAATGAGTCTCTATATTATTTAAAAGTTATCAAATTGGTTATTGACACCATTAACTCTTATACATATTATTAATTTAATCTTTTATACATGTAACACACTTTTATTTGGTCCCTACACATGCAATTTAGTCTTTACAAGTGTCACAAATTCTCTATTTGATTTCTATAAATCAAAATTTATTATCCGATGGTGGCTCCATCATGACCTCTCTCATGAGAGCGGGACACGCCTCCTAATCCTCCATGTTACCAGGAAACCTCTCAACTAATGGAGACAACTGTGTGTATATAAACCCATGTCCATCCTCTTGTTTGAACAATATGGGACTTTGCTTGCATCCCAATAGTTATACATTCTTAATTTGGTCCTTATGCATATAGTGCATTTTAAGGTGATCGTACATAAAAAGTAAAGCATTCTATGTCAGATATTATGTCAGATATTAATACACTCTACATAAAATATACACTTTCTATATTGATATTTCTACAACAAACATAGAAAGTCACTTTTTATGTTAGATGTTTGATCAATATAAAAAGTTTAGACCTTTTATATTGATTGATCTATTTTGGTTCTAGAATCAACATCAAATATGCAATTTAACCAACATAAAAAAGTCTCATCCACTATGGTGTTTAGATGACATTGTGCACAAAGATCATCCAACAATTGATAATATGGAACATCTAACATAACAACTTGGACGCTTATATCAAAATCTGGCATGTAATGGACAACTTATAATGCATGGAACCAAAGGATACATATAAGATTTATCTTTTTCATTTATTGTAATATTCAATTGAATTAATTATATATAATATTTTTTAAATAACAATAACTATATTTGTTAATTATGTTAATTAATACTTCAAATAAAATTTGCAATAATCAATTAATTAAATTGATAAATTAAGTATAATTAATTATTGACTTAAATATAATTTTGATCCACGTAATTTTTTTTTTGTTTTTTTTTAGTTTTTTCCATCAAAATCATTTTTATAAAATTTAAACATTTCAAATATTTTCTTATCATCAAAACCTATTACAAAATGTTAACTTGCTAACGTCATGATGAAGACATCATGAGTTATGTCAATAAAAAATGATTCATCATATTACATGTTAACATAATATCACATTATTAATGTCATGTTAGTAATAATGTCACATTTACAACACAGTAGATGGACAAAAAATGAAAAAGAATAATTTACAGAAAAAAGAAAAATATAAAAACAATGAATTTACATGGATGAACAATGAAAAAAAATAAACTAAAAAAAAGTGACACATTTATAGACATGAACAAATTTATAAGTCTTAAATACAATGTATAAAAATTTAATTTAGAATTAATATAATTAAATATTAAATAACAAAAAAAAATTTCAATAATTAATTTTTTCTCATATTTTGTTCAAAGTTTCCTTGTATAATACTATAAGTATATGGTCACATACACATTAAATAATTATTTTAAGCTCTCTTATTCACCAAACACTATTCCTCCCCTTTTTAACATGCAATCTCTTTGGGGTTGCATTAATTACAACCTCAAGGGTCATGATTTTGAACATTTGAATTGTTTGATTCATTACTAGTTTTAAAACATTTTTTTCTCTTTTTTAAGAATTTTTTTTACACAAATAATACTATTTTAAATTTTTTTTACCCAAATAGCAACTGTACAAATTTATTTCCCTAACTAGCACCATTTACTGTTCACGTTCAGAACGGACCGTTCTGAAATCAGAAAGGGTCATTCCGGATTAAAAAATAACACATGAAAAATGGATCAGAACGAGCCGTTCCAAAATTTAAATTAGCACATAAAAAGTAGAACCAGAACGGGCCGTTCTGCATCTAGAACGGGCCGTTCTGGCCTATAAATAATTTTTTTTTGTTCGATTTTCACTTATCAAATACCAAAACTCAGAAACTAACATCAAGTGATTAAATTTATTGAATATTAACATTATAAATATAACTAAATAAATTTATTAAAATTCATTACAACAATAAAGATCAATGGTGGCGGAAATTGAATTCATGACCAATATTTGGATATGTCTTCCTAGTGTGATCAGGGGTGTGACAATAGGAAACTTTTTTTAAACAAATAATATTGTTCTCTAATGTCCATCTCTGTTCTAATCCTGCTAGACTTTGGCAGATCCTTGAAAGTTCTCTTGAGTTCTGGATTTGGCCACAAAGTTGAAAGAAACGCAACATCCGAGTGAAGTTTGACCCGCTGGGAGATTTACAGTAAGGCTAAATGAAATGTGGTATGATTGCGGCAACTTCCAAAAAGGTATACAAAAGACAGTTTAGAGAGCTCCGACATGAAGATTATTGGCCTACTTACACTGGTCCAACTTTATGGCCAAATCTAGAACTCAAGCGAACTTTCAAGGGTCGGCCAAAGTCCAACAAGATTAAAACAGAGATGGACATTAGAGAAAAACATAATCAATTTCTGCCACCATTGATCTTTATTGTTGTATTGAATTTTAATAAATTTATTTAGATATATTTATAAAGTTAATATTCTATAAATTTAATTATTTGATGTTAGTTTCTAAGTTTAGGTATTTGATAAGTGAAAATCGAACAAATTTTTTTTTATTTATAGGCCAGAACGGCCTATTCCGGATGCAGAACGGTCCGTTCTGGTTCCACTTTTTATGTACTAATTTTGATTTTGGAACGGCCCATTCTGATCCATTTTCCATGTGTTATTTTTTAATCCGAAACGGCCCATTCCAAACGTAAACAGTAAATAATGCTAGTTGGGGAAATAAATTTGCACAGTTGCTATTTGGGTAATTTTTTTAAAAAATAATATTATTTGAGTAAAAAACTCCTTTTTAATTGTTTGATTTTAAAGCTTGAAAAAAGTTCAAGACAATTAAAATAAAAATAATTTATTTTCTTTTAAATAGGTTGATAGGTCAACTTAACCCAACTCGCAATGCACCACGGGATGAGTTGGATTCTCTGACCAATAAAAAAACAAGTCTAACTCAAATCGCAACCAACCATATGGTGAGTTGAGTTGATTTGTTTGACATCCCTTAGTTTTGTAGGGTTAAAGATCCTCATCTTACATATTATACAATTTTATAAGATTGAGTTAAACTATAAACCCAAATTTTATGAGAAACTGTCAATTATCGATCATTCCTCCTTATGATAACTATTTGCTACTCATTTTTTTAAAAAATATCATAGGATTGTGTGCATGATTTATGTTATTTAAGTTTATTTTATATTAGTATTTTAAAATGTGCAATAAACAAGTTGAATATTTATTATAATAACTAAAATTTATATACAAATAAATATTATGTTTGAACATATAAATTATATTTAAAATTTATATAAATAAATATTTTTAAATTTATAAATTATATTTTAGATTTATGATAAATAATTTATATTGTAGTACAAATTTTTTTTATCTATTAATAATTTATTTTTAAAAATATGAAAATTTAATTCATAAATAATTATGATAAATAAAAAATGAAATATATGAATTAAAATAATCCCTAAAATCTCTGTCAAAGAACAATCCCTAAAAAAAGTTTTCATGTTAAAAAGACATTCATATTTAATATATAGTAATTGATTTTCTCTTAAAAAGTTAATTTTATGTTAATTTTATTAATTTTATTTTATATTTAATGCTTATTTAATTATTCATGCTTACAAATATCATTTTTTTTCTTCATTTTTCGTTTCTATAATTTTTTCTTTCTTTATTTTTTTTCTGTTATTAATGTGATATATAATGACATAATTATGAGATCATCTTTTATTGATATGATATATGATCATGTCAGCAAGTTAGTATTTTTGAAACAAATTTTAATACTAAAAAAAATAAAATGTTTAAATTTTATAAGAATGATTTGGACATTTTTAAGAATAAAAAAAACTAAATTACATGACAAGAATCATATTCAAGTCTAAATTAATTATTTTTTCACACTAATTTAATCCTCATTCAAATGATTTACAAATGTATATTTTTAATTAAATTTATAATTAACGTAATAATAAAAATATTAATTTATCAAAATAATAACTGCTAAAAAAACAAAAAAAAAAAACATGTTTAGAAGTTCAGTTTTCAATTCCCGACTTCTAAACGTGTGAAAGAAAAAATTTAAAAATTGTAACAGAGAAATCGGGAATTGAAAGAAAGGCTTCCCATAGTAATGGTATCTTCAGAAATAATTTTTAATGCAGAACTTTAGGACATTTATAATTTTTTTAATATTATTTTGGTAGCAAAAGATTGTGGCTCCTCCTCCAAACACTTTGTTAGTAGACCCCACACTCTGGAAACTAGAAAAGATTGAAGGATTGCACGACACTTCACTTTTTATAATCTCTGTCTGTCTGCTTTTCCACATCATGCACACACAACAAACCATGCTTCACATTTTGAATTTCAAATTTGAATGTGCATGTACCCACAAACAAACGGCCACATACATAAAAAACATATAACAATAATAATACTATCAAATAGAATCATAATAATAATTGTGGTAAAGTTTGGATCTTTTGAGGTTTCGACCTTGCAGTGAAACATGGGGGACTCAACTTGTCTCATGCAACAACCATTCTGTTATGCTTCCGGCATTTCCAATGAAGCCAACGAGGTCAGTTCATTTAGCTGTCACTTCTGTTTTCCAGAATTTGTATTGTTGGATTCTTGAACCCCTTCAAATAACTTCCCATTTTTTCTTTCCTTCAATGCTTTTGTTTCCCTTTTAGTTACTTGGCCATGCGTGTAGTTTATGAAACAATGGAATGAAAGAAAAGAAAATCATTTTCAAAAGGGTGTTGTTCGTTCTTGCTTTCACTAATGAAAATTGCGTGCAATTTTTGGCTTGGAAACCCCTTGTTAATTGATTTTTACATGGACTTGGATTGTAGTTTGTTTGTAATTGCATACCCAAACCTTAGTTTGGAGAGTGCAATCTGAGTTTCATACACAAATGACATGATTGACAAAATTATAATTTGATAACACGAACATGATTTTTGGGTCCCAAATCTTGGTTTAAAAGAAGTGGAAGAAAAAGCTGCTTTTCGTTGGGTCAAACAATGGTTTGCAAGCTATAATCTAAACACATTATGAATCTGTTTAGATAAACTTCTTCAGACTCCTAGGAGATAAAAATAAGAAAAGAAAAGAATGAGATAATCTTCTCCATAAGCTAAAATTAAGTAGAACCTAGCTTCTCCAGAAAACTTATTTATAATGTATGAACTAGTGTTTACTTATAGAGAAACTTATTTCATTTTTTCATCCCATTTTTTCTCTTTTAGAAGTATTTCCAAAGAAGTTTATCCAACATGTCCTAATTTAAAGTTAGTTAAAGTTTTGTTTTGTGGCCTTGTGTTGGGTGCAATTAATCCAGAAGCGATTTTTCTTTCTATGTTCAATGAAGGTTCACCTTGAAAAAACTGTGAAACTTGTGCGTTTCAGAACAACCCCATTCATGCACTTGGGCAGTCAATTTCGTTTGGGAGGTTCATGTCAGAGTCCCTGGCATGGGAGAAGTGGTCTAGTTTCTCCCACAACCGCTACGTGGAAGAGGCAGAGAGGTACTCAAGACCTGGCTCAGTTGCACAGAAGAAGGCCTTCTTTGAAGCTCACTACAAGAAACTTGCAGCTCAGAAGGCAGCTGCTTTGCTTGAACAAGCCAACAATGGGGCACCAAACAATGCCACAGGACAAGAACATGAAGGAGTGGTCGACAACGACAACGACAATGACAATGATGCTGATACTCATCATTCACAAATAAGTCCAAATTCTGTAATGGTTTCCAAGGAAGAACAAGATACAACAAAGGCTTTGAGTTTTTCTTTTGCCTCTGAGCATGATGCCATGGTCAGACTCACAGCCAGTGATCATGATCCAAATTCAAGTGTAGAGACAAGTGTTATTGCACCAGGAAGTGACAAGGTAGTGGGAGCTGAGCCAGTGATGGAAGAAGTAGCTGCTGTTGTAGTAGGAGATTCAATGAAGGTTGAATGGCAAAAACTGCTTGAAGATGTTGATGCACAAAAGGATCATAGTGAAAAGCTTAGTGAGATTGTAACACCTCCAATTTTGACACCAAAAGTGAAGGTTATTATTATTATGTTAATTTATTTATTTCTGGGAATTTTTTTCTTTTTTTTTATATTGTGAGGTCATAACACTGACTAGTTATTGCAACAGGTTTCTATACCTGATCAAGAAGTTTTGGCTAGTATGGGCAAGAAGAAACCACCAGTTTCTTCCTTAAAGTTGTCAAAGGCTAATGGAACCTCCAAGTTCACCTCTACACCTGTCAAGTCCATAGCTCCTATTTCTTCCAAAAGAGATAATATTGCTACACCAATGAGCAATAAGCCTGCTACAAGCACTGCAGATAAAAAGAGATCTACTCCTCTGTCAGTTAATTTTACTCCCATTAGAGAACTTAATAGATTGACTGCATCAGTCATGAGAAAATTTGAAAGTACAAGAGCTGGTGCTGGTTCTTCCAAGGCTTCAAAGGATAACTTGACTCCTTTAAAAACTCCAACTATGGTATTTCAGCTTTTTTGCTTTGGCTTTTCAATTTTCACACTATTCCAAGCCCTTCAGCTTCAATTTTGCCTTGATCTTGTTACAATTATTGTCAAGGATGCTAAAGTGAGTCATTTTCCGATTACAGGTTTCCAAGGAGGTACAAAAGTATTCTTCATTGACCCCATTAACCGAAAAGAAAAGGTACTCATTTCTAGAAAGTTGTTATTTTTAATGTGACACTGTTTGCTTTAAAGTTTTCTCTGGATCCTGATATTGTGCATGTTGTAAAATTTCAGGAACAAAACACCTCTTGATTTATCATCAGCACCAGGCAACAATACGGCTGGTTCTAAATGGCGCTTGCTTTCTGGAGAGTAAGTTATTTCCACTTAGATTACAGTACTAACTTTTTAGTGTCAGAACAAAATTTTGAAGTGAAGAACAATTGAACAATTTTGTCTCTCGGTCATTATTAAAAAACACTACTAAGAGTCTACTAAGAATTGAATACAACCTAGAAGTATTTTCGAGAGCTTCTCCACTGGAATTAACCTTTAATTTCCAGTAAAAAAATTCTAAAAAAACACTACTAACTTGTATCCAAACAGGCTCTAAAAGCACAAATCTATGTCTAATTAGAAGCTAATTATAGTCAACTTCCGTCAGATAAAAAGGACTACAAATAAAGAATTACTCATCTTTATCATCTCTAGTCAATAAGTTACTAGCCTAGGAGATACATATACATGCACATCCTCAAACTTCAGTTTTATCTCAATATGTATGGAAAGTACATGTTATATCTAGAATTCTTGGCCAATCGGCCAATTCATTATAAGAGTTGGTGCAACTTCTCAAGGAACTAATTGGGAGTCCTTGTACCTTTACAAACACTTTTACCAATAAGGTCTATTGGCCTTTAAAGGCTTTTTTGTCTCTCGTTATTGTTTTTTGACCTTTATTACGAATGTATTATTTGCATGCAGAAATAGAATGAGGTCCCCACTGATATCATCCCCTTTCAGCTTGAGGACAGAAGAAAGGGCTGCAAGAAGAAAGAAGGCAAAACTAAAATCCTTATTTTTCTCTTATATTCAGTTGATTATGAGAGTTTACTACAATGGTTATTATTGAAGTACTTGTCTGTTGATTTTCATCAATTTAGAAACTTGAAGAAAAGTTCAATGCTAATGAAGCACAAAAAGTGCAGCTTCAAACCAAACTCAAGGTGGGTGAAAAGTAAAATTAATACCAAGTAAAATATCGTGAGTTATCTTTGTTCCTTAGAATTCAGTTTAACCAATAACATCGAATCCTCTTATTTGCAGGAGAAGTCTGAAACTGAGATTATTAGAAAACTACGCCAAAGCTTTTGCTTCAAAGCGAGGCCACTACCTGATTTTTATAAGGAAAGGAAAACATCAAAGTGTGAGACAAGAAAGGTATCTTAAATTGTTTACAATTACAATGATCTTGCCCATTACCACTTCAAGATTGGAAAATGAAGAGATTTTTATTTTCTTCAAATCCATGAGAGGACCAAATTTTCAGTATTCTTACCTCTAATAGTTTCCAATATTTTTTAGGCTTAAATAACATTTTAGTTCTTTGAACACAACTTTTTTAGTTTTAATTCCTAAAAAAATAGTTATAATCCCTGAAAAACATAACTTTTAGCTTTTGGTCCACATTTTTTTTCTATAATCCTTATAACATGTTGAACATATTAATTTTAGTCCTTGAAAAGATGTTTACTTATGGGAACTAACTCAACATGGTCAAATACTCAAATATATAGGGAATTCAGCATGAACCAAATAATGAAAATATTTTTGAATGGATTAAAACCGTGAGTGTATTTTACGAGACTAAAAAGTTGTTTAAGTCTTATTTTTATCTAAAACAAATTAAAATAGGAAAAAAAGTAACTGTACATGTCAGGTGTCATGATTTTAAGGAGTATGCTTACTTATGGGAACTAACTCAACATGGTCAAATACTCAAATATATAGGGACTAATTCAGCATGAACCAAATAATGAAAATATTTTTGAATGGATTAAAACCGTAAGTGTATTTTACGAGACTAAATATCTAAAACAAATTAAAATAGGAAAAAAGTAACTGTACATGTCAGGTGTCATGATTTTAATGAGTACATACTCCTCAAGCACTGAATTTGTAATGAGTACATGTTATTAACAATACTTTCCTAATAGCCAAAAGTTCAATTGCTGTTTTCCAGGACCCACGAGCACATTCAGAAGCACCTAAAGATGGAAGGAAATCCACTCCCAGTATGGCAGAGAGCAAAACTTCTTTTCCTCCCAACAGACCTGTACTGAAAAACACTGGCACCAAGTATTTCCACGGAAAGAGTGGTCGCACCTTGACTCATCCTCTAACTTCAACTTCCACAATGATTTCAGCACATGAGAATACATCACCGAATATTCAGCATGGATACCAGAATGGTAGAATCTTCAAATATTAACCATGTTGATCATTTGTCAAATTGCTTCTTCTAGCAGCGGGAAGAACAGTGTAACCTTGTAAATGTAGCTTAACGGAGATGGGGGGTTGTATCACATTACTTAGACCCCAAAGATCATAAGTATGATCCTTGTTGTATTCCGGGTATATAGCAACATTGGTCATTAGTAGCATTCTAACTGCTTTTTCCTTTTTGTTTCTACCCTCACCATATCTTTTTCTGGCCCCTCTACTATTCAAATGTGTTTCCCATTTATTACCTTTGTTGAGCGAATTCTTTATTTCGAAATGTTTTGTAAGCCATTTGGGCATAGCTTACGTGATGTTGTGGGTGAAATGTATTGGATTTTTTTGTAGAAGTCGTGCTCAAATTGAAGCAAAATCTTTTCCTTTCAAAGTGTGAATGTGTGTGCTTAGAAACGAGAATAGCATATAAAAATTCGACAACATGAATGCCAGATTGGTTTAATATATAGAGTACACCGTAATAGAGATACAATCAAATTGGCTTATAATCAGTAATCATAAAAAGGATATGCTGAGAAATGCTAATTCTCAACAACAAAATGGACAAAAGGAAGGAATGTGTTGTTTCAATTAACCTCTCCTTAAAAAAAGTTTATTATTTTTTGTGTGTATCAAATTTATTGTAACATTCGTCAACAAAACTGTGTTATCATTTATTTCTGAATTGTGATCTGCAACATACAAATGCAACTAACCTTTCAGGAAGATGATATACAGTTTTCACATAATATTAATACGTAGGCTACATGTTTTCTAACTTAAAAGTTTTGCAGCAAATGAAATGCTACCTTGTATCAGTAAGGGTTACAAAATGATGT
This sequence comes from Cajanus cajan, assembly GCF_000230855.2. NCBI lineage: Eukaryota > Viridiplantae > Streptophyta > Magnoliopsida > Fabales > Fabaceae > Cajanus > Cajanus cajan. The sequence goes on along the minus strand of NC_138518.1, from coordinate 17,578,277 downwards.
CCCTGGTTAATCTAAAAGCCTTAAGTTGACTAGTTCAATTTGCCTCCAAAAATAGAGAGGTCAAACTCTAGCATCTTTTGTCCATCTCTTTAAGACGTATTGGGATGGGACTATCCTTATGTTCCGATAGTCAAGGACTTTTAATGCATGGCAGCATAAGATTCCGACATACTCAAATTTCATACAGCTGCAACTGATTGTCTCATTAGAAGAATCAAAAGTAACCGTATACTCTCGTACCTGTTCATACATGCTAACTTTATAATTATACAATGATCCACTCTCAGTGCAATGATTTACCACTAGATTCAAACATGCTTCATATTCTTTCTGAAATAACTCAAATATCTTTGGTGTGTATGGAGCTCTTGCATGCTTCAACGTAATAATATCCCCCATGAGGGGTGGCATATGCTGGTTCATATCATAATTGGCTTCTAATTCCTTGTAGTGCCAATCAGAAACAACCTTCCCAAGATACTTGAAAAGCGGAAGAATGTCCGAGTCACGCTTTAGGTACTTTTTCAGGTTACCAGTAAGATTTTCTCTCAGTAGCATGCTTACTATGTCAGCACAAAAAATTTGTCTTCCATATGCTATGGCCCATCGGTCTCTGCTTTCATATATTTGTTGCAACCATTCATTTTCCCACAGATCATACTTGTCCAGGATAGCATTCCACGCATTAACAAAATCTTCCTCCTCCTCATGATCAAAAAAGCAGCTTCTCAAATCATTTACAAAAGAACCAGATCCAACAGAAACATGACTCAGCTGCTTGAGGGCATCTTGATAGACATGCCACACACAAACTCGGTGATTTGTTTGAGGTAACATGGAATTAATTGCTTCAGCTGTTATTACATCTTGACCTGTAAGGATTGTCTTTGGCTTGCTTCCAGACATCGTCTTCATGAAAACTCGAAACAGCCACTTCAAAGATTCTACAGATTCATTATAAAGAAGTGCAGCCCCAAAGATAGTCATTTTCTGGTGATTATTTATACCAAGGAATGGAACAAATGGCCGTGAGTCCTTATAATATTTATAACTACTATCAAAACAAACAACATCACCAAAATCACTATAGTCTACCATCATCTTTGTATCAGCCCAAAATATATTAGTTATTTGATCATCAGCATCAAGCTGGAAAGCATAAAAGAAAGAAGGATTCTTTGATTGCTTGATTTGGAAGTGATGCTTAATCTTTTCAATTTCTCCCTCTTTTATTTTACTTGTACATTTGAAAGGCAGTTTATATTCATGACCTATGGTATCATAATCCAGATCAGCAACCCCTTCAATAATAGTCTTGCAATTGGATTCAGAGGATGATGTAGGCGGCACATTGGATCCATCTACAATGTTCTTTTCGACTTGAGTTGATGCTAACCTCTTTTGTGATCTTAACATATGCACTCTACATGCAGCAACTAGGTCATGATTATGCTTTGCTTCAAAGTGAGTAACATGATACCTACCATCCGGTTGGCGAGAAATTACCAGTTGTGCTAAACATCCAATTCTAGTTTCCTTACGTGGTCTCTTTACATTCATATCACGCTTGTCTTTTTGCCGAAAACCTTCTCTGAAGCAGGTAAACCGCCTGGATGCCACAGCACCATCAACTTTACTCCTATTTACATAATCTTTTCTTACACTGAAACCTACACGTCCAGCATATGTATTATAAAATTCATATGCATGCTCCTCTGTGTCAAATCCCATTCCCAGTTTTGGTACCCCATCCAACCTGGACTCTATTAAGTTTGCTGCAACAGCTTGAGCAAAACTCAATCTTTTCTGTGATGGTAACATATGTGCAGTACAGGGTGTTACAAACTCATGATTGTGCTCAGTTTCAAAATGAGTGACTCGAAACTTGCCATTTGGCTGACGAGCAATAGTCATGTGTGCCAAACAACCAGTTCTTGTTTCCTGCTGCAATTTCCTCAAGTGTGTACCATTTTTGTTAGGACGATAACCCTGTCTGTAGCAGGTGTATCTTCTGGACACCACTGCACCATTTATCCTACTTTTGTTGACAAAATCCTTTCTTATGCTAAAACCTTTCAGGACAGCATACTTGCTATAACATTTGTAAGCATTGTCTTCTGATTCAAACTCCATGCCAATCGTTGGTGCCACAAATATTTCCTCCTCATTTTTTACATCAGTACCATTCATTGATATATCAACAGAGGTAGCATGGGGCTTTTCACACAACTGTGCACTACCGACATTAGTGTGAAATTTGTCATCAAGGAAAGTATTTGATGTCCGGCATTCATCATTAATTTCAATGCAACTATGGTTGGCAGGACATATATTTGGACCTGTACATTCATTCTCGGTGTCAATGACCTTGTTAGTGTCTGTGAGAGAGGAATCATTGGGGTTCTGAGTCTGACTCTCCTGCTCCATATCGATCAGCACCTCAGGTGATATTGGACAATCATTTTCTGCATCTTCCAGGGTGTGCCTTTTTATATCAGGCTCAGTACCCTCCATCGACCTGTGTTCTAAATATACCAAAGGAAAACAAGTAAGGGGGAAGAATGCAGCAGCAACAGAAGAAAATCAGTGCAGTATACATATTAAGTACAGTTGATAAAAAATACAGCAATCTCTAATTATATCAAAACAGAACATGATGTATTATGTCTCTGCTACATGTTATGAAGGAAAGGAATGCTTTAAAATTTTAAATCATAGTTATCAATCCTGGGTAGCAGTGAGTGAGTAGCTGCCAACCCCAAAAACACTATGGTGGGATAGCCACTACACTGATATTATAGGTACAAGATGTAAATATTATATTATACATATGCAAATGCTCAAAAATTAAAGACAAGAGAGCACACCAAAGAACAAAGATGAAAGACATGTGAAAGGCCAAAAGAATCTCAGTCTCAGATAGAGAACAGAGCACTGTTGCAGGGAAGGAACAAAGCATTGCAGCAGAAGTCATGTGTTGGCCAGAAACCAGAAAACCTTTAGAATTGGGGATATAAACCTGCGAGCTAAGCTCTCTACTAACTTAAGTAGGAATAGATACTATTGTTGTTATTCCATTCTACTTCCCTTCATTCAATTGTTATTCCAGTCTACTTGCCTTCATTCAATCATCGTTGTTAGGATCATGAGTTAAATCATAGGGTAGTATTGTATGATCCTATGAGTTGAGCCTCTTCTTCTGTCATGAAGCATTCGTTGGATAGCCTGTAATTGGGATCAGAGTAAAATCTTGATTTTAATCATGAGATCGTGGGATCTGCAATCCCTAGCAAGGGGAGCAGACTCAGATTTCAGGGTCAGATCCCCTTTTGACCCAGTTTTAAAAACCTAAAATTCCCTTTTCCCCTTCACACACAAACTCAATCCCTTTCTCAGTTCATCTGCAACCCTAAGTTCTCTTAGCTGATGCAAACCACAACCGCCCCACCTCCACCCAGCTATCTCGGCCCTGCGCCACTGCCTGCATCTGAATTGCAAACAGCTGGTTCTGCACTCTCATTCTCTCCCTTCTTTCAGTCTCAGTCTTTGCCTTCTCTCACTCAGTCTCTGAATTATGAACTTATGTTGTGTGTTCTGTTATGCACTGTAATTGGACCTTATGACTTGTGATGATGATTATGTTTTTTCAACATATGTATGTATAATGTTGTGATTTCGAAATATTTTTATGGATGTGTATATAGTATAAATAAGTAAAATTTTGCATTTTAGGTAGGATCTTACAATCTGAGTTATGATCCATATGTTACGAGTTTTCACCCCCTCTTGATCCCAGGTAGAATCCCGAGTTAGCAACATTGATTCCATCCTTTTCCATCGTCTAAAAGCACAGCCACAAAGTTCAAATTTGATTCCTGTCATCGCAAATTGTACAGCTTTTTGACACCATTATCCAATGATATTTTAACAATATTGCAAAACTAATCATAGAATTTCTGGAACTATAGACAAATGGATCAAAACGATATAAACACACTTGAAAGTGCAGAAATTAAACCAAAACCGTTGGAAAACAAGAGATTACACTTTCTCTCAAAACTCAGTTAAGTTCATTCCACAAACCATTGGCCACATCATAAACACACGAAACAATAAAAAGCACAGAACTTGAATCAATCGCCTAAATCCGAATGCATATATACACACATACCAAATCTGAGCACAAGTGAGAAAACAAGGTTTTAGGGTTAAGCAATGAATGGAATGAGTAATCAAATAAAGAATTTGAGTATTGGGTAGAGAAAATTAAGAAGCTGAAAAAAATAAAGAAAGCATGGAGAGTGTGAGAGGGATTAGAACCTGGAAGCTGAGGAGAATCGGAAGAACCGTAGGAATTTTGAATAATTGGAAGTTGTTCGTTCGGTTACAGAAACGAACGAAAAGGAGAAAGTGGACAATTCTCGTCTCTGCAGTTTGTTGTTTACGAGGCAATACCACACTCGATTCTCTCCTTACTATTTTGTTATCACACTCAATTCTATTCTCACTATTTTATTATTTACATTTTTTTTCTTCTAAATCACACGTCTGATTCTTCTAATTTTAATAATATATAATTTTAGTTCTTCTATTTTAAAATACAGATATTTAATTTTTTGATTTTAAAAATATAAAATTTAATATTTTATTAAATTAATATTTATTCAACACCAAAAAAAAATAATATTTATTAATTATTAAGTTTTAATGTTTACTCATATTTAAAATGTTACATTTAAAAATATAAAAAATTAAAAAGAAAAACTTAAGATATAATTTTTCTTTTGGTAAGTTAAGATAAACTCTTCCAAAAAAAAAATACTTTTAAGAAAAAAAATAAAATGTATTTTTTTATAAATTAAAATTAATTTTATGTATAAATTAAAATTAATTTTTCAAAAAGATTAATATGAGATAGTTTATACAAATTAATTTATGAAAAAAATTATTTCATTTTTTACTTTACTTTTTTCTTTTAAATACACTTATAAAAAAGTTTATTTAATTAAACTATAAATAGAAGTCTTTGACTTTTATCATATTTTTATTTAAAAGGCAAAAAAATGTTTCGTAACATGACTTGTATATTTTTTATGTTAAAATAATATTTTTTTCAAGATGAAAAAGAGTTGTGTTTCAAGATGGGCTTTTTATCACAACAGGTTGTTTATAATACTAATCACTTTTGGTTTGAAATAAATTTTTACTTTGGGAAAGTTAAATGGGGTGTGACAACTAGCGTAACAATATGTATTGTTTTATTTCTTTTACTTTTGTTGTGGTTTATAATGATAATAAATATAATAAATGTTTATTAAACTTAAGAAATCCTTCTCTTTCTTTCTTAATCAGAAAACATCATTATACCAATACTTTTGCAACAATCTTCAACCTTGATAGTTGGTATTGACTTAGTCATCATAATAGCTTTTTCAAAACTTTTTAGTTTCTCCTTCATCAACGAGGTTGATGTAGTCGTTTGAGAAATACCTTATTGATGGTTGTCTATTTCTTATGGATCGTCTCACTTGAGATTCTAGTTTTATCTAAACATTCTCCATCATTTTTTCTTCATTTGTTTGATCAAGTAGTTCATTTGTCTCATCAGGCTATTTTATTATCTAATCTCTTATCATGTTCTTTCATCTATTATTTCATTTAGGGATTTTCTCCTTCTGAACTTACAAGACTTTGATTAGGAATCACCTTGAACTTTGACTTCTTAAACTATTTGATATCTTGGATTATTTGATCCTTAAAGAACACCACATTTCTGTTTCAAACAATTCTCTTGTTTGTAGGATTCCATGGTCTCAAACCAAATTCATCTATTGGTGAATCAAGGCATGCACTATTTCGCATTTGCGTCAAGCTTTGCTCTTTCATCTTTTGAAATGTGAATAAAAGCCTTACAAAAGAAGATTCTCAAGTGATCATAGGAGGCTTTCTTTCCAAACCATACTTCATCTAGTATCTCTCCATTTAACAGTCTTGAAGGTGATAGGTTGATCAAATCAGTAGCAGTTTTTATAGTCTCTCCTCAAAATGACTTAGGAAGTTTTGCATGAGAAAACATTGTCGTAACAGAAATCATGACGGGATGACACAAACATTATATTTCAGTGGAGTCGCCAACAATATTTTATTTTAAGGGAAAAACATTGAAAAACCCTTTAAAAATAACCTTTAAAATCAAAATTGGGTTCAGAAATCAATTACGTGTCGGGAAGGTATTAGCTGTAATACCCCAATTTTTTTATTATTATTATGGGTATTTTCGTAAATTTATTAAAAGTTTAGGGGTATTTTTGGTTACCAGAACGGGCCGTTCCAAAGGTGGAACAGGCCGTTCCAAAGGTGGAACGGGCCGTTCCAAAGGATGTAAATATGTTATTCTGCGTTGCTTCAGAACGGGCTTGGAACGGGTCGTTCTCCAAGTAGAACGGGCCGTTCTGCTTGGAGAACGGGGCGTTCTCCTTGTAGAACAGGCTGTTCTAGAGGGAGAACAGGCCGTTCCAGTTGAAAAATTTACGTAGGTTTGAAGGGCCCAGAACGGGCCGTAGTGGTAGGTGGGCGAAAAATCCTATAAATAGGCCTCAAATCCTCTCATTTCTTGACACCTCTCATTCTCACTCTCTCTTCTCTTCTGTTCTCTCTTCCTTTCCTCTTCTTCTCTCTGAAGACCAAGAGGAACTCAGAGGATGAGGTTCTGCCCCAGTTTTAGTTTCCGTTCCTGTTTAAGGAAAGAGAGGTGGAGGTTATGCCCTAGTTCCTATTTATCCAGGTACGGGGGAAAAGGGAATTATTTATATGTAGAGTTGGGTAGAGGAAGAACCCTAATTTGATAATTATTTCTATTTGGAGAATTCTTGGTTTTATGTGATTCTATATGAATTTAGGATTATGAATGTATGATTTATTTGTAAAAATGATGCTTTGGGAGAGAGAACGAAATTATAGAAAAGTGTCTGTAATCTAGGTTTTGGAAAAATTGGAATATTTCTGTTTGAGAAATTGATGATCCTAGTAGATTTTGTATGTGTTGAGGATTAGAAATACATATTTAATTTGTAAGAATGATGATCTGAGAGGGAGAACGAAACTGTAGAAAAGTGTCTGTGAGTTAGGTTTTGGAACAATTGGGGGTTTCACTGTTGGTGTTAAAATTATATTAATTTATGAAGGTTATTATTGTATTGATTGATAAGAATGAATGATCTTGATGTGAATTACTTCAGGGGTGTGTAAACCCTTATTTTGCTGGGCTTATCTGTCGTGTATGTGAGGTGGAATTGTGTACATGATGTGAATTTGAATTATGAGATGAGATGTTGTATGGATGTGATTATGATTGTGATTGTGGTGCCTCACATCAGTGACTAGGGATGGCACAGCCCCTGGGTAAGTGGTGCTACAGGGAGGGCGTGACCCTAGCATGGTGTGGGATGAGTAAGACAGTTAACACACACCACTTATGTCAATTATGGCAGCCCTGGCATAGGGTTAATTGCAAGAGATTGTGTGGATTGTAATGTGATTGTGGTTCCTCACACTAAAGGATCAAGGATGATACGAACCCTGGTAGTTGATGCTTCAGGGACGAGCGTACTCCTGGATGATCAGGGATGATACGAACCCTGGGTAGTTGATGTTTCAGGGACGAGCGTACTCCCGGATGATCAGGGATGATACGAACCCTGAGTAGGTGATGCTTCAGGGACGAGCGTACTCCTTAATAACTAGGAATGACACGGCCCCTGGGTAAGTGATGCTACAGGGAGGGCGTGACCCTGGTTCGGTGTGGGAGGCAAACTAGAGTTTTATACCTTTTTGGTGGTTTGGAATGCCCCATTCCAGTTTGGGAATGATCCGTTCCATTTTGGAAACAGCCCATTCTAGGCTACTAAATCACCCTTATTGGGCTTTGGGCCTTCTGATGTCATATCATGTTATTTCCATATTTTGGGAACTCTTTTTCTTGATAATAGAAGTTCATTTCCTTGTTTGTATGCCCCAGATAAAATTGGTTATTCACAAGCATGTTTCATACATTTTCTACAATCGTTCTATTAAACTTTTTCGCTATACCATTCATATGTACATCTTGGGAGGTACCTTCTTATGTCTTATTCCATGAGACTTACAATAATACTTAAATAGACTCTTATACTCTCTACCATTATGTGTTCTTAAATATTTTAACTTTCTACCAGTTCAAGCACATGCAGATACAATAATGCTCAAATAAAGCTCTATACTATTCGCTAGACCATTCATAAGGTGTCTTGAATAATTTGCTTTTTTGTCTTTCATAGACAAACCCACAACCTTTTCGAGTGATCATCAATGAAGGTAACAAAATATTAGGTACCGCAAGGGATTGATAAACCAATTTTTGTATATCTTTCTATGCATTATTTTTTATTTATTTGACTTTTATTAATATCATATTGTGATATATTAGCTTTGATTTGTTCTAGTAGGTCATTTTGGTCTTAGTTGTAAATTCTAGTTAAATTTTCTTAATTTTTTTTTTCTATTTTGACATTGTTTATTGTGTGGGCTATATCTAGAGCTCTTGACATTGGATTTGGATGTTATTAGTGTCCTTGGAAAGATAAGAGAGTTCTAAAACTTCTCTATTGGGTACAAAGGCCAGTTCAGACATTAAGTAACTCAAAAATGCATTGCAAAGTTGCGACTTTGCATAATATTTTCCTTTTATTTTTAGAATGTAATGTTAGGATTTGTTTAGTGATGTAATTATTTGATTTAGTGGGTTGAGCCTTGTAAATATTCTTATTAGACCCACTATATTTCTATATTAATAGGTGTTGTCAGGCTTGTTATATACACTTTATACCTCATTTTTAAGATTTTAGAGTTGTTTTCTCTATAAGTTTCTCTAAAGTATGTCTTCCCTCTTGTAATTTTCTCTTTACATTTTTCTACACAAAGGAACTATAACATCTTGTTGAAGATGTCTAGCTAATTCGTTCATCCGATTTGAGGTTTCATGAATTACAGTAAAATTCGAATTCCCGATCTATTTTTACCGTACAAATTTTCTGCGTCTTCTTCTCTGTTATAGATCTATTTTCCATTCTTCATGATTATGAATTTTGTTTTAATAGATCTGAATCAAATTTGAGGATTAATTTTGGATATAGATCTAGATTTAAATCTAAACCTAAAATAACCTTAATCGCCTAAATCAAGCGTCAACCATTCTTGAATTTCATGAAAATATTGAGATCGCGATTGCATTTCATATTTTTATGAAATTTAATAGATCTAGATTTAGATTTACATTTAGATTATGTTCATGTTGATTTAGGCTGATTGAATTCTGATTATAATTTGTACCATAAAAATTTTATCGTAACGATCGAAATTTTGAATCAATGTAATTTCCAATTGAAATTTTTTATTGAATTTTTTGTTTGTGTTTGTAATATTCTAAATTATCTTTGATATTCATAAAAATCCCCTTTCTAATTACATGATAATTTTGGATCCTATTAACTTGTGCTTTCGAGAAAAATGACCTAAGTTATTCCTTATATTATAAATCTTTGAGGAAAATTCAGTAATTTTTTTATAGTGATTCGACAACGCTATTAGGGACCAGTCAGACATTAAGAAAACATCTGAGTGAACAAGATCCATGATCTGCTTTCTTCTTCTAACACCGTATGATCTTTTGAATGATACTTTGTGTTGGTTTCTTATAAGGCAGTCTTCACATGATTCAAGTGGATGCCCTTTATTTGTGGAGGGTGATTTTTTTGCAAGGATCTCTAATCCTTTCTTGCCCATATGGCCCAAATGTCTATGCCACAATTCTTTGTTTTCATTTTGAATAGCATTCATCTTCCCTTTGCATATTTTTCCTTCTTACCACAAACAACAATCATGCTTACTTGACTAAGTTTCCATCTACCAACACCAAATTGGTTCATTATTTCAACTTCATCTAGCTTTCTAACTGAGACAAGGTTTAGACGCATCTTTAGTACATGTTTACCTCCTTCAGTACCAACTTGTTTACATTCTCGGTCATCAAAGTTACTTCCCTTATGCCCATAATCTTACTTGTGACATGATTTCTCATCTTCACTGTATCAAAGTCTCCCTTTTAATATGATAAGAAAAATTATTCATTCAATGTGATGTGAAATGATGCACCAGAATCAACTACTTAAATATAATCATCAAATGCAACATTTAAATAATTTTGTTTTACCAATACGAAAAATGTTCTCATTGTTTGAGACGACCGCCATATTGTATTTTTTTTCCCATTTTCTTCCTAGGTTTTATTTGATTAGATGGATTGTTCCAACTTTTTAATCTATCTTCAAGAATCTACTCTCTAACTTCTTGTGACCATCTTTGCCACAATGAAAACAAGTTAGGCTTTTGGTTCTAGACTTGGATCTTCCTTGTTATTTCCCATGGCCTCCTCCTTTTCCCCATTGCTCACTCCTCCCTCTCTTCTCAACAAGTTGACTTCAAAGTAGCTACTTGAGCCTTTTTCTTCATATTGACTCTTCATTTAGCAAACAATCTACAACATCATCCATGCTAAGTTGTCCACTTGGAGCAATATTGCTAAAAGTGACAACCAATGTTTCCCAACTCTCAAGCAAAAAACGGAGTAAACAAGTTTGTAAGTCATCATCAATTTTCATCTCTACCTTCATCAATTGACTCACAAGTCCTTTAAAAATGTTTAAGTGTTCAATCATGTTCTTACCTTCGAAGTGCTTTAACTTCACCAATTTCTTGACAAAATGAGCCTTGTTCCTTGGAGTCTTCTTTTGAATCATAGATTCAACCTTTTTCCATAACTCATATGGATTGGTATAAATCGATGCATGTTCAAAAAAACTTCGATCAATATATTTTTGAATCATAACAACAACTTTGCGATTTAGAAACTCCCAACCTTTGTCAGTCTTTTTCCTTAGCTTGTTTTGACTTATGATTAGCTCATACAAAACCTTGTTCTATAGGTGATCTTCCATCATTGGTTTCCATTGGGAGTAATTATTTGTAGTTAACTCGAATATATCTCTATCATAAGCAATTGTTCCCTCCATTTTAAGTTACACAAGCTAAAAACTTGCCCAATTAGGCAAGCTCTAATACCATTATTAGAATTAATAAATTTAGTTCCCACATTTGTGAACACAAAATAAGCACTATGTGAAAGAAAAATAAAAATAAGGAGTATAAAAATAACACCAAAATTTTTATGTGGAAAACTTTCTAAATGTGAGCAAGGAAAAATCAGAAAATCTAGTATAGTAATAATCTCCACTATGAAAGTAGGATTACAAATAGTCTCTCTTTCTCAAGAGGACCACTCAAAGAATCTTATCCTATCTCTTAATTCTCATCAAGTGTGGTGGAAATAACTCTTTTTTTCTCTCAAAAAGGAATAAAAGAACTTTTTCACTCTAGTTCTCTCTTTTTCGCAAAGAGGATTATATAATTCTAGAATAGATTGGATAGAATCAATAACCTCATCACTAGTCTTCCTATTCATAAGGGATGGAATGACCCTTCATTTGTGGCTTTTCATTCATGGCTCTTTATCTGTGGTTCTCCATTCATAGCTCTCTATTTACGAATCTTCATTCATGGCTCTCCATGAGATACAACTAGCTAAGGATGCAAAAAAAAACCTATACCTATGGTTATCTGTAGATAAAATCACCATGGATAATGAATGCGTAGCCTAAATAAATACTCGTGAGTAACGGGTTCAAATATTTTTCTACTTGTTTATTAACAAGGTAGGACGAGTATGGTAGTATCCACAGATGTGGGTACATGCAAGTAAAATTACTTAAGCATCCATATATTTATCTTGTTTTTTATATTATTTTTAATATTTCAACAAAACTAATGTTAAATGCAAGTTCAAAATATCATTTATTTATCTTTAATATTCAATAAAATTAATGTCAAATACAAGTTTAAATTTATTTGAAATATTTTTTTTAAAAAAATTATAGCTTTTTAAAAAATTCACAAATATCTATGGATATCTGCAACTTTCAATACTACTTAATGGATAGTTGCATAGGAACGAGGTGGGTATGGAGTAGATTTTTATTTAGCGGGGCGGGGACCTTACTACCCGCTCTCACGAGCCCCATTGTCATCCTAGATATAATCTTCATTTATGATAAATTCTTTATTCTTGAATAATTCTTCGTGAATAATGACTTTTCATTAAGAGATGACTTTTCATAAAATGTTTCATCAATTAAGGGGGAAATCCCAACATATTTGTATGGTGGTTTGATCACTCCCTATTCTATTTTTGTCATGGAGGTTTAAAGTAGTTGGTTCCTTACATCTTGGTGTTTTTACCTTACCAATATGGCATATTTTTCTTTGTGGAATGCCAAGAGTGTCATGGTTATCCTTTATCAGAGAAGTTGTACTTTATTTCTTTGAGACAAATCAAAGTTGAGAGAAATGCTTGTGGAGTGATAAATAGGTAAGGATCATCCTCCCCTCTCTCTAATATGCAAACTCCATTTTTTTATGAGTAATAATAGTAGACATGGGATGACACCTCCAAAACTATCAAGTAGGGAGTCAATAACATATTGAGAATCGTTAGACCAAACACTACTATTCACTTAGTAATTAGTCAAAACAAAAGGAATTTCACCTTTAACACCAAAGGATCAGTAGGTATGCCTAGTAATGTAGGAGATCCATAAGTAGGTATGTCAATTAAAATAGGAAACCCATGATCACATATGTAGAGTCCCCTTATATATTCGTAACACTCTTTGTAATTTTATTTTCTATATTTTGTTTTTAATTTTATTGTGCATGTTCACAAAATAAAGTTTGTCTCTTACAAAAGATAATAGTTAGGTGTCTCAAGAGATGTGCCTACAAAGTTGATATGCCTAGACCAAAATGGTATTTAAGGGAACAAAAGAAAATAGGCTTTGAATCAAACTGAAAATAGTGAGATCATGGTCTCTTGTTTTCTATATTTTTTTTTTGTTCTTTGTTTCAAGATATGCTATTTTTTATTTTTGTGTTTTAAATAATTTGATTTTTATTTTGTTATATATATATATTTTTTTTTGTATTTTTCTTAATTTTAACATTTTTCGAACAAAATAAGTTATTACAATAATGAAGTTATATCATTAAATAATCATAGAAACTTATGCATCATTACAACAAAGTTAAACTCTTTGTTGAAAAGAACATACATGTCGATAACCATCCAGAAAGAATAGTGAATGAAAGTAAGTGTAGTTCTTTGAATTTATACTACCATCATAATTTAATTTCTAACTATATATGATTTTATTTGTGTGTAGGAAAAAATGACGAGATTATCGATGATTCAAATAGGCAAGAAGAGGTGTTTATGCCTCCACCAGTCAGTTTACCATTGATCCTCTAAAACACATATAAGTATCAGATATGTATTCGATACTTCTAGGATACGTATCAGACCAATATCGAAAACTATTCTATTTAAAAATAAAAATTTATTTTGTCCAATACGAGTATGGTACCGTGGGATATGTTAATTTTGAATATATATATATATATATATATATATATATCTAGATTTTTCGATACTCTTAATATCAATAAAAGTTAAACTTCAATAAGATGTCATCCTCTAAATTTATTTTATATAAAGTAAACCAACACAAAAGAGTATGAGACAAAAGAAAAAGCATTTCAAAGGTTGAAGACTAGAAGGTTGGAGATTTGGTGATATATGTTGCAACATTTTGGACTTTTGAATTTTGAATCTTAATCTTTAATTTTCTCAGTGTCATCGTGTCTTCCTTTTTAACTATGTTTTTCTTTTATGCACCACTCCATGTCTTTTTCATCGACCATTATATAGTTGTATTACAATATCTTGTTTTATTTCTTCTATTTTTATACTTTCTTTTTATTACTTTAATACATATATTTTCTTTTTAATCCATGTTAAAGATTTTATTATGTAATATTAATAAAAACATATATCATTGATGTAAAAATATATAATTGATTAGTGATTTAATTATAATCATGTAAAAGTTAATATTGTAATATGTTGCAACCATAAACGCAATAGGACCACAAAAATAAATATTTTTAGTTCCAGGAAACCATTTCTTTGTGTCTTTATGGAAAAAGGGAAATAATATGTTCTCTTGCTTTTTGAGTGAACAAAGGGAGTTGAAAGTTTAAATCATCCAAACTTATTTTTAGTTCATATGTATTTTATATTGAAAAAAAAGAAAATATTTAATGATATTGGGAAGTCAATATTATTTATTATATATTAATTATAGCACTTGCTCAGATTAATATACGATTAACTTAAATTATATCATTAAATATAATAAAAGTTCATTGAATATGATATTATATATATATATATATATATATATATATATATATATATACTTATTCTAAAAGTAAGTTTTGTAGATTTGTTTCATTTAATAACTCTTATTTTATATTAAATTCTAGAGATTCAAACGTTAAATTAAAATTTTTTAATGTATAAATTAAGTTTATAAATTAGAAAAAATTAAAAAATATTTAATATTTTTTTTCATTAATTTAAATTAACGAATAATTATAAAAATTTGTATATATTAATTTGAATTTAAATAACGAAATATCATATATTTTTCAAATTTTTTTAAAAATTAGTAGACTTAAATCTATACATTAAAAATAATTTCTGTAACACCATATTTTTCTTAACTATATATATTTTATATTTGTGTTTAAGAGTATTGTTTTACTTGTTATTGTGTGGATTAGTATTGAGATAACCATAAACTAATTCTGTCAAACAAACAAATATTCCTTCTAATTAAAAAATACAAGCATTTGCATATTATACACTATATTTTGTGAACCCACAGTGTCATTATGCAAAAAAAGATTAAGTACTAATAAATGATATTCATTTAAAGAGTTGACCTCTTCTGAAATGTTTTTTTACAGGTCTTTACTGCACTGCATGCTCCAAGTTATATATACCTCATACTTCAGCTGGAGACTGATGTGAAGATTTAACAGAATCTTTGATTTGTTGATCTATTGGACTTGAATAGATTAGTGGTTGATCGACTTCTTCGGGACTTTTAAAAGCAAGTCCTTTCTTGTCACGGTATAATACATAATGTTGACACATAAAAATAGAATCATAGAATATAGATACCTGCATGGTGTTTTGTTTTTGCAAGGAAAAAAATATGAAACAAATCAGAATTCCTTTGTCAATGACAGTAATGATATTCACAAACGTTAATGGCTTTACCCTTTACTGCATAACTCATTTAACAAACCTCTTTCATAATATTCAGAGTCTAGGAAATTAATTATTGCATACATTGTGTTATTTATCTTCTGAGGCTACTTCTTGAAAATATGTAATAAAAATAAAGTATAATATGTTCAATAAGTTTTATTCTATCTAACTAAAGAACTGAAATGTAATACTTAATGCGTGATTTACTTTGTGAGATGAACAAGACATGAATCATTTTTTCAAAGAAGGGTATGGAGTAGCAGAGGATTACATACCAAGGATATAAGTACTTTCCCAATGTTTCCATAGAAGTTCACCCAGGAACCTAGATATAGATGAAGCAAAAATTCATTATACACATTCAAGGATAAAATCTGATAAATAACTATTTGTAAAAATCACAAACCTTGATCTATGGATTGAACGGCCATTTGTGAATAATTTAAGACCCCTCCAGAAAAATCAAGGAGAATACTGCCAATGCTAAATCCATCTGTGCTCTTTCTCAAGAAGTTCATGAATGCCTAGATTCCAACACAAAGTAACCTTAAGTCAGTATCTAAATATTGATCTAATCAAGATTGTAGAAGTTAACGAGTACATGGCAAACACCAATAAAATTTGCCAGTCTATTAACATTTACCAATGAAGCAAAAGTACGAAATTATAAAGTAAACAGATACATATGAACATGATATGGAGGGTAAGACATATTCTGACCTGGGGAAAATATTTGATGAAGGTCATAACTACTTGAATTAAACTGCAGTACAATAGATTTCCACAAATTATTAGAAGGAAATCAAATCATAGCACAGCAAAAAAGAACTCTATAATATTAATTAATTAGAAAAACAATTATATCAAAATAAAGAAATAAGAAGACACAGAAGAATAACAAAATTCCATGAAGAGAACACACAAATTAAACCTCAGTATATGATTCCTAGAGAAAGACACTATAGACAAGGTTTTACTAAGACATTGATATGTTAATGTTCAAGCTTTTTCAAGTGACGTCACTGTTTGTAGATGTGTGAAGAGACTGCACAATAATATTTAATCACAGCTTCAACTTCATAGTTATTTGAAATTTCTTTAAGTCATGTTTGAGCATGACCATTTAGTTTTCTAAGTCCAGTGGCAATGGCATATTATTTACCCCCAACACTCAGATACATATAATATTATACTGTGAATCTTAAAAAGTAAACAAGTGCAAGAATCTCATTATGAAAACAAAGAGAATGAGACAAATGAAATATCAAATTCGTTGAGTCTTGAGAAGTTAATTGGCTAGACAACAGAAAACTTTATCAAATAAACTATATGAATTACTCAAACTCTGTAAATTGGACTGAACCCTCAGAGTTGTTATTGTGAATCTCAATTGAGTGCTACTATGGCTAGTGGTTTACAATGATAAATTTATATTTGAGTCCCAATTAAAATTAAAGAAAAAGAAATGTTAAAAACATGAGAACAGAGTAAAATATGATGATTTCTGTGTAAAAGACGTGGTTCTTTGAAAAAAAAAATGAAATATGACTTTATTTATGATAATTTTCTCAATGTATTTTCTCTAGCATATTGAGATTCTGATAAAGTGAAAAAGGTACACGCACGAACAACTTAAAAGAAGCTAAGCAACCACAATAGAAGTAATGGTTTAAAAAGTGAAAGAACGAATATATGATGCCATTTTATTTTTAGTATAATTAAATTATTGGGCCAATACTCAAAAGAACTTATTTAACTTTCAAATCCTTGTGGATTGGTTAAAAATATTTGAGTCATAATACGAGAGAAACTTACTTGAAAATGGAGATTAACCAAAGCCAAGATTGAGTGGGCAATGCTATGAAAAAACAAACAGCAGCACTAAACCACACAACAACAACTATTGCAATAGCATAGTTGGAGAACTTTTGACTTCCACGCTGCAAATAAGCATCTCATTTACTATCTATCTTTGAATTAGTATAAGAGCTAAAAAGTATGGTCATTGATTAAACTTACTTCAAACATTACAATTTGGAACAATATAATTAAATTTACTATGACTGCATGAGTGGAGAAAGCAACATCATTAGCAGCTACAGGAATCATCTGCAATAACAAGAGATCATAAGGCAAAATTCTAGATAATGTGAATATCTAATGATTTAGGACCAAGAAACATAGTTGATTTACATATTTCTTGGCTATTCATTGGTGACTTCTTCTTGTGTTGTATTATACTGTTACCTATTTCAAAAGTTTAAGTGTCTTGCCATTGAAATTCTTAAAGTCTTTGTAAGTTAATTTGTATCTAAAGTCTTAAAGAACACGCTTTAAAAGGGAATAAAATTATTGATTTTTTTCCAAGTGCAAAGTCTCTAACACATGATCTGATATAATAGGGATAAAAAAATATTGATTTTGTTATTATCAAGTAAGTAGATAAATTTGTTGACTTTTATTTGGATGGTCCTGACACTTTAAAATGATTATATAATATAACAGATAAACAAATATTATTTTTATTATTATTATTAGCTGACAAAATCTGTTAACTTATATATTATCTATTTTAAAAGTCATACCTGGATGATTTCTGATTAATGGAGAGTATAAAATTTTTTAGAGTGATAAAACTCGGCACAGCAGAGATGATGCTTGATTAGTTTGCATACCGTATAATTTTATTTTTTTTTTGGAAAGAAATTTTATAGTAACTCTTAGTTTAACCTGTTACCAGAATCAAACCATATCATTAAACTTATGAACCATTGCATCAAAGATTGAACTCTTGGATCAGTTGAAAGGAACATACCTGTCCATAACCATACTTTTCAAAATACTGCTTTTGAATAACAGGACTAAAGAAGAGGGAAGCATTGTATATGAGATATGACAAGTGTTTGGTGATGTTGAGAATCTCAAAATCCAAGCTTAAGCCCACCACACTGAGTTAGATTACAAAACCAACCAAAAACACTTAAGACCCCAAAGGAAAAACAGAAACATAAATGAAAATAGAACATGAAAAAACAACCTTTTCCTACGAAAATTCAAGATGATTTGTGGGTAGCCAGCAACAGACCATGAAAGGAAAGCTAACCAACCAAACACTTGGTAGATCACTTCTAAAGGAAATGAGTTCCAAGAAACCATTTTTGTGTGTCTGTTTCTCCCACAGGGAAACAAATATCGTCTTTTGCACAATGAACCAATCTAGTTGGAACCGTCCAAATATGAATGAATTTGGACTCAAATTGGCTCATCTCTGAACAACTTTTTAATTTTATTTTAAGAGTTTAATTTTTGTAAACTATGTTAGTAAATTATAAATTGTATTAGATATAGTTTTTAAAGTAGTTGTTATTACAAAAAGTCAATAAATTTATAATATATATCGGTATATTTAAATTAATTTTTTTTTGCTTAAATTTCTCTTTAAAATATCATATTTCTTTTTGTTGGATATTATTAACGTGTCCTCATGCTCATAGTATTATTTACGGAACTAATATAATTTTTTTTTTATAGATATCGAAAGAGTGCGTTGGTACACTTTTTAATAATAAAAAATTGTACCTTTTAATTCGTCGATCAGTGTGTAATGTTAGTATTTTCATTTTTGTTTGTCTTTATAAATTTTTAAATGACGTCATTAATCTTGTAAAGAAAATGACATCAGTAATATTTCTCATTGTGAGTTTGTGACCATTCAAATATTGAAGGAACGATTGAACTCAAATTCAATATATGATGTAGTTTTGTGGGAAATTTCCATGCCTTCAACAGTTGGGTCCTACAGCTAACGTATTGGAGACTTGTATTATTTGAAGGAAAGATCGTTGGTTGTTTGTAAGAATGAAATGCTTCACAACCTTTATTGCATTACTAGATGTACTTCGTATTTTAAATAATTATTTATTAATAAAATATTAAAAAATTATGTATAATTATTTAAAAAAAAATTAAGATTTTTTTTTTTTTTTTTTTTTTTTTTTTTTATATTTGGAGGTATAATGGTTTATTAGAAAATAGAGACTAAAAAGTGATTACATCTCTTATATTCCCTTTATAATAATTATAGATTAGGGAAAAAAAAGCACTTCCAGAAAAATAATATAATAAGTGATTATTTAAATGGATTTGAAATGTTCAGAGTAAAATAAAGAAAAGAAAGAGAAAGAACTAAATACAAAAATAAAACAAAAAGATAAACAGTAGTAGTTTATATGTAGCTGTAGGGATAAAATAGTCCAAATAAATTTATACGACAAAATTAGATAATTTTTATTATTATTATTATTAGTATAGATTTAACACACTTTTTTTTTAATTTCACTATTATAAAATTGTCATTTTTACGAATTTTCCTTAAAAAAATATTCATAGAAATTTTTTGTGAATTTTCTTGCGATAATAATTTCACAAAAAAATTTTATGAATTTTTTTCATGAAAAATAATCTACAAGAAATTTTTGTAAATTTTGTTACAATTTTAATAATCATAGAAATTTTTCATGGCAAAATTTGCAGAAAATATTGTAAGAATTTTATTTTGTTTCTTGTAGGTAACTTTTCTTGCAGATTTTCCTACCAGTTTTAATTCGCAGGAAAAATAAAAAAAATATTTAAATTTATAAGTTTAATATTTTAAAAAATTTCAAGTCCCACATCGATTGAAAATAAAACAATTAAAGAGTATATAAGTTGGGGCAACACTTACCTTATAAGTTGATTTGTATGGTTGAGTGTTAGACTTATAATCTATAATCTTAAAATTTAAAAGATTATGTATCACATGTTGGAGGCGTGGAAATAAATGTTTCGGATGAATTCATTGTGAGCATTTGAAAGTTGAAGAATTATTGATAGAATTTATAGTAATTTCTTTAAATTTTTTCATAAAAAATATTCTTGCAGAATTTCTTGCAAAAAAATTCGCAGGAAACTTTCCTGCGATTTTTTTTGCAAGAAACTTTCCTACGATTTTTTTTTGCAGGAAACTTTCCTGCAAATTTTTTTCGCAAGAAATTTCGCATGAAAATTTCTTGCGAAATTTAAAATTCGCAAAGACATATTATCCACGAAAGTATTACCTGCAAATAAAATTTCGCAGAAAAATTTGTAGAAACAACGTTTCTTGCAAATTTTTATGAAAAATTCGCAGGAAAAGTCGCATGTAATAAGAGAAATTCTAGTAGTGTTTATTTAAAATCATAAAATTTCATAGTCTTATATTTAATTTAAGGTAAAAATGTGTTTTTGTTTGTGGGTTTGTTTTGATCTCTCCACTTTTACTTCTTTCCCTTTTAATACAAGTAATTTCATTGAGTTCCCTATAAAATTTTCCAAATACAATTCTTAGTCTCTCTAAAAACTTTTGTCTTATTTTAATCTCTCTAATGTGTAAATGTTCTACTTTTGATCCTCAATATAGTTTAAATAACATTTTATAATTTTTTTAAGTTCTATCTAAAGTGTAAAATTGTGAGTTTTAGGATTGTTTAGTCAATTTTATTAAATAAATGATTATGTGATTTGTTGTTTAGTTGTTTTAAAACTTTAAAGATTAAGGAATTCTCATGAGTTTAATTTTTTAAGAGTTGTTTGGATTTAAGGTCAAAGTTGATTAAGTCTAGGGAAAGGTATATAAGGTTTTCTTTAAGATTTGAACTTTATAACTTCATTTTCTTAAGAAACTTAGAGAGAAGTTAAAGAAAGAAGCTTTAGAACTACTAAGATTTTTTTTCCCTTTTATTGACCTGATAGAGCGTTTAGATCCTTCTCACGGAGTTATATTAAGTAGTTGTAATTTTAATTCAAAACTTTAGGAGTTGAGAATTAAAAGGAGAATTCGTCATACAAAAAGTTTGGGGTTCTCGAGTTTCTTCTCTTTCTTATTGTTCTTTAGATTATCTGAGATAAGGGAAGCTTGGAGTTTAATTCTTCTATATTGTATGAGCTAAACTTGCTTAGTTGATTTCTACTTTAGATGATTTTGATGTTGGATTTTGTATATAGAAACTTAGTGATATGGTTTTGGGTTTTTTTTTTTTTTTTGCTTGAGAGTGAAAAATTGATGATTTTGAGCTCTTAAATTGGATGTTTGTTGTAGTTTTTTTGGACATTGGAGTTGCTTATCATGTATTTAAGTAATATTGTGAGTTGCATGCTAAATTGGAGTTATGTTTCAAATGATTGGAGCCAAATCGTGATTTTTCCAAGTGTAGAAATTGACATCGCGTTAGGCGTAGCTTCATAGCATTGGACGTGATGCAAGTCAATGGCTCTCTACCTCTCTAATGATGGGAATGGGATAGTTAGCATCAGGCGTGAGTCAGATATGAGCTTTCTAATTTGGTCACCATGAGCATTGGTTGATGTGACACCCTCTATCCCAACATACATATACAATAATTATGAAAACATATTCTTCAAGTAAATAAATCTTTTGAAATAAAACCATGGTTCCACTAACATGAGAGTAGAGAATTCACATTCATAAACATAATCATAATTCACTTGCGAAAATTACAGAAGAAATAAAGTTAAAGGTTTTCAAAAACAAAAGAAAGAAATTGAATTCCCAAACTAAGCCTAACTATACTCCGATGTCACATATCCTATCAGAGCACGCCCAATTGAAGCCTAAGCCTCATCACCAACATCCTCATGCTGATGATCACCTGTAACACAATTTAAACACATACAAAGAACAACAAGGAAGTGAGAAACATCTAAGTCAGGTTCAGGTGCAGAAATAATAGTCAGGTAACACACACACAATAAACATAATACAAGGCATAAGCACAAATCACATATAAACAATACACATACACATTTAGAATCACATGTACACTCATTTATCATTCAATGATGTCATGGACTCGACTCATAAATGTATGCATGTGGCGCCAGTCACGTGTCTCATAATCACATATCACATGGTATGCTGCCGAAGCAACATACCTGGAGTAGTCTAGGAGTACATACCGACTCAACCGTGCACTCTCAACTAGAAGGATGTACTGTTAGGGTCTCGTCAGGATAGTGAAGCCGCACAATATACGTCTCATGCACACAAACAGGCAGAACTGGGCCTTCCAAACTGCACTATCCCATAGGACTCCTCCAAGATGTTTCACACTTGGAGGGCCTTCCCTAACGATGTACTCCATATCGTACACCATCACATAAATGCATATGATGCATGTCACACATTCACAAACTTATGGACTCATCATTTCACTTGTCATAGTTACTCATATATCATGTCTCATTGTCACATATCATCATACTTCATATCTCATATTCACTTTTCACATTGTCTCATCATATTCACATAATCTCCATAGAGCACTCTAATTCATATCAAAACTTATCTATTTTTGAAATTAAACACGTCTTTACACTCAACATCACACAAGGAACGTAATAGAAAACTTAGAAGATAAAACAGAAAACATTGGAAATTTATCTATTTATCATAGGGTTCCCACAGGAACCCACAGAGCACTTTAATTCATATCAAAACTTATCTAATTTTGAAATCAAACACATATTTACACTCAACATCACACAAGGAACACAACAGAACATTCAGAAAGCAAAACAGAAAACTTTCATATTTTGCCTGCTCCTAGAAGCATGCATCAGGCAAGGGATTGGGGGCCAATCCTGCTACCCAACAATTACTACCACACCCCCGAGTGAGGTTTCTCACTCCTCCCTTACCTGGATAAGCAGAAGATGAAGCTAGAGCAGAATCCGGTTGGTCTTCCTCTCTTAGTTCTCCTTAGTCTTCAGAGAGTGTGTCAAGGAGCAGTGCTTGAGTATGCTATTTATAAACGTTAGAAGTGGCCAGAACGACCTGTTTTGAATCCAGAATAGCACGTTCTGGATTCATTCATAATGTGTTAAATTCGCATCTAGAACGGACTGTTCTTAAACCAAAACAGCCCATTCTGGAGTTGAGTTTTAACTCATAACGGCCATGTTTGGAACGACCCGTTCCATTTTGGGAAAGACCCGTTTTGCTTTGGAAACAACCCGTTCTGGGCTACTAAATCACTCCTATTGGGCTTTGGGCCTTCTGATGTCATATCATGTTGTTTTCCCAAGCTTTGGGAGATCCTTTCTTTGATAATAGAAGTTCATTCCCTTAATATAAGGTATGAAAATTGGGATGTTATAGTTGAGGAGAGCCAAATGCGATTGTGCTAGGAACTCTTTGACTTGGTGACGTCAGACGTAAGATTGGTGACGTCAAGCATGATCAAGTTAGTGACTCATTTCCTTAACGAGGTCAGGCATGGATTGTGTAGTGCTAGGTGTGGGTTAAGTAGATGCTCTTTGCTTGAATGATGCCAAACATAGGTTTTGTAGCATCGAGTGTGGTTTACATAGGGACCCCTTGTCTCATTTTCATCGGTTGTAAGGGATTCTTCAAACATGAATATATTGAATGGGTATAAATTGTATATTGTTGAATATTATGCTGTGAATGTAGGGAAAATATGTTGATGTGTAGTATTATGTTATGTTATGCATGTTAAGTAGTGTTGTGATGAATTATGCAAATAACATGTTGTATGAAGTTGTGTGTTGAGATGCTTAATACATGTAGTTGTACTACGTTGTAGACTTAGGACCAGAGGGTAGGTGTTATTTTTTAAAAGTTGAAATATCTCATTGTGTGGGTATGTGTTATGGTACTTTAGGAGTCTAATTGTTGAAAAACTCTTATTGAGTATAGTTTCCTCTTGAAATAGAGTGTCAAATCTTCTCTAGGTCCTTAGTTGATATCATATGGGGGACAAGTTGAGCCATATTGGTTTATAAGTGACCAAATTGAGTAAGATACAAGGTCATATACCAAAATCCTTAAGTACTCTTCCAAGTTGCAAATTCTACATCGATTTGAATAAAAATGATGTAGAAAAAAAATGCGATGAAATTTTTGTAATTAAGTTTAAAACATAAGCATATTTACACTAGTTTTAAGTGGAAACGATGTAAATATGCAGTGTTTTACATTACTTTACCAAGTGATTGATGTAGTATCAAAAAGCTTCTACTGTCAATTCTACATCAATTTGAATAAAAATGATGTAGAAACAAAGCGAGGCAACATTTTTGTAATTAAATGTAAAACGTAAGCATATCTACATCAGTTTATGCGATGAATTGGATGTTAGACATAATTGAAAGGGATGTAACAAATGATTGGATTGGAGTAATATAATTTTTTTTACTTTAACATTGATTGATTTTTTTAATGATTATGATGTAACTAATGTCATGTTGTATGTTACAGCTTTTTGACGATGTTGCATCATTGTTGAAAATCAAATTGGAAAATTTTCTTCCAATTTGGAGTCAATGAAAAAATTTCTTAGAAAAATTTAGAAATAGATCATGATTTTTCATCTAACAGTTAGACATTTATAACTTAGATGTGTTTATTAATTTCTAACAGTTAAAAAATTATCATGATTTAATTATTAGTTTTCTTTATTGATCTGAATATGTGTATCAAAATACAGATGTGTGGAACAATCTTCCTGTGAATTATATGTTTTCATTATTGGTTAAAACAAAAAGAAACAAAATATCAATGTGTGGATTAATCTACCTATGAACTATATATGTTTTCATTACAAGTTAAAATAGAAAGAACCTAAAAATAAACAATATTTTTTTAAAAAAGAAACACATCTACATTGATTCAAGTATGAACAAATGTAGGTTAATTAGAACATTATTAATTCTACATCGGTTCATCAAAAAAATGATGTAGATGCATGTATAAATCTACATTTGTTTTCCAAAAGAAAAATGTAAATGTGAAAATTCTACATCAGTTTAAAAATCGATACATATTGTTATACATTTTATAAGTCGTTCTATTCTACATTGGTTTCAAAAATGATATAGAAGGCATCACAAAATCGATGTAGATAGTACGTCCTATAGTAATGATTGGAAGGGTGCACAATAATTAGAGGGTAGTCGGTGTGTTAATACCACATAGACTTAGTTATGCATACTAAGACCGTGGTAGACTCAATCTAATTATTCTACACCTGATATGGATACTGGACTTTCTTAGTCTGAGTGATGAAATCCAAAAAATCATGTTGTGTTGTGGATTAATATTCAAATTTGTTGTTGATTTAGCAATTCTTAAAAGATCACATTATTAAGTTGGTTCAGTAGGGTCAAACCACTTAGATTACTCATTTGTGTTGTAAGAGATCTCTTAGTTTTAAATGCATGACATAACATTATGTTGTTGTGTTGCTATGTTGCAATGTTGTTTAAGTTGATATGTTGCTAAGTTGTGTTGAGTTGTAAGTTGTGATGTTCTTATATTGTATTGATGTGTTGAATAGTTACTAAGTTGACACGATAGTAAGTTGTATGGTGGTGATGCAAGACAAAAAAGATGATATGATATTAAGTTGAGAAGTTGTATTAAGTTATCCTATGTTGCTAAATTAGGCCTTAGACTGATGTCATGTGTTGTTAATTAAGATGTTGGTATAGTTAGTTTATCGCTTCTATAGTACTATGCTATTTCTTTTTATTAGAAGCTCTCCTTTGCATTTTCTTTATTGTTGGACTACGATAATCATATTATTAAGAGAGTAGGAAAAGACTAGGTTAGGGAGTGTTCTTACCGGAGATCGGTCGTAGGGACGATCTGCTGGGCAAGATTGGTGAGCCTCATTCGTTGGGTACGGTTGCTGCTCCAAGTGGGGGTGGTACCTGCAAAAGAGACTCCGATGCTAAAGTTAGTGTTTGTGAATTAGGGTTTCATTGGGCCTTGAGCCTGAGATCAGTTTATGACCTATTTAGATGTTGGGCTGACGTCACCTAGCACGTGTCCGAGGTCACTCCGAGCTGAGATGCCGAGCCCGAGCTCGGCATAGCGGTACGAATAGTACACTAGCCCCCCGAGCTTCGAAGACCATGGGTCAAGGAGTTAACGCCGAGCTTGGTAGGGGGTCGTGACCCTTCGCGTACGCTTCACTATTGTGCTGCCATGTGTCATAACTGTCACTTTGTGTTCCGAAACGCGTGGGCGGTGTGTTGATGGGGGTGACGGTTATGCAATGATGGTTGTGCTTCATTATAATGGGCTTCATTAAATGTGTCGTCAGGTGCGCTCTCTTTCCGACACGTGTCATAGCTGTTTGAATTTTGGGGAGCCATTTGCTCTCTCTCGCGCCCCTTCCCCTTTCACTTTACTCTTTTCACTCTCTTTCGTCTCTAGCTTCTTGTGCACATCGATTTTCTTTGCCTTCCTCTGTCCATTCTCCGTCTTCGCCCTTCTTGTCTCCGTTTTCCTCCGTCGGCATCTCTGGCAACCGGGTTCCCATCCTTCGTTATTGTTCTTTGTTTGTCAAAGGAGTACCAGGTACTTCGATTTCTCAATCTTCTCCCTCTTCCGCAATCTTTTCTCCTTCTTGATGGCTGGTAACAGTGACGCTGCTCCTTCTGCGCCTACCAAGGGTAAAGGCAAGGCACGCGACAAGGCGGTGACTGCCGAAATGGTTGCCGCCGAAAAGAAAAAGGGGTAGAACCAGCCCAAGGAACCTTTCCCTATCATCCCTGGCTATGACTGGGTCAGGGGTGACGTTGGGGAATTCCACAGTGTCTTCAAGTCATTTATGGAGATCAATGCGATGTGGAAATTGCATAGGATTTGTGACCCTTCCATTTCCAAGCTTATCCGGCTTGAGCCTTGTCAGCCCGGTGAGCGTGTATATATGGGGAGTACCTTTGACCCTCCCTTCTTTTACATGTACCAATATTTCTTCAGGGATTTAGGCGTATGCCTTCCCTTTACCCAATTTGAGTGTGATTTTTTAAATTTTGTCAACTCTGCTCCTTGCCAGTTGCACCCCAATAGTTAGGGTTTTTTGAGGGCGTTCCAGGTCCTGTGTTCGACCCTAGGGATAGAGGTATCCCTCCCTGTTTTTCTTCATTTTTACCAATTGAAACTGGGTGTACCTCCCTATGGTTGGGCTTCTTTGAGTGGTAGTAAGGTTGGGGGGTTATTTTGTCTCTACTCCCAGTCTTACAAAAACTTCAAACAAGAGTTCTTCCGGGTTCGGCTCGTGGATGTCAATCCACTGGAGGATGGGGTGTTTTACTTCGGCGGGCTGTCGAGGTTCCCTCTTTACTGGCGGCAAGCGTCGGCTAGGTTTAATGGGTCGACCAACCTTCAACTGAAGGCCTCAAAAGTTGCTGCCATTGCCAACCTAGAGGCGCTCCCTCGTCCCTTGGATTGCAAGCTCGTTTTGTCGCTTGCTAACTTGGTGTACAAGGAGAGGGGCCTAGAGAGTGAGTATATCATCTTTTTTGATTGTTAGGTTTTGTAAAATTTTCTTTGACTGACGTATCTGACTCTTGTACTTACAGGCATAATGGGCAAAAGCAAGTGGTGCGAGTTGAAGTCTCGCTACAATGTCGCCGAGATTGAGGTTCCAAAGCCTCAAGAGGAGGAGGTGGCCCCCCTAGAGACCCGTCGAAAAAGAAAGAGGGGAGAGAAAGAGGTCAGCAGGACCTTTGCCCCTCAAGATACCGAGGAGGTGACCTCGAAGGCGGCCGATGCCGGCGCGGTTGACCTCACTGGGAGTCCTCCGCCCAAGGGAGCTCCCCAAGTGGCCGCCGAGCAGGTTTCCCAGGCTGCCGAGGTTGGTGCCTTCCTTTGCGGTTTTCCTTCTATACTGCCCTTTTCTTGATTTCTGACATAGGAGGATATTTTTGTCTTTTATAGGCGAGGAATGCTGCCGAGGTCCAGGTGGCTCCGAGTTTGGAGGTACCAGGGGCGGGCACCCCCATTGTTGAGCAGGAAGTGCCTGATCTGCTTCTGCCGAGGCCCGCAGAATGGGGCCGAGCTCTGAGGTCCCGACACCTACTCCCGCGGCCTCGGCACCATCGTCTAGCCCGTCGAAGGGGGCCCCCAAAAGTCAATACCTTGCCCAACGCTTTGGAAAGGATCGCCCTCTGGTACGGTTGGACCACGTGAGTGCTTCGGAGGATATAGACTGACTATGGAGCGCGAGGGTGACCTCGGAGAAATTCTTCCCCAAGGGTTCGCTGAGCTCAGCTGATCAGGCTATGATCGAGACGGTTGGGCTAGTGGAAGGCCTTGATTTTGCTGAGGTCTTTCTGCAGAGGACAATGACTATTGTGGACCATTGGAAGCACAAGTGGGCTAAGCAGCAGAGGGACCTTGAGAAAATGAGGGGCCGAGTCTAGTCGCTGGAGGAAGAGAACAGGGCCTTAGTAGCTGCTCTCGGCGACGCCAAGATGCAGAATGAGGCCGAGCTTCAGGCCACCAAGAGGGAGGTGGTGAGAATTCAAAAGTCTTTGGAGGTTGCTCTAAGGGCCAATGAGACTTACGCTGCCCAAGTGAATGAGCTGCAGGAACTCGCCACTTCTTCACGGGGTCGGGTGCGCTCTTTGGAAGATGAGGTGACTTCACTGAAAGCTGACTTGGCTGAGGCGGCCGAGAAGCTTCTTTGTGACAAGGTGCTTCTCGGTGGGAAAGAAGAGGAGGTCGTCGCTCTGAAGGCGGACCTTACCAGGATGGTCGCGGAGAAGGCAGAGTTGGAGAAGCGACTCGTCGAGACCGAGCGACATATTTTTGGTGGAGCACAAGAAGGGTTTCATGAAGGTAGCTCGTCAGGCGAGGCTACTTGCTCCTGGAGTCGACCTCTCGACCATGCATGTGGAGAAGGAGGTGCGCTTTGGGCGGCTAGTAAAAGAAGACGACCTCCCGGACAGCTCGAGTGATAATGCCTCTGCTTAGGCCGTTTGGGCTTTGTAATATCTTAGTTCATTTCATGTATTTTCTTTTCAGATTTATATTTTTGAACTCACGAACATGGTTGTGTATATATTATTTTCCTGAGTTTTCACCTTGCACTTTTGATGGTTCGATTTGACCTCTGAGTTTTGAGCTCATGTGTTAGGCTTAGATTTCGCCCGTATTTGTGGTGTGAGGACGCGGTTAAACTTGGTTTAGTTTAAAGCGATTTGCCTCTATGTTTGAATTCGACCTCGACTTGAAATAGGAAATTCGTATTAAGGTTCGAACTCGACCTTTAGTAAGGTAGAGCAATTGATGGTAAGTTTGGACTCGACCTCAAGTAAGATAGAACGATTTATAGTGAGATTCAAACTCAATTTCTATGTAAGATAAAAATAATGTGTACCGAGGTTTGTACGCGACTTCGGGTTGGATTTCCTTTTTAAGGTTCGAACTCAACCCCAGCGGAAAGTAAGATGATTCGCAACAAGGTTCGAACTCGACCTAAGCTGAAAGTGAGATAATTCACAATGAGGTTCGAACTCGACCCCAACGGAAAGTGAGATGATTCGCAACAAGGTTCGAATTTGACCTCGGATGGGATCTCGTGTCAAGGTTCAGACTCGACGTTGGCTTGAAGTAAAATTATTCGTGTCAAGGTTCGAACTCGACCTCGACTTAAGCTAATGCATTCGATAATAAAAAATGAAGAAGTGATGATTGGAATGAGTCATTTTATTAATGTTATGTGTGTGCCTCGTTAAAAACCCTCTCAGCCAAAACCCATTTTTATGTTTTTTGGGACAAAAGACTGAGGCGAGAAAAAAATGCACAACTCATTCTTACAATTTCAGCTAAAGTAATACTTGAGATGCGTGGCATTCCAAGTTCTTGGGATGGCTTTGCCACTAAGCTCTTCTAGACGATACACCCCGTTCTCTAGGTCTTCTACAACTCGAAATGGGCCATCCCAGTTGGGTCCAATTTTTCCTTCTGATGTGTCTCTCCGTGCTTCGCCTAACAGTCGCCACACCAAGTCGCCAACTCGAAAAGAGCGAGGTCGAACTCGCGTGTTATACCTTCTGGAAGCTCGGAGTTAACAGGCTTCTTCATGGATTTGAGCTTCCTCTCTGAGCTCGTTGATCAGGTCAAGGTCGGTTGCTATCTCCTAATCGTTCTGCTTGTTGTCGAAAGCTTGGCGTCGATGAGATGTCTCCCCGATTTCTATTGGGATCATTGCGTCATCTCTGTAAGTTAGCCTGTAAGGCGTTTCTTGCGTTGTTGACTGGGGGGTGCAATGGTATGCCCAAAGGATGCTAGGGAGTTCGTCGGCCCATTTTCCTTTGGCGTTCTCTAGCCGCTTCTTGAGCTCTCAGATTATCACCTTGTTGGCAGCTTCGGCTTGGCCATTGGTCTATGGATGCTCCACCGAGGTCGGGAGGTGTTTGATACCGAGCTCACGGAGGAAGTCCTCAAAGCTTTGTGCAATGAACTGCCTGCTGTTATCGGTAACGAGGGAATGAGGGATGCCGAACCTGCATATGATGCTCTTCCAAGTGAATTTTTGTACATTCTCGGCGGTGATCTTGGCGAGTAGGCATGCCTCGATCCACTTGGTGAAGTAATCAATTGCCACTAGGAGAAACTTGAGTTGACCTTTCACGGGGGGGGAATGGTCCAAGGATGTCCATTCCCCACTGGGAAAAAGGCCAGGATGACATCATCTAGTGGAGGGCTTTGGGTGGTTGCTGGTGTGTATTGCCGAACTGCTGGCATTCCTTGCATCTTTGTATGTAGGCTTGATAGTCCGACTTTAATGTGGGCCAGTAATATCTAACTCGGAGTACTCTGGTTTCCATTGAGCGCGCTCTGGAGTGCATACCACATATTCCCCGATGGATCTCTTCGATGACATAAGCGGCTTGAGGCACGGTCAAGCATTTGAGCAATGGGGCGGAGATACCGCGCTTGAACAACTCATCTCTGACAATTACGAACTTAGCTGACCTTACCCTCATCCTCCGAGCTTCATCCTTATCCTCGGGCA
This sequence comes from Cajanus cajan, assembly GCF_000230855.2. NCBI lineage: Eukaryota > Viridiplantae > Streptophyta > Magnoliopsida > Fabales > Fabaceae > Cajanus > Cajanus cajan. The sequence continues at coordinate 17,547,083 of NC_138518.1, read as the reverse complement.
GGATCCCTTCCTTTAAGTAATTCCAAATGCTTGTCGTCCATCCTTGTTCTCTATCATCACTGGTGTTGATGACCTTGTCATCCAGGCTGGGTGAATGTAAGGTCTCTTATATGATGGTCCGGTGTTGCCCGGGACGCTTCGTGCTGGCAAGCTTGGATAAGAGGTCGGCTCTTGCGTTTTGCTCGCGGGGTACATGGTGGATTGTGAACTCTTCGAAGGAGGAGATTTTTTGGGTGGCTAGATGGAAATACCTATGCAGTAAGGTGTCCTTGGTCTGATACGCCCCGCTGAGCTGCTCCACCATAAGTTTTGAGTCGCTGTTGCAACTCACTCTTTGTGCTCAGAGGTCGAGAGCCAACCTTAGCCCTGCGAGAAGTGCCTCATATTCTGCCTAGTTGTTGGTCACCTTGAAGCCAAATTTGAGGGACTGCTCTAAAGTAACTTGATTCGGTCCTTCCAAGATGATACCTGCACCACCACCCTTAGAGTTGCAGGACCCATCAACATGTAAAGTCCATACCTGTGGTTCATTGACCGAGGTTGGCGTTAGTTTGGCTACGAAGTCGGCCAGGCATTGAGCTTTCAGAGCGCCGCGACTTTCATACTGGATGCCAAACTCAGACAATTCTACCGACCATGCTATCATCTGCCTGGCGAGCTCTAGCTTTCTCAGGATTTGCTTGATTGGGTAGTCGGTCCTGACGACCACCTAGTGGCTTTGAAAGTAAGGTCGGAGACGCCGAGCTGCAGCGACAAGTGCTAGTGCGAGCTTTTCAATCATCTGGTACCGTTTTTCCGTGTCTTGGAGGACCCGGATGATAAAATAGACTGGTGTATGAACTTTTTGGTGCTCTTGCACTATAACTGCGTTGATCGCGCCTTCTGCCATGGCCAGGTAGAGGAGGAGGTCAGCTTGGTGATCCGGCCTCTGGATGATTGGCGGAGTCGTGAGGAAGGTTTTGAAGCTCTTGAAATCCTCCTCGCACTGGTTCGTCCACTCGAAATTTTTTGGCTTTCGCAGCAGGGTGAAAATGGGCCCTGCCTTCTCCGCCAGCCTGGGGATAAAATGGGAGAAGGAAACCAGCCTTCCCGCCAGGCGTTGGACTTCTTCCATAGTCTGAGGGCTCTACATCTGGATTATGGCTTTGCACTTCTCCGGGTTGGCCTCGATCCCCTACTAGTGATCATGAAGCCAAGGTATTTACCTCCCTGGACGTCGAAGACGCACTTCTCTAGGTTAAGGCGCATCTTGTGTTTCCTGATCTGGTTGAACACCTCGGCCAAGTTGGCAGCATGACCCTCGGCCGAGGTGGTTTTGACCACCATGTCGCCGGCGTATACTTCCATGTTCTGCCCGATCTGTTGGTGGAACACTTTGTCCATCAGCTGCTGGTAAATGGCCCCTACGTTTTTTAGACCGAAGGGCATCACTCGATAGCAAAAGTTGGTGTGGTCAGTGATGAACGACGTGTGCACCACGTCTGGTGGGTACATCATGATCTGGTTATACCCGGAGTAAGCGTCAAGGAAGGTGAGGAGGGCGTGCCCGGATGCTCCATCAACCAGCCTGTCGATGCTCGGCAAGGGGTACGAGTCCTTGGGGCATGCTTTGTTCAAATAGGCATAATCGACGCACATGCGCCACTTCCATGAGCTCTTCTTTACCAGTACCACGTTTTCCAGCCACGTGGTGTATCTGACCTCGCGGATGAAGCTCGCGTTCAGCAGCTTTTGCGTCTCGGTGATGATGGCCTCTCGCCTCTCGCCACCGACCTTTCTCTTCCTCTAGGCCACTGGTTTTGCCTCCTTGTGAATTGCCAGCCTGTGATAGATGAAGTTAGCATCTATACCTGGCATGTCGACACTAGACCATGCAAAGAGGTCGGCGTTCTTGGAGGTCATCAAGCTCATCGATGGGACTTGGCCATTCATCGTGGGAGTCCGACCTCGAATCTAAGTCAGTGATGTCCACGTGGGTGATATGAGCCATTGTGGGAGGGTCACTCATGCGACGCTCCTCGGATGGCGAGACTTTCAGACTTTTGGCGTAGCACTGTCGAGTTGTCTTCTGGTTTGCGCGGAAGGAGATAATCTTGCCACCACTCCCTGGGAATTTCATGGTGAGGTGCAGAGTATACACCACTGCCCTGAGTTGGTTCGGTGTTGGTCTTCCAATGATGATGTTGTAAGACGTCTTGGCCTCAACGAGGAGGTAGCGGACCATGATTCTCCTTGAATCAGGAGAAGTTCCGAAGGTTGTCAATAGATCCACGTATCCTCGAGTGTGGACTCGTTCACCTGCAAAACTGACTAGAGGTTCTATGTGAGGTTGGATGAGGGAGTGAGGGATGTCTAACTTGAGGAACGTCGGCCAATATAGGACATCAGTCGAGCTCCCTTGGTCGATCAGTGTCTTGTGGACCTCCCAATTGGCGACTTCTACGGCGATGACCATTGGATCGTCCTGGTTGGGGCAGATGCTAGTGTAGTCGTCGTCGGTGAAGGTGATCGATGGTGTATTTTGGTGCGAGGTCGAGGTAGCGGAGTGGACATTGTTGATGCTGCGCAGGTACCTTTTTCGCTCCGAACTGCTAGAGCCTCCCCCTGCGAAACCACCTACAATTGTGTTGATAACTCCCCGTAAGGGAGCTGACCATGTTTCCTAGCTTACCTCGGCCTCACTACGTCACCAGCGTTTTGCTAGGATCCAGATGGTTGGTCTGTGCGGGTGCCTGCACCTCGACCTCACCCTCGTCCTCGCCCTCGTCCTCGCCCGTTGTAGCCTCCTCGGTGACCTTGCTGTCGCAGTACGTATTGCCCGAGGTGTCCCTCCTGGACGAGCTCCTCTATGCGATCCCTGAGGGTGCGACACTCCTCGGTTGTGTGACCATAGTTTTTGTGGTATCGGTAGTGCTTGGTTTTGTCTGCGCTGTTGGGATTGTGTCTAGGAGGTGGCAGGGTGAGCAGGTTATTGTTGCTGGCTTCTTCCAGGATGTGTACTCGGGACGCATTTAGGGGAGTGTAGAAGTCATATCTCCCCCCTTTATTTGCCCTAGCAGTCTTCTTGAACTGACTGTCATTAATGACCTTCATCTTGTCTTTGTGACCATAGTTTAGCTTTGCCTGTGACTTGCCGCGAACCTGGTCACGAAAAGTGGAGTGCTCTTCCATCTGGATGTACCTGGTAGCTCAGACACGGAGTTCGTCCATGTCGCGAGGAGCTTCTCGACACAGGCTGTCTATGAAAGGTCCGGGCTTGAGTGCGATGTGCATGGCGTGTAGGGCGACTTCGGGGTTCAAATTCTGAATATTGACCGAAATGCTGGCAAAGCGCTCCATGGATGCCCTTAGTGACTCATTGTCGCCCTGCCTGAGACTGGCCAAGGAGGCCGATGTGACATGGTGAGGCCGACTCGTGGCGTACTGCGCCGTGAATTGCTTTACCAGAGTGTCGAAGTTGTCGATCGATTCAGCTGACAATTGGGTGTACGAATTGAGTGCGGCCCCCTTGAGCGTGGTCAGAAAAACCCTACACATGTACAGAATAACATCCTCATTAGTGTAAAGGTTTACCTGCGTAGTGTACAGGTCGATGTGCTCATCCGGATCTGTCGTGCCGTCGTAGCGGTTGATGTGGAGAGGCTTCCAACCGAAAAGGAGAGGCATTTCCATGATGCCGTCCACAAAAGGATGGCGATGAAAGCTCGCTCGATTTCCAGAGACCTGGGCAGGAGCATTGCTGACCTCATGGGCCGACCTGTTCATCGGTGCGTGAGATCGATGTGTAGCAGGTCGGCGAGTCGGTGCCCTAGGCGCGGTTGGGGTTGAGAGACCGAGTGTCCCTCCTCTTCGTGCTGACTACTTGGTTGAGGGGCTGATCAAAAGGGCGCCGAGGAAGCTGGGCGCGAATACGCTCGTTCTCGGCGCTGCTAGGTCAGCCTCATTCGTGGTACGCAGTGCCACTAGGTCAGTTTCGTGCTTGGCATGGATGTTTTGCAGATCGGCGGTGTGTTGCTGCCACATCTGCTCGACCTGTTCGATCAGTCTTCTCAATGTTGCTTTGTTGTCCATGCTTGTCGTGCGATCTACGTCGTCTGTTGCTCGTCTACGATGGCTTTGGGTGAAAATCATAAGCGTGGCCGATAAGAGTTGTCTTGATCGGCCCCACGGTGGGCGCCAAATATTCTTACCGGAGATCGGTCGTAGGGATGATCTGCTGGGCAAGATTGGTGAGCCTCCTTCACTGGGTATGGTTGTTGCTCCAAGTGGGGGTGTTAGCTGCAAAAGAGACTCCGATGCTAAAGTTAGTGTTTGTGGATGTGTGGGTCTCGTATAAGTAATGCACGTACCTTGGTGTGAATTAGGGTTTCATTGGGCCTTGGTCCTGAGATCAGTTTATGACCTATTTGGATGTTGGGCTGACGTCGCCTAGCGCGTGTCCGAGGTCACTCCGCGTTGAGATGCCGAGCTCGAGCTCGGCATTACAGTACGGATAGTACAGGGAGCAAATTGGTTTTCAAAGTATCATGCTAGAGATGACATTGTTTTATTGTGTTGGTACTACTCTAAGTCAGTTGTATTTAGTAGATGTTTGACCGACATTAGAATTTTTATGTTTTCAGTATTTATACTAGATTTATATTGTATATATGTACATGAATTTATTGTAATCTCATAATGGGACTTTATGTTTTTAAGTTAAATTGGAAGAAATTGCATGTTTTATGATTTTCACACCCTACCCATATATATATATATATATATGTTACATGAATGTCTAGATACAAGTACATGATAATCTTAGTGTAGAATTAATTATTTATTTTAGCTACTTAAATGCTAAGATATAAAGTGTTGCAGCTTATCATGTTGTTATATAAAAAATATTTAAGAGATTAAAAATAAATAAAAGTTTAAATTAGGAAAACTAAAATAAAAAATTAAAGAATAATTTTAGAGATCTGTATCAATGATTGTTTGAAAGAATACATAGAGTCCTCTAACACTTTTATAAGATTGTTTTTCCCTTTCAAGTTACTCCGCCCACTTTCTTGGAGAACATTGGTTTCCACGCACTAGGTGAGAAATTTTCGTTCTTGTTTTTATTTTTATATATCATGATATTGTCATAAATATATTTTGCTTTCTATTAAATTTGGAGTATACATTACTGAATTTGTCGAAACTCATTAATATGACAAATGAAGTTGTTTTTGGGAATATTATTTATCTGTAGTTGCACAAATGACTGAGCAGCGATGGTGGGATACGAAACTTTATATTTAAGATGATGTACATTCTATTAAAGTAGCTTAAGTTTAAATAAGACAAAGATGTGGGTCAATCACTAGCATCTAATAATGGATCCCTAATAAATATTTTAAGATCTCAAAATAATAAATAATAAATACAAAAATATTGAGGGCGTCACACTTCAATAAAAAAATATATATTTATTTATAAAAGCAAAATGGAGTGTTATCACATACCCTATCCAGTCCCACGCTCCATCATAGCTCCCTTAAGATGTGACAAAAGATGATGTTTGGTGTCACCTTAATAAATGTCAAAAACATGTTTTTTTTAGTAAAAAGTTGAATTAAACTTAAATTCACTAAGATAATATTAAAATTATTTTAAATTATTAAAAAATCATTTATTTTAAATTATTAAAAATGATTATTTATTTTAAATTATTAAAAAATATTACTGATAATTTATTTATATATTAAATCTAATAATATTGAATTTGAAAAAGTATATTGAAAAAAAATTCAAATCACTAAAAATAAAAGAAAATAATTTTTATCTTATAATTTATAAGTTAATTTTGTAGCATTAGATTAAACACAAATCTATTAATTTAAGGAAGTATTTTTATTTTTATGAAAAATTAAATTAAAATAAGATATAATATTATATAAAATTAGAGTTAACAATAGACATTTTTGAATTTTCACTGGACGGACAAATGCTGAAACGTAAACATAAAAAAAAAAAAAATACAGAACAAATTAATATTAGACCACCAATGTATTACTCTCATAATTTATATCTATTTTATAATCTTATCTCTAATCGAATACTAATAGAATAATAATATAAATACAGTCGCTGATATTATCAGAAGTTGTGATTTCTTCGGGGGAAAATCATATTCAATAAGTAGAATTAATTCACAAAAAGAAAATGAAATTCTCATACAGTACTTATCAATTCATTGTGTTTCATTAATGATTAAATTGGGAAGTACAAATGACAATGCACAAATATTTACAAGTGTTGGAATTAATTTTTCCTGCATCTTGCAACACACATGGAATAGATTTTGAAGGAGATCATCAAAATCTCTGAAATATTCCATCACATCACATCAATTTCTCTATGATGGCTTGATTCCAAGAGGGTTAATTCATGAATGAAACTAGACCTTAGACATTCTCTGGTAATGGTTGATCTGAAGACTTTGCATTATTGTCAGGTTCAGGAGTGGTCTCTGATATGTTCTTTGTTGCTGGATATAGCAAATAATGTTGGCAATAGAAGATCACGTCAAAGAACACAGGTACCTGTCATGAATAATTATTAAATCATAATGTTATCTCAATATCTTTTGGTGCAACATGCAGTTTAAAAGTCCAAACAAAACTCAAACTATCATGCTAGATTAAGACTAATAAAGAGAGGAAAAAATAGGGGAGAGTCATAAACAATAAAATTCTTTCCTGACATAACTCTATGTTTGGCTAGTAAATTAGCCACTGAATTAGCTTCTTTAAAAATATGCTGAATTAAGAAACTCAAAAAAATATTAGATAACTGACGAATCTTTTGAATTATATCAACAAAAGGATAATTTCTAGTACATCCGTCTTTCAACAAATTAATTGCTTCCAAAGAGTCTGATTCAAGTATGACTTGCATGCTTAATTGACGATCCACAATAAGTTGAAGCCTCTGCAAAATGGCTCATAATTCTGATTGGATTATTGAGAAACTACCCATTCTTCTAGTAAGAGAAACAATGAATCCGCCTTCAGAGTTTTGGATCACTCCTCCACATGAACTAACTCTCTCTACCATTGGGCATTGCACCATCACAATTAACTTTTATAAAACCCCTAGGAGGAAAAATCCAAGAACTAGAGAGAGGGTTGTATGTTGGTTCATCTTTTAAGCCAAAAAGAGAATGGCTAGAAAGGAGTGAAGCCATCCGAGACTCAATTTCAAACACTATTTGATTAGCATTGATGGACAAGTGTTGAAACACAAAAGAATTCCTCTATGTTAAATAGAATCCAACGCCACAGCAAATATAAAGGGCCACGTACTTCGCCTTGTGAGATGGTGCAACATCTAGGATTATACGTTACCTCTAGTAGGTTGCATAATTAAATCACCTCCAGGAATCCTCTTCCAAATTTCACGAGAAAGACTGCAGTCTCTTAATATGTGGTGAGTGGTCTCCACACCTTGCATGCATAAAGGGCAAGTTGACGTGGTAGTTAATCCATGAGCAGCCCTAGTTTCATTCGTGAGAAGTCCTTCATGTGCAACATGCCAGAGGAAGCTCATGATCCATTTTGGGCCTTGCCACTTCTAGATAGCTTGAAAAATTGATGGTTGAGTAGGCATGTTGATTGGAGACACAACCACAGAGGCTGACTTTATTGAAAAAACACCATCTGAAGCTGGGCCCCAACAAATTACATATGATCCTACACTATTTATAGGAGGAGGGTGATGTATAATACTCTTGAAAATTTCATGAGGAATCCAATCTTTGATACGTTCAATGTCCCAAAAGCCATGTTCGTTGATGTAGTCAGCAACACATTTAAACAACTCCACGGGTGTAATAAAGGAGTTAGCTTGCCTAATAATAGGAGATCCATTAGGCAACCAAGAATCATACCAAAATCTCACTATCCTTCCATCCTTTACCTACCATCGAATATTTGAAGTGATATGTTGCTAGTTTGCACATATTCCTTGCCATAAATTAGACATAGACATCTTCCTCTAAACTTGAGGGATTAATCCATTTAAGCATTTATACTTGGATCTCACTACTTGAACTCATAGTTTATTAGGTTCAGTTATCAAACTCCATCCATTTTTTTTTTATCATAAATGAATTATTGATATTTCTCATAGACCGCAACCCTAGACCACCATACTCTTTAGGAAGACAAATTTTATACCACCCAATAGCATAGATCTTCTGCTGATTAGAATATTCCCCCCATAAGAAGCTCCGATATAATTTATCCACTTCATCACAAACATTATGAGGGATATGAACTGACTACATTGTGTAAGAAGGAATGGCGGCAAGAATAGACTTACACAAAATGAGACGACCTGTAAAGGAAAGAGAAGAAGTTTTCCATCCGTTGAGTCTTGTGGTCACCTGGTCAATAACAACTTGATAGTCTCTACGATGAACTCGAGTATGGTGAGTAGGAATACCAAGATATCTTCCTAGATTATCAGTGCGACTAAATCCAAAAGCATTACTAATTTCCTCCCGCACTATATAAGCTACATTTCTAGAGAAGAAGATTCTTATTTTCTCCACACTGACTTTTTGACCTGAACTACTACAAAAGAGGTCTAGACATGATTGTATTACTTCAACTTGATCCATTGATGCTTTTGCAAATAACACAAGATCATATACAAAGGCAAGGTAAGAGAGGGAAGGGCCATCTCTAGAAGGTTTAATTGTTTTCCAACCTCTAAAATCAACAACCAAACTAATGCGATGAAAGAGGCGTTCCATACAAAGAACAAACAAATATGGAGAAATACAGTCGCCTTTACGAACTCCACGTGATGATAGGAATTTTGTAACGACCCGCCTTGGCCGTCACACTACGGAACAATACCACACACTACTAAAATATAAATACTAAATAGTACAATGAGAAAATACATATATTTATCCAACCATAAAGGCTCAATAGGCCAAAGAAAAAATATACAACGTCAACAAAATGCTACTCCAAGGTAGCCTACAAAAAAATCATCTACTCCAGCTCCTACCACCAAGTGGCCTCCAACCGCTCATAACAACCTATCTTTGCCCTACTCTCATACATAGTATGATCATCGCAGTCCATACCACATGAAAACATGCAAGGGTAAGCTAGTGAAAAGAATCAACATATATTTTAAATGAGCAACTTTCAACATAACAACACTATCATCATTCTCAACAGGGTTAACATACAACACACATCTCAATCAAATCTTCACAACACAACAACATATATACAACTCATATCAACATCAATTCAACTCATCAACAACTTATGCGTTGCCATGCATTTACAACTCGAAGATCTCCTACAACATGGGTGAGTAGTCTAAATGGCTAGGTCCTACCGAATTGACAACACAGAACCTTTTTGGGCTTGCTAGGTAAACAACAAATTTGGATATCAATCCACAATACGATAACAGTTTCCCAGACTTTGCCACTTAAACAAGGAAGTATAGTACTATGTCAGGATAGGACAACTGGGTTTAGGCCTACCACGACATTAGCTATGGGCACTAGTGCAAAAAAGGGTATTTACGTCACCCAATTTACGTCGCAAACCACAAACACCGACGTTGTAAAAACGCGGTGGCAGTTTCGTAAATAAGTGGAGACTAATTTACGTCGGACCTCTCGTAGACCGACGTAAATTAGGTAATTTACGTCGGGTACCTCTATTCCGACGTAAATTTACGTCGGTTCCCTTTAGTCCGACGTAAATTTACGTCGGTCCCACCCACGTCCGACGTAAATTTACGTCGGAGTCCACCAAGGCCGACGTAAATTTACGTCGGCGAAGCCTTATCCGACGTAATAGTTCTCCTATATTGCCCCCAAAGTCCCATTTTCATTCCCGCGCTCACAGTTTATACGAAATCCTCTGAATTACTTGAGTCTCCCACTGCGTTTACGGCTACATTCAACGTATCCAAGTTTGTAAGTGTCAGCACGTTGGTCGTTTGAGGTTAGTTTGTTGTCCCCGTAATTTATTTGTTTTTTTTTTGCTATTTGTTCCTCTGGAACGGCCCGTTCTGCAAGGAGAACGGGCCGTTCTCCTTGCAGAACGGGCCGTTCTGCAAGCAGTACGGGTCGTTCTGCATGGAGAACGGCCCATTCTGCTGGAATTTTTTTTGTTGTAATTTGTTGATCTGGAACGTCCCGTTCTAGTTTCAGTACGGGCCGTTCCAGATGCATTAAAGAAGAGACTTTTTTAGGCATTGACCTTTAGTTTACCATCGATTTTTTAGGGTTGTAGTTTAGGTTAAAAAAATTATGAATAACTGAGTCAATAGTTAATTTGTGTTAATATATAGATAATGAATCGAAGTTGGATGAATGCAAGTCGCATTAGTCAAGAGTACAGAAATGGAGTTGAAGAGTTCTTACAATTTGCAAGAGAAAATGGGAAACCCATCAAAGGGGCATATTATTGTCCATGTGTTCGATGTTTGAATCAGATACGTCAAGAAGTTGGAGAAATACGTGATCACCTGTTTATATATGGTATTGTGAAGAGTTATACAGTATGGACATGGCACGGAGAAATATTAGACATTCCAACAGTGTCAACAACTGAAAATTTTGAAGGGATGAACGATAACTTAGAAGAGATGATACGTGATGTTGGTGAAGAAAATTTTGAAAGAGCACATGTGTATGATACCTTAAAGTCTGATTTTGAGCAACCATTATACCCAGGATGCAGTATGTTTACAAGATTATCAGCAACTTTAAAATTGTTTAGTTTAAAAGCAAGAAATGGTTGGACTGATAAAAGTTTCACAGAATTGTTGGAGTTATTGAAGGAGATGCTTCCAGAAGATAACACGTTACCTAATCGCAACTATGAGGCAAAAAAGATACTATGTCCAATGGGTTTGGAGTATAAGAAGATACACGCGTGCCCTAATGATTGCATATTATATACAAATGATTTTGCTACACTGAAAGTGTGTCCCACATGTGGATTGTCGCGGTTCAAAAAGAAAACTGATGGAAGTAATGGTGAGGAAGAAATAGAGGGTCCCCCTGCTAAGGTCTTATGGTATTTTCCAATAATACCTAGGTTTAAAAGATTGTTTGTCATTAAAGAAGATGCAAAAAACCTCACATGGCATGAAAATGGTAGAAAATGTGACAACTTTCTTCGACATCCAGCTGATTCTCCGCAATGGAAGAAGATTGATGAAACATTTCCAGAATTTGGTGCAGAGTCAAGAAACTTGAGAATTGGTTTAGCTACAGATGGCATGAATCCTTATGGGAACTTAAGTAGTAAACACAGTTCATGGCCAGTTTTGTTGGTCATTTATAATTTGCCTCCTTGGCTATGCATGAAGAGAAAATATATTATGTTGTCTATGATGATATCAGGTCCCCGACAACCAGGAAATGACATAGATGTGTATCTTAGTCCATTGATTGATGACTTGAAAATGTTATGGGACACAGGAGTGGAGGTGTTTGATGCATATCGTGAAGAAAAATTTACCATGCGTGCAATGTTATTTTGCACAATAAATGATTTTCCAGAATATGGTAACCTGAGTGGGTATAGTGTGAAGGGTCATTATGCATGTCCTATATGTGAAGAAAACACAAGTTATACCCAATTGAAACATGGGCAAAAGACTGCGTACACTAGGCATCGTAAGTTTCTTGTTCGTAGTCATCCATACCGTAGATTGAAGAAAGCATTCAATGGAAGTCAAGAGGATGAAATTGCCTCGACACCGCGCAATGGTGAAGAAGTATATCAACGGGTGAAGAACATTAACATTGTGTTCGGAAAGACGCAAAAGAAGTCAACTGAGAGAAATATCTGGAAGAAACGATCAATATTCTTTAATCTTCCTTACTGGTGCAAGTTAGATGTTAGACACTGCATAGATGTGATGCATGTGGAGAAAAATGTTTGTGATAGTGTAATTGGGACATTGCTAAACATCAAAGGAAAGACTAAAGATGGAGTGAAAGCACGACAAGATTTGGTGGACATGGGTATACGTTATGAGTTGTATCCTCAGTCTATTGGAAGACGCACTTACTTGCCTCCAGCTTGTCATACTCTATCAAAGAAAGAAAAAAAAAGCTTTTGTGAGTGCTTAAGCAGTGTGAAAGTTCCACAAGGGTACTCCTCAAATGTTAAGAGTCTGGTGTCTATGCAAGATTTGAAGTTGATTGGTTTAAAGTCTCACGATTGTCATGTGTTAATGCAACAACTTTTGCCTGTGGCTATTCGTAACATTTTACCATCTTCTGTTAGAGTTGCTATTACTCGATTGTGTTTATTCTTCAATGCCATTTGCAACAAAGTAATTGACCCTATAAAGTTAGATGAGTTAGAAAATGAAGCAATCACAATCTTGTGTCAATTGGAAATGTATTTTCCACCTTCATTTTTTGATATCATGGTGCATTTGATAGTTCATTTGGTTAGGGAGATTCGATTGTGTGGCCCGGTTTATCTTAGATGGATGTACCCTGTTGAGAGTGTAGACCCCTAAAATTGTCCGGGTCGGAAATAAGACTCGAAGACTCTCGAAGACCGAAGGAAAGTCAGCCAGAAGGACTCCTGGAAGCCCCTAGGATGATTATCTGTAGGTTTAGAGGTCTTAGAGTAGCTTAAAATAAGGAAGTGGGAAGATTGGAGCTCAATACGGCCTCCTTGGAGTTCAGTACGGCCGTACTGCACATTTTGAACTACAATACGGCCGTACTGAAACCAATACGGCCGTATTGAAGTTTCTGAACTTCAATACGGCCGTACTGAATTCAATACGGCCGTACTGTAGTTCAAATCTTCAGTACGGGCCGTATTGATGTCAGAGGCCGTACTGCGCCTCACCCCTATAAATAAGACGTCATTTGGACGTCATTCCACACTTTTTCCAGCTATTCTGGACCCCCTGGCTGAGTATTCTTGGGTTTTTGAGCAGTGCTCTGCCCTAGAAATCTCTCTGAAAGCCAATCCGACGAAGTTCTTGAATCATAAGCCATTTGCTTGAGATTCGAACGAGTCGAAGGGAAATCTATTTGATTTCCATAGTAAAAATTTTATTTTAGGGAAAGGAGAAAGCGAGCGTGTAGTGGGAAGGAGCGCCAAAAAGCCTCCTAGTTCTTTTAAATATATAAAAGCACGCTTCAAGAGGTTTTCTTCCAAAACTCGTCTTTTATTGCTTTCTTTATCGCTTTCTGATTGTTGCATTGCATGTTTAAAGCTTTCATCATGTAGATAATTCACTTAATATCGTTCTAATAAATAGGGGTAATTTAATAATTTTAAGCTATTATTCATGAAATAATCTGTCATAGGGAACCCGAAAGGGGCGTTGTGGGGTGCTAACACCTTCCCCGCACGTAACCGACTCCCTTACCCAACTCTGGTTGTAATGGCCTAAGTTGATTTGCGAAATCAATTGCCTTAACTCTTTTTCCAATGTTTTGAGTAAAACATTGGTGGCGACTCCAAGAACCCTTTTTGCGAAAACTACTAATCCATGGAGGGTCCCGCTTGGGATTAACATGGATTGGTGAATCATTTAATAAAATTGTTAGTTCGATAAGGTCTCAGTTTGAGAATAAGTCGTTTTAACAATCCATCATTTTTCAAACTCTTAAAAAGAGTCCGACCATCGTCGCGAATGCCAAGGTCCGTTTCGGCGGGTGGCGACAGATGGCGACTCCACTGGGGAAGCCTCGAGAGTCAGTCCCATTTAGTGATGGATTATTTCAAAATAATAGTTTAAAATTACTTTATTACCCCTCACTTGTATGATAACATGTTTATCTATTTGGCTTTAATAACTGTTGTATTTTTAAATTTACGCAATTGTTTGAAATACAAACTGTACACAAACCTTTGCACACAACAGTTCCCTCTATACCCGGGGGCATGAGTGGTAATCCATAGGGAGTGGATGTTAGTACGGCCGGTTGTCGAATGGGTCTATAGGTGCCCGTAGACCGTTGTCGAAAAACATCACTCAAGGTGATAACCATGAACTCAAGTCCGACAGTGCGTTGGAACTTTCCATCGACTTACGACGAGAGGAATTGGGTCCCTATAATGGGGGCACCTTGGGGGCCTCAGACCGGTGAGAACAGTTAGAACCTCCTTGAATATGCACTTTTCTGCAGGATACCCCTACCTCGTGATTCGCTCGTGACTGTTCGTGGATGAGTGAATTGTGTGTGCATTGTTTATGTGACATTGTTTGAGCATACATTGCATTCTTTAAACATACAACATTCCTTTTTAAAATAAGAATAAATAGGAATAAGAATCTTCCGTTACATGGTGTTAACATCTACCTTCATCACATTCATATAGGTAGATTCCTTTTTCACCCAAAAAAATAAAATAATAATAAATACAAAAAACAAAATACCCAAAAAAAAAAGAAAAAAGGGTTATTTATCCAAACCAAGCAATATCATGCATCATCTTAGGGACATCCTAAAAACATGATAATGCTTAGTTAAATAAACACAATGCATGCATATTCATCGCCATCATCTCATATCATGCATTCTTATCAAAGATCATGGAGGGATCTAGGTTTGCATTTCATACATCCCTCCTAATAATTCATTAATAAACATTAATAAAAAGAAAGGATTAAGCGATGCGTATGTTCAGAATGGATCGCACGCCATTTGTTATTAAATGCAAGCCAACAACCGCGCCAAGCGAGCGCACATCAACTCCGTTGTTGGTAATCAAGACGAATAAAGGGGAAGGTCCGATACCATTAAGGATCACTGCTCCAAGACCTTTTCCCTACGAATCGAATAAGGCTGTGCCATGGATATACGACATCCATTCTTCTGCCGACAGCGATATCTCTAACATCGCTGGACTTGGGGGCATGACTAGGAGTGGCAGGATCTACACTCCCGAAGATCTTCATGACAAAGCTCCCAAGAATAAAGGGAAAGAAAAAGAAGAAAAAACCGAGGAAAATAAAGAATCCGAGGAGGAGACAGACGAGCTGTTAAAGTTTATCTGACAGAGCGAGTACTCCATCGTGGATCAACTTCATAAGACGCCAGCAAAGATTACGCTGTTGTCTTTGATCCTAAGCTCCGAACCGCATCGGCAAGCTCTGTTGAAAGTTTTGAACGAGGCATATGTGTCGCATACCATCTCCCAAGACAAGTTTGAGGGGATTGTTAGTCACATCACGGCTAATGATCACCTCACTTTCACCGATGAAGAGATCCCCGCCGAGGGACCAAATCACAACAAGCCCTTGCACATCTCTGTAAAGTGCAAGGAGTATCACATCGCAAAAGTCTTGGTAGACAACGGATCTTCCTTGAATGTGATGCCCAAAAGAACGCTTGATCAAGTGGCAATCAAGGGAGTCCAAATGCGCCCGAGCAACATGATCGTTCGAGCTTTCGACGGTTCTAAAAGAGAAGTGGTGGGAGAGATCAATCTTCCAATCCAAATTGGACCCACTATCTTTAAATGTCGAATTCCAAGTGATGGATATTACTCCCGCATACAGCTGTCTCCTCGGCCGACCTTGGATTCATGATGCAAGAGCTGTTCCTTCTACGCTCCACCAGAAAGTCAAGTTCATAGTGGGTGACAAGCTGGTGACTGTACAAGATGAAGATGATATACTCATCAGCAAGCCGTCCACCATACCTTACGTGGATGCAGCGGAGGAAGCTCTAGAGACCGCCTTCCAAGCATTGGAAATTGCCAATGTTGAAACGTTTCCCCGAGAAATGAAGAAGGTAGCCTCCATGCTCACCAAGAATGGATACTTGCCGGGACAAGGACTTGGCAAGGATTCCCAAGGAATTCCCGAGCTACCCATTATCAAGGATAATCCGAGGAAACAAGGGTTAGGATACAACCCTAATAAAGATCAAAGGACGAAGAGGAATCAAGATCCTTCTCGACGTTCTTTAAGCCAGATCTTTAGGAAGGCCGGTTCACAAGCGTCAAGGCCGGTCGTCGTCATCAAGTGCTCTTCTCCTTCCGATAGGGATGTATAGACCTGATGACTATTAGAGATTACTCCTCGGGGACAGCCCGACCCCCGAGCCTCGATAGGGCACATGTTTCCATTATGATTATAATAAAATCATTCTTTATTCTTTCTCATTGCTTCTCTTCTTGCTTATAATAAAATTCTAAACCACATTATTTTAACCCTGTTTGAATAAGCATGAATGAGGTTTAAATTGTCTTAATAATAATAAACCCGCATCATTTTTATGTGGAAGTGTGTGTGACAACTTGGAGCACCTTCCCTTGGCCTCGACAAGTGCCATCATGGATAATAAGAAATTCTTTAAAATAAAAGAAGCTCGGCAGGAAACCCAAAAAGGGGGCTGCGCAAAAATAAGAGCAAAAGACCCGCTAGGAATCCCACGAAAGGGTGACCTAGGCAAAAGTTAGGGTTGCAAAAATGAACAAAAACAAAAGTCCGCTAAAACGCCACAAAAGGGTGTTTTAGGCAAAAATAAGGACTATCAAAAAGCAAAAGAAATCCATGATGGTACCATGAGCCGAATTCAAAAAAGGTTCAAGGGAAGCTATCTAAGTTGTCAAAATCACAACGTCAATAACAAGATTTTCTTAACCTCATAAGTGTTTAATCAAACAAACCTAAACACATAAGCCTACCTTGGCCAACCATTCTTACAAAAACCATTTTTGAAAAATAAATCCCCTCTAAAACACAAACTTCAGAACAAAAATATCTTTCCTTTCTTTTCTCTCTTGTCCCAAACGATTTTAGGATAATCTAGTGGAAACATGGAGATATAGTGGTCAATAGGAGGGTTGACACGTCTTCTAAAGGAGGAGAAGGATTACTTGGTTGATGACACCAATCTCGATATAACACGCATTATTCCTCGGTTACAGAAATCGGCATCGCACAGCCCGTCTGGAGGAATGGCAAAATTCAAACAGAGAAACGCATCGGTTAATTCTTTTGAAAAATGAATCAAATAGAATTAGGTGCATCATACCGCATACATGCATACAGATGATAGGTGTAATGGAAGATCACTTATTCTCTGTTTATCTAAAAAAAAAAAAAAAAAAAAAAAAAAAAAAGGGCTCAATACGCCCGTACCCAGTTCAGTACGCCCGTACTGAAATTAGGGTTACAGGCAACCCTTCAGTTCAATACGGGCGTACTGAACGAAATACGCCCGTATTGACCTCAACAGACACACCAATACGGGCGTATTGAATCCAATACGGCCCGTATTGGTCCCCCGTTTTGCACACTAACGGCCAAGTCAGTACGGCCGTATTGAATTCAATACGGGCCGTACTGACGTAAATTTTTCTATAAATAGGCCCCTTCCCCTCTCATTTCTGCACAGCATTCTTCACTCCTTTGCATACTTTCTTTGTGAGTGTGTCTGAGATCTTCCCAAATTCTGAGAAATGGCCGAATCATCAAGAAAGAGGCACAGGGTCCCCGCGCAAATCGAGATGACCGCGCGACATCAAGAAAGGCTGGAGCTCCTTGAGTCGTTTATATTCCAACCGTCAAGGGTGCTCGACCTCAACATCCTTCGAGCGATGGAATGGGAGGATGAGGTCGTTGGCTACATCAACGCCATAGGATGGGGGTTCCTCCTTGACCCCCACCCTAGGATCTATCCGACGGCAACGAAGGAGTTCCTAGCTACCGTCGGCATGACAGAGTCGACGAACAGTTACGGTGCGACGGTCTACTCAGTGGACTTTTGGATGATGGGAGGATACCGCTCCCTAACGCTGGACGAATTCAATGTCCAGGCTGGCTTCTTCCAGCGAGCCGATCAGCTGGAGTATCGGGACGCCATCTGCGAGTGCCCCGATAATCTGACCACGAACGAAATGTGGAGAGAGCTTACGGGTCAGATAGACTACCACGCCGGAGTGAAGGGTACTCGGCTCCCGACAGCGCTCCGCATTTGCCACAAGTTGGTCACAGGCTCCATCCATGCCAGACCAAAGAGCCCAGAGTCAGTGACACGACAGGATCTACTGGCTCTCTATTGCATGATCACTGGACAGAAAGCCAACCCCGGATTCTTTTTCCTCGAGCACATAAAGAATCTGGGGGCAAGAGAGGGTAGTGACGCTCGGCGAGGCTACATCATGGTCTCCACATTCCTTTCACGACTCGCTGAGACTTACCGATGCCCCGATGGCATAGACGCAGGGGAGTTGGCGCCCAAGCCCATCAATGCTGCCACCCTGATCAACATGAAGATCATTGCCAGGGCAGGGAGGCAATTTGTACGGGCGACCACACGCGACACCTTCAGCGAGCTCTTCGAGAACATCGAGCTCCCAGGTGACGTGGACCCGCAGCCAGAGGCCGGCACCTCACAGCAAGACAGGGCCTACTTCGATGCTCGTTTCGACGCCTTGCAGCAAAGCATCGACACTCGATTCGATACTGCTCAGCACAGTATCGACGCCCTTAGACAGGAGTTTGACAGCCTGTCGGTCTGGCTGCACCGTTGCTTCCCAGACCCTCCACAGGATCCGCCGGTAGAGGAGTGAAGACCGTCTATCTTTCTTGCTTTTTATGTATTTGATTGATCGGGCTGTGCCCCACTTCTCTTCATTTCCATTGTACAAATTTCATTCTATTTAATAAATGAAATTTCCCACTTTTGAATCCAAATTCTTTAGCACTTTAATTTCCGTACAGAAAAAGCCAAAAATCAACAAAAAAGGCAAAAATACAGAAAAAGCCAAAAATCAACGAAAAAAGGCAAAAATACAGAAAAAGCCAAAAATCAACAAAAAAAGGCAAAATATAGAAAACCCAACAAATTGTACAGAATAATTGAGCCTGGAGAGGCTTGCCGAAATAATACTCTCTCATCATACAGAATAACTGAGCCTGGAGAGGCTTGCCGAAATAATACTCCCACAGAATAACTGAGCCTGGAGAGGCTTGCCGAAATAATACTCCCACAGAATAATTGAGCCTAGAGAGGCTCGCCGAAATAATACTCCCCAGAGATATCTCAGCTTCCACTCACGGGCCAAATTCCCCAGTGAAAGCTATCAAACCAAGATCAGCAAGATTCCCCAAGGAGGGTTTGATCGTCTAAACAGAATATCCGAGTCGAAAGGACTATGACCTCCTCAGTGGAGGATAGCTTTCCAACTCAAGCGATGAGTGAAGCTAAGCCTGAAGAGGCTTTCTAAATAATACTCTGGGATATATAAACTTTAAATCCCCATTCGCCTACTCAGAGGCACCCCTTCAAAAAGAGAAAAAATCAAAAATATCAATAACCATTCCCCAAGCGGAATCCGGCACTCAGCCGAACACTGAACATCAAGATCATTCGCCTACTCAGAGGCACTCCTTCAAAAAGAGAAAATAAAAAAAGATCAATAATCATTCCCCAAGCGAAATCCGGCTTTCAGCCAATCATAAGGCATCGCTCACCTCAAAAAGAGCATCTTCGTGTCTACACCCCAAGGAAACAGAAATTCCTCAATGGGTACCAACTACGCAATGGAAAGTTGGGACACAAGAACCTATGAGTAACTGCACATCCCCTAGACGGATCCCTGCGTTATCCAGCCCTCAGTGGCACAAAAATCAAAAACAATCGTCGAAGCAGCATCGTGGACTGTGGAGACAAAATCATCGCTAGCCTGGAGAGGCGACGACTAATACTCACCCTGGAGAGGGCAAGACTCACGCTAGCCTGGAGAGGCGACGACTAATACTCACCCTGGAGAGGGCAAGACTCACGCTAGCCTGGAGAGGCGACGACTAATACTCACCCTGGAGAGGGCAAGACTCACGCTAGCCTGGAGAGGCGACGACTAATACTCACCCTGGAGAGGGCAAGACTCACGTTAGCCTGGAGAGGCGACGACTAATACTCACCCTGGAGAGGGCAAGACTCACGCTAGCCTGGAGAGGCGACGACTAATACTCACCCTGGAGAGGGCAAGACTCACGCTAGCCTGGAGAGGCGACGACTAATACTCACCTTGGAGAGGGCAAGACTCACGCTAGCCTGGAGAGGCGACGACTAATACTCACCCTGGAGAGGGCAAGACTCACGCTAGCCTGGAGAGGCGACGACTAATACTCACCCTGGAGAGGGCAAGACTCACGCTAGCCTGGAGAGGCGACGACTAATACTCACCCTGGAGAGGGCAAGACTCACGCTAGCCTGGAGAGGCGACGACTAATACTCACCCTGGAGAGGGCAAGACTCACGCTAGCCTGGAGAGGCGACGACTAATACTCACCCTGGAGAGGGCAAGACTCACGTTAGCCTGGAGAGGCGACGACTAATACTCACCCTGGAGAGGGCAAGACTCACGCTAGCCTGGAGAGGCGACGACTAATACTCACCCTGGAGAGGGCAAGACTCACGCTAGCCTGGAGAGGCGACGACTAATACTCACCCTGGAGAGGGCAAGACTCACGCTAGCCTGGAGAGGCGACGACTAATACTCACCCTGGAGAGGGCAAGACTCACGCTAGCCTGGAGAGGCGACGACTAATACTCACCCTGGAAAGGGCAAGACTCACGCTAGCCTGGAGAGGCGACGACTAATACTCACCCTAGAGAGGGCAAGACTCACGTTAGCCTGGAGAGGCGACGACTAATACTCACCCTGGAGAGGGCAAGACTCACGCTAGCCTGGAGAGGCGACGACTAATACTCAACCTGGAGAGGCTACTCAACAATTTTCCACCGGAAGACACTACAAGTCAGAAGGATGGCCTATTCCCCGGACAGTTGGGTCAACTCCTTTACTTGTCAACCGGTACACCAAAAAACCGTTTGACTAAGTAAAGGGGGGGCAGCTGTAGACCCCTAAAATTGTCCGGGTCGGAAATAAGACTCGAAGACTCTCGAAGACCGAAGGAAAGTCAGCCAGAAGGACTCCTGGAAGCCCCTAGGATGATTATCTGTAGGTTTAGAGGTCTTAGAGTAGCTTAAAATAAGGAAGTGGGAAGATTGGAGCTCAATACGGCCTCCTTGGAGTTCAGTACGGCCGTACTGCACATTTTGAACTACAATACGGCCGTACTGAAACCAATACGGCCGTATTGAAGTTTCTGAACTTCAATACGGCCGTACTGAATTCAATACGGCCGTACTGTAGTTCAAATCTTCAGTACGGGCCGTATTGATGTCAGAGGCCGTACTGCGCCTCACCCCTATAAATAAGACGTCATTTGGACGTCATTCCACACTTTTTCCAGCTATTCTGGACCCCCTGGCTGAGTATTCTTGGGTTTTTGAGCAGTGCTCTGCCCTAGAAATCTCTCTGAAAGCCAATCCGACGAAGTTCTTGAATCATAAGCCATTTGCTTGAGATTCGAACGAGTCGAAGGGAAATCTATTTGATTTCCATAGTAAAAATTTTATTTTAGGGAAAGGAGAAAGCGAGCGTGTAGTGGGAAGGAGCGCCAAAAAGCCTCCTAGTTCTTTTAAATATATAAAAGCACGCTTCAAGAGGTTTTCTTCCAAAACTCGTCTTTTATTGCTTTCTTTATCGCTTTCTGATTGTTGCATTGCATGTTTAAAGCTTTCATCATGTAGATAATTCACTTAATATCGTTCTAATAAATAGGGGTAATTTAATAATTTTAAGCTATTATTCATGAAATAATCTGTCATAGGGAACCCGAAAGGGGCGTTGTGGGGTGCTAACACCTTCCCCGCACGTAACCGACTCCCTTACCCAACTCTGGTTGTAATGGCCTAAGTTGATTTGCGAAATCAATTGCCTTAACTCTTTTTCCAATGTTTTGAGTAAAACATTGGTGGCGACTCCAAGAACCCTTTTTGCGAAAACTACTAATCCATGGAGGGTCCCGCTTGGGATTAACATGGATTGGTGAATCATTTAATAAAATTGTTAGTTCGATAAGGTCTCAGTTTGAGAATAAGTCGTTTTAACAATCCATCATTTTTCAAACTCTTAAAAAGAGTCCGACCATCGTCGCGAATGCCAAGGTCCGTTTCGGCGGGTGGCGACAGAGAGATATATGAAGATCTTAAAAGGATATGTCAAGAATCAATACCGCCCAGAAGCCTCTATTGTGGAAAGGTACATTGCAGAAGAAGCCATTGAGTTTTGTTCAGGGTACATGTCGAAATCAGAACCAATAGGAATTCCCAAGACTCGACATGATGGGAAACAATTTGGTAAGGGTAGTCGAAGTTTAAAGATTAGAACTGTGAGTCGAACAGAAGTTGACCAAGCACATTTGTACATATTGAACAACACTGATGAAGTAATTCCTTACATATCAGAACACATAGATGAAATCAAGATAGCACACCCTCGGATGACTGAGAAATGGGTATTGAATGAACATAACAAGAGTTTTTTAGCTTGGTTTAAGAAAAAGGTTTATGGTGAGGTTAATGCTTCTGATACACCGTCTTTTTCAAGCAGATCATTTGGTCCTATTGCGGACAATGAAGTGGACGAAATACATGCTATTCGAAGTGATCATGATGAAGGAATATGGGAAAACATTCCAACCTAATAGGTTTTTGTTTATGTATTATTTGTTTTTTTATTAGTTATTTTGTTGCTATATTGTTATTATCTTTTTTACTTTATTTGTCTATTCAATTAATTCATTGTTTTAATAATGACAGTTTAATTTTTTCAGGATTATGGAGGATTCTGGGTCTGGCAGTGGAAGGAGGGAAGGTAGATCTGTCACTCGATTGTCTGGGTTGACAGCTGGGCGCATTGCCAAGGAGAGGACACCGGTTGAGGTGGATCCTCGTTCTGGCAAGGCATCAGGCCCAAATGCTGCCAAGTTTAAGAGCTATTTGGGAGTCCTAGCTCGACGACATGTTTCTATTATCATTCCATCATGGGATGACGTTCAGGAGGTTGACAAGAACCTCATGTGGCAGGATATTCAGGTATATACTTTCACATCCTTTCAATATTATATAACTTAAATACATTATTTATTATTTGTTGTTCTTTTCATAGCAAAATTTTGACATTCCCAACACTGAGGGCATGAGGAGGAAGATGTTATCTGCCCTTGCCAGCAGGTGGAGAGACTTCAAGACTTTCTTGACACGGGAGTATGTATTTGGAGAGCGCCAAAATGAGACTCCCTGTCTAAAGTACCAGATCACTGATGAGGAGTGGATGCAATTTTGTGCCACTCGATTGGACCCTTCGTGGCAGGTTAGTTATTGATAACTTTTACATTGACACAAATACTTAAGGTATATTTTAATTTATCTCATTTTTTTTTGTATTATTGCAGGCTAAAAGAATAGCTGCCCAAGAACGACAAGCCAAGAATGATGCACCCCATCTATTGTCAAGAGGGGGATATGAAAGAAAAAAAAAGCAAATGAAGAAGGCTAGGGCACAGGCAGCAGGGGTTGAGGATGCTGACCGTGTGGAGTCACCTCCCCGGCATGAGATGTGGATAGCAGCCCGGACAAAACCAGATGGGCAAATGACTTCTGAGTCTGCAAGGGTCGTTGCTAATAAAATAGTAAGTAAAAATATACAAATTAAGACTCTTCATTTCAACTCATTTAATTCATAAGATTTTTTAATCTTCCTTATTGTTGCAGGAGGATTTAGTTGAGCAGAGCACCCAGGGCTCATTTGTTTCCGATGGTCGGAATGATATCCTCACAACGGCCATAGGAAAGCCAGAGCACGGAGGTCGTGTGCGTGGTGTTGGTGGTTCTTGGAGCCACCGAGATTTCTTTGGTGGCCGATCATCGAGGAGCACTGTCGACTCTTGCAGTCAAGAGGTTATACAAAAATTGGAGCAGAGATTGGAGATGCAGTTTGAAGAGAAACTGAAGAATATTGAAAAATAGTTTGAAGAGAAGTTTGAACTTTTGGCTCGTTCTCAGCAACAGACTGCAGTTGCTCATGATGGTGTTCGAGTCAGCACTAAGGGGAGTTGTGCTGCTCCAAATTCCTCAGGGGAACATGCTCACACTGATGTACCAAACCAGTGCGAGTTATATGTTGAGGATGACCCCCCACGGTTAGTGGCTATTGGCCGAGTATTTGAGGGTGGCTCAACCATCCATGGTGTCCCTCTACAGCCAGACTGGACACGGGTTGTGGTTGACCAAGTTCAAGATGCTGCTGCTCCAGTGCCTTTGCCCAATACAGAGGTTCAACTAGTGGGGCAGGCAACCGGCACATTCTTAGCTTGGCCAAAATGTTTGGTCATGCCGCTTTCAGCACGGGCAAAGGTAATTATATTATTGCTCTTTTAGATTCTTATAATTCTATTATTGTTTAACTAATTTTGATTATTTCTTTAGGATTTTATCGATCGTGGTAAGGAGGTCATGAGAGAACCTCATGTTCATGATGCTAATATCGCAGAAGCTGAGGATGATCCCATATCTAAGCTTCTAATCAAATTACCACGATTAAAGAAGCAACCAATTCAATTGCAGTGGGACATTAGAGTTTTTGGAGTTGATAGCTCTGATGTTCCACTATACATATCTCTGCCTGATGCATTAGAGATTGTTGGGGGAAACTCCATGTTAAATATATCTGTCATACAGTTGTGGGCCATGTAAGTCATATTTTCTTTTATGAGTCTAAATTTACAATAATTACATTTAACTTATAATAATTATTTGTGTTAGGTACATGGACAAATTGAGTGTGGAGCAAGCACAAGCAGAAGTATATGGATTTATTGAGCCTCAATCCATCCAAAAATCAGGAAACACTCAGGTCCAGATCCAACAATATATGCAAACATGGATGAGTGACTCAAGAAGACATATATACATGGCTCCATACATTGACGGGTTAGTTTTTTAATTGATTTTTTAATCATGGTAATTTTTTAACTGATTTGTTTGTCATACAATGTAGGTCTCATTGGCAGTTAATGGTAATCATTCCTAAGGAATATACCGTGGTGTGGTTTTGTTCACTTCATCGAAAACCAAGCCAGGAAATTAAAAGCCAATTACATGGGTAACTAAATTTTTTCATTATGTTTTAACACTGTAATTATATATATTGGCTAACATTTATTTTTATTTCAATTAATTAGAATCGTGTCTGGAGCTAATATATTAAGTGGAAGAGCCAGATCATCAAAGTCATTGCATTTCATATACCCTAAGGTTAGCAAATTAATTCATACAGTCAATAATATTTAAATTTATTGACTTTGGAATTAATAGTTATTTGTTTCTCATTTTAGTGTAATAAGCAACAAGACTCGTTTGAATGTGGCTATTACATCATGTATTGGATGAAAGCCATAGTTTCTGCGGGTATTATTGATTCTTGGGCGCAGGTAATTCATATCAAAATTTATTTAACTATATTTACCTTTAGAATAATTAACATTGCATATTAATGACACTTAAATTACCCTTTCAGGTCTTTCAAGATCCATCTCCATTGCCCGAAGATGAGATGCTCAAGATAAGAGAACAATGGGCAACTTTTTTTCTAAGTTTAGTTAGTTAGATATTATGTTTATAGTTTGATAGTTAGTTATTTAGATAGCATTGACAAACATGTTTTATAGCTTTTTTAGGATAATAGGATTTACATTGTCATAATTTATGTTTTTTAAGATTTATATATTATTTTCTTTTTGTCATTCAATTTTGAAATACAATTTGAATTTCTATTCTGGACTGCCTGGTTTAGATTTGGTATTCTGGATTATATTTATATGCAGGTGTTGGGTATATCAATTTACAAACGTTTTTAAAAAAAAAACTGCCACAATTTACGTCGGACATGGCGTTGTCCGACGTAAATTTACGTCGGGCCTTGCAATGACCGACGTAAATTTACGTCGGACAAGGCCACGTCCGACGTAAATTTGTGGCATGATTTTGCCCCTTTTTACGTCGGTCTGGAAAATTTCCCGACGTAAATTTACGTCGTCTTCCAGTGGCGACGTAAATTTACGACTCCCATATTAACGTCGGACCCTTTTCCGACGTAAAAGGGTCAAAATACACGACGTAAAACACCCTTTGTGTACTAGTGGGGATTAGCCTATTGACTATCCTCCAAATACTACAACCCTCCGATACTCAGTTAGGTACTAAGTTCCTGACTTCGTACTTTACTCGAATTGGCCGCTTGTAATCGGTATAGCTTGACCTGACCCCTATACTGTGGTCGCTTTGTACACGTGTGCCTTGACCTTGCCCACACACGGGACCAACTAAGTCCTAGAGAAGAACAACACATCATCTACTCCAAAGGACAACTTTCCAAAGAGGGTTTTTCAAAAAATTGGGTTCTTAGAGCACCACAACTATCTCAATCAACATAATGGAATGAGCAACTTTAAAAACATCTCCTATAGTCCTAGTGATCAACAACTCAACATCACAACACGATCAACACAATTTTTAACTCATCATCTCAATCAACTTTCAACTTGAACAACACAGTCAACTCACAACTTTAACAACATAGTTTATCAGCACAACAACTCATCAACACTGTTTAACAACACATTTTTACAACACAACATGTCATTTCAACTTTAAACAACATAATTATCATCTCATCAGCTCAACTATCATCTCAACATCTCAATAGTTCAATTCATAATTTACAACTCAACCATCACAAATTAATATCTTTACAACACATAGTACAAAATACATCTTTCGTCTAACAACTTAACAACATAGTCTACTAATAACTTTTGTATCGTCTTAACACCTCTACACACTTCACATGATACTTCTCACAATTCACAACCTTATCATCATGTACTTCACAAATCTTAACTAGATCATCTCATTATATTTCACAAAATATAAATAGTCAACACATAACATAAAACAATTTTAACAACTTAATTTCAACATGTTTCATCAATATCACCTGTTCAACATATAATTCATCAACACACAACTTGTAAACAACTTCACAACATACAACATATTCAACACATAATAAAACTCACCCATTATGTTTACAACTCATCTATCATGCCAACTTACACAATATATACAACATGAATTAACCTACGCACCCAAAACAACCTTCAACTTATCCAAATCACTCCTTGTAAAATGGAAACCCTTACATAAAATAGCATATCGGGAGTTATACTACTCCTATCATGCTCATCCTCATCTCATATGAAAGATAAGAAGATTTCCTACAACTCTTATGAAGACATAAAGTCCTAATTCTATCATCTACTTTATAAAAACTTACAAAAACTGCAATAGCTATAACTAATACTGACACTTGACCCCCGTTCACTAAAACAGTCGTATATGGAGTTCTAGACCTCATTTTAGGGTGATTTCAACGCCATTGGAAAGATAAGATCAAAGGATAAAACTTTTATATAGACCACAAAGTCAAATTCTGAAAGAACAAAAGCGCTCAGCGCCTCCAAGGCGCTCAACGCTTTACCTCTAGGAATTCTCCCCTGGCTCGCGGCCCCCAAAGGGCTCAATCCTTCAAAATGGCTCAGCCGTTTCAAAAGCACTCAACCCTTTAAAATGGCTTAGCCCTTTGGTTCCAGAAACCTCCCTCTGTCACGCAGCCCCTAAAGGGCTCAACCCTTTAAAACGGCTCAGTTGTTTATGACAGAACCCACCTATTCTTCACCATTTCCACCCAAAACTTGACATGCAAATGCACTAAATCCATCTTCAAACACCAATTCAAGAAGATCCAGCACAAGAAATCATAAATTTTCAGCACACAACACAACATGAAACTCAAAAACCATCAAAAACACCACATGCAAACCCATTAGCTTCCCTTATCTCGGAGAAGAAGAATCCAAGCTCCAGGGAAGAGAAAGAAGAAGAAGAAGAATATTCGTGCCTCCAGCTAGCAATCCACACCTATACTCAGCACCTTCAACAACAACAACACAACAAGGGAGCTCAGAAATTTGGAACAAGAAATAATAGAGAGTGAGGAGAAAATGAGAATGTTGAGGGAAAGGGGAAGAAGAAGACAATCTTCCACACGACTCCAAGTTTCTCCCAAACTTCAAGCTCTCTAGCACCAAAACCTAGCTTCTCCTCAGCTCAATCTTCAGAAAACAAGAAGAAGAGGAGAAAAGGATTCAGTTTCAACCAAGGAAGAAGAAATGAAGAGTAAAGGAGGAACGAATTTGGGGCTTACAAATTCCTCCAGGACCTCGCCATTCCAAAGCATGTGGAGTCTAGGAGAGGAAATGCAAGCTGAAATTAGGTCTACAAGATTAAGCGGAAGACCAATATCTATAAGTATATCCTTCACAAAGCTCCACCTCAATCTGTCATATGCTTTCTCAAGGTCAATCTTGATAACCATCCATGTTTTGTTACCTATCTTGCTTCTCATAGAATGAATAACTTCCTGGAAAACGATAATGTTATCCTTGCTATGTCTATGTGGAATAAAACTGCATTAATTGGGATGCACTAATTTTTCCATCACATTACTGAGTCGATGGGCCAACACTTTGGTTAAAATCTTGTAAGAAACATTGCACAATCCAATAGGACGCATCTGTTTTAGATGGGTGACGTTCTCTACTTTCGGGATCAACACAATCATGGTTTCATTAATGCAACAACCTTAGCTGGTTCTATTTCAATCATGAATGAGTTGACACACAGTTGGGCCTATAGTTTTGCATTGAGATTGATAGAAAATTGCTTATAGCCCATCAGGTCCAGGGGCCTTAAAACCTCCCATTCTTCTAGCTACTGAATAAATTTCTTCATTACTGATTTGACTCTCAATAACTGCCAATTCCTCCTCATCAAGTTGAGGGAATGCATTTGTCAAGCAGACTGTAGCCGAAGTCCGTGTATATGAGAATAATGTCTTGTAAAAATTTGTTACCATCTTTTTTAATTCACCTTGTTGTGTCACCCACTTGTTATTATCGTTCATCAGTTTCTCCACCTTATTCCTTCGTCGACAAATAATAGTTGTTCCATGAAAATGCCTTGTATTCCAATCACTCATTTACAGCCATTTACATCTAGACTTTTGAAAACATATTATCCCTTCTCGCACCGGTATTTGGTAAAGCTCAAACCACAAATTAAGTTGAAGTCTTTCAAGGAAAGGATTTGGACCTTGAAGCAGCTTGCGCGTGATTCCATTTAAGCATCGAAGAAGTATACATTTTGTGCATAATACATTATCAAATGTGAACCTATTCTAGTCTAGTAGTGATTGCTTCATGTGGTTAAAAGAAAAGTACATTTTTTAGCAATGTATTTTATTTTAAAAATAAAATAAAATAAAAAATAAAAAATTAAATTTAAATATGCATAATCAGTTACGAGTTATAAAATGTGAGAAGTTTACAAAATAAATTCATGAAAAAATAGATTAAAATGAATAAAATTAAACAAAAAGATATAGAGAAAAAAGTACTTTATAAGAAACAAAATAATAAATTATATATATATAGAGGAGAGATCCTTTTATTAACAGTATAATATAAACACATTATCTTTATTAATAGTATAATATAACCTAATTTTTTAATATGAATTCAAGCTCTTTCAATAAATTTAATTCCGCCATTAAAAAGAAGTTAACATTCTTGGGTCTAACCAACTACATAACAGAAGTTGTTAGTTTCGAGACACCTTTAATTTCTCAATTTTATTTTATTTTTTTGATTTAATCTGTTAGATTTAAAATATTTCACTTTTGTTTCTTATCTATTGTCTACTTAAGATTAAGTTGGTTTTTCAATTAATTTAGCCCAAGCTAACTTTCCCAATTTAGTGACACGTACACGACAAATTTCGAGAATGGTACAATAAATGAAGATTTTTCATGTCATTCAAAATTAAAATAATTAATGTAAAAAAAAAAATGAGGGAAAGACGAATTTAGTTTATTAGGCACACTTTAAGGGCACCGGAATATTTTTCTTTTTAATTCAGGAAACCAAATTAAACTAAAAAAAAAACTTAGAGATAAAAATTAGTATATTTTAACTTGTTTTGTGAAAATATAAAGGCTTACATATATTTTTCTCTTAAATTTGGAATATATATTTGTACTATCCGTACTATGAAACCGAGCTCCAAGCTCGGTACCACAGTGCAAGCCGACTTCGGACACGCACTGTGTGACGTCAGCTCGATATTTAGGCAGATCATAACTAATCTCAAAGAATCTCGTCCCAGACGAGATATATTATCTAACCATATCTTATCTAATCTCAGGCCCAAGGTCCAAAGCAACCCTAACTCACATTAAGGTACGTGCATTATTTATACGAGATTCATACTCATACAAACCCTAACTTTAGCATCGGAGTCTCTTTTGCAGGTACCATTCCCATCTCGGAGCATCAACGTACCAGTGAAGGAGGCTCACCGATCTTATTCAGGAGATCACCTCTACGGTAGATTTCCGATAAGAACATTTGGCGCCCACCGTGGGGCCAATCAAGACAGCTCTTATCGGCCACGCTTATGGTTTGCACCATAAGCCGTAGCAGACACGCAACAGACGACACAGATCGCATAACTTCCATGGATAACAAGAGAGTTCGCGCTCCACCCCGGCGACGACGCCCTAATTATCCCTCCGGCCCTCAACCCAGCCCCGACAGGGTAATGCGAGCCGAGGTTAACCAAGAAACAGAATCAACTCCCCTACGGGGAATAATCGGTACAATCGCAGGAGGTTTCGCAGGAGGGGGCGCTAGCAGCTCGGCCCAGAAAAAACACCTGCGCAACGTCAACCGCGTACACTTCACCACCTCTGCTTCGCACCAAAGCTCGCCGACGATCACTTTCACCGACGAAGACTATGTTGGGGTCAATCCCAACCAGGACGACCCCATGGTTATTGCCGTGGCATTAGCCAATTGGGAGGTTCACAAAACCTTGGTCGATCAGGGAAGCTCGGCCCACATCCTATATTGGCCAACGTTCCTCAAGTTAGACGTCCCCCACTCTCTCATACATCCTCACACAGAACCCCTAGTCAATTTTGCAGGAAAGCACATTCACACTCGAGGGTACGTGGACCTACTGACGACTTTCGGAGCCCCTCCGGATTCAAGACGGGTCATGGTTCGATACCTCCTCGTGGAAGTCGACACCTCCTATAACATCATCATCGGCAGACCAACCTTGAATCAGCTCGGAGCGGTAGTCTCCACCCCGCACCTCACCATGAAATTCCCAGGGCATGACGGAAAGATTATCTCCGTCAAGGCAAACCAGAAGACGGCACAGCAATGCTACGCAAAAAGCCTAAAAATCTCCTCGCTCGGTGAGCGGTGCAGGAGCGACCTTACCATCGCGGCGCACACCGACCACGGAGATATCACCGACCTCGATCCAAGATCTGACGCTCACGACGAACGGCCCAGCCCCGTCGACGAGCTCGATGACCTCTAGATCGGGAAACTCCCCAGACAAACCACGAAGATCAGCAGACAGTTAACTCCAGAGTTGTGATAGCAACTTGAAGCAAAAATCCTCAGGAATTTCGACCTCTTCGCCTGGTCTAGCGCTGACATGCCAGGCATAAGCGCCGATTTCATTTGCCACAAGCTAGCAATACACAAGGAGGCGAAACCAGTCGCCCAGAGAAAGAGGAAGGTCGGCGGCGAAAGACGAGAGGCCATCGTCACCGAAACATAGAAACTGCTCAACGCTGGCTTCATCCGTGAAGTCAGATACACTACATGGCTGGAAAACGTGGTCTTGGTTAAAAAGAACTCGGGGAAGTGGCGTATGTGCGTCGACTATACTGACCTAAACAAGGCATGCCCCAAGGACTCATACCCTTTACCGAGCATTGACAGGTTGGTCGACGGAGCCTCTGGACACGCCCTCCTCAGCTTCCTCGATGCCTACTCTGGGTACAACCAGATCCTGATGTACCCACCCGATGAAGTGCACACATCCTTCATCACCGACCACGCCAACTACTGCTACCAGGTGATGCCCTTCGACTTCAAGAACGTAGGGGCAACCTATCAGCGGCTGATGGATAAGGTCTTCCATCAACAGATCGGAAGAAACATGGAAGTCTACGTTGACGACATGGTAGTCAAGACCACCTCGGCGATGGACCACGCTGCCGACCTCGCCGAAGTATTCGCCCAAGTCAGAAAGCATAACATGCGCCTTAACCCGGAGAAATGGGTCTTCGGGGTTCAAGGAGGTAAGTTCCTCGGCTTCATGATCACCAACAGAGGAATCGAGGCCAACCCCGAGAAGTGCAAAGCCATTATCCAGATGCAAAGCCCACAAACAGTGAAAGAGGTCCAACGTCTGGCCGGACGACTAGTCTCACTGTCCCGTTTCATCCCCAAACTCGTAGAGAAGGCGGGGCCGATCTTCACTCTGCTAAAAAAGCCAAAGGATTTCCAATGGACAGATCAATGCGAAGAAGCTTTCCAAGGCTTCAAAACCTTGCTCACAACACCACCAATCCTACAGAGGCCAGATCACAACGGCGACCTCCTCCTCTACTTAGCTGTAGCAGAAGGTGCCATCAGCGCCGTTATAGTGCAAGAACACTAGAAGATACAGACACCAATCTACTTCATCAGCAGAGTCCTCCAGGACGCGGAGAGAAGATACCAAATGATCGAGAAGCTGGCATTGGCACTTGTCATCGCAGCCCGGCAGCTCCGACCCTACTTCCAGAGCCACCAGGTAGTAGTAAAAACCGACTACCCCATAAAGCAAATTCTGCGAAAGCCTGAGCTCGCCGGATGCATGATCGCCTGGTCGGTAGAACTATCCGAGTTCGGCATCTAGTACGAAGGTCACGGACCTTTGAAAGCCCAGAGCCTAGCCGACTTCGTAGCCGAGCTCACGCCAACTGCTGCCAAGGAACCCCAGGTATGGACTTTGCATGTTGACGGGTCCTCTTACTCTAAAGGTGGCAATGCAGGCATCATTCTAGAAGGGCCAAACCAAGTCGCCTTGGAGCAATCTCTCAAGTTTGGCTTCAAGGTCACCAATAACCAGGTAGAGTACGAGGCACTTCTCGCAGGCCTAAGGCTAGCCCGCGACCTCGGAGCTCGAAGAGTGAGTTGCAACAGTGACTCAAAACTCATGGTGGAGCAACTCAGTGGGCGTACCAGGCAAAGGACACTATGCTGCAGTGGTACTTTCACACTGCGTCCCACCTACTACAAGAAAATTCGGTATTTCAGACGGCAAAAATCCGTGGGAAATGCCCAAAATCCGTGGGTAATGAGGCATTTCCGACGGATTACCGACGGACACTAATCCGTCGGTAAATTGGTCGTCTAAAATTTACCCACGGATTTTAATCCGTGGGTAACTTTCCCACGGATTTTCCCACGGATTTATCCGTGGGTAATTTCCCAAAAATTATAATTTTTTTTAATTTTAATAAATTTATTAATGTAACAACCCTCATATTTGGCCTCTCAAAGGTTCTATTTCACGATATTTCATTGTTTAGTGTGTTTTATCCTTACTTGTGCAATTTCTGGGAAACTTCCCAGAAGGTCACCCATCCCTGTACTACTCCAGGTCAAGCATGCTTAACTGTGAAGTTCTTATGAGTAAGCTACCAAAATGTATATGTATGTTGTCAGTATAACTTGTACAAATTAATTCATTTAAGTCATCTTCAAATATACAATCTCATATTTGTACTATAATAATAATATATAATAATTTTATATTACAAATAATAATAATTAATAATAATAATATATTTAATTATTATTTATTTATATGTACTTACTTTTATAATTAACGTCTACTTATTTTTATTTAAAATTATAAATATTTATTTAATACATACTTATAAATTAAATTTTAATATTTTAAATAAATTATTAATTAATTTAATATATTTATTTACCTTAAATCAAACATATAAAATTCAAAAAATGTATTTATCCTTGTTTTTTTTCTTCTAATTATCAACTATTAATAAAATACTAACTTAAAATCTTATCTAATTATATATAATATTCTCATATCAAATTTAAAATCAGATATTAATTATACAAAAATATTAAGATCATATAGTAAAACCAGATATTAATTATACAAAAATATTAAGATCATATAGTAAATTGTCAATAAGATTTTAGTTAAATAATTTAAAATAATTAATGTTTCAATTATATTGTTAATTCACAAATAATTTATTCCAAAACTAATTAATTTTTTATATTAATTATTAGTAAAATTTAGTAACTTTTAATTTAACAATTAATTAGATCGATAAAATTCAACACACGCCATGAGTTACTGAGCGAAATAACTTTACCAAAGAGTTATTTTATAAGTTATCTTAAATCAAACATATAAAATTCAAAAAATGTATTTATCCTTATTTTATTTTTTAAATTTCAACTATTAATAAAATACTAACTTAAAATCTTATCTAATAATATCATAATATTTTCATATCAAATTTAAAACCAGTTCTTACATTTTCAACAAATATAAATTTGTCTGAAATATTTCATCAATAATATAGCTTTTCCTACAAAAAATTTCTGATCGAAAATATAAATTTTTCAACAGATTTAATTTTGTTTTATAAGAAATCATCTTCGATTAATATAACATTTTGTATATATGATTTAAGAGTAAAATATTTTTAATTTAACAGTTGAATTTACGAAATTCACATTTAATATAAAGTTATACATCATCTTGTAACTGATTTTGTCTAAAAAATAATAGATAATCATACCCTTAACTGATTTTTATTTTATATATTCTAATTTTATTTGTAATAATATGATTATATATTTAAATAATTTAATTTTAATAATTTTTTAAGTATATTTTTGTCTTTTCACTTAAAATATTTGAATTTCCATATTTTAATTTGAATTATTTTTTAAGTATATTTTTGCCTTTTTGTCTTAAATTTTTGAATTTCTATATTGTAATTTAAATAATTTTTTATTTCTATTATTTATTAATTCTTTTCTTTTTTAATGTTTTATAACATTATTAAAATTTTATAATTTTAGGGGGGTGTATTGGATTAGGATTTTAAAAGACTTTTTTAGTTAAAAAAAATCCTGCGGATTTTAAAAGACTTTGCAGGATTTTCATGACTTTTAAGATTTTAAAGGATTCCATAAGACTTAAAATCAGGATTTTAATGGATTCTGCAAGACTTTTAAATCAGGATTTTAATGGATTCTGTGGGATTTTGTGGAGTTTTGACATTTGATAAGATTTAAAAAAAATGCATACATTCAAATTTAAAAAGAGTCAAAGACAAAAATAATATAAAAAAATAATGTCTAGATAAATAATAATGATAATTTTTCATAATATCTTATCCTCTTTTTATAGCATCCACTATCAATTGTAACAATTCATCGGAATCCTCCTTGGTCCAAGCTTCATAGTTTTCTTTCTCTTTTCCTTTTTCTTTATTATTTCCTTGTGAATCTCCCATTTGAATTACTAAAACAATATATGTTGAAAACTAGTTATATAAATAATTATGGATAAGAGACAAAATCAATAAAATTATATTATTATTTTTAGAAGCACACCAATCATACAAGATCGAATATATCTTAACTATCCAAATGGATCAAATACCTCAGTCATTATAAAAAAAAATATGTAAAAACGGAAATATAGAAAATATTTAAATATATAAATTTTTTTATATAAACGGAAGTATTTAGATATAGAGAATATATATATATATATATATATATATATATATTATTTTAGTTATATATTATATAATAATTTTAACAATATTTTCTTTTTTAAAAAATAAGCTAATGAAGGCATAAATCCTAAACCTTAAAAAATTAGACACTGTAATGTCTTATGTTAATTTTATTTTTTTAAAATATAAAAAAATCTTAATTTCACAATATAAAAATAAAAAAGAAAAATTCATAGTAAAAAAAAAATAATTGTTGAGTCATAAAAGGATGAGGGATAAGAGTAACAAATTCAAGGGAAGGAGAGAGTTCGCAGTTTTTATATTGAGAGGGTTCTTTCCCCAACTAAGATCCATTTTCATCTCATTCTACTCACAGAAACCCTAACAAATTCATCTTATAAATATATATATATATATATATATATATATATACATATATATATATATATATATTATAGAGATTATGATATCAATTTCATCTTTCACCTTTTTCTTTTCTTGACGTGTGTTATAAAAAAAATTACCACTTAAAATTTGAAATTTCAAGCATTTTTTTGTGTTATATAAAGGAACAAATTTAATTACATAGAATAAATAAAGCAAGTCAATTAAAAAGAACGAACAGAAAAATAGAGCAAGTCAATGACACTATCATTTACATATCAGAGTTTCACAAAATAAGGGAATTGGATGAGAACAATACTACAATATTATATATGAACAATGAATAATAATGTAGTATTATTAGTAGAGAAAAAATGGAGAAGACAGGAGCATAGAAAAAAAAATGAAAAACTCACTTGAAAATTCTTGAAACACTTGAAAAATCACTTCAAACAATCCTTCAGAATCCGATGGGTTTGGATGGGATTGTTTTATGAATCTGGTATTTATAGATAACACTAGAAAGTCCTTCAAAATCCCTCTCACACAACAATCTTTTAAAATCCTTATATTTTTGAATACCAATGGATTATTTTTAAGTTGTAAAAAATCTCAAATGAATACCAGTGGATTTTAATGGACTCTTTAAAAAATCTTGAAAATCCAGATTGAATACCACTGGATTGTTTTTAAGTGATATAAAATCCTGATTGAATACCAAGGGACTTTTTTACTCAAAAAAAGTCTTTTAAAATCCTACGAAATCCTAAACCAATACAACCCCCTTAATCTCTCTAATTTTATCTTACTTTTTATTTTATAAATATAATTTGGATTATTCATTTTATAATTAAATTAATTTTTTTAAATTTTTTATGAGTTTACATTCTAAGAATGTATTGAAATTCCTCAATTTTGAATTTAAAAAAAAAATTTCACAGAATTTCCCACGGATTTATCCGTGGGTAATTTCCCACGGACTAATCCGTGGGTAATTTCCCACGGACTTGTCCGCGGGTAATTTCCCACTGACTAATCAGTGGGTAATTTCCCACGGATTTGTCCGTGGGTAATTTCCCACAGATAAATCCATGGGAAATTACCCACGGATTAGTCCGTGAGAAATTACCCACGGATAAATCCGTGGGAAATTCTGTGAAAAATTATTTTTTTAAAATTCAAAATTTTATTAAATAATTATCCTATTTAAAGATATTAAATCAATCATAATTATGTAAATCAAAACAAGTTCATTCATACAAAATAAAATGTTATACATAACAAATAAAGTTTAGGAGTTCAAATTTAAAAATAACATATAGTACGATCAGTAGTAGAATTATAACATAATGTCTAATAATCAGAATATTCATGTTGTTGCTATCTAATAATCAAATATTGAGGAATTTCAATACATTCTTAGAATGTAAACTCATAAAAAATTTAAAAAATTTAATTTAATTATAAAATGAATAATCAAAATTATATTTATAAAATAAAAAGTAAGATAAAATTAGAGAGATTAAAATTATAAAATTTTATTAATGTTATAAAATATTTAAAATGAAAAGAATTAATAAATAATAGAAATAAAAAATTATTAAAATTAAAATATAAAAATTCAAAAATTTAAGACAAAAAGACAAAAATATACTTAAAAAATAATTCAAATTAAAATATAGAAATTCAAATATTATAAGTGAAAAGACAAAAATATACTTTAAAAATTATTAAAATTAAACTATTTAAATATATAATCATATTATTTCAAATAAAATTAGAATATATAAAATAAAAATTAGTTAAGGGTATGATTATCTATTATTTTTTAGACAAAATCAGTTACAAGATGACGTATATTTCACTTTATCTATTACTATAGATAATCAAACAACTATATATTTAACTTTAATGTTTTAAGTTTTAAATAAAGAAGATTTAATCTAGAAAAAATTCCATTAACCCCTACTTGAAGTTTTTCTCAATAACGTCATACATATATCTCTTCTCAAATTTTTAAGTGAGTATTAATTTTCTTATTTATTTATTTAAGTGGCACATACAACTACTTATATAAGATAATACTGTTTATATACTATTAAGAGAAAATAATTTATTAATACAAATATCAATAATTAAATGAGATTTGATCTCTTATTTCATTATTTCAACTTTTTTGAAATTTATTTTAAATATCATGCACACTGTGATTTTAAAAAATATATTAAATTTAAGTAATAATTTTAAAAATGAATTGAAAAAAATATGAGGGTTGTTACATTAATAAATTTATTAAAATTAAAAAAAAAATTATAATCCGTGGAAAATTTATTAAAGTCAAATTTTAGACGGATTTAAATCCGTGGGAAATTCCGTCGGAAATTTCCCACGGATTTAAATCCGTGGGAAATTCCGTCGGAAATTTCCCACGGATCTAAATCCGTGGGAAATTACTGACGGATTTTGGTCCGTGGGAAATAATCCGTGGGAAATTTGACTTTTTCTTGTAGTGACCAGATCTCGTCCTTCGATGAATTCACCATAAAGCATGTACCACGAGAGCAAAACACCCGAGCTGACCTCCTATCGAAGCTCGCCAACACCAAAAGGCCTGGACAGCACCGAACTATCATCCAGGAAACCTTGCACTCACCCAGCCTAGACGACAAAGTCATCAACATCAGTGACAACGAGGACCTGGGATGGATGACAGGCATCTGGAGCTACTTGAAAGAAGGAATCCTGCCCGAGGACAAAGACGAAGCTCGGAAGATAAGAATGAGATCGGCCAAGTTCATCATCATCGGAGATGAGTTATTCAAGCGTGGCATTTCCTGATGGCTTCCTCCTTCCATGGTTGTTGTAGAGTATGAAAGGGAAGACCTTGCCCTTGATCTTAGGCTCACCAAAGGTAGACAAAGGGTGACTTAGGATGGGAAAAAGGATGATAGGCGAGTAAGGAGAGAAGGGTGGCGGAAGTGATTATGGGATGGTGTTTGGTGCTCACAAGGTTGGCTCACTCCAAAAGTGAATGGAGGCCACTCTAGGGTTCCCACTCTCCAAGGGTGGAGATAGGAGAAGGTTAGCCAAAGTTAACCTAGTGACTAAGGAGAGGATTTGAGGCACAAAAGGCTCACTCAAATTCTATATATTCCAAAGTATTTACAAGTGGTGGGGTGTTGGGTATTTATAGGAGGGGAGGCATCTAGGGTTGCATTTGGGACATGCATGGCCGAAATTCATAAGGCAAATGCACTCCAAATGACATGCCAAATGAACCCTAGATGCTACTTGGTGACCAAGTTTGGAATCTATGGGTCTAGATTGGCTACATCAAGGTGCATGATAAGACCATGCAACCTTTGCCCTCCACTTGGGCCTAAGCCTTTCTATCACCAAAAATACATCCAAAACTCACCAAAAATGCGTCACCCCCTAATGAAATACCCTAGCCCAAATTAAAAAAACTAATCATCTAAAGCACCCCATAATACAAGGGTAAAATGGGAAATACAAAGAAAATAAATCCTATGACTAAAATACCCCAAAATACAAGGGTAAGATTGGAATAAAGCAATAAATTCTATACTACTCAAATTGGCCATAGCCATGAACCATGTGATGGGTCTCACATGAAGTGAAGTACCAAGGATGGTCCTCCATCATTTCCTCTCCGCTGCTCAAATGCCTAACTGCGTCTCAGGCAGCCTATGTCATCAGGGAAATCCACCAGGGGATATGTGGAATGCATTCTGGGGCGCGCTCAATGGCAACCAGAGTACTCCGAGCTGGGTACTACTGGCCCACTCTGAAGTCGGACTGCCAAAGCCACATCCAAAAATGCCAAGAATGCCAACAGTTCGGCAACGCACACCGACAACCGCCTAAAACTCTCCACCATATGATGTCGGCATGGCCTTTTTCCCAATGGGGAATGGACATCCTTGGGCTATTCCCCCCTGCGAAGGGTCAGATAAAGTTCCTCCTGGTGGCAATCGACTACTTCACTAAGTGGATCGAAGCATGCCCACTCGCCAAAATCACCACTGAAAACGTGCGGAAGTTCACCTGGAAGAGTATCATCTGCAGATTCGGAATCCCCCACGCCCTCGTTACTGACAACGGTCAACAGTTCATCGCACAGGAATTCGAGGACTTCCTCCACGAACTCGGAATCAAACATCTTTCGACCTCGGTAGAACACCCCCAGACCAACGGCCAAGCCGAAGCTGCCAATAAGGTCATCCTCCGAGAACTCAAAAAGCGACTAGGAAACGCCAAAGGGTAGTGGCCCGACGAACTCCCCAGCATTCTCTGGGCGTATCATTGCACCCCCAATCAACCACGCAAGAGATGCCTTACAGGCTGACCTACGGAGCTGACGCAATGATCCCAGTAGAAGTTAGCGAAGCATCCCACAGACGCCAAGTCTTCAGCAACGAACAGAATGCCCAAGAGCTGGCAGCTGACCTCGACTTGGTGGACGAACTTAGAGACAAAGCTCGAATCCACGAGGAAGCCTGCAAGCTCCGAGCATCCCGAAGATACAATACCCGAGTAAAACCTCGCTCTTTCTGAGCAGGCGACTTAGTTTGGCGATTACTAGGCGAAGCAAGAAAGGACACGTCGGATGGGAAACTCGCACACAATTAGGGTGGCCCCTTCCGAGTCACAAAAGACCTAAAAAATGGAGCATATAGACTGGAAGAACTCAGCGGGAAACCTATACCGCGAACTTGGAATGCTACGCACCTCAAGTTCTATTTCAGTTGAATTTTGTATGAAGGAGTTGTGCACTCTTTTCCCACCTCAGTCTTTTGTCCCAAAAAACAAAAAGATGGGTTTTGGCTGAAAGGGTTTTTAACGAGGCACAATCACACGATCAAT
The DNA here is from genome assembly GCF_000230855.2 of Cajanus cajan. Lineage (NCBI taxonomy): Eukaryota > Viridiplantae > Streptophyta > Magnoliopsida > Fabales > Fabaceae > Cajanus > Cajanus cajan. Next base: position 17,506,119 of record NC_138518.1, on the reverse strand, counting down.
AAAGCGACTCATTCTATTCATTTTACATTCCTTTTACGTCATTTTATGTCTTACGCTAAACAAAGGTCGAATAGGAACCTTAACATATTTATTTAAGGTCGAAAACGAACCTTAACACATTTATTTAAGGTCGAATACGAACCTTAGCACGACTATTCGAGGTCAAATCTGAACCTCAGTATGGTTAAGGTCGAGAACGAACCTTAAAGGTCGAATACGAACCTTAACACATTTACTTAAGGTCGAATACGAACCTTACCACGATTATTCGAGATCGAATTTGAACCTCAGTATGATTAAGGTCGAGAACGAACCTTAACGCGTTTCTTTAAGGTCGGATACGAACCTTAACATATTTATTTAAGGACGAGTACGAACCCTAACACGTTCATCCGGGGTCGAGTACGAACCACTTACCTAAGGCCGACTTTGAATCCTGGTAAAGCACACCCCACTCTGAATACCGAGATCGAATTCAAGCCCCGGCACGATCGACTTAAGGTCAGGTTATGACCTCGACTCCAATCTAAGGTCAATTATAAATTTTCACACCGATTACTTAGCCAAAATTCGAGGTCGAATACGAACCTTAACATGCACATTTGAGGCCGGGTCCGAACCCCCACGAAAAATCTCACTAAACAAAAGACCGAGGCAGATCTCGAACCTCGACTCCACCAACTCAAGATAGAAATATCACCACATGCAAAAGCATATAACAGACATCAAACGTGTGCCTCAAACAGCACAAACAGCCAAAATTGAGCGCAAACACAGATAAGATAGGGCAAAATATATATATATACAAACAAAGTTCCCAGAGTTCAACACCTGAATTCGAAACGGAAAATTAAACTAGGCTATCACAAAATTGGCCTACCCAGAGGCACTCTCGCTGGAACTAGCCTCCACGTCGTCTTCATTGACGAGCTTCCCAAAGAGAATAACTTTCTCCACATGCATAGCGGAGAAATCAAAACCTGGCGCGAGGAATCTAGCTTGACGAGCGGCCTTGAGGAAACCTCTCTTGTGCTCCACCACAACAGAACACTCAACCTCCTCAAGTCTCCTCTTTAGCGCCGCATTCTCGGCCTCCAGCGCCGAGAGACTTACCCTCTGGACGGCTATCTCCTCTTCCTTGCTACCGATAATAACCTCGTCACGAAGATGCTCCTCGGTTACCGAGACCAGTTCACCCTTCAAAAACGCTACTTCACCCTCCAAAGAGCGAACTTGGCCCGCATAACCTTCATTGGAGCGCAAGGCAGCCTCCAGCGACTCCCGAACCCGGGCGAGGTCTCCCCTCGCAGCTCAGAGCTCGGCCCCCTACAGCTTCGCTTCACCAAGAGCCGCAATGAGAACTCCATTCTCCTCCTTCAAAGCTTTGTTTTCTTCACTCAAGGGTTGAACTCGGCTCCTTAACGCCGCCATATCCTCCTGTTGCTTGGACCACTTGTGTTTCCAATAATCCACAATGGTCGTGCCCCTCTGCAGGAAAATCTGGGCAGCATCGAAGCTCCCTACCGGCCCAGCTGACTCAATCATCGCCTGATCAGCCGTGCTCAGGGACCCCTTGGGAAAAATCTTCTCCGGAGTCACCGCGACACTCCACAAAGAGTCAATCTCCTCTGATGCGCTTAGATGCTCCAACCGCGTCGACGCGCCCTCCCGCGCATAGCGATATGCAAGGTACAGACGTTTCGGGGGTCCCTTCGCCACTGGAGCAGAAGTTAGGATCTCGGAGCTAGGCCCCTTGCTGCGAGTACTGGACGACGCAGGGACAGAGACCTCTGGCCTCGCACCAGGAACACTAACCCTCGTCGCCCCCGGCCTCGAAGCCCCCGACACCGCGGCAACCCTGCTTACCTACAAAGGGAAAAAGAGTAAGAAACATAAACTTCACAAGCAGAAAACACCCAAGAGTACAATGCATCAAAGGACCACAAGTACACACTGCTTACCTCGGTAGCTCGGACAACCTGAACATACTGAACAGACAATCCCAAGTCAGAAAATTGAAGAAGAACATACTGAACAAAAGAATGAATAATCGAGCAAGGCACCCGCCACGGTCGCATTAATAGCTCGCTCTGCTGCTCGGGCGGACACCCCAATAGGTCGAGGTAGAGGCTCGGCAGCCGCCAACACCCCCTCGGTCGCCGCCCGAGCACCCTCCCCAGGCGGAGGACTCCCAGTCAAGTCCACCGCCTCGACACCGGCAGCTTCGGAGGTCGCCTCCCCCGTGTCGCATGGGGCAGAGGTCCCCCCGACCTCTTTCACGCCCCTCTTTCTTTTACGGTTGGTCTTCAGGGGAGAGACCTCTTCCTCTCGAGGTTCAGGAGCCTCGAGTTCAGTAACATGGTAGCGGTGCCTCAACTCACGCCACAAATTCTTCCCCAAGATGCCTACAAATAAACAAAAATATATACAAAACACATCAGCAAAAACGAGTTACACGAGCCCTAACAGGTTACGGAAGTATGGGATACTCACTCTCCAAGCCCCTTTCCCTCTGCACCGAGTTCTCGAGCGACAGGATAAGTTTACAGTCCAACGGCCGAGGAAGGGCCTTAAGGTCCTCAACGGCAGCCGCCTCCGAAACTGTCAGTTGCGAAGGATCCACCCCGTGAAACCCAGACGGATCGGGGCACCAATAAAAAGGAAATTTCGGCAAGCCGCCGAAGTGGAACACCTCATCCTGCAGAGGATCGACACCGACAAGGGCAACCCGGAAGAACTCTTGCCGGTAATTCTTGTAAGACTGGGAGTAAAGAGTAAATAAACCCCCATCTTTACCCCCGTTCAAAGAAAGAACGCCATAAGGCGGAACACCCAACTTCAACTGATAGAAGTGGAGAAAAACCCGAAGGGACACCTCTATCCCTAGAACCGTACACAAGACTTGAAAGGCTCTAAAAAAACCCAGCTATTGGGGTGTAGCTGGCTAGGAGCCGCATTGATATAATTTAAAAAATCACACTCAAACTGAGTGAAAGGGAGACGGACGCCCAGGTCCCTGAAAAAACACTGGTAAACATAAAAATGAGGAGGGTCAGTAGACCTCCCCATGTACACACCATCTCCGGCCGGACAGGGCTCCAGCCGGATCATTCGGGAAATAGAGGGATCGCAAACCCTGTGCATTCTCCAAACCGCGTTGACCTCTAAAAATGATTTGAACACACTCTCGACCTTAGCCATTTCGCGCTTCACCCATTCGTAACCAGGAACGCCTGGCTCCAGGTCCGTAGGCGGGGGCAGGTCCGCCTTCTCGCCAGCGGCTCTTCCGGCAGCCACCACCTTGCCATGCGCCCTGCCCCTGGCAGGCGCAAAAGAACTAGCACCGCGACCACCGGCCATTAATGAAATGGAGAAAATGAAGACGAAGGATAGACAGAAATGGGAGAAGAGGCGTGCACAAGAAGCTGAAAGGATGGGAAAAAGAGTAAAGTGAAAAGGCAAAGAGGCGCGAGTGAGAGAAAAGAAAGGGTTTTTCCCCAAATTCAAAACTGTCGCGCCACGTGTCGACCAGGGGACACGCCTGACGACACATTGATTGCGAAACCATCATTGCATAACCGTCATTTCCCTTAACGTACCACTTGCACGTTTTCGAGAGATGAACAAGTTGTGACACATGGCACCTCTACAAGCAACGTTCGGGAGAGGCCACTTCCCCCGCCAAGCTCGGATTTAACTCCTCGACCTACGGTCTTCGGAGCTCGGGGGGCTAGTGTACTATCCGTACTATGAAACCGAGCTCCAAGCTCGGTACCACAGCGCAAGCCGACCTCGGACACGCACTGTGTGACGTCAGCTCGATATTTAGGCAGATCATAACTAATCTCAGAGAATCTCGTCCCAGACGAGATATATTATCTAACCATATCTTATCTAATCTCAGGCCCAAGGCCGAAAACAACCCTAACTTACATTAAGGTACGTGCATTATTTATACGAGATTCATACTCATACAAACCCAAACTTTAGCATCAGAGCCTTTTTTGCAGGTACCATCCCCATCTCGGAGTATCAACGTACCAGTGAAGGAGGCTCACTGATCTTACTCAGGAGATCACCTCTACGACAGATTTCCGGTAAGAACAATATTTTTTATCCCTAAAAATAAAAAATATGTAATAATAATTTTGATAATTTCAAATATTATTACTTTGATTCTTTAAATTTAAAATATGTGTTTTTAATTTTTAAAATATAAAAAATTATTATTTTAATCCTTTCCAATTTGTCATTATTAATTATATGTCATATTAACGACCGAAACAATATTTTTTTAAAATTATAATAATAAAAAGTTAAATTTTAAATTTGAGAAATCAAAGTTATAATTTTTTATATTTAAAAAAAACATTTTTAATTTGAGAAAAAAAAAATATATACTCCAAATTTAGACAACTAAAAACATACTTATCTCAAATATAAAATATAGAATGGAAGAAAACACAAAAGCAAAAATATTTCATACAAAATAATAGGAAGACATTTCATTGTTCATACCAGAGACACCATTAGTTTCCCTATATATTCCCATAAACGTTCTTCCAAGAACCTGGAAATTAAGAAAGATGTGAAAAGTGTGAGTTCCAAGGTTGAAGCTACAATGTGAAACAACACCAACAAGATCCATTGGTAAAGGAGATAAGAGACCTTGATCAAATGATTGCATAACCATTTGTGCATAGTTTGCTATCCCTCCAGAAAAATCCAGTGTAGTAAAACCAACACTCCACCCTTGTATATATTTATAACAATTTTTTTTTAATTAAATAAGGATAGCTAAGAGACATGTAATAGTTTCATAAACTTGCAAATTTGTATAAATTAAACTAATAAACTTGAAGTTATATATTTAATTAAATTAGAATAAAAGAGTATTCTTCTCCAAAAATAGGTTTGGCACCCAAGGAACCGTAATCCAAATTAATATACTTATTCTTCAAGGTACGTTACTTCATTATTTAAAAATTCTAATTCATGTATTGGCAAACAAACTATATAGAAAAATAGACAATACATGATCAATTTCAAAGTAGGAAAAATCCTCACCTGAGGAATATATTTTATAATTGTCAAACAAACTTGGATGAGACTGCAACATGATCAATTTTAAAATAAAAATTTAGAATGAAACCAGAAAAAGTATTGTGAAAAATTCAAGAATTTACATACAATAGTTTCGTAAATTTCCTTGAGATCCCTCACTATTTCTACCCCTAAACTAATTTTCCTTTTATTGTTCGAAAAGTATTACGTTGACACTCTTTAACTATTACGTTTACCTCCTTAATTGCTTAAAAAAATATTATAATGTGACTTTCTCGCTACAAGAAATGTTATATATAAAGATATACAAAAAGTGTCACTATAGGTACAATATATGTAGGTATATTTTTATTTGACATATAATTATATACAATTTTAGTGTTGATTTTGAATGAAATTTAACAATATATTCTATGTGTCACTATAGCCTATATTCATATTTTTTAACAATATATCAACATATATTATATTTATTGAGTGGATAAAAATAGTTTTTAGTGACATGTATTGTCATTGTAAGATTTGTCATTATGTGACAATTTTTTTTGTAGTATTTATATATATGAAAGATACTATAAATGTTATATATAAAAAAAATAAAAATAAAAAAAGATGTGTTTGTACAATTTCTCTAATTAACTTTAGTAATAGACTCGTTTACTCTTGAAAATTCTTATGCTTGGCAATTAATATATGACAATTCTATGATTCTGAATCATCAAAGATACCTTCTTAGATTAAAATAGGTCAAATTCACAAAATGGAATTGACGAGCACAAAATAGATGAAGAGAGACAACGTACTTGAAAACTGAAACCAGCCAAAGCCAACGATGATGAGGCAAGGCTATGAAGAAACAAACTGCTGCACTTAACCACACACCAATCATGATTCCAAAAGCTATTTTAGATACTTTCTGACTTCCACGCTACATAAGAAACTTTCAACTTTTAGGACAATCTTCAATTCTAAACATTGACAATGAATGCATTCAAAATGTTACTAACAATATTTCTAACACACTTTTTTAATATATATTTCTCTTATTTATTTAAGGAGATGTATTGGTTTAGGATTTCATAAGATTTTGAAAGATTTTTTTTCAGTAAAAAAGTCTATTGGTATTCGATCAAAATTTTATGTCACTTAAAAACAATCTAGTGATATTTAATATGGATTTTCAAGATTTTTTAAAGAGTTTATTAAAATTCATTGGTATTCATTTGAAACTTTTTACAACTTAAAAATAATCCACTGTTATTCAAAAATATAGGGATTTTAAAGGATTGTTATATTAGAGGGATTAGAAAAACTTTTTAGTGGTATCTATAAATACCAAATTCATAAAACAATCACATCCAAACCCATCAGATTTTGGAGGATTGTTTGAAGTGACTTTTCAAGTGCTTCAAGAATTTCCAAATGAGTTTTTCATCTTTTTTTTTTCTATGCTCATGTCTTCTCAATTTTTTCTCTCTTGCTAATAATATACTACACTACTGCTCATATATAATACTGTACTACTGTTCCCATTTCATTCTCTTATTTGGTGAAACTTCTATAAGTAAATGATAGTATCATTGACTTGCTCTATTTTTCTCTCCGTTTTTTTTAATTGACTTGCTCTATTTTGCTCTATTTAATTGAGATTGTTCCTCAGTTATATAACATAGAAAATGCTTAAAATTTTAGTAATTTTTTTATAACATGGGTCAAGAAAAGAAAAGATGAAAGCTAAAATTGATATTATGATCTCTATAATCAATTGTAGATCTTCAAGATCTTGTAATCAATTTAGATTTATTAGATCTCAAAAATTATTTTGTAGCAAATCAACTAAAAATTGGTAGAACTCATCGAGAACCATTCAAAATTGGTAAAAAAAATCACTCAAACCAGTTTGAACTAGTTTAGTTTAAAAAATATTTTTTAAAAAATTTTAAAAACTAATTTAAAATATTTTTAATACAAAAAAATATTTTATAAAATTATAAATTAGAATAACTTATTTGTAATATTTATCTTTGTTCTTACCGGAGATCGGTGGTAGGGACGATCTGCTGGGTAAGATCAGTGAGCCTCCTTCACTGGTACGCTTGATGCTCCAAGATGGGGGTGGTACCTGCAAAAGAGACTTTGATACCAAAGTTAGGGTTTGTGGGAGTATTAGTCTCGTATAAATAATGCACGTACCTTAGTATGAGTTACGGTTTTACTGGGCTTTGGGCCCGAGATCAGTTATGACCTATTTGGGTGACGAGCTGACGTCACACAGCGCGTGTCCCAGGTCGTCCTGCGCTATGATGCCGAGCTTGGAGCTCGGCTTCGCAGTACGGATAGTACACTAGCCCCCAAGCTCCGAAGACCGTAGGTCGAGGAGTTAAGATCGAGCTCGTCAGGGAGCACTGACCTTTTGCGTATGCCTACCTGTCAAGATACCATGTGTTGCAACTGTCGCCTCTTTCTCGAAAACATGCAGGCGACGTGTTAATGAGACTGACGGTTATGCAATGATGACTTGTACCCGTCATAATGGGCTTCATTTAATGTGTCGTCAGTTGTGTTCCCTGACCGACACGTGTCGTGCTCGTTTTGAATTTTGGAGGAAACCTTTTCTTTCTCTCTCTTGCGCCCCTTCCCATTCACTTTACTCTTTTTCATTTTCTTTCTTCCTGACTTCTCGCGCATGCTGCTTCTTGCAGCTCTGTTCATCTTCCATCTCCATTTTCTCTACCTCCGTCGCCGTTTCTAGTAACCCAGTTGTTGTTAGGGTTGTTTTTTGAGGAAGAGTACCAGGTACTTCCTTTTTGTGGTCTTCTTTCTCTTTCTTCTCAACTCTTTCCCTCTTCGAGTCTTTTTTTTTTCTTGATGGCTGGAGAGAATGGTGTTGCATCTTCTGCGCCTGCCAAGGGCAAGGGTAAGGCGCGCGACAAGGCGGTGGCTACCGGCACGGCCGCCACCGAAAAGAAAAAGGTGGAGAACCTGCCTAAGGATTTCGTCCCCGGCGTTCCTGGCTACGACTAGGTCAGGCGTGACTTGGGGGAGTGCCAGAGTGTGTTCAGGTTCTTCATGGAGATCAATGCGATACGAAAATCGCACAAGATCTATGATTCTTCCGTCTCCGCGTTCATCTGGCTCGAGCCCTGTCGGCCCGACGAGCGTGTCTATATGGGGAGTTCTTCTGACCCTCCCCATTTCTATGTATATCAATGTCTTTTTAGGGATTTAGGTGTTTGTCTTCCTTTCACTCAATTCGAGTGTGACTTTTTTGAATTTCATCAACTCGGCTCCTTGCCAATTGCACCCCAATAGTTGGGGTTTTTTTAGGGCTTTCCAAGTCTTGTGTTCGGCCTTGGGGATAGAGGTGTCTCTGCTCATTTTTCTTCATTTTTACCAGTTAAAAATGGGTGTTCCTCCTTATGGAATAATGTCTCTAAGTGGGAGTAAGGATGGGGGTCTATTTTCCCTTTACTCCCAATCATATAAAAATTTCAAACAAGAATTTTTTTGGGTGGCGCTTGTGGATGTCAACCCGTTGGAGGATGGGGCATTCTACTCTGGCAGGTTGTCGAAGTTCCCCTTCTATTGGCGGCAGACCCCGACTAGATTTCACGGGGAGGGAAAATTGCAATTGACAGCTGTAGAGTTGACCGCCATAAAAAACCTTGAAGCACTTCCTCGCCCGCTGGATTGCAAGCTCGTCCTGTCGCTTGCGAACTCGGCGTACAAGGAGAGGGGCTTAGAGAGTGAGTATCCCATCTTTCTTAAATTGTTAGGGTTTGTAAAAGCTTCTTTTGCTAATGCCTTTGGTTTTTTGTGTTTGCAGGCATAATGAGCAGAAACAAGTGGCGTGAGTTGAAGCACCGCTACAATGTTACCAAAATTGAGGTCCCCGAGCCTCAGGAAGAGGAGGTTGCCCCTCTAAAGACAAATAGAAAAATAAAGAGGGGAGAGAAGGAGGTCGGGGGGACCTCTGCCCCTCTAGATGCCGAGGAGGTGACCTCCAAGGCTGCTGACGCTGACGTGGTGGACCTGACTAGGAGTCCGCCGCCCAAGGAGGCTCCTCAAGTGGCCACAGAGGAGATGGATCAGGTTGCTGAGCATGTTGCTTAGGCTACCAAGGTAGGTGTCTTGCCTTGTGACTTTTCTTTTATACTACGTTCTGCTTGACCTTTATCTTAAAAGGGAATTTTTGTTCCTTACAGGCAGGGAATGTTGCTGAGGTTTTGGTGCCTCCGAGGTTAGAAACGCCAGTCGTGGACCCTCCCATTGCCGAGCAGGGGGCGCCTGCTTCTGCCTTTGTCGAGGCTCGCGGCAAGGGGCTGAGTTCTAAGGTCCCCACAGCTACGCTTGTAGTTTCAGCGCTGTCGTCTGGTCCATCGCAGGGGGCCTCCCAGAGCCAATATATTTCTCACCGCTTTGGGAAGGATCGCTCGCAGGTGCGATTGGACCATGTGAGTGCTTCAGCTGACATGGATTCGCTGTGGAGTGCGGGGGTGACCGCTGAGAAGTTCTTCCCCAAGGATTCGCTGAGCTCGACTGACCAGGGGATGATTGAAGAGGTCGGGCCTGTGGAAGGTCTTGATGCTGCCCAGGTCTTTCTGCAGAGGGCTATGGCCGTTGTGGACCATTGGAAGCATAGGTGGTCCAAGCAGCAGGAGGACCTGGCCAGGTTGAGGGGCCGAGTTCAACCCTTGAAGGAAGAAGCGAAGGCCTTGAGGAAGGAGAACAAAGCCTTGAAGGGAGAGAATCGGGCCTTGGCGGGCGCTCTTGGAGACGCCAAGCTGCAGAACGAGGCTGAGCTTCAGGCTACTTGGAGGGAGGTGGAGAGGATTCAGAAGTCTCTGGAGATTGCTCTGAGATCTAATGAGACTTATGCTGCTCAGGTTGGTGAGTTGCAGGAACTCTCCAGCTCTTCCCGCGCTCGGGTGCGCGCCTTGGAGGACGAGGTCACCGCGCAGAAGGCTGAATTGGTAGCGGCGGTCGAGAAGCATCTTTGTGACGAGGTCCTTCTCGGTGGGAAAGAAGAGGAGGTTACCACTTTGAAGGTGGACCTTGCGAGGCTGGAGGAGGTGAAAGTGGGGCTGGAGAAGAAGCTCGAGGAAACGGAGTGGGCTGTCGTCTTTGAGCACAAGAGGGGATTCCTCAAGGAAGCTCGCAAGGCGAGGCTTCTCACACCGGGGTTCGACTTCTCCGCCATGCATATGGAGAAAGAGGTCCGTTTTGGAAAGCTGGTGAAGGAGGACGACCTCGAGGACAGCTCGAGTGAAAACGCCTCTGCCTAGGCCGCTTTTGTAATAGCTTAGTTGATTTTTCTCTGTTTGATTTTTTCCTTTGAATTCATGTGTTGAACTCTACAAACATTGTTGTGTATATATATTTTTTGGTTGTTTGCTTTTGCGCTTTTCTTTGATTTCGCGTTTACGCTTTAGGCTTGATTTTTTCCTGTCTGCGCGATTTGAAAACGCGTTCAGCATTTGCTGTGTATTTTTGTACTTTGTGGCGCTTAGACCCGATTTAGAGCAAAGTGATTTGTTCCAAGGTTCAGAATCTGACCTTGGGCGAAATTGAGGTGTTTCGCAGTGAGGTTCGAACTTGACCTCGAATGGATCATACCGAGGTTCGAACTCGACCTTGAGTTGTTTATACCAGGGTTCGAATTCGACCTTGAGTTGTTTATTCCAAGGTTCGAACTCGACCTTGAGTTGTCTATATCAAGGTTCGAACTCGACCTTGAGTTGTTTATACCAACGTTCGAACTCGACCTTGAGTGGATTATGCTAGGGTTCGAACTCGACCTTGAGTGGATTATCCCAAGGTTCGAACTTGACCTTGAGTGGATTATGCCAAGGTTTGAACTCGACCTTGAGTGGGTTATTCCGAGGTCTGAGTTCGACCTCAGACCAGAGTAGAATGAATCGTATGAAGGTTCGAACTCGACCTTGAATGGGATACGGGCAATATCAGGGTTCGCTGGGCTCGACCTTGGATTTAAGCGAAACGTATTAAGGGTTCGTACTTGACCTTGATTAATAGCGAGATAAGTCGGACCAAGGTTCGAATTCGACCTCCGCGTAAAGTAAGATAAGTTGTGTTAAGGTTCGAACTCGACCTCGTTTATGAGTGAAATAAGTCGGCGTAGAGAGAAATAAATCGTGCTAAGGTTCAAACTCGACCTTGGTTTTAGCATAAGGCATCTTATGGTAAAGTGATGCAAAATTAAGAAAATATGAACGGAAAAGAATGAGATATTTTATTGATTGTATATATGTGCCTCGTTAAAAACCCTCTTAGCCAAAACCCATTTTTCTATTTTTGGGACAAAAAGCTGAAGCGGGAAAAGAGTGCACAACTCATTCTTACAAGTTCAGCTGAAATAGAACTTAAGGTGCGTGGCGTTCCAAGTCCGTGGGATGACTTTGCCACTGAGTTCTTCTAGCCTGTATGCTCCGTTTCCCAAGTCTTCTACAACTCGGAATGGGCCACCCTAGTTGGGAGCAAGCTTTCCATCTGATGCATCTTTCCGTGCTTCGCCTAGTAGTTGCCACACCAGGTTGTCGACTCGAAAAGAGCGAGGTCGTACTCGCGTATTGTACCTTCTGGAAGCTCGGAGTTTATAGGCTTCTTCATGAATCCGAGCTTCATCTCTGAGTTCTTCAAGTAAGTCGAGGTCAGCTGCTAACTCTTGAGCATTCTGCTCGCTGTTGAAGACTTGGCGTCGGTGAGATGTCTCTCCGATCTCCACTGGGATCATCGCGTCAGCTCCGTAAGTCAGCCTGTAAGGCGTTTCTTGCGTAGTTGACTGGGGGGGCAATGGTATTCCTAGAGGATGCTAGGGAGTTCATCGGCCCACTTTCCTTTGGCATTTCTGAGCCGCTTTTTGAGTTCTCGGAGTATCACCTTGTTTGATGCTTCGGCTTGGCCATTAGTTTGCGGGTGTTCCACCGAGGTTGGGAGGTGTTTAACTCCGAGTTCCCGAAGGAAGTCCTCGAAGCCCTGCGCAATAAACTGTCGGCTGTTATCAGTAACAAGGGAATGAGGGATTCCGAACCTACATACGATGCTCTTCCAAGTGAACTTCCGTATATTCTCCGTGGTGATCTTGGCAAGTGGGCATGCTTCGATCCATTTGGTGAAATAATCAATGGCCACCAGGAGGAATTTGAGTTGACCTTTCGCGGGGGAACGGCCCTAGGATGTCCATTCCCCGTTAGGAGAAAGGTCATGGGGACATCATCTAGTGGAGAGCTTCAGGTGGTTGCCGATGTGCGTTGCCGAACTGTTGGCATTCTTTGCATTTCTGCACGTAGGCTTGGCAGTCCGACTTCAAGGTGGGCTAATAGTAACCAGCTCGAAGTACTCTGTTCGCCATCAAGCGCGCTCCAGAATCTTACCACGTATACCTCGGTGGATTTCTTCAATGACATAAGTGGCTTGAGGTGTGGTCAAGCATTTGAGTAAAGGGGTGGAGATGCCTCGCTTGAACAGCTCGTCTCCGAAAATTACGAACTTGGCCGACCTGCCTCGCATCTTCCGAGCTTCATCTTTATCCTCGGGTAAAACTTCTTCTTTCAAGAAGTTCCAGATGCCAGTCATCCATCCTTGGTCTTCGCTGTTACTGGTGTTGACGACCTTGTCGTCTAGGCTGGGTGAGTGCAAGGTTTCCTAGATGATGGTCTGATGTTGTCCAGGACGTTTGGTGCTAGCGAGTTTTGATAGGAGGTCAACCTTGACGTTCTGTTCTCGCGGCACATGATGCATGGTGAACTCGTCGAAGGACGAGATCTATTGTGATGCCATATGGAAATACTGTTGCAGGAGAGTGTCTTTAGCCTGGTATGTCCCGCTGAGCTGTTCTACCATGAGTTTTGAGTCGCTGTTGCAACTCAATCTTCGTGGTCCAAGGTCACGAGCTAGCCTCAGTCCTCCGAGAAGCGCCTCGTATTCCGTCTGGTTGTTGGTCACTTTGAAGCTGAACTTGAGGGATTGCTCCAAAGTGACTTGATTTGGTCCTTCCAAAATGATACCTGCACCACCACCTTTAGAGTTGGAAGACCCATCAACATGCAAAGTCCATACCTGTGATTCATTGGCCCTTTGAGCGAGGTCAGAAAGACCCTACACAGAATAACATCCTCATTAGTGTAAAGATTTAGCTATGTAGTATAGAGGTCGATGTGCTCGTCCGGATCCGTCGTGCCGTCGTAACGGTCGATATGGAGAGGCTTCCATCCAAATGGGAGGGCGCGTTTCCATAATGCCATCCACAAAGGGATGACGAAGGAAGGTCGCTTGATTTCCCGTGATGTGTGCAGGGGCATTGCTGACCTCATGGGTTGACCTGTTCGTCGGTGCATGTGACCGATGTGTGGCAGGCTTGGGAGTCTATGCCCTAAGCGCTGTCAGTGGTTGGGAAATCGATTGCCCCTCTTCCTTGTTTAGGTGACTTGGTTGAGGGGGTTGATCAGAGGTGCGTCGTGGTAGTTGAGAGCGGATACGCTCATTCTTGGCTCGCAGCACCGCTAGGTCTGCCTCATTAGCGGTTTGCATTACTGCTAGGTCAGTTTCATGCTTGGCACGCATGTTTTGCAGATCGGCAGTGTGTTGCTGCCGCATCTGCTCGACCTGCTAAATCAGCCTTCTCAATACTACTTCATTGTCCATGCTAGTTGTGTGATCTAGGTCGTATGTTGCGCGTCTGCTATGGCTTCTGGTGAAAACCACAAGCGTGGCCGATAAGAGCTGTCTTGATCGGCCCCACGGTGGGCGCCAAATGTTCTTACCGGAGATCGGTGGTAGGGACGATCTGCTGGGTAAGATCGGTGAGCCTTCTTCACTGGTACGCTTGATGCTCCAAGATGGGGGGTGGTACCTGCAAAAGAGACTCCGATGCCAAAGTTAGGGTTTGTGGGAGTATTAGTCTCGTATAAATAATGCACGTACCTTAGTATGAGTTAGGGTTTTACTGGGCTTTGGGCCTGAGATCAGTTATGACCTATTTGGTTGACGAGTTGACGTCACACAACGCGTGTCTGAGGTCGTCCTGCGCTGTGATGCCGAGCTTGGAGCTCGGCTTCGCAGTACGGATAGTACAATCTTATAAATATAATTTAATCATTTATGTTAATTTGTAATTTTTAATATTTTTATTTTTTTATAATTTATATTATATTAATTTGATACCCTTTATTCTAAATATAAACTTGTTATTATTAATGAATATAGTTATTTTTTTATTAAAATTTAAACTTAATCATTAAATTATATTTAATTTAGATCTTAAATATTATATTACATTAAATGCTAATAATTTATACAAAATATTATTTAATATAATAAGATATTATATTTATTTAATATTATTTATATTGATAATAATAATTATTATTATTTTATTATTATAATAATCCGACATAGTCTTCACACTACAGAATAACACAATTAAACAACTAGAAATATACACTAAATAGTATAACATGAATATATATATATACACACACACCACTACGCACCAAAGGAGGCCTAATATGTCAAAATATATACAATGGTCTACAAAATAAACTTTACCACTAGAGGTAGTCAACAAAACATAACTCTCCAACTCCTACCACCAAGTGACCTCCATCAGTTAACACTAGTTTATCCCTACCATGTTCTCATACATCATATGATCATCACAGTTCAAACCACAGGAAAACATGTAAAAGTAAGCTAGGAAAAATAAACAACACATATGTAGGAAAACAATTTAACATCACTATCGTCATCATTAACTAGTTCAACATACAACACACAACACATAAACAACACATATGTCAACAACACCTTCATAACACATCAACGCATACAACTCATATCATTACAATATCAACTCATCAACACATATGCGTCGTCACACATTTCAACTTGGAGATCTCTTACAACACAAGGTGAGCAGTTTAACTTGGAGATCTCCTACAACACAAAACTTTTTTGGTCTTGCTAGGTAAACAAAAAATTTGAATAAAAATTCACAACACGATAACAGTTTCTCAGACTTTGCCACTTAAACAAGGAAGTATAGTATTATGTCAAGATAGGACAACTGGATTTATGCCTACCATGACATTAGCTAGATCAACTAAGTCACCTATGAGATTAGCCTACTAACTATCCTCCAAATATTACAACCCTCCGATGTTGGGTTAGGAACTAAGTTCTCAACTTCATACTTTACTCGAATTGGCCGCTTGTAATTGGTATAGCTTGACCTTACCCTTATATTGTGGTTGCTTTATACACGTATACCTTGACTTTGTCCACATACGGAACCAACTAAGTCCTAGAAGAGAACACATCATCCACTCTGAGGGACAACTTCCTTATGAGGGTTTTTCAACAAATTGGGCTCTTAGAGTACCACAATTATCTCAATCTACACAATGAGATGAGCAACTTCGAAAATATCCCCCTAGTCCTAGTGATCAACAACTCATCTTCACAGCACAACAAAATAGTTATCATCTCATTGAACTCACAACTCAAACATCATAGTCATCTCAACAAATTAGATACCATCTCTACACATCTACACAACTAGGGTTCAACATGCAACTCTCAACTCACAACTATATATTTTCTCATCATACTACAACAATCATCATTATTCAACATTTTATCATTTATATTATCACACTATATTTTCATCACATAATAAAACTCATACTACATATTTGCAATTCATCTATCATGCCAACTTACACACATAAAAAATATAAATCAACCTAAGCACCTAATACAAC
The DNA here is from genome assembly GCF_000230855.2 of Cajanus cajan. Lineage (NCBI taxonomy): Eukaryota > Viridiplantae > Streptophyta > Magnoliopsida > Fabales > Fabaceae > Cajanus > Cajanus cajan. Next base: position 17,490,274 of record NC_138518.1, on the reverse strand, counting down.
TTTCAACTTAACCAAATCACTTATTGTGAAATGACAACCTTTACATAAAACAAAATATATGAAGTTATATTACTCCTATCATTCTCATCCTTATCTCATAAGAAAGACAAAAATATTCCCTACAACTCTTATGAAGATATCAAGTCCTTATTCTATCATCTACCTTGTTAAAAAATATAAAAACCACAACAACTAGCTTAAATCTTGATAGCTTCACCTTTTCTCACTAAAAAGGTCATAACTGGAGTTCTAGACCTCCTTTTTAGGTGATTCTAGCGCCATTGGAAAGATAACATCCAACGCTACAACTTTTACGCAGACCTCAAGATCAAATTCGGTCATATACCCTTGGCACTGCAGAGCTCTAGCTCTGGCTTTCTCCTAGCTTCGTTTTCTCCTAGGGTTGTAGTGCCCAACTTGGAGTTGTAGCTCCAGGTCTCTGCCAAATCAATTCCTTCTAAGGATGCAGTGCCTAACTTGGAGTTGTAGCGCCAGATCTCAGCCTCCCTATTTTCTCTCACAACTGTAGCGCTAAATGCATAGCTTATGCACTTTCATGGCTTCACACCTTCGTTTTTCACCTATAATCCCTCAAAAACCTGCAATCCAAGGAGACCCAACACATGCACCTACACAAAGAACACACTACCATCAATATACAACACAGAAAACATCACATAACTCACATGCATCAAGAATCTGACTCGAACCACCACATTTTCTCACTTCCACTCAACACCTCACTTTTAGCTCAAATGTTACACAAATTAATCCCCGTTCAGCTAACCCATCAAACAACACCACTTTCATGCTACAAGCATCAATTAATGGTAAATTTCTAGCTTCCATTACCTTAAATCAAAATGAAAATTCGAGTTTCGAGTCCTCGAGAAGGAAGAAGAAGAGGAAGAATGGAGACAAGGTTTCAACTAAGGCTTCGAGCTTCCTTGCTCTCCTATCTTCAACAACCTTCAAGAATCACATGAAGTGAATGGGTTTAACACATTTGGGGTTTAAAAGGAAGAGTGAATGAGAAAGAAAGGAAAATGAGAGGGGAAAGAAGCAAGAATGGGGGAAAAGTGTGTGGGTCTTGCAATTAATTCATGTATGTCCCGGTTCAATGATCTATTTAATTATAAAAATATTGATTTATTTGAACTCTTCTTCCCATTTTTTTTCTTATAAATGTCTCCTGCAAAGGTTTATCTAAATAGATTATTTTGATTGTTTTTGTTAGAAGTATTTTTAAAAATTATCTAAATATATAGTCTTAAATTTATTAGAAATTGCAAAATTGTCAACATATTATCATCTTACTAACACTTTAATTGCAATGTAAAAAGAAATATATGTACATGGTATATTGCAATCTGGAATAAGGTAACTGCCGTAATTAGAACAGCATGGGCTGAATACGCTACATCATTTTGTGCCACTGGTATCATCTGAAGCAAAATCAAAATTAACAAGTTTAGCTGTCGATAACATTAATATCAAATTAAAATATTCTATAGTGGAAAGTGGATTTTAGCAAATAAAATGTGGGTGTGGATAGACATGCAGGTACAGAATCAGTTTATATGTACATATCTCTGCGTAATGCTCTTTTCTTGTAATGCAATTAATAAATCAGTTTCACTTTCTTAATATGTTCATATCAATAAATTCAATCCAAATTTAAATTATATTAACGTTTAGTTCCGTTATTTAACTTCAAAATTGATTCCCTAGATATAATTTGAACACCCCAAATACATTCTTCCAAATAGTAAGTTATACCCATTATCAAACCTTTTAGATTTCCAAATTTAAGGGTAAATTACTAATTAGATCCCTTAAAAATGTATATGTAATGAGTTTAGATAATCAATGAAATAATAAGAAAATAGTGAGAGTAGAATAACTATATCGTAATGTGAAATATGAAAAATTCATATGAGGAAATGATGAAACAACAAGCTGTCAGTAATTACAAAAAGAATAGAAGTTACAGAAATAACAGAATTGACAAACAATATCCCAAAAAGGCGAAGAGAGATAAAGAGACAATTCTACAATCGACACCCTTTCTCTTTTAGCAATTTCCCTTTTATAATCACGTGGTCCCCCACACGAAATCATTCAGTGCAGAATTGGTTATTCTTTTCCTTTCACTTTTGCAGTTGCCTTTGTTTTCCTCCCTCTTTGCCATGTGTCCACCGGATCCCACGTCCCCCACATGCTCACTACCCGCACCATTCATAACATTTCTTCCCCTATGGAAATCAACCTTGTCCTTAAGGTAGAAGTTAGGATACCTAATTTGCAAAGTGAACACATCTTCCCAAGTAGCTTTAGAGATATCCAACCTTTCCCATTGGACAAGTACTCGAGGTATATGTAGATTCTCTTGTAAAATGACTTTGGATTGTAACGCCTTGAGCAGTTGAATAACAGGGCCAAATTCATTAGTGAGAAAAGGCAGAAGGCAGATATTATTGCTTATGTTCCTTTGCACGATTTCAATAAAGAAACATGCAAAACTAGGGTGGATCTTCGCTATAGGAGGCAATGATAATTTGTAAGCAACAGGTCCAATCCTTTTCATTAGTGGAAAAGGACCAAAATAACGAAGGCTAACCTTCTGGTTTTTGCAAAAAGCTACTGAATGTTGTCGATACAGTTGGGGTTTCACAATCACGAGGTCTCCCACTTGGAACTCCATATGAACTCGTTTCTGATCGACATATTTCTTCATCAAATTTTGTGTTTTACTAGTGCAAAAATTGGATTTAAAATCTGAGTTTTAAGATCGGTTACAAGGTAACCGATCTTAAAAGTGACGCGGTGACAATTTTGTAAATAATATGAATACTTTTAAAATCGGTTAAAATTTAACTGATCTTAAAAGTACTTTTAAGATCGGTTATTTTATGACCGATCTTAAAACGTATGTCTGACATAACTTTTAAGATCGGTTACAAAAGAACCAATCTTAAAAGTTGTATCAGACATAACTTTTAAGATCGGTTATAAAATGACCGATCTTAAAAATACTTTTAAAATCAGTTATTTTATGACTGATTTTAAAAGTGCTACTTTTAAAATCGGTTATTTAAGAAGCGATTTTAAAAGTATCGTCAGAAACCTTTTATATTCCCCTCCATTCTCATTCTCTTTAATCTTTCCCTCCATTCCATTTTTTACTCTCTCGCGCTCTCATTTTCTAAAGTCTTCCAAAAGGTAAATTTCGTTGTCGTTTTCGTTTTCGTCTTCTCATGCTTTTCTAGTGTCTTTACTTTCGTTGTAGGTTCATTTTAGGTAAATTTTGAATCTAGAACGGGTCGTTCTGCAAGGAGAATGAGTTGTTCTGAAAGGAGAACGGGCAGTTCTACAAGGAGAACAGGCCGTTCTGAATTGATTTTAACTCATGCCAAACTATGGTAGAACGGCCCGTTCCAAACCATAATTTTAGACCTTTTTAACAACTTGGAACGGCCCGTTCCAATTTAATTTTTTTCTGCACCCAGACTTTCAAAATCGGTTATAAGACAACCGATCTTAAAAGTTAACTTTTAAAATCGGTTATTTAACTGATTTTAAAAGTCTAACTTTTAAAATCGGCTCTTTTAAAAATCGGTTACGGAACCGATTTTAAAAGTTAAAAATAATTGATTTTAAAAGCTTTTTTTCCACTAGTGCTTTCATCAAATTCTACTTGAGACACAATAATGTCTGATCACGATGCAACAACATTTCTTGTGAAGAAGGGGGTTTAGTGGCATCCTTGACATATTTAGGAAGATTAGGAGGGTCTATCCCATAAACTACTTTGAATGGTGTCATGCCAATAATGGTTTGGAAGGAAGTATTATACTAGTATTTTGCCCATGGTAGCATCTTACTCCAACTTTTTGGACCATCAACTGTGAAGCATCGTAAATACATTTCTAAGCATCTATTAAGAGCTTCAACTGACCATCAGATTATGGATGGTAGGCGGTACTCATAGCTAAGGTAGTGCCACTTAATTTACAAAGTTGTTGCCAAAAATTACTTGTAAAGGCTCTGTCACGGTTTGAAACTATTGACCTTGGTATTCCATGCAACTTCACAATGAATTTCATAAACACCTCAACTACTTGCTTGCTTGAATAATCTACCTTCAGCATGCAAAAATGTGCATACTTAGAGAGACAATCGATGACAGCCATAATCATGGTGAAGCTATAAGATGGGGGAAGGCCAACAATAAAATCCATGGCCAAGTCTTCTCAAATCTATTGAGGGATAAGGGGGCCTATAACAGTCCTGCGGATAAAGTAGTGGATGATTTGGCTTGTTGGCATATCAAGCATTGTTGGACATAAGATTTAATATCCTGGTGCATACCTTGCCAGTAAAACTGGGAGGAAACTCGTGCCAATATGCATACAATACCCGAGTGGCCACCTATTGGAGAGCTATGGAACTCCTACAAGATAGTTTGAATCAAGGGATGTTGGGCTGGTACCATAAAATTTTGCTTCCAGAACAACAATGTATTTTGAATGATATAATGAGGACTTAAGGGAGTGCCTACACTTTATAGTCTTATAATATCTGAGAGTTTCGAATCAACAGCAACAACATCACGTAGGTTTGTGATGAGATCCCATTTAGCCTGAGAAAAAGCCATGAAACAAGATCTCGACAGAGAGGTTATCTTTGCCAAACTTATACTCAATGGTAAAATCATATCCCAAGAACTTATGCAGCCAGGCTTGCTATTCGGGATTATGAATGACTTGTTCCATGAGACATTTTATGCTTTTTTGATCGGTTCATATCAGGAATTTATGTCCAATTAAGTAGTGCCAACATTTGGCAATAGCCTCAGTTATTGCATGGAATTCTCTTGTATATACAGATTGATTTTACATGTGTGGTGACAACTTCTTTGAAAAGAAAGCAATTAGATGTTGTGATTGGCTAATAACTATACCGATGCCTGTCCCTGATGCATCAGTTTCCAAAATGAATGGTTTGGAGAAGTTCGATAGTGCCAAAATAGGAGCCTAAGTGATGGCTTTCTTGAGGTTATCAAAAGAAAGAGTGGCTTGAAAATCCCAATGGAAATTATCCTTTTTAAGCAAATTGGTTAATGGATTAGCTACGAAAGCATAACCTTTAATAAATCGATGATAATACCCTATCAATCCTAAAAATCAGCAATTGCCTCATTATTTTTGGGATTTTCCAATCCAATACTGTCTTCACCTTGTTGTGGTCCATCAAGACACCCTTGCCCAAAAAAATATGACCAAGGTAATCTTTGCCAAACTTATACCATTGAGTATAAGTTTGGCAAAGATAACCTCTCCAATACTGTCTTCACCTTGTTGTTGGGTAGCTTCGAGTGATCACCATGCAGAGTAATAAATTCACCATTCAAGTAAAATTTTAAAGTCAATGCACTGTAATATGAAATATGGGGGCCCAAGGCCGCCAACCATGATGCGCCCAACACTGAATTCGCCCCAGAAATTGATAACAAATTTACTAGAAGAGTGAGTGTATGACCCTATACTGAAACCTTAAGTTCATGTATCAATCCTTCAACCATCAAGGAATTTCCATTGCCCACCATAACTTGAAAACTAGAAATGGGTTCAACTATTAGTTCCAAGTAATTTGCATGTCGAGGCTGTAGAAAATTATCGGGACTACCACTGTCTAACAAAATTTGAATGGAGACACCCTGAATAGAGCCTTGGAATCACACTGTACCCACTCCGTGAGAGCCTTTAAGGGCGTTGATGGAGAGATGATGGTCCAAAATGGGGTCAAGGTTGGTATGAGTAAGGTTTCATATGGGTTTGTTTTATTCGAAGGGTCCTCAGTCTCCTCATATTGTAGCAATAGGTATTGTTTATTAAGACATCTATGGTTTAGCGTGAATTTGTCATCTCAAGTATAGCACAAACCTTTCTCTCTACGGATTTGCATTTTAGCAGGGGTGATGTTTTTAACATTGGATGGTTTGAAAGGTTGGGTAAATGGTTTCATGTTAATTTGGTGTGGGTAACAGGGGTGGTAAGGCATTTATTTTTTATTGTTAGCTTATGTTTGGTTTTGTGTTTGAGGTTTTGGGATAGCTAGATGAAAAGTAAGGTTTTAGGTTAGAGTTGTATTTCTCTACAAAATGTTTGGCTAAGGACCCAACTTTAAAAATAGAGTTTAGTGATTGAGCTAACACATCTCTTCTAATTTCAAGTTTGAGGCCACTAAAAAAATAATCTAGTATGGCATCTATTGTAAGCCCTATAACACGATTAGCCAAAGTAGTGAACTCTACATATTAATCATTAAAAGATCCCGATTGTGATAGTTTAAACAGAGCAGATTGTGGGCATTCATAGGGAGAATGACTGAATTCGAGTTTTAATGCCTTAGTAAAACCTTCCCAAGATTGGAAGGGGTTGTTCTTTTGCATCATCTAAAACCAAGGTACAACATCATTTTCCAAATGGATCGCAACAATAGTAAATAGTTGGAGCTCAAGAGTGGAGTAATACCCAAAAAATTGCTCAACCTTGAATCCATTATAGAACATTTGTATCGTCAAATTTAGGAAAATCAAGCTTAATATTCCTTACCTGAAATGGGGGGTTGGTTTGTCAGTTCGAACCACTTGGGTTATTTTGCTTGGAAACGTCATTGATCGCCAACTTGAGCTTCTCAAAGCGTTTGGTATAACTGAGATCACGTTTCTCCATGAGGTCAAGGATTTTCTTCACATTGGGGTCAAACTCCTTAAGGCGTGTGTTTTCAGCCATGGTGGAAATGAAAGTACCAAAATGTAATGAGTTTAGATAATCAATGAAATAATAAGGAAATAGTGAGAGTAGAATAATTTAGAGCTGTCAAAGTGGGCTCAGCCTGGTGAGCCAACCCAGCCCACCACGGGATCGAGCCGGGTTGGGTAAAAAAAAATTTAAAAAATTTCAGTACAAGCTAATTTCGAACCCGGCTCACTAACAACCCGGCTCACCTGGCTTGAACCCATGGTGAGCCAGACTAACCCAGCTTGAACCCATGGTGAGCCAGGCTAACCCACTAACCCGTAATAAAAAAAAATGTATACTTATTGGGCCAATGTAGCCCATTAGGGTTTCATTTTTCAATTTGAACTTCAGAAAAGGATAATTGCACAGCCTGCACTCTCACACCCTCAGTCCGCACTGCACAACCACCATAGCTACTGCCACCACACCGCATCAGCCACTATAACTGCCACCACACCGTACCAGCCACCATAGCTGCCACCACACCGCACCAGCCACCACATTGCACCGCATAGCTGCCACCGCACCGCACAACAAGTCACCGCGCACCGTGAGCCGCCGCACGCATCGTGATCCACCGCGCGCACCGCAAGCCACCGTGCGCACCGCGAGCCGCCGCACACATCGTGAGCCCATCGAGAGAAGTTTGCCAATTTGGTTTGTTTTCAGTTTAGGGTTTAGGGTTTTACATGTTTTTCAAAATTAGGTGAGCCAACCCGTTTAACCCACCAACCCGTGGTGGGCCGGGCCGGGTTCAATTTTTTTGAGCTCACTAATAAATGAGCCAGGTTGGGTTAACCCACCAAATGCTCAACCCGTAGTGGGCCAGGCTGGGCCAGGCCAGGTTACCCGTTTTGACAGCTCTATAATAATTTGTATAATAATCACTAGTGGAAAAATGAATTTTAAAATAGGTTATTTTTAACTTTTAAAATCAGTTCCGTAACCGATTTTGAAAGAGTCGATTTTAAAAGTTAGACTTTTAAAATCGGTTGTTTTATAACCGATCTTAAAAGTCTGGCTGTGAAAAGAAAATTAAACTGGAACGAGCCGTTCCAGTCTGTCCAAAAGGCCTTAAAAATAACTTTAATACGGGGCGTTCTCATTGGAGAACGGCCCTTTCTCCTTACAGAACGGCCCGTTCTACTTGGAGAACGGCCCGTCTTGGAGAACGGCCCGTTCTGCAATGAGAACAGCCCGTTCTCCTTGCAGAACAGCCCGTTCTCATTAGAGAACGGCCCGTTCCAGGTTCGAGATTTACCAAAGCTGAACCTACAACGAAAATAGACGAGAAAAACATGAGAAAATGAAAAGAGACACTAGAAGAATATGAGAAAACAAAAACGACAATAAAATTTACCTTATTGGAGACTTTAGAAAATGAGAGCGTTAGAGATTAATAAAAGGATTGGAGGGAAAGATTAAAGAGAATGAGAATGAAGGAGAATATAAAAGATTTCTAACGATACTTTTAAAATCGGTTATTGAAGAACCGATTTTGTATACTACATACAAAATCGGTTCTGAAATAACTGATTTTAAAAGTAGTACTTTTAAAATCAGTTCTTAAATAACCAATTTTAAAAGTAACACTTTTAAAATCGGTCATAAAATTTATAACCGATCTTTTTTAAGATCAGTTAAATTTTAACCGATCTTAAAAGTGTTCATGTTATTTACAAAATTGCCACCGCGTCACTTTTAAGATCGGTTACCTTGTAACCGATCTTAAAATTCTGATTTTAAATCTAATTTTTGCACTAGTGAATGTGGAATATGAAAAATTCATGTAATGAGAAAATGATGAAGCAACAAGCTGTCAATAATTACAAAAGAAATAGAAGTTGCAGAAATGACAGAATTGGCAAAGAATATCCCAAAAGTGCCAAGAGAGAGAAAGAGACAATTCATACAATCCACTAATTTTTTTCCAAAATAATTTTTTTAAAAAATAAATAAATACACAAATGGACCCCTCTGCATTTTACTTACAGAAGTAGAATGTAACGACCCGCTTTGGCCGTCACACTGCCAAAAAACAACTAAAATCAACTTGAAATATATATACTAAATAGTATACTATAAATCAACATAAGTAAAACTACAACCATCTTACAGTAGTGGCTTAACAGGCCATAAAATACTTACAACTATCTACAAAATAAGCTCTACCACTAGGGGTAGTCAACAAAATATAACACTGCAACTCTTGCTACCAAGTGACCTCCATCAGCTAACACCAGTCTATCGATACCTACTTTCATGCATCGTATGATCATTGCAGTCCAAACCACATGGAAACATGCAAGGGTAAGATAGTGAACATAAACAACTCATATATATGAAATATACAACACAGGCAATTTAGCATCACTGTCATCATCTTCATCAACTTGTTTAACATACAACACTCATACATCGTATGATCATTGCAATCCAAACCACATGGAAACATGCAAGGGTAAGCTAGTGAACATAAACAACTCATATATATGAAATATACAACACAGGAAATTTAGCATCACTGTCATCATCTTCATCAACTTGTTTAACATACAACACATAATTCTTAAACAACATATGAATATAAAAGGAACTTGCAACACAACATCACTAACATGGTTGTCAAACTCGCGAGTCAACTCATAAACTCGTACGAGTCTACGAGTCTAGGGTAGCAAAATGGGTTAACTCGCGAATAGACTCGTTTTTTGGTAGACTCGGGCTGACTCGGGTAGACTCGGGTAGACTCGGTTAGAATCGCGAGTCTGATGCCGAGTCCACGAGTCTAGTTAGGTTTTTCTTTCCACCCTAAATTCCCCAAAACGACGTCGTTTTAGCTAGGGTTAGTAAGTGAGAATGGCATTTTTCCCTTCGCGCACGATGCCTCCACCATTCTCGCGAGTCTGATCTGATTTCTCTCCCTCCGCCGCATACAAACGCTCATCTCCGCCGCGTACGAATGCGCATCTCCTTCGTGTACGAACGCTGCTGCATACGAACGTGCGTCCTCTTGCTGGGAGAGGAACAAGTCTAGTTAGGAAGGAAGCTCGCGAGTATGATTTCTCTCCCTCCGCCGCATACGAACCCGCATCTTTGTCGCATACGAACGCACTTTCCATCAATGCAGCTTCCAACGCCGTTGTTGCAGCTTCTAGCGCCGTCGTCGTAGCTTTCGGAGTCGTCCCTACAGTTTTCGACGAACACCCACCAGTCACCATCGTCGTGGTGATTGATAAATTTAGATCTTGTTTTATGTTTTTGATTTATGGACTTATGTGTTTTTGACTTTTGGTTGTTCATGTATGGTTAAGATTTGTATTATGACATTTTATTATTGTTATTTGACTTATTTCAGACTTAGAATGTTGAAATAGTGATATCATATTGTGTGTGTTCATGTTTTTTAATATCTTTTAATATTAGGTAGACTCTTACGAGTCTACGAGTCGAGTCTACGAAAGCTCCACGAGTTTGTGTAGACTCTCGAGTTTGAAAACCTTGATCACTATTAACAATAACAACTTATTCATCATGCAACACACAACACATAGGCAACACACAACTATATAAAAACTTCACAACATATCAACGCATACAAATAATCAACACACATGCATCGTCACGCATTTCAACTCGGAGATCTCTTTCAACACAGGTTGAGCAATCTAAGTGGCTAGGTCGTACAAAACTGGCATCACATAACCTTTTTGGGTTTGCTAGGTAAACAACAAATTTGGATAAAAATCCACAATATGATAACGATTTCTCAGAGTTTGCCACTTAAACAAGGGATTATAGTACTATGTCAGGATATGACAGTTGGGTTTAGTCCTACCACGACATTAACTAGCTCAACTAAGCCACATATAGGATTAGCATACTGACTATCCTCAAAATACTACAACCCTCTGATACTTGATTAGGAACTAAGTTCCCGACTTCATACTTTACTTGAAATGGCCGCTTGTAATGGATATAGCTCAACCGGGCCCCTAAATCATGTTCTCTTCATACAAATGTGCTTCGAACTTGCTTACACACGAGATCAACTAAGTCTTAGAGGAAAACAACACATCATCCACTCTAAGGGACAACTTCCCAAGGAGGGTTTTTCAACAAATTGGTCCCTTAGAGCACCATAACTATCTCAATCCACACAATGGGATGAACAACTTCGAAAACATCTCCTATAGTCCTAGTGATCAACAACTCATAATCACAGCACAATCAACACACAACTCAGTAGCATAGTTTAGCTCAACAACTCAAATAACAATACAACATCTCATTATAGTTTCAGAACAACAACAACTCAGTCAACACACAACTTTTCAACTCATATCATTTCTACTCAGCTACCCAACTACCCAACTAGTTTACAACACTATGCTAAACATGCATCTCAATGACATATCAACATTGTTCATATAAAATCCCAATATAACTACACAATTAACTTCACAACACATCAACATAGTTTTCTTATCATACTACAACAATCATCATTATTCAACATTTTATCATTTATACCAATACACAACACTTTCATCATATAATAAAACTCATACTACATAGTTAAAACTCATTTATCAAGCCAACTTACACATATAAACAACATACATCAATCTAAGCACCCAAAACAACTTTCAACTTAACCAAATCACTTAGTGTGAAATGAAAACCTTCACATAAAATAGCATAAATGAAATTATACTACTCCTATCATTCTCAACCTTATCTCAAATGAAAGATAAGAAGATTTCCTACAACTCTCATGAAGACATTGATTCCTAATTCTATTATCTACCTTGTTAAAAATTATAAAAATCGCAACAGCTATAACTAATGCTGACAGCTTGACCTTTGTTCACTAAAATAGCCATATCTAGAGTACTAGACCTCCTTTGGGTGATTTTGGTGCCATTAGAAAGCTAACATCCAAGGCTACAACTTTCATGAAGAACCTAAGACCATGCAGCACTCAATTCAGCGCTCCATCTTAGACTTTCTGCCAGTTTCGTTTCGTCCTGGGGCTGTAGTGCCTAACTTGGAGTTGCGGCTCAAACTCTGCCAAAACAATTTCTCCTAGGGCTACAATGCCAACTTGGAGCTACAGCTCCAAGTCTCTGCCACCTCATTTTTTCACACAGCTGCAGTGTCGGTTCAGCACTCCAACACGAAATGCAAAGCTTTTTCCCCTTCCATGGCTTCCCACATGTTTTTCACCCAAAATTTATCAAAATTTGCAATCAAAGGAGCCCCAAAACACACAACTACACAAATACATCACTACTAATCACATGCAACACAAAAAATCCAAGAAACCTAACATGCAAAATTCAAAAACCAACCCCAAATCATCACATTCTTCAAACAACTCAAAAATCCTCTTTCTAATTCCACAAATTCCAATTTAATCAACATGAAACCAGCAATTTGTTGCAATAATACAACATTTTGTCCCAAAATCAACAAATTCTAGCTTCCCTTACTTCGGAGGAAGAAGAATTCTGATTTTGAGCCCCTAGGAAAGAGAAGAAGAAGAAAAGAAATAAAATTGCTTCGGGGAGGAAGACTAACCTTATTGCTCTCATTGATTCAACAACTCCACCTTCCCAAATCAAACACCAACACCTAGGTTTCAACCAAGGAAAGGAATGGGAATAGAGTAATGGAAGGAAGGAAGGGAAAATGAGAAAGAGGGGCTCGTGAGTGGGTTCTTACACAGAACACATTACTGTGTAGGTTCAAAATTTGGTCCCCGTGGATCCAAATTCTGGCCTGCTGTAGTGTCAACGACGGTGCAATTTGGTTGCCGGAATTCGGTTCCTCGGGAACTGAATTCCAGGCAGCCCATTTTTTTGTTTATATTAAATTGTGTTTTTTATTAAAAAGAAATTTAAATTTTTAAAACAATTTAAAAAATATGTAATAATTTAATAAAATTTATTAGTTGATATTTTAAAAAAATTAATTTAAATGTTTATTATAATAAATGAAAAATGTAATAAGTTATAATGTTAAAAAATAATAATTTAATAAGTATTATTTATAATAAAATTCAAATTTTAAAAATAATAATTATAATTTTATTTTTATAATAAATTAGAAAATTAATAAATAAAAATTTTAATAAGTTATATTTATGATAAATTAGAAATGTAATAAATAATAAGTATAATAAGTTATATTTATATGTGTGTGTTTAAAAATATTAATAAAATATATAATTTAAATATTTTTATAATTAGTAAATATAATAATTTAGTGTGTAATAAATATATTAATTATATTTTCAATGAAAATTACATTTATGAGACTTAAAACTCATTACAACAATAAAAATCAATGTTGGCAGGAACTAACTACAACAATAAAACTTCAAAACCTTCTGCATTTTATTAAATTATTATTTATTAAATTTCTTATTTATTATAAAAATAACTTATTACAACTATTATTTATTAAATTTTTAATTTATTATAAATATAACTTATTAAAATTATTGTTTAATAACATTATAACTTATTACATTTTTAATTAATTATATTAATAAATAAATTTTATTTTATTATTACATATTTTTTAAATTATTTTAAATTTTAAAATTCTATATTTTAAAAAAAATAATTTAATAAAAACGAAAAAAAAGGGTTGAAGGCTGTTCGGAATTCGACTCTCCGAGAACCAAATTCCAACAGCCAAATTGCATTGCCGAAGCCAAATTGCATTGCTGATGACACTGTAACATATTAGAATTCGGATATCCAAAGATCGAATTCTGAACCTACACAGTAATATGTTCTACTTCTGTAAGGTTGTGTTTGGATTGAATGATGGATTTGGGGGAGTGGAAAAGGAAAGATTTGAAGAGAAAGAGAGTGAAAAGTGAGGTTGCTTGGATTAAGGGAAAGATAGTGAAAAGTGAGTGGAAAGTTTGTGAGAATTTGTGTACAAATTGATTGATGTGATAGATAAAAATTAAAAATTTAATAGATGAATATGTAATTTACACTTTTACCCTTGGATTAAAAATGAGTAGAATATTATTTATTGTAAATAATAATAATTACAATAAAATATAATTTATTAAAAAAATAATAAATAATGATAATAATAATAATAAATATTAAAATAATAATAAGAATCATAATAAATAATAATGATAGTAATTATAATAAATAATAATAATAATAATAATAATAATAATATTTATAATAATAAATAATAATAACAAAATATATTATAATAATTATATTTTCTAACATTGTTTTTACCCATAACAGCCAATTTGGAACGACCCGTTCTCAACTAGGATTTTTAAGCCAATTTAGTAGTTTGGAACAACCCGTTCCAGTTTGGGAACGATCCGTTCTAAGATACTAAATTACCCTTGTTTTAGTAGTTTGGAACGGCCCGTTCTAGGCTTGCCTAGAAGCAAAAATATGCTACCATAATCGATTATGTATGCCACATAATCGATTATGGACTGGCATAATCGATTATGTCAGTCCATAATCGATTATGTGCCATGCATAATCGATTATGTGCCTCCATTCTTCATCTATTTTCAGTCTTTAGGACAGGGGTATTATCGAGTTTTCTCATTTTTTACGTGACTTTCATCTCTTTTCTTCACAACTTCGTGAGGACGTTCTCCCGCTTTTCTTCGCTTTTCTTTCGGTGCAAATCAGCAAAAATAAACGTGAACTTTCTTCACCTTTTGTTCATCGTGAACAATAAATCTCCTTAAACAAACAGGGGCTAAATAAAATACAGGGGTCCATTTGTGTATTTATTTTGTTTTTAAAAATATTATTATGGAAAAAATTTTCTACAATCTACACCCATTCTTTTTTAGCAATTTCCCTTTTATAATCACGTGGTCCCCCACACGAAATCATTTAATGCAGAAATTGATTGTCCTTTTCCTTCCACTTTTGCAATTGCCTTTGTTTTCCTCTCTCTTTAATTTTTGAAAGTAAGAAAATTTATAATAATTTAATTTTTTTTAATTATTTCATTTAAATCCTTAAATATAATTATTTATTATCATTTTACTCCTTAAATATATATTAATATTATCATTTAAGTCACATGATTTTTTAAATTTTTTACTAAAGTGGATAAGGATTTATATTTTTAAGATTTTTTAAAAAAAATTTATACTTCTAAGAACTAAAGTGCTAATGAGATACACTTGATATTTTACCCCAAATTTAAAGTATATGGTAGCAACGAATTCTACCAAATGGAAACAATTATGTCATTCAATTGTGGCCTTCACATGAACAACTAGAAACAGAACAAACCTCGTTGTGACCGTATTTGTCTTTGTATTGCTTCTGAACAGTGGAGCTTAGGTATAGAGACTCGTTGTATATCAAATACGACGTTTGTTTCATTAAGTTTATCTAAGACTTAACAAATTAAATTAGTTAGTTGCTAGTATCAATGTATTACTATTAAATTGTTGGTCTAAATGAAACTGAATTTAATCTCCTCAAATAAAGTTTCAGATTTAAATGTTATGAATAAAAAAAAATGTAATTAAGAAAAATATCTCATTAAAAATGATTACTCAAATTCTTATATAAAAATTAATTATCGATAAAGTTAATTAATATTTTATATTAATATCATAATTATATATAAAAAAAATATTACCTTTTCCTACGAAAGTTCAAGATGACTTGTGGGTAGAAACTGAAAGATCAGCAAACAAATGCAAACTAACCCACAATTTGATATGACCCATGAAGTGGAGTAGAATGCCAAGAAGACATTGTTAATAATTTCTTGAACAAGAAGAACACCCCAAACACGAAGTTTATATATATATATATATATATATATATATATATATATATATATATATATATATAGTGTCTCCTACGTGTTACTGTGTTGACTTAAACAAAATCTACGCACTCACACAGTGGGAAGTTCAGCTATGAATAGTGAATTTTCTAGTACAACATCCTAGTCATCGGTGTCTTGTGCTCCAATAATAGCATATTAATTATCTTCATCAATATCTGTACAATGACGAGGAATTTATTGAATAAAGAACTAGAAAATAAATTGTACCTAGAATTAATTTCAGTCAAGTTCAAGATGGTATTGTTCATTTAAAACGTGTTTTTTTTATTCATATTTAAAACGTTTGTGTTGCATATTTTCTTTTTAACAAGAAGGGAAGAAAAACTGCATTTCTTAGTGTATTTGAATTGCATTTACACACATCTCAATTAATGCATGGATATATATCTCACTTTATGGGAAAATTGTTGTATAGTCTAAAATTATGTAGTCTCAAATAGGGCTGCAAATGAGATGAATTATTTGGCAACTATCCGAGTTCAACTAATTAAATGTTTATTTAATTTTGTTTTTTAATTAAACAAACCAACTTAAGTTTAAAATTTGACTTGAATGACCAAGCTTTATAAGCTCAGTATTAACTGCGCGCTCGTGAGAAGTTCATTTATTTAAAATGATGATGAAAAATATATAATCTCTTATGATTTATATATTTATTATAAAAAAATGTAGAACTTTGTTGAGTGTTACAACTAGTTCATGTCTCTCGAGAAAGAAAATAAAGGAGTTTTCATCATCATTTTAAAAATAATCATAAGTGCAAAATAATCTCTTATGATTTATACTTAATACCTTGTTTTGAAAACACGTTCTACAGCCAAAAGAATCACATTCATGGTGTGAAAAGTGCAAAATTTATAACTATATAGCATTGACTCTGATGTGAAAAATTACATCCGTGATCAATTTCCAAAGAACACTAAAAACATATTCAATGGGAGTTACTTGTAGGTTTTTTAACAATAAAATATTATTTTAGTTCACATGTAACTTAAAATTAGTGATCAATTTCTTATATAAACTATTTCTTATGGATTGCTTAGCATCATGTGTGTTCATATAGAAGAAAGAATATGAAATATTAAATAAAAAACAAATTATTATAAACTAATAAGCAACTTGCCCATATAAATTTACATTGGAGTGAAAATTAAGTAATTTGTTTAAAATTAAATAGCCATATGTATGTAGTTATATACACACTTAAAGAAATAAACTAAGTTGCTTGTTTGAATAGCATTGGAGATGCTTTTGTGACACCAAAAGAAATCAATTTTCCATTTTCCCTTCTCCATTTTTTCTGACTGAAAACCTGTAAAACTGGATCAGCCATCTACAAAGGGACTTCATCCTGTGCATGCTTAAAACACAAGTGAAATAGCAAAACTATTGCTTTATTCTTTGGAATGTACATGTAGTGTGGCCAAGCTTCTCCTTCAAACCCTTTCAACCACAGGCACATTTGCTACCTCTGGCTGATCAGGAGACATGATGAGGGGCTCTGTGACTGTGTTGTTGAGTTTAGAAGAAGGTGTTGAGGCTGCCATCTTTGAATGATACAGCAAAAAATGTTGACTCATGAAAACAATATCAAAGAACATAGAGACCTGAAAAATGTGTACATGTGTAAATATTTTGGTTCATGAAAATCAAGGTTTGTTATTCGAAAAATAAGCTACGTTGTGGTTTAATCTCAAATAACATGTATTGTAAGTTTGTTGACTTTTATAATAAACTATATAACTAAATGGTCATACCAATGGTGATTTCTATTTAATTCACAATGTAAAATATCAGTATTATAAACTCTTGTATTTTAAGGGATTATTTTTATTTATTTATTCATTTCCTGTCTTCAGAAATATGTATAATGATTGGCATTTCTGTAATTATTACTGAAAATAGAAATGGAGGGGAAAAAAAAGCATTTCTGACTGGGGTTTGGGTATTAGAGGGTGCCAAAGTCTAATATTGAGTAATATGAAATACTAAAAGTTTGTTCGAATACATGTTTAAATTTTTTTTTGGAGAGTTTATTTATTGAAAATAAAGAATTATTTTTAATAGAAAAATTCTAAAAAAATATTTCTAAATTTCTATTCAAACAGATCTTAAATGAAGTGCTTAAGTGGCTTTGTTCTCTTCCCTTATCAGCTAGCTTTTAAGGGAAGGTTCCCAAAGGGTTTGGGTGGTTTTTAATTTTCTTAAACAAATCATGACCTTAACTTCCCTAAGAATTTTGTGCAAGCTCTTAAAATATCACGAGTAATGCTAACAAGGGTTCTCCTTAACGAGACTATCTTATTTAGTAGTAGAATCTCTCAAAATGTAATTTTTGTCCAATAGTAAAGACAGTGTCAGATAGAATGTCCCTGTCATTTCTCAAATGTCATTGTACTAAAAAATCATCACTATTGAAGTGAAAATTGTAACTGACTAAAAAGAGAAGGGGTTAACACATACCAGGGAAAGTAACACTTTGCCAATGTTTCCTGAGAAATTCACCCAAGAATCTAGAAAGACAGAAAGTTAAGAACTGTCATTATATTTGCATTGATGCATCAAGTCAATTGGCATATTACTATAGTGAATTTGGAAAGGAAAACAAACTTTGATCAATTGACTGTGTAACCATCTGAGCATAGTTTGACAGTCCTCCACTGAAATCGAAGAACACCATTCCAATGCTAAATCCATCTGTTCTCCTTCGCATGCAGTTCATAACTGCCTGTATTTTACAGCACAATGATTTGTCTGATTTCAAGGTATCAATTACTAGCAATAAATATCTATAAATTTATTCAGCATTTTAATGTTTTTTGATGATTTTGAAGGATCAAAGTAAACTTTGGGTATTATAATCTCAAAGTAATCAGATTGATGAAGGTACAGAAAAGGAATCAGAGGAGAATCTCTTCCTAGTTATGATCAGCAAATTATCAATAAACTTTTCTCAAGTCTTCCATTCCATCACTAACTATATTATACTTGTAAGCTTAATGGACTGACCAGTGACCATTATTACCTAGGAGTTTTCTGTCAATGGGTCACAAGTCAATTACATAAGTGAATTTTACATCACATTTAATCCAAAACCGTAAAACATTAGATTTTTCAGTACTTTTCACTTATAAAATATTCAACATATTGATTTGTATCTAATGTGAGACTTCTTCCTCGCATTTGCACTCAAATAGAGGCACCCTCATTGGCTAATGCATTTATTTGCAAAAAATTTATCTATATGCATAGTTTGCAACTCAGCGAACAGAATGTAAACATCCATTACTCGAAGTTGTACAAAGCAATATAATTTAAAGATAATTGACAATATCATATAATTTGCATTGATTAACACATCAGTTAGATTTTGGGAGGAACCATCTTAGATTCTAAAAGGATCTGTTTAGATTTCAATTAGAGATGCCTTAGAAGAAAGGGATTCTGACCTGTGGAATATATTTGATAGTTGTCATAATCACTTGCATTGTGCTGCACGAATTATTGATTTCATAAGTTAGAAATGGAATAGAATCAAATATTTATTTTCAATGGCATAGGGTGACAGATAACTTAGAACGTTGAGTCTTAGCCTTGAAGCCGGGTATGGAAACTGAGATTTCAGATATGGGAAGCACAATTTTAGAGGGAAAAGAAAAAGAAGAAAGAAAGTAGCCTGATAAGCAAACATCAAGGCCTAAGAAGAGACAACAATTTTACTTTTTCTATCCATGACAATCTATAATTGAATGACAATGTAAAGAATCTTTAACTAAATTTACTATTAGACTATTTTTCTGTCTCAAAATAACATGATGGTTGAAGGAAAATCTCACTTGAAGATGGAGATTAGCCAAAGCCAAGATTGCGAAGGTAATGCTATGAAGAAACAAACCGCAACAGTAATCCACACCAGAGTAACAAATCCTATTGTAGTTCTGGAGAAAGTTTGATTTCCACGCTGCACAAAATGCATTGACAAAATGTTAAAACTTAAAACATTATTTCTATACTCAGTAAGGTTTGAGATTGTTGAGAATACAAAGTGATGAACAAATCACACAATTGAACTTAACATCACATCGTGATCCAAAGTCTTATGAATCATTCTCCTACTTATATGTTACTCAACATATTTATTTATATCTAATATGCAACTCTCATTTACATTTGCACACCGTCTGAGAGATGTGGTTGCATGTGAGCTTTTGGCAACTAAGGGAAAGAAATACCTCATATATTGCAACTTGAAACAATATGGCTGCACTTATCAGAACAGAATGTGTTGAGAAGGCTACATCATTTGCAGCTACAGGTATCATCTACAGTAGTGAAAAGCCAAAATATTACTCATTTGCTTAAAGAAGATTGAATCATATTTTATATATTTCATTTCTATTTAACAAGCAGTGGAAGGGTTCCTAGTTTCAAGTTTGTTCCTAACTTTCAAGTGACTTTAGGAGTTTAATTTAATCAATTGTTGGCATAAAACATTGAGTTTGTTTTCTTCTGCACTCCGCTTCTATATATTTATTAAATAAAATAAAATAAAAATATTTATTATCTATCTAGTCGAAAGTGATGGATTAGTGGATAGTTTACATTAAAAAAAATTGGAATTAGATAATAACTAAAGGGCAAAAATGTCTATCAAAAAATAAAACCAAAAACATTCATCAAAAGTGTTATCATCTTTATATAATGGTACTGGTGCATTGTGAGTCTTTCCTATCTATCTGTTGCATTTTTTATTTTTATTTTCATAAATGTTTTATTTAGTCTATAAATACCTAAAAGCCTATTTTGTTCTTCGATTCGGTAGCTGGAAAACTTCATCGAAATTCTTGTCCATGTCATTGTTCAACGTTACAATGAATCTAGATGAGAGTGATGTAATTCCACACTTATTTCTGTTATTTTGACTTTATAGTGTTCGTGGAATGAGTTATACATGAATATCTTTATTTGAACCTAGATTTAACTCAATTGAGATATAAAATATCTAAAATAAGACCGGATTAATCAGATTTATAAGTATAATATCATATATGTATATATATATATAGTTAAATTATAAGATTAATAAATATATAATTATGGTATTTTTTAAATATATATATATATATATATATATATATATTTCAAGATCAATAATAACAATATAAATATAACATCATATCATATAAAATATTACCTATTAAATTAATAATTTGTTTTATTAATAAGTATTTTAAAAATAATAATTTCAAGAAAATATTAGACTTTACACCGGATAACAACAACCCAAAGTACAACTTATATTTGCTCCCAAGGGTGCCATAGCTGGTTAAATTGAAAATTCTTTATAGTGTATTTGGATGAGGAATTTAAATGGAGTAATTCATTTATTTGAAGGGTTTCAAATTTTTTGAGGTGAAATACCTTGTTTGGATGGAGAATTTTTAAGGAATTTGAAATTCAAGCATTTGCGAAATTTCTTGAAATAGAAGAATTTCAAATTCTCCCAAAAAAGTAAAAATTTGAAATTCCTCATTTTTTTTTTCTTCTTATTTCACTTATATATTTTATCTTATCTCTTATCTCTTCATGTTTTTAATTATTGAATATTCAAAAATATTTTTAAAATATTAAATATTATCTAATATTAAATTTTAAAATTATTAAATATTTAAAAATTAGCTAATATTTATTTTTATAAAATTTAATTTAAAAAATCTTAACATATAAATATATTTTTAAAATAAAATTTACCATGGTGGAATTAAATTATCATATTCAACTCAACAATTTAAAATTTGAAAAATTTGAATTGACTTATCCAAACAAAATATTTTAAAAATGATAGAAATTGAAATTAAAGTAATTCAAATACCAAGAATTTAAAATTTCTTGAATTTGTAAAATTCTTCATCCAAACACACTATTAAAGAATTTGGTGTTAGCTTCAATTATGCACATAGCCTTTATTTAACCTTTTCAATTAAAAAAAAAACCATATCTATTCTCAAAACATATTATTTTTAAATTCCAAACTCAAACTTGTCAAAATTAATTTCAGGTCAAACTAAGTTAGTGGGACAAATCGATTCACGAAGACCTTTATAATATATATATAATTATAAACTAATTAGTGTCAACGTATATATTTTTTTAATAGATCTAATTAAAAGAGTACCAAACATGATGTTTAGGTGTAAGAATTAGTTGTTATTTAATATTATTAGTTTTAATCAAATTTAAGAATGAGAACATTGCGTTGCGTTTAAGAATTGTATGATTATGTTTTGATGATTCAAAACTGATTTTTAATTCATTGTAGTATTCTTTTAATTAATATTTTTTATTTATTAATTTATTAATTTTACACTTGCATAAAGTATAGGTAATGGGTATAAGTATGCAGGTACTCGAGAGATACAAACATAATTTTTTTTAAAACAAATTATAATAAAAAAAGTTTAGATAAAACGAGTCTCGAGTTTTACTAGAATTAGAGCATGTCTTAAAACTTAAAAAATACTCATAAATATCCTACTTAAGAAAGACATCACATCAACGTGAGAATTAGACTTTGTGAAATATGATGTTTCTTAAAATAAAAAAATAATCATTCAAAAGAATATAAAGTCAAATACTACGTTACCAATACCTTGTCCATTTTCATCACTGATGACTCATCATAATGTAGACAAAGAAAAAAAATAATTAGAAGCAACTTATTTAAATATACCTGCTTATAGTTAATAATTCTATATTTATCATATTTTACAATATCAGATATACTTGTTTTTTATTTAATGTTTTTAATAAATATTATGAAGACAATTATAAAAATATACCCTTGTTGTTGTTTTTTCTTACATCACCATTATTGTTAGAAATTTAATTATGTGAAATTGAATAGGTTGTTGCGTGACGAAATTATATTATTATGTAACTAACAGATAGGAACTCCTGGGAAATCAATTTTCTATTCTGTATCCAATCTTATTCCTCAAAAAAAAAAAAAAAACAATAAAAGTATCACAAGAATTTATTAATTTTTTATTTTCAAAAATGTATTTTTTAATTATTATATTCATAAAAAATATTTATCATTGAAAACAGTAATTAATCTATGGAGACCTTAAGCATATACAAGATGGATATTCCATTCTCAACATAATTTATTTCATTCCTAAGGTCAAGATTCAAATTTTTAAAGAATACAAGTCACTACTACTTGCATTAATCAATGTTGGTCCCAAAAATGTATTTTAAGAGTTTCGAATACAATTTTCCTTTCATTTTTCAAAAATAAACCTTTTGAATAAATTATTTTATAAATGCTTACGAAAGAAAAAATATTATAAAAAATAGTTAAAATTAACTTCTAAACAAATTAAAATATTTTTTTTGAATAAACTAATATGAACTTATACAAATTAACTAATATATCAATTAATTTTCTCATATATATATATATATATATATATATATATATTCTTTTTTATTTTTTATTTTTTTCTCATATAAGTGTTTATAAATAAATTTATTTAAATAGATTCTATTTATATTATCAATTAATTAAAAATTCATATATAATAATTTTGTTGACTTTTATAAAATTATTCAAAAGTCAAAACTATCATAGTTATTTTAAAAGTTAGCATTCTTTAAACAAATCAGCACATATAAATTAAATTGTTCAAATTATCTACAATTTTATATATTTTAAAGTAAACTTAGTCTTGCCACTAAAATTTTAAAAAAAAATTTATTCACTTTAAAATGATCACTCTATATTATGTTTTAACTTTAAGATATTAATTTTTTTAGAATTTTTTTTAATGAAAGAATTTTTTAAATTTTTTATTTATTTCAATTTGTATTTATCCCATTTATTTTTAAATTAAATTTTAATATTTTAAAAATAGTAATTATTAAATTAAACTTCTGTCGCATAATATAATTTATTTATTATAAATTTAAAATATCCATTTAAACAAAATTTACATATAATATTTATCTATATATAATTTATTATAATATTTTTTGAGATAAATAATTTATTATAAGTTTTAGCTATCTATAATCTAAACTATAAATAAAAAGGATATATCTTTTTCTTGAACGTTTTTGTTCATTATTATACAATTTCCTTCTTTCAAAGAATGAATTAAAAGATAAAATAGAGAAAAGAAATCTTTACACTAAAAATGTAACTAGTCCCTCATTTCTATTAGTTAGAAATGTAACTTTTAATTTTTCCAGAGTTAGAAATGTAACCTGATTGCTAACTAATAAGTTCCAAATTAAAATAAGGATTTATGTAACTGCATACAACACAAGTTTCTTTTTGTCCCTGTTTTTCAAATCTCAATTATTTTTCTCTCAAAACCTATAAAAAAAAATAAACTATAAAGAGACACTATAAAATTTATTTATATATAAAGATATGTCTCTTTGTCACACCTTCATATAATAAATATTTAACTTTTATAATACACATTTTATTTAGCCCTTTTAGTATTCACTCTTATTTAAGGCTAATTTTTTTAATTAATTTATTTCTATTATCTTTTACCGTAGCTTCCTGTCCTCTACCATTTTCTTTTAGTTTTTTCTTTTCTTTTCTTTCAGAAATATCTCATATGTACTATATAATTTTTCTTTTTCTAAGTATGGATAGACCCTGTTATTGTATTTCCACTTTTGTCAGAATGGATAATAATAAAAATTGTTTTTGTGAATCATGACTCGTGAGAAGAAAACAAATCAGGGTCAGATTATGCATAATAATAATAATAATAATAATAATAATAATACAACATAGTATTTTGCATTCACAGCAAGTTGGATCAATTCTAGTTTCAACCTTCAAAACCCACTGAAAATGGCAAAGAGACACCGAATGATGGTATTGAAGAGTGGAGAAGTGAAAAAAGAACCTGGTGAAAGCCATATTTTTGATGATACTGAAACTGAACAAGGGGACTGAAGTACAAGGAAGCATTGTAGATAAGGTACAACGTGTGCTTTGTGTTGTTCATCAGCAAGTAGTTGAAATTCAAACCCACCACGCTTCAATTAAATAATTAAAACTCTTATTAATATTGGACTAAAATTAAAATAAATAACTAAATTAATAAATAATAATTTGTTGATACCTTTTTCTGGAGAAGTTCAAGAGAAATTGAGGGTAGAAACTGCAAGACCAAAGAACGAAAGCAACCCATCCTAAAACCATGTATGCCACTTCAAGGCCATGAGAGTTCCATGCTATTTCCATCTTCTCGTAAAGAAAGTGATGAAGACGAGAGAAGAAAGAGTAAAGTGGAAAAATTAGAAGAATTAAATTGAAAGCGTTGTGCATAAATTATAAATACATAGTTCTCAAACAAAGAACAAAGGACGTGGTGGGGTCCCTCTCCCTCGTTTACTTTGTTTTATATATATATATATATTTCGGTTCACTCTTCAAAGTTCAAACACTAATTTGGTTTGTTGTACCAGCAATTTTTTTCTGATTCGAAGAACTTGTGTACACAGAAGGTTTGGAAAGGGTCGAATATGTGAGGTTTTTTTTTTCTTTAAAAAAAAAATGATTGTCTTTATAATGTGATAGCACGACACATCTAACCATTATGTCATTTTATTGAGTTTGTTGTTGACTATATTTTGGTAAATAATATATCATTTTTTAAGGATAAATGATGTAGTATGCACATAATCCTAGATTTAAACATTGATGTCATAATTGTAATTTTAAAAAGTATAAATGATGTTTATATATTATGAATTGATACAAGTGATGAATGTTGACAAATAACTTTTATTGTGTGTTTAAGAGAGATGATTTAGTAGAAATGAAGATGAAGGGGAGGAATTATCAGAGAATTTAAATAAAAATAAAACATGTTTTGGAGAAGAGGATTTGAGAGGATATTATTGTATGACTGAGGTGCATTTAATATTACTTTCTTAAGAGTGAATATTTGTGTGAAATTTTTCACAAAATAGTTGCTTGAACAAGACTATCCTATACAATTGTCTAAATGTATATTTGAAAAAAGTTAGTTGTTGGTTCTAAAACAAGAAAGAAAGCAAATAAGAAGAGATCCTATGGAAGAAAAAATTAAAAAAGGTAGAAATGAGAAATACACAACAAGAATGTGAAACGTAAGTGCAAAAAAAAACTGCATTAACAAATGAAAAAAATTAAAATAAGAAAACACAACAAGTTTATATGGTTCAGCCAATTTGACTTACATCCACAAGAGAAAACAAATTTAATTTTTTGAAATAAGATTAAGTCTTTATAATAGAACTATCTCTTACTCTTCTAAAAAATCTCTTAATCTTTAACATGCTCTCTTTTCCTCTTTACATATCTTTTTCATTGCTTTAACACGTATGTTCTCACTCTTTCATGCTCACACTTAGCACTTTACTCTTACGCTCTTTCTATCTCTTAGAAAGGATCCCCAAACATACACACACATAACTCATAACTCACGGCCGATTGAATCGACCTGCTCTGATACCACTTAATGTAACGCCTGATTCTATCGCCCAATTTATATAATAATAATTATATATTTCTTATATAATATTTTCGCAAATATATCGTTAACAATATTTTTTTATGGATAAAGATAAAGAACAGAATATTTTGTGAATTTAATACATAACATATCGTTCTAAAGTATTTATAATAATGTATTATTATACACAATATTTCTTTCTTTCACTTTTATTACAAACTTTACATTGATAATAGAAATAAATTTACAATAACAATTATAATAGATTCATCAAATAGCCTCCACATTCCAATTTCTTCCAAGAAAGACAACAGCTATAATCACTGTAAAATGCTCTGGAATCCCAAGTAGATCCATCTATTTTATAATATATTTAATTTTAAAAAAAATAAAGAAAAGAGAGGAGTAAGAACAATATCCAATAAATACAATAATTCAAAAGAATATAAAGAATTATTTATAATCAATATTAAACATATATATATATAATATATATATAAAAATCATATATTAGATTTTCATGATACAATAAAATTTGAATTATACTTGTAGTGACTAGTCAGGATAAATGAGCATCATCATAACATCAACCAATAAAAGGATATTTCACCTTAATCAACAATAGGATATTTCACCTTCATTTCTTACTCATTTAAATCCCCAAGGTCAAACCTCCAGCTACAAATAATTCAAACTTTATCTTCTATGACCATAGAACAATATTTATCTTCATAAATACGTGAAGAAATAACAATAATATGAGTCAAAGAGACTTTAACAAAACTATATCATAGTTGATTATAAATATATTTACAATAAATATATTTACGTAAAAAGAATATATTAATAGTACCAATAATATAAATAAAAATGACAATCATTATAAAATAATGAAACAATATAAAATATGAACACCTTAATAATTATTATAGACAAAAATAATCAAAGGTTAAGCAAATAAATGAGGTTAGGGACACTCCACTAAATAAATATACATAAAAAATAACATAAATAAATAAAAATAGTAGTAGATAAAATTTTAAAGAGATAAGGTTCTCCTCCCCCTTACCTGAATAAGCAAGAACTAAGACTTGAGCAGAACCTCCTCCTCTAGATTCCCTCTTTCTTTCCCTCTCTTTCTCTCTCTCTCTCTCTCTCTCTCTCTCTAAAATTTTCACCTTCTCCCTCAGTTATAATTTTTTCTTCACCCCCTGCTTCCTATTTATAGGCATTCTGGCGTACCCGGAACGGCCCGTATTGAATTCGGAACGGCCCGTTCTGGATCCTTCGAATCTGTGCAAATTTCTCAACTGAAACGGCCCGTTCCAAAATCGGAACGGCCCGTTCCCAAAAAGCAGAACGACCCGTTCTCAATCTCAGCAGAACGGCCCGTTCTTCCTCCGGAACGGCCCATTCTCCTTGTTGGAACGGCCCGTTCTAGGCCCGTTCCCAACCTAAAATTTTAGCTTATTTTTAATGCTCAGAACGGCCCGTTCCACTTTCGGAACAGCCCGTTCCGAGTTACTCAAATACCCCTAATACCTTTATAAAATTACGAAAATGTCCTCAGTAATTACAGAAATGCCATTACTAATAAAAATATCCTTTTAAAGAAATTGGGGTGTTACAATTCTCCCCTTCTTCAAGAAATTTCGTCCCCGAAATTTTTGTAATGGTAGACTCCTCGCTTCTTACTTTCTAATCTTTATGCAACTTCACTCACTATCTTTCCGATATACAGCTCTATCATTTCACCAAAGGATTTCTAATGTTCATAAGTACAAGGTGAGCAAATTCGGTAAGCCTATCCATAAGATCAAATTTCTTAAGAATATCATACATAACTACAACTAAGTCCATAAATACATAATCTTATTTCCAAATTAGGACGTCTAAAAATGGTAAAAATATTAAAAAACTCTAGTATTCCACCTTAAACTTTTGGCATACTAAATATTAGTATCCAAATTCCTCTACTTCTCTTTTCTCCTAAGGCGATGCTTCCGCTGCGCCACTCTGATATATTTTAATATTTCCTAAATGAATACTAAAAGTACTTTTATGTCCTTCCTCTAAGATCATCTTCCTTAATTCGAAATTACTAGGCACATAGATTCTATATTTGAACCTCAAAACACCATCAACTTCAAAGTGTAAAGGGTTATCTATACCTCTACCAATCTTTTTTCCACTTGGCTTACTAGGAAAGGATTTAACTCCTAGGTCCTCTAATCACATCCATTAATCTATTAGTCCTTTCAACATACTCAATTCAATGCTCCTAAGGGTGAGCTTACATATCACGCTTAAGTTTCTAATCTCCTCAATCAAATTCAACCCTTACATTATCAAAATGATAGATGAATGATCATCCTACTTAAGGCATTTGTCACCATATTACTTTAATTTTTATGACTCTCTCCAAGGATCAAGTACTTAAGCATAAGTTTACTAGGTACGTTTAATCAATCTCTAAGTCTTACCACCTTATCTATACCCAAGGCAACCTCATATTTACTACCTTGTCTTATGGTCTCATGTCTTGTCATCAAAATGAATCAATTAATGATATTTTTCTAATTTCCTTCAATAGTCCATTCTTTACTCGAGTCATACCTAGTCTCATACTACTATGAATAATTTCACAAGTCGAACTTAAATTTCTAATTTGAGCCAAAAGATACATCTCTTTAACCATAAAGAAAGATAAATATAGATGTTTTCTACTCAAAGCATCGACCACTATTTTAGATTTACCCAGATAACAACTAAGATTAAAATCCTAATCCTTACAATTTTCAACTATCTTTTCTGTCTCATATTCAACTCCTTCGGATTAAACAGATATTTAAGATCCTTATGATTACTAAATATCTCAAACTTAGAATTATATCAGTAATGTTTCCAAAATCTCAAGCGTAACTATCACAACCTCTAATTCAAGGTCATGGGAATAATCCACCCAAACCTGTCTTCAAAGCATCACTATATACCACATAAGACTTACTAGAGTCCAGTAATGTTAACACTAATCAATTTTTTTCTTAAGAGTTTGAAAAATACTCTCACACTATTCCAAAAAGGCAACTATCTATTTTCTGGTCAATCCAGTCAAAGGTAATGTTATCTTAGAAAATTTTCTCAATAAATCTCCTATAATAATAAGTTAATTCAAGAAAACTCATCTCCACACTAATTGACTTTGGTATCTCCCACTTAAGCATCCCTTCTACCACAGATAGATCTACATTATATCTTCACTAGAAATTACACAACCTAGAAAAATTCACTTCATACAATAGAAATTCATACTTAAATAACTTGGTGTAAAGTTGTCTTGAATATATTTTCATCCTCAATTCCAATATGCTGATATCACATCCTAAGGTCAATCTCACTAAACACACAAATATTCATTAATGGATCCCTAAGGTCATCTATCCACATATCAACATACATGCATATCAGTTAGAATGCCTACTTTAAACCTTCATATATATCATCCTTAAGCATGTATGAATCAAATACCGTTTACTACGTATAACCTGTACATGAATAGCCTTTACCACATAACATCATACAACCTTAAAGAAACTTTTGATCCACAAGACAACACCTCAGAACATCAGAATAAAATCGATTTCCTAATAACTCACAAATATCATGATAACATATATATCCCTTTAACAACTATCAAAGAAAATGATACATAGAAAATGATACAGGCTATCACCAAATGATCTCAAACCTATTACGAAAAGAAAGCTATCACTCTTATGAAGACTTAAAATTCTAAAATGATCATATACTTAGCTAAAAATTCCAAAAAAATGTAATAGATATAATCAGCGCTAACAGCTAGACCTTTATTCAATAAAATAATTATATCGGAAGTTCTAGATCTCCATTGAACCTGATTTTGGTGCCCTTAAAAAAATAACATTCCAAGACTACAACTCTTATGAAGATCATAAAATCCAATTCTGACAATATAATACTTGTACTAGCACAGTAAAATTGCAGCTAAAACATTCTCTGCACTAATCACTAAAAGAGCGCACCAAATTCTAAGGCCACAAAAATACCTTAAAATATTTCAGAACCATTATTTAAGCTTCTTCCTACAATTCTAAACCAAAACAACTCACATATTTAACACAAATGATTTAAAAGTTGAAATAGAATCCTCATGTAACTTAATAATAATTAACATGCATGTAAGCATCAAAACTCAAAAATCATATTAAAACAAATTTAAAAGTAATAAAGAAAATTATAAATTCATTCCAGTAAAGGTGGCAGAGCCTCCTAGTTAGGAATAATTTATAACTTCTAAATCATGTAAAAAAATAAAAATAAAATAAAAATAATAGAGATGCACACTTTAGCCTTTCATCAAAACATTCAAAACCTCATTAGATTCAATCGCTAAAAATTATAGACTTCGTCTACCCAACAAGCATAGTAAACTCATAACTCACGGCCGATTGAATCGACCTGCTCTGATACCACTTAATGTAACGCCTGATTCTATCGCCCAATTTATATAATAATAATTATATATTTCTTATATAATATTTTCGCAAATATATCGTTAACAATATTTTTTTATGGATAAAGATAAAGAAACAGAATATTTTGTGAATTTAATACATAACATATCGTTCTAAAGTATTTATAATAATGTATTATTATACACAATATTTCTTTCTTTCACTTTTATTACAAACTTTACATTGATAATAGAAATAAATTTACAATAACAATTATAATAGATTCATCAAATAGCCTCCACATTCCAATTTCTTCCAAGAAAGACAACAGCTATAATCACTGTAAAATGCTCTGGAATCCCAAGTAGATCCATCTATTTTATAATATATTTAATTTAAAAAAAAACAAAGAAAAGAGAGGAGTAAGAAAAATATCCAATAAATACAATAATTCAAAAGAATATAAAGAATTATTTATAATCAATATTAAACATATATATATATAATATATATATATATATAAATCATATATTAGATTTTCATGATACAATAAAATTTGAATTATACTTGTAGTGACTAGTCAGGATAAATGAGCATCATCATAACATCAATCAATAAAAGGATATTTCACCTTAATCAACAATAGGATATTTCACCTTCATTTCTTACTCATTTAAATCCTCAAGGTCAAACCTCCAGCTACAAATAATTCAAACTTTATCTTCTATGGCCATAGAACAATATTTATCTTCATAAATACGTGAAGAAATAACAATAATATGAGTCAAAGAGACTTTAACAAAACTATATCATAGTTGATTATAAATATATTTACAATAAATATATTTACGTAAAAAGAATATATTAATAGTACCAATAATATAAATAAAAATGACAATCATTATAAAATAATGAAACAATATAAAATATGAACACCTTAATAATTATTATAGACAAAAATAATCAAAGGTTAAGCAAATAAATGAGGTTAGGGACACTCCACTAAATAAATATACATAAAAAATAACATAAATAAATAAAAATAGTAGTAGATAAAATTTTAAAGAGATAAGGTTCTCCTCCCCCTTACCTGAATAAGCAAGAACTAAGACTTGAGCAGAACCTCCTCCTCTAGATTCCCTCTTTCTTTCCCTCTCTTTCTCTCTCTCTCTCTCTCTCTCTCTCTCTCTAAAATTTTCACCTTCTCCCTGAGTTATAATTTTTTCTTCACCCCCTGCTTCCTATTTATAGGCATTCTGGCGTACCCGGAACGGCCCGTATTGAATTCGGAACGGCCCGTTCCGGATCCTTCGAATCTGTGCAAATTTCTCAACTGGAACGGCCCGTTCCAAAATCGGAACGACCCGTTCCCAAAAAGCAGAACGACCCATTCTAAAACCAGAACGGCCCGTTCTCAATCTCAGCAGAACGGCCCGTTCTCCCTCCGGAACGGCCCGTTCTCCTTGTTGGAACGGCCCGTTCTAGGCCCGTTCCCAACCTAAAATTTTAACTTATTTTTAATGCTCAGAAAGGCCCGTTTCACTTTCGGAACAGCCCGTTCCGAGTTACTCAAATACTCCTAATACCTTTATAAAATTACGAAAATGTCCTCAGTAATTACAGAAATGCCATTACTAATAAAAATATCCTTTTAAAGAAATTGGGGTGTTACATCTTCAATTGTGACTTTGATGAAGCAAACACAAGCTCCAAAGCTTGTAGAATCAACCAAGAGTGGTTTGATTTCTTCCTTGAAGGAGAAGAAACTTGAGAAACCAAGAACAACGGAGGAAATCCTTTGTAGAGATGCTTAGGGGAGAAGCTATTCTCAACGGTCTATTACTCTTGAGAGAGAATTTTAAAGAAAATTATGATTTCATTCAACTCAAAAGTGATTACAAAGG
Organism: Cajanus cajan; assembly: GCF_000230855.2. Lineage (NCBI taxonomy): Eukaryota > Viridiplantae > Streptophyta > Magnoliopsida > Fabales > Fabaceae > Cajanus > Cajanus cajan. The sequence goes on along the minus strand of NC_138518.1, from coordinate 17,457,659 downwards.
TTAGGGAAAGGCTTATATAGAGTGAGGAAGCTTGTGGAGCAAGCTAGGCTAACCATGGTTCAAGAGAACTATGGTTGGCTTAACTTGACCGTCCACCATGGTTTGGGAGGCTTGTGGAGCAAGCTTCTAACTTAGAAGCTTGGGAAGCAAGCTAAGTTAGAAGCTTGTAGCACAAGTTTCCCAAGTGTGCAAAGTAAACGAGTAAGTTCGGCCAAGGCAAGCTTGTGGAGTAAGCTAGGCTAACTATGGTTCAAGAGAACCAAGGTTAGCTTAGCTTGACCGTCCACCATGGTTTGGGAGGCTTGTGGAGCAAGCTTATAACTTAGAAGCTTGGGAAGCAAGCTAAGTTAAAAGCTTGTAGCACAAGATTCCCAAGTGTGCCATGCAAGCTAAGAAATTCGGCCAAGAGAAGGGATGGGCGGCCAAGTGCCTTGTTCCATATTTAATCCAATCCAAATAAATTGGAATTGGTTTAGTTAGGTTCACCAAATGATGGTAAGTCCTAGCTAAATCAATTCCTTGGAAAATATGGAGCAAAACAAGTCTAATATGTAAAATTTGGCCTAGGCCCAACTTTGACCCAATTACTAGTTACACCTACCTCATTACTATTTGTCACCCCACTTCTACTACTGAAAATACAAAAATGAATGACCCTTAATACAAGGTCAAATGGATAAAAAGTCTCTAGTAGCTTACCCTAAATTCTTAAAAGAATGTCATATATCAAAGGAAAGAAAGTGCCTCACAAATACAAAGGCAAAATGAACCTATACAAGAATTACTAATTACAAATGATATAAAAAGTCCTCAAATTTAACCCATTCCTCTTGGGTCCTTAAATATATCACCTTTTGGTCTTCTTGGCCTGAGCATGATTCCATCAAATTGTCTTTACAATAGAATAATCTCTTACTCTTCTAAAAAATCTCTTAATCTCTTAATCTTTAACAGGTTCTCTTTTCATCTTTACACATCTTTTTCATTGCTTTGACACGTATGTTCTCACTCTTTCATGCTCACACTTAGCACTTTACTCTTACGCTCTTTCTATCTCTTAGAAAGGATCCCCAAACACACATACACATATTATGGTTCCAAGAAACTAAGATGAAGTTTTACAAAATAGGATAGACCGAACTCATTAGATTAATGATAACAAACTATGTATAGTCTAAAACCATCAGACTATGTAATTGTAAGATATGACTTGGAGGGGAGAGGGACTTTAAGAACCTAAACACTTTTTTTTTTCTTCTTCTCAGATTCTTAAGGAAAAATTCATGCTAGGAGACTCTGTTTCTTCTTCTCTAAGACTTGGAGCTCAAAGCCCATTTTCTTCTCTTTCTCTTCTTCTACCTCGGAATAGCTCAGAATTCTTCCTCGGTTTCACTCCGTTCTGAGGTAAGGGAAGTTGGAATCTTGGGTTTTAGTTGAAATGTTGGGTTGTTAAATGAATTAAGAACTTAAAGTTAGTAGAACTTTTGAAATCTATAGTTGTGGGGGTGGATTTGAAGTTGGTTGCATGTGATGAAACTGAGGTTTTGATGTTCTTGATGAAAGGTTAAAATGTTGATGATTTCTTTGAATTTTGGTCCATGCGTATTACTTTTCTTGTGATTTATGGGTTGCATGAACGAATCTAGTAGAGATAATAAGTTGTAGATATAATAGCCCGAACACAGCAGAATGAGAAGGATCTAGAGATTGTACAAGTATGAGATTGTATAGTTGATGATGGCTTAAAGGAATTAATTTGTACTACCTATACCAACAAGATGCATTTACTTTTTGATAGCTTATCCCATAAGAACTTCACAGTTAAGCATACTTGACTTAGAGTAATTTAGGGATAGGTGACCTTTTGGGAAGTTTCTCAAAAAGTGTGCAAGTGAGGAAAAAATATGTTGAAAAGTCTTGTGTTGGTTTGTAAGGACAGTCGTTGATCCTAAAAGCAAACAAACATTTCAAAAAGGGCTACCCACGGAGGGTTTTGACCGATGAAGGATTTTGACTAACGAAAATTTGTGTGAAGTGTCATCATGTGAAGTATCATGGAGTGGAGCCGCTGAGATGTCAAATTTGAGGGATGTTATAATAAATAGTGTTTAAAAGGAAAATTGGTGAAGTGTAGTTGAGGAACGAAGGGGAAGCCATCAAAATGTAGAAAATTTCTATGATCAACGCTGCAGTCGTGGTCAAGCATTGTAGAGGGTGAGCTTCTTAGACCTTTACTTATCATGAGCATAGATATGTGTTTTCCTTCTAATTTCTTAGTCTTCTATTGTATATACTTTGTATAGTTTGTTTTTCATATAATAGTTAAGTGTATAGGTTGTTTTTGACCTTGTATTTTGGATCAAGTAGTATAGGAATTTTTGTCCTTGTATTGTTTTTCTTTAAGGGTGTAATTAGTAGTTTAGGGGAAGTATAACAAGCTAAAGTCATGATAGGCTTATTGGACTTGGATGGATCAAATCTTTTTATGGCTCATAGGTTTGGACATCCATTCACTTATGCAAGTGGTTTGGACGTCTAAACCAAGCCAATCTTGTCATCCAAGTTGTTAAATAGGTCACATGACTTTTGATAGTGACATCTCAATAACTTATTAAAAGTAGTGATTAGGTTAGTAGTTGGAGTTAATTTAAGCTAACCTAGGTTATTCTTGAATTAGGATTAGATTAACTTGTTCCATTAGTTTCTAGACACTTAACTAGGGTTGGTTAGCTTAAGTATAAGATAATTAACCATAGTTACACTTAACTATAGTTAGTCTAACTTGCATCATAAGCCAACTAAATTCTATATATTGTTTCTCAAATGTATTGGTCGAACTACTTTGAGTGTTATATTGAATTTGTCAAATTTTCTCTCTAATTCTATCTTTCAAAGCTTTTTTCTCTCTTTGAAATTCTTATTTTTCTCTTATCCTCTCATGAGTTTGGTGAGAAATTGAAGAGGCTTATCATTCATCAAAAGTGTGGTGCCATCAAGGAGACTTTCTACATCGTCTTGTGTGGTGAAAATGACTTCCAGCATCCATGGAAGCCATTGAAGAAGCTTGAAGGATTTCAAGAAGTGAAGATCCTTCCTTAGAAGCATGAAAGAAAAACTACATGAATTTAGTTTCTCATAGAGTTTCCATCAATGGTTTCATCAGTTTTGGTTGTGTACTTTCTATTATTTTGCTGCTAATGAACTATATTTATGCATAAATTTTAATGTTTCCTTTCCTTTTACTTCTTGGTTGGATCTATTGTTCATTTTGCATTGCCTTGCACTTTAATTATTTTTGTGATTTTGTGAGTTACAATCATAGTTGCGTGTGATAAATAATGATGATGCATGTTTGTTGCGTTTTGAAAGGCAAGATAAAAAGTGTTTTAGAAAAGTTTTTAGTGTTTCAAAATCATGTGAGGAAGCTCCTTTTAACTCCAAGCATGTTGTAGTGAGAGTTACCATTGATTTTGCTTCATGGTTGATGTGGCATAATCGTTTGAATGATTAATTACTTTGTTGTAAGCATAAAAGGGATCAAGCCCTTATTTTTGTTTTGTTGCAACTTTTTAGCCAGAAAGCCAACCTTATAGTATGATTTTCAATTGCAACCCCTTTAAGCCTAATGATGCACATTCCTTCTGTTACCTTGAGCCTAATGCTAAACAATACTCCCTTACCTTAAGGATAGGAGAAGAAAAGATGACAAGTTTAGGGGAAAATTGTTATAGATGAGGGAATTTTGAAATATGGCAAGAGAGTTAGTTGTGACCAATCATATGAAAGTAAAGTACACTTAAAGAGAGAGAGAGAGAGAGAGAGAGAGAGAGAGAACATATTAATTAGTGATTGCAAAAAGTAGCAAAAATAAATTGTAAATTTTTTTTTTGTGCTTTAGGGAGATGTTGGATAGATCAAGTTTAAATCACCCTAATTGGTTGAGAGGGTTTGTTATGATTTCTCAACTTTGTTCTTCCATTCTATGGTGTCTACTTTCAAGAAAAACCAAATTTCTTTGTAGCCTACTCACATTTCAAGCTCATAAATTCTTCACCATTTGTGTGGTTCCAATGGCTACTTGTAGCTAAACCCCCACTTATTGGGATTGAATGTAACTAGTTGAACCTCATGTATTAAATTTGCTTTATTAATGTATGTTGTGTTCCATTCATTAGTGTTTTCATTATTTCCTTAATGTTCTCTTGATTTATTATATCTTGATTTGAGTTATTTCTTTGGTTGTTATTTAAAAATGCTTCTTTAGCTATGTATGAGTTAAAATACACATTGAATGTCATGTTTAGGAATGAATATGAATCTCGATGGGCATTTGTGAACTAGCCATGTTTAGTGCTTGTATCTTAGTTAAGTCAGTCAAGGGATTGGAGATTTGAGTGAAATACATGGTATAACGTTCTTAAGGGATTAGAGCTTGGAGATTTTTTGTGGTAATGTCAATGTTTAGATGGAACATAGAGGAACACCTTTTATGAATTGATACATGATGGAAATTTAGTAAAATCCAATCCCAATAGTTCTTTTCATTTTATTTTATGTATTTATTCTCTTACGTGTTTGAAACAAACCTTGAAAGATAAATTTAATTCATTTTCTCATTTGATCGCTTTAGAGTTCATTTACGCAAAAACCCAACTTTAACAATTATAATTTCATTCTTTTGAGTTATAGTATAACATGTTGAGTTATATTTGCCATATATTATACAAGTTCTTTTGGGAGATAATCTTAAATTGAAAATACTACATACGATTTGGTATACTTACCAAACAATGACCGATTAGACATGATAGGTGAGTCCATGAGTGACTCTATGTCAAATAAATTGTATTAACGTATTATTGATTAGTTATAAAAATAATAACATTTTTAATTGGTTTGGTACTCAAATTATTAAAATTTTAAAATATAAATCCATAATCTAAACTAATTAAAGTTAACTTTATTTGATTATTTGATTTGGATCAAATTTAATTGGATAAAAAATGAACTATTTTAATTAGTTTGATTTAATTTATCAATTTTATCATATTATTTAAATCGATTAGTGTTTCACGGTGAAACCACGAACGAGCATTTTATGGTAAAATTACTCATTTTCTAATTGTTAACTTCTCTAACCCCTATTGGTACAATAAAAGTAACAGAATTTGAGTAGAGGAAGAAAAAATGAATAAGAAATAAAATTAGAGAGTTGTTTACTTGATATGACTTATCTCATGTGAAAATTAAAAAGGTGTGAAATCTACACTTTTTTAATTGCCTACTAAGATGCGTGAAAATAGAGTTCAGAAACTACTATCAATGCACTTTTGTCAACTTTTTTCTAGCAGTTTAAACTTTAAAACAAAAACTGCCACTAACTTCTTTTTTAATATTTTTAAACACATATATGCACTTTTGAAACCACCAGAAAGTGTAAAACGATTAAAAATATTGCAATCAATTAAAAGACATTTGCAGCGACAATTTTTTATATAATAAAAAATATTAAATAAAAATTATATTTCTTTCTTATTTTTCTTAAACTAAACAATTAAAATTTTGTTATATTTTTTTTATCTATTTTTATCAAAAAAAATTCATTCTATTTCTTATTTATTTTTTTTCCTTCAAGCTAATTAAATACACCGTAAATATTAATTTTTCTAGCACAATTAGAATTATAATTGTTGACAATTACCGGTGCATCGTCAAATAAAGACAAATAGTATGGGAAAAAATTATTTATACCTATATATAAAAATAATTTTCTATTTATATATATATATAATTTAGACTGTTTTATTCTTAAATTTTTAAATAATAAAAAATAATATTAAAAATTAATTATTTTTATAAATCTAAAATTTGAATCTAAGATTTTAAAGTTTAAAAATTAAATGCAATACCAATTAATTTAATAAATATTAATAATCTAAAATATTTTTAAATAAATATAAAGATATGAAAAACTTCGATTTCACTGTTGAATGTAATGCGAGAAGTGAATGTACAGTAATGTGAATATTCTCATTCAATACTGATGGCAAGAGAGCATATATTCTTGTCGTGCGTGCAATTTCTGTATTTTATATTGCAATATTGGTACCGATGCTTATTATGCACACATGAATATTCATCTCTCAATATAATTTTATTTCATATTTAATATTATAATTTAAATACTAAATAATTTAATTAAGAAACATAAATTACTTCTATTTATATCTCCCAATAATGGTGGTGCAACTTCTGTATAATGTAAAAATTTTACTAGAAAGAAACAAATATAATGTATGCTAGTAAGAAAAAAGGGTATCTGTGTCTTTATTTTAACTATTTATGTTAATATTTTTGGTTCGTCTCTGGAGTATCCACTGCCGACAGCAGTGACTAATTTCCTCGCTACGTTGGAGGCACCTCAATATGATAGTGTATAATTATTATATATTAAAAATCTTTTGTAATATTTTATAATTTTTATTTAATAGTTTCTTATTTTTATTTAAAATGTTAAGATTTATTTCAAATAAAATGCACATAAAAACAGAAAATTCCTTTTATAAATACACACACGTACATATGACAAAATTTATTATAATTTTTCATAAAATAAAAGTAATTATACTTTTTAAAATTTAAATTATATATCAAACTTCTTTACATCACACATGTACATGGTATGTCTAAAAATTTTGAGATGTTAAAGCAAAATTTATATTCAAGTCTTATTCTAATATAATTCATCGATCTTCATTTTATTTTTCCAACTTTTTGAACTAAAAATTTGTTAAGTAAAGTTTAATAATTAAAAAATTTCAACATCTTAATAGTAATTCAATCAATAGCTATGAACTCCATTATTGTTTTTCATCATTTGTTGTTGATTGTAATGGGAGAAGTGGAGGTTTAACTCTTCTTTGGAAACAACCTTTCTAGTGTCACCTCATTAACTTTTCTATGAACTCCATAAATGTTGAAGTTTCTGGTTAGTGTTACTATTTGGGAACTAATTGAACTTGAAAAAAAAAAGTTATACTTACAAAATTTTGTTTTTTTGGCGTTAGAATATTGTTGAATATAATTTTAAACTGGTATCTTAATATATACTATATGGTTTTCATGACAGAAAAGGCTCATGGAACCTTCTTAGAACTCTTGCCGAAGATGAAAACTTATCTTGGTGTATTATTATGAGAGATTTCAATGATTCTTCTCTCTCATGAAGAAAAGAAGGGTCATGTTGATCATCCATCCTGGCTCATTCAAGGATTCAGAGAAGCTTTCACCTATGCAAATCTTATTGATATTCTCCTGACTTGTCATCAATTCACTTGAAGAAAAATTAGATAGGGCAATGGCTTTGCAACAATGGATTGATCTTTTTCCTAGCTGCAATGGATTATTAAATGTTATTTCTAACACATTCAAAGGAAAGAGATCACCTTAGATATGTGGACTTTCTACAATTAAGCTTTTCTACCTTATACTTTTTAACAATTGAGTTGACAGAAGTTAGATGATCATCATTCTAAAAATCACGAAAATGCTCTCTCTTTGATCACAAAAGATACTTTGTAAAAAACTTTATAAAGTCCACGTATTTTGTTTCTAATGTTGGAAATTTTAAGTATTCTGTCAATAGACGCAACGATAAATTTTGCAATGTGTTAACCGTAAAACAATTGAATTTCTGATTTTGGCTATTTAAATTGAACATTGCAAGGATTGTTTCTGGGAGGGACATGAACGCTTTAGAAAAAATTAAATTAAGGAAACACAATTCTGATTAAACAAACAGATAAAGGCTGAAAATAAATATAATGTTCAATACTACCATACAAAATTAATTCAAACCTTAATGACCATAATTATGTAAAAAACCACATGTACAATAACACATTCCATTCCTAAATCCTAATACACTTACTGAATATTCCTAGGTACTCAAATCACATAAGAAGCAACACTTGCGAAAACAAACTGAAAGAAAAGCATTTGAGAGACCCCAATTGGAACATGGTAGCCAGAAGACTTGGCATGCTGAGGAAGAGAATCATCAGCCATGACCCTAACAATCATCTTCTGTCCCTTCTCACAGTGCCCTGATGCACCACTGATGAAGTAGAAGGTTCCTGAATGGTCAAGTTTGACTACAGAGTTGCCACTGTTGGAGAACAGTGTGGGGTGTGTGGCATTGCAGTTTGTGTAATCTACCCCTCTCACTTCCATCACAGAATCCTTCTTGTACTTAAACCCTACACACACATACACAAAAGCCAAATACTTATTAACACATGCACCAATTTTCAACATAAACTTGTTTCACAAAAAATGGTCCCCACTTTTTATAGTTTCTACTACCATGGTTTCAAATTGTAATTAGTGGAAAATTGCAGATAAATGTGATCATTGTGACCACAATTGTAGTTGCTAAGACTTTCAATTACAGTTTTGTCACAGTACTTGATATTATGAAAAATTGCAAACAAATATAATAATGTGACTACAATTACTTGTAATTACAGTTTTGTCGCGACCCTTGATATTATGAAAAATTGCAGACTTATGTGATCAATGTGGTCAAAATTGGTCGTAGAGAGACTCTAAAAACTTTGGTGTTGTGACTAAAATTGAAGCCTTGTTTGCAATTACATTGTGAACACAATTTTGGTCTCATCAGTCACATGTCTGCAATTTCCCTTGATATCAAGAATTACGAGGAAAATACAACTACAATTAATTTAAAATCTTTGTATTAACTATGCATGGGAAAGAGAGTAACGTAGTGCATACAGATGGTGTCACCAACGTGGAACCTGTTGTTGGAAGCCCAATCATTGTAGTGGTTGGTGTCATTGGCAGGTGGGACAACCCACCCTTTTGAGCCACCAACTTGGAACTCAATGGAAGCCACAGAGAAACGTGGGAGAGTGGTGAAGATGGCAAAGAGAAGCACTAGTAGGGAAGAGGAACAAGGAGAAGCCATTGGAAGTATGTGACAGGCAAAAGCAATGAGAAAAGGGGTTTGTGGTAATAGTGGCACACTTTGTTGTAGTAGGAACTGTGGAGAAACTAATGGGGGTTAGTTCTTATATATAGATGTTGATAGAGAGAGTGGCGAAGTTGGGAATGGAAGTAGTGGGTGATTACAGTTATTAATTACAAGTCATGCCTTGGAAGTTGGAACCTTTGATTTTTGCTATAATCAGTTATTTACACGCTTCATGGTAATTTTGTTGTATTTCAAACTATATAATATAAATCACGTATTGGTCTAAGGAGACAGTTTATTCTAGGCAGCTTTCTCAATAGACTAATTGATCTCATGATGAGTGTAAAGGAAATTACATTTTGCTGACATAACGGCATACAAGTAGAAAAAAGGAACTTTGTGTATGCATTAAAAGAAGAGAAAATAATTTTTTCTTTCCTAGTAGTAGTTCATATTAATGGGTAGTTTTTTTTTAAATTTTATTTTTATAGTCATGCGCGATTATTTGACTGTTTATGCAATTATTAAGAGTAAAATAAGTAAGAAAAATGTGGACACAATTATTTGATCATACATATGTTGCTCATTTTTCTCTGTCATTTCCTTGAATAAGTAGATGTAGGTGTAGAACAAACAGTATCAGCAGTTATCAATACTAGCAGAAAAATAGGGTCGTGCATGTCTACTCACAATTCCACATCAGTAACAATTAAAAGGTATAATAAAAAATGGTCCAAAAATGTATACATTAAAAATTAGTATGAGTTCGTATATAGTTATAGGTAGGTGAAATCAGACAATGTAATCATTTACATTTTTCTTTTTCAAGATAAAATAATGTAACAATATACAACATGATGTTCCTATGATGAAGTTTCCAAATCTATTGTATGTTCAGACTCTTGACCAGAATTGTTAGATGTTTTGCCTTTAAAGGACTTCAAACTTAAAATCCGAGGAAAAGCACTCTTTGATCTGATTATTTTGGATGCTCCATGCTTCTCAGCAAGGTCATCAGATAACGTGTTTAAAATAAGATCAAATTGCCGCTTGTAGGTAGGGAACCTTGTGATGAATTTGGTGATCCCTTGGAGTCTTTGCAATAGATATGAAGATAAAATGAGAGAATAAGGTCTTATTGAAAATTCAGTACAAAAGTTATTAAAAACATTTAAAAGTTCGGTTGGATACAAATTTAAAATCACTTTTGCAAGTTAATCTACTAGAAAAAGCTATTTATTTCCGGTAGAAAAACCCTCAAAAGTGTTTGTAACTTGTATTTCAACAAAATTTTAGAGTATGTTTGGATACAAATTTATAAGTATCTTTTAGAACTATTTTACTGGGAATAACTCTTTATTTTCAGTAGAGAAGTTCTCAAGCGTATTTTTAACTTGTATCCAAACAAGACGCTAAGTTAATGTAGTTTAATATGTACCTTCTTGCCAATGCATCAAGTTCAGCACGTTTGCGGTCAGATTCTGGACCTGGGACAATAAGTGAATTTTTTACCCTGTTGGAATCACCATTGAAGAGGACTAATTTGCCAAGGTAGTCTTCTTCTGACACACTAAGATTTTCAGCTTTTATTTGTTCTTTGATGATCAAAAGGGGATTAAGGAACCATTCAAAAAACTGTTCCTGCGGTCTGTTTGTGGTAGTTAGTTCAGTGTCATCACCTACATGGAGAAAATGTAAGCCTAGTTAATAATTTCTTCGAGATGCTTGAAAGCAATTGATCATGAAAATCAGAAGCAAAAGGGGGCAGAGTAGAAAGAGGAGAAAAGTGACAGAATTCTGAATGCTAACACTTTTCACAACAAATCACTTGCACAAAATAGCATTGCTGACTTTTGTAAGAATGTCATGATATGAGATTCCTGACTTTTGTAACAAATTACTCCCTCCATCTCACAATGGTTGTAGTTTTGGCATTTAAAAATTATCTTAAAATGAATTATATTTATTTCATAAATTATTTAACTATTACAATCAAAAGTAATGTATTTAGTGAGAGAATAAACTATTTTAATAAAATTATACTGCCTTCGAACAAGCCATTCAAGAAGACCCAAATATGTCTTAAATTTTTACTTTTTTCCAAAACCAATAAGTTAGTTAGTTAGAATCAATAAAATATGTCTTAAATTTTTACTTTTTTTCCAAGACTACCCCTAAATTAAAGAGACACTTAATATAAGTTTTCAAAGTTTTTACTTACTTAGAACAAAATTAGGAAACTATTTATATTTTAAAAGACGTATATATTAAAAAAATTTCACTCATTTGTTGAACTCATAAATACATACAATTTGAAATTAATGCTAAAAACATAATAAATTGAGTCTTATTATAATCAAGATCAAACTAATTTGAAAACTTGGATTCTATAATTAAGACTAGATCCTATAATTAAAACCGAATGGAGTATAAAAAATGATATATTTATGTGTAAAAATTTTTAATCGGATAAAGAAAGTAAATAAATAGTATATGATCATGAATTATCTATTTCCTAATTGCAAATTGCAATTTGTCATGTAAAATAACTTTTATAATAATTATCTTTTAAGTTAGATCATAATGGTTATAGAATAAAGTTTTATTGTCCATTCAAGAAAATTAAACTACAAATAGGAAGAGGAAAGGAGGAAAAGACAACTAGAACTTCAGCAAGTGATCACTTACTTATCAATATACCGGTGGAGTCAGCTTTTACAGAACGTAAGAGTGCTTTGAGAAGGCAATATGCTGGCAAACCAATTCTAATGACTCTGCCCCCTTTATTAGACTTGGCTTCTTGTATATCTTCATATTTTATTAGCCCTTCAGTAATCAGTGATTCTCCAAGTTGATGACATTCCTTGAACAAGCCATTCAACAGCTACACAAGTCATAAAATACATATTTATTTAGTCCTAAAGCCTGATGCAAAACATGAACACAAAAAAAGTGATATTTGAGTCCATGACATGCCTCGGTGATCATAAAATATTGAAGAGAATACCTCAACTGCTTTGAACTCGGCCATATTATTTTTCAGTGATATTGCACCAGAAAGTGTCTTCGTTAAGGACTTTGTTTTTGAAAGGGAATTTGTACGGGAAGGTGTCTTTGACAATGATTTCAATTCTGATTCAGCATTTTTTCGATATCGTGGCCTATCAAACACAAGTAAAGAGCATTAACTGGAAGTCACAGCAACACCAACATGCATTAGAAAATAGAAAGCATTGCAGAATGAAACCTTGGGAAGCAGGATCCTTCTTTCAAGTCAAGAATATCATTGCTGTATTCATCATAAAGAGACACAGCTGCAACAATGTACCCAAGGCCAAACAAGAAAGAAGACTCCTGCATTTCAATAAACAAAATAAACAAATAATGCCCAAGAGAAAACCATGCAGCATCAATAGTTTCGAAAAGCTTGGTTCTACTGTTGTATATTCTTTCAACAAGCTATAATTTAAAAGGCCCTCTTGAAATTGAATGAAGTATGCTTGTAGCCAGGGTTTAGATGAACTCTATTGTGCAGTTTTCGGGCATGACTCATATAAGTTTCATAACAATGATACCATGAATGAGGTATTCATCAGAGTCAGATACCATAAGCATAGCTAACATTACAAGGTAGGCCATTTAAAAGCCAGATTCAAGTTGAGGATCTAACTAATGTTGGCTGAGGATATGGCCATGTGAATACAAGCTCTGATAGTATCTTAAAATATGAATTTAGAGTCTAACTTCCACAAAACTAATTTATAAGGTGAGTACTGTTCAACTCATATAAGAATTATATTTTTTTAATCTCTAGTCGATGTATATCATACTATTATCACTAGTCTGTTTTTGTTTAAATATAAAAGCAATGTTATACAAGAAAAGAAACTAACCCTACTAGCAAATGCTGCATATTTCAGTCCTAACTTAAGCATAACTTAACAAGATACGAGTCTGTTTAGATATAAACCTAAAAGAACTTTTGAGAGATTTTCACAGAAAAAAAAAATTCTTTATTTTCAATAGAAAACCTTTCAAAAAAGTCTTCTAAATCTGTATTCAAACAGCCTCAACAGTAAACTTGTAACAAGAGTATCAATAGGTACTGAAAACTTGTATGAGGAATGACCTGATAAGCAACAAGACCTGCATAGGCACCAAGAAAGAAACTAGCTAGCACAGATGCCAGAATTGCCCCAACAACAGCGAGTGGCCACAGAATGATGGCAAGGCCAGCAAAAGGCACACATATTGTCTCCAAGAAAGGGCCTTCACGACCTATGAGGTCATGAAACAAACGGTTCCACCCTTTAAAAAGCATGTAAGGGCCTTTGCATATGGCAACAGCTGATATAGCTGGCATATCAACTATGATCCCAAGAACAGCAGCCACAATAGCAGCAGGAAAATATCGCAGCCTGCATCAAAACAGATAAAAGAAACATCATTGAAATTTCATAACAGATGGTGCAATGTCATGAGTCATGTGTTTATTATCTATTTAGAAGACTTTTTTATAGCCACAATTTTTTTTTGAAGTTCCCAAAATCTACCAATGCAGCTCACTCATTAGACTTTCCAAGAGGGTGTTGGATGATACTCTGGTTAAATCTAGCATAGACCACAACATACAACTAAAAACATAAAAAACGGATAAGTAAAAATGAAGGAGGAAAAAAAAAAGAATTGGTTTCACCCTCTTAGCCAAATTGGTAAGAAAGCTAATTTAGGCAGTAACTAACTAACTGTTAACACCGAAATCATGCGGTTACTAAAGTTTCCATAATCAGATTGTACTTGTTAATAGGCACTGTCTAAAAGGATTTGTCATTCTGAAAGATGCTACCTGGTAATAATGCCTTCTGTCAAAAAATTTTATGGCAAACTACCTTAACTTTGTTATAATAATGTTTATGCAAGTGATACATGGTTAAAATCACCATGTACAACATCATATATATTGGCCACAGCAAGTGCATAATACCATTTACATTTGGTTACCTTAAACAAAAATTTAGATGTATGAAGTAATGTAACAAAAATCAAACTGAGTCAGAAATATAATGACATAAAACCTGATCTCATAATATTTGTCATCTGGAAGCTTCGGTTGTAGCAGGTCATCCATAACCGAGAAATAAGTATCATAGCATTCATTTTTCACATCCTTGACAATATCAAAGGTCTTTAAGATAGTGGTCCATGTTCCATCCTGAGATGCAATATGAAATTCTGTATTGAGGATGAACACAAGAACAGAAAAATAACAAGGATTTTAATAACCTAAAAATGAAACATACAATAAAACAGTGGAGAAGTTTGTTCTCTTTTCCTCCTTCTACAGCTTCAAAAGTAGCAAATATTGGTGCAAAAAATCCATAGGCTGCTCCACCTATAACACTCCCAACAATGCCAACCACTGGCCATGAAATCAACACCAAGGGTAGTAGAAATGTGCATGTAACAAACTTCAGTGAAGGTCCTAATTTTTCAGATCTGTAACTTAAGGAAATCAACACAAGGAAACAATAAAAAAATCCAAAACAATGAGAAAATCAAATTTGAGAGACTGGAAGCCATGGAAAGCACCTCACTACACAGTAATATGTCCAAATACAATGTATTGGCCAAAGACTATATATGATAGCTGAGTTACCAATTGTCATTATTAAGCATACCAATGGGCAGAAAATGGCACCTGAAATCACAGTTTGAGAGAGAGTAAGTTTAACAATCATAATCCTTAAGCAGAAACTTCACTTAGGCCTTTTCTACTATGGTAAGAACAACATATAGGCAATGATCAAAGAAATAAAGCAGCTATTACATATTCTATTAAAGGAAAAGTAAACTATTTAATTCCTTGTTTGCCTTGAATGTGTTAAAGTTAGAATTTTATAATATTTATCATGTCGTTTAAATAGTTTTTCTTTTTTTAATTTTCAATAACATAAAATTTTGTTGTGCTTAATGAACAAACTACAAGATTGATCATCAGCAAAACAAGTAAACTTTAATTGTTTACCCTTATTAATAATATCCGATTATGAAAACATCATTCAACACCAGCTAATTAAAATGAGGAAATCTCCTACAATCATGTTTCAAAATGGAACACATGCTATAGATTACATACCAATGTTCACTCCACCATTGTCAAAGGAAAAGAGGGCGTAATAAATTTCACAATAAAATGAATAATTATTTAAAATAACATGTAATTTTTAAATAGTATGATTATATATATATATACCATTACAGTATGACAGTTTGTGAAGTGATCACCAAGAAATTCCATCTCCTAAGTTCAACTTCTATTTCCCAATCATAGCATACCAAAAAGCAACCAAAATAACAAAGAAAAATAGAACCGTAGTCATTGACATTCACCTTTTAAGTGGCCTAGAAGCCAAAGACCGATGAAAAAAGGAAGAAACAAAACAAAGCTCCATATAGCATAAAATCCAGTTGGAGGTTCCATTGCTCTTCCACCCAGATCTTTGAATTCCACCACTAAAAACTCATCTTGCTTTCAGACCCTCAAGTAGTACAAAAGATTCAAACTTAGGCCACTTAAGATATGATAAAGATTGAAAACTATACACCCTGATGCTAAAACCCACTTTTCTGCAAGCACAACTTGTTAAGTCAACACAAAATCTCAAATTGCTCTTCATTCTGTGCCTAATGACCATAGATGCAGAAAAACAGCAGATGGGCCAATCTTAAGCCCCATTTTGTTCCCTTTTATAGAACTTTGGGTTGTAGCCTTAAAATATTTGAAAAGGGTGTATTGGAAATTGTGTTCAGCTTCTCTGTTCTTTTATGAAAATCACGACACAGTAAAGCCTGAAATGAGAGGAATCGTTGTGAATAGAGTTAGTTATGCTATGAGAGCAAAGAATGAATGAACATCACATGATGCTTTGCCAAATTCTCATATCATATATACCTTCTTTCTATTTTCTAATCACAACTTTATTTTAAGCATCTTAATTATATTCCTTTGTGCTCAACTTTGGCTTAAAGCAAAGCAACAAGTGTGCGTTCTGGTGACTTGTGGGGTGCGATTTGTTTTGATTTCAGAAAGGAAAAGTAAGAGACCACTTTGAATATGAGCCAACAAACATAGTTACCAGCGACCTGATATTGATATGAACATGCAATTCGTGTAGGTACACGGTTTTTGCTTTTTAGATTTTACATTAGTATTACAAGATTTTTTTTTGAAAAGAATCTAACCTGATACGATGAATTCGCCTATGGCAAGAAGATTATTTCCAGAATTATGTAAATGTGCAACAAACAAAATATACTTGTATGTTGTTGGGGGAAAAATACTGATATATGTGAACTCTGAGATGTTCTAAAATACGTATGAAAATATTTATCTATGAAAAGTTGTATTCCTTTACGAAAATATAAGTTCTTTTATAAAAACAAATAATATATATATATATATATATATATATATATATATATATAGAGAGAGAGAGAGAGAGAGAGGAGAGATGAGAGAGAGAGAGAGAGAGAGAGAGAGAGAGAGAGAGAGAGAGAGAGAGAGAGAGAGAGAGAGAGAGAGAGAGAGAGAGAGAGAGAGAGAGAGAGAGGAGAAGGAGAGAGAGAGAGAGAGAGGAGAGAGAGAGAGAGAGAGAGAGAGAGAGAGAGAGAGAGAGAGAGAGAGAGAGAGAGAGAAGGGATCAAATGACTCTAAAAGTGACTCTTAGTGAAATTTACACTACTCAATAATTCTGTTAAATTTTAACGATTTAACTATTAAATTAAATTTTTTAATGTATAGCTACAAATCTTTTAAAATTTTAAAAATTATTTAATACTTCGTTTCATTAATTCAAATTGATATATTAGAGTTATTTGATCCTTTCTTATATATACGACGAGAGATCTATTTACTCCAATAATAAGTTTATCTAAGCTTATTTCACTCAATAATTTGTATTTTACGTCAAATTTCAATAATTCAATCATTGAAATAAAAATTATTAATACATAGACCAATTGTGCAACTTTTTAAAAAAATTGTCAACTTTTTTATATTCTAATTCATTAATTCAAATTTACAAATAATCATAACAGGATATTATACGTTGATTGGAATTTATATAACAGTTCCAAATGGTTTTCAAATTTTTAAAAAACTTACAAATTTTATTTATGCATTAAGAATTTTCAATTTAACGATTGAATAATTAAAATTTAATATTAAACATAAGTTATTGAGTGAAGTAAGTCTAACAAATCTTACTCTTCCGATATATATATATATATATATATATATATATATATATATATATATATGAGTAGGGATCCGTCTACTTCAGAAGTAAGTTTACCTAAACTTATTTCATTCAATAACTCTGTTCTATATCAAATTTCAATTATCCAACTATTGAATTTAAATTTTTTAATGCATAGATCAAATTTACAAATTTAAAAAAAATTGAAAATCATTTAATACTTCGTTTCATTAATTCAAATCAATGTATAAAATGAGAGGTTATAGGGTTATTGGTTGTCACCGAAGGCCTCTCAATCATTGAAGTATGTTTGTATTATATAAGTTGTTATTTGTTGTATTATTTTATCGATGTGAGACTTGTTTTGAATCCCAACAATATATATATATGAAAAGATACAAATATGAAAGGTTATATATGATTTAACGAAATTGTATTATTTCATCGAAGGAAGTCTCCTTTTAGCCAAAATTATGAGACGCGATTTTTCAACCAAAGGTTATAAAATGTGACTCTTTACTGATAATCGTTAGAAGATGTGCTTGTTAATTTGAAGTACTTTCTTACCAAGAAGACATAAAATATCTATAAATAGAACTAATTTGAATGCAGAAAAAAAAAAAAAATAGACAACTTCTGTTGTGTGAGTATTCGAACATATATTGAAGTTAATTAGTGTTTTTATTTTGTTTTTCTTCTTTCTTGCAAGCACGAAGATGATGGTATTTCCAGAAAGAAACTGGTGATAGCAAAACAATTTCTATTTTTAATTTCTTTTGAATTTATATAAGAATTAGTAAAAATAATTTTTATTACTATTTTCTCTTTTCATATCTATTCTCGTTGTTTTGTGCAAAAACATAAACATCAGAAATCATGGAGCAAAATGAAAATGAAACATGAAAATAAGAAACGTTTTCTCAAATTAAATAATCCTTGAAATTTTCAGAGGACTATATGTGAATTTGTCTATTTCTCCCTTTATTAACATAAAATTAATATAGTTGAGGCCCATTCAAATTTACAAAATTAATTTATACATTTATATAGATGAACAATCACTACACCAAAATTAATTTTTTGTGGCAATTAATTTTTTTAGCGGTTATATAAATGACCATTATTTTTTTACCAACATTTAAATAATGAATGGTGTATCCAAGGTCGTTAATACTATTACCGACATTTATATAAAATGCTGGTAAAGACCTACTAAACTGTCAAAAAAACTTATTTTTTTTAGTGGCAATTCTAGTAGTCATTTCAAAGGCTATTAAAAGTTACTTTTTTCAATTGTCTCATTTTCATCTATTTAGTGACTTTTATCTTTTGCTAGTAAAATTTTAAATAATTTATTCCTATAATTTCCTTTTCTAAATTCATAAGTTATACTTTTTTATTTATAATGAATGTGAGATTTGTAAGATGAGGATTATCTTCTATTTATATATTTTTTAATTGTCTTGTCTCTTAAGAGATGTGAGATTTATAAGGTGAAAGTTGCTCTCTAATTGTTTTATAATACTATTGAACTTGGTAATAGTGGGTGATTTGATATCAATTTAGAATAGTGAATTAGGAGTCTAACTCAACCTTATAAAATCAACTTATAAGATAATAATTATTACTCACTTATATATTATTTAATTATCTTATCTCTAATCGATATGGGATTCACTAATAATAAGTTTTAGTATAATATAAATATATTTTTAGTGACTATTATATATTAATTATTAATATTTTTATTATATAATTAAATAATAATAATTAAATTATTATTATTAAATAATTACCATTAATAATAAATTTTGTTGCAACAAATATCTTTACCGGATAAGGTCTCACGAATGTAAGAGAATCATCAATTCTTGAGAGTACGACGTGTCAATCGTGTATTTCGGAAGATGTGTGAATAAATTATATTTGGTAAGAATTATTATTGTCAGCTACACTTCACATGGGAAGATTCACGCCTTTCATTGTGGTCAATGACAATTGAAATTGTTTAATTCAATATTATTTTTTTATTTTTATTATAAATAATTATATATAAAAAATAATAATATGTTATTTTTAGTTTTTTTTATTGATAATTAAAATAATGCTTAAAAATTTCTACCCAATAATAATCATCCAATTACACTCCAACATTTATACTCCATGAATCATAAGCATGCTTTTTATTGTAATTAAAAAAAACATGGGACAAGTCCAGTTGGCATCCGTGGAGTGAGAATTAAAGTTAAGTTGTTTCCTAGTTGTAAAAAGATTCAAGTTTTATTTGTTGTTTTGAATTATTTTAGTAGTGCGATTGTGATATATCATATATGTAGTATTTTCCAAATATGTGGTAGGGAATCACTAATCCTATTAGATAAGTAAAGGGTCATCTTTTATGCTAAAAGGGACAGAAGAAAATTTAAAGAAAGGGATCTCCTTGTTGATTGTCAAAATATTATTGGGCCACATTGTAAGGTGAGGCACCAGTTAAGTTTTATATTTCCTTTTAGTCAAAAAAGAAAAGAAAGGACTTATTGCCTTTAGTGTTGGCCTATGTTTGGGGAGTGACTTTAATTCAGTGATTTAGACTTCAAATATGTCCTAAACCATTATGTTTTTAAATACAAATAATTAAAAGGGATGACAATGAGTTAAATGAGGGTATTTTTAAATATTAATAATTAAAAAGGATGGCAATGAGTTAAATGAGAGTAAGTACTATAGTATAATATATGTTTTTGTACTCATGTTTGAAAAAAAAATATTTGTATTAGTTTTTGTATCTATGTATATAGTAACTTTAATTTTCATTATACTATTTGTTTAGTATTTATATATTCATACTCATACTTATTATATGTACTTTATTAATTATCTTAAGGAAATAGTAAATCAAATGAATCAAAAGCTTCATCACATCTTTGAGAGATCGCACATCAAGTATCATCATAAATTCTCATTCATTATTTATTTTGAGGAGGTTGAACATAAAGTGACATTAAAAGATCCTATTTACTATTCATCTTAAGGAGGTCGCACATAAAATATTATCAAAAGCTCCTATTATTATTCATCTTAAAGAGATTGTACATAAAGTATCATCAAAATCCCTATTAAATCTTAAAGAGGTTGTACATCAAATGCCATCACAAGATCTTTATAAGTTATCTTAATTAAGAATGTCACACGTCAAGTTTCGTCAAAAGCTCCATTATATGACTCATAAGTTCTTTATTAATTATCTTAAGGAAACCACACATAAAGTATCATAAAAATGTTCCATTACATTTTAAAGAGGTCACACATCAATAAGGATGACAATGGGTAGGATCTGGATAGATCCTATAGTACCCATTCTCATACTTGTATTTAAAAATAATACTCATACTCAGTTCCATATTCATGCAGGTAGTAATTTTAATCTTTATTCTCATATCCGTTGAGTACCTACTACCTGTACTCATACCTCCACTCACAACCCACATTTTACTTATGTATAAAGTAAATAAATCAATAAAGAGATAACATTTTACACAAGTAAACATAATATTAATTTTCCAGGTCTTTAACATTATAAAAATCTAACATAACAATTCTTATGAATAAAGATTACAAAACATTTGATTTTTGTAAATAAACTTAAAAAAAATCAGCATAATAAAAATTGTAAATAAACTTCTAACATCATGATCATGAGTTAAAAATATTCTCCAAGACATGTGAAAAAGTTATACAAAAATTAGGTAGATTAAAATTATAGATTAAATTATATGCTATAAATTTTATAAAAAAATTAAATATGTAAATATTTGACCTTATCATCGGAATCAATTTCACCATATTTTTGTAAACGATTGTCTTCCAAGTCTATATACTGTTTTGATCTAGTAACACCAATAGAAACTACATGACAAGAAAATGAATGATCATACAATTTAAATTAATAATAAAAACCAATAATAAAAAATAAAATAACTTTTATTAAATAAATAAATTTTAATTATTTATTATGATGAGAACTCAAAAAAAATTTCCTTCTATGCTAAATGCAGATTCTAAAGCTACAATTAAAATTGAGATTATCAAAATATTCTTAGCAATTTTTAAAAAAAAAATTAGATACTTGATCTCATCTATTTTTCATCATTCAAGAATGCCAAAAGTAACACTTCTTGGCAAAACCTTTTTTTTTTTCAAGCAGAGCTATATTTCAAACTTTGTGTTTCAATTATATAATTCACAAATAAGTTATAATCACTAAAAAAATGCTAATATTTAGATTATTTAAGTTTGACTCATTGACATTTGCTTGTGAAGTTGAACTTTTCACTATTTTCTTAGCTTTAGTTTAATATTTTTCAAATAATGAGTAGCATAATTTCTTGATATTATCGATTTCAATTGAAGATGAGCTACCATAAAGTTTAGAGAAAAAGTACTCCAAAAACTTCAACTTGTATATTGGATCTAAAATAATAGCAATACACATAATTCCATGAATAACAAACCAATATTTCTCAAACTTGATAATCATTTTTGGAGCCATGTTCTAAATAGCCACAATCGAACAATTTTCCACTATTATAAAGAAAGCTTTATTTCACACATCAAATGAAAGAATGCATTTATTGTTGGATAAATTGTCCTAAAAAACATTTCAATTACATGGTTTAAAACTTTCAACCTATAGAACAAATCTCTTGTGCAATTTCTCACTCATTTGATGATGACAAACATGTATATAAAGGCTCTCTTTTTTCAAATGATTAAAAAATCTTTGTAAGCCAATGCAACAACAAACATATGATAAGTAGAATATGTGTTGAGTCAACAAATTAACAACAATAAACCCTAAACATCAATCTA
Organism: Cajanus cajan; assembly: GCF_000230855.2. Lineage (NCBI taxonomy): Eukaryota > Viridiplantae > Streptophyta > Magnoliopsida > Fabales > Fabaceae > Cajanus > Cajanus cajan. The sequence goes on along the minus strand of NC_138518.1, from coordinate 17,435,537 downwards.
GAATGAGTTTTTTTGTGATGGAAACTTTGACTTGATGTGTTTCCCTAAGGGTTTTCTCTCTTTTAGGGAAAGTTGTCCAAAATGCAACACTATTCCTAACCTTCTCCATGCCTTCTCCAAAACACTCAACCCATCTTAAGCAATTAAATTTAGAATATGTGTACAACAACTCATGTGAAATAATTGACCATTAAGCATAAGAGAAGAATAATCAACGAAGCAACGACACAAGGCAATGATACGAAGTGACAAAGTGACAACACGAAGCAGCCACGCGAGGCTGAGATGTGATCAACAATGCAACCGATGATGTGAGGTGAAGATGCAAACAATGACATGAGATAGAGACACAAGTGACATCGCAAAAAGATGCGAGTGACAATGATGCAAGGCGAGACATGAGATAGATGATGAAGGTGACACAAGGATATGGTAAACAGCGACAACGAAATGCGAGATGTGAGGTTGATGACAAGTGACGACTTAGTGGGTGGATAAAGACACAAGATTACAAGAAGAAGAAGAAACGAGGCTAAACAGGATTTCAGTTATAATATCATAATATAATTTAAAGAAATGAATTATTATTAAGTAATTATATATATATATATATAGGTGGGGCAGGGTGGGTATTATAGTACCCATACCTACTAAATTTTGTGAATCTACTTGCCCCATACACATCCCCATATAAGAGAGTATTTACTCGTCTCGCATGCAGGTATTTTTGGAGATGTCCATAGGATTCAGATTCATTACACTATCCCTACACATCAAGTGTCATCACAAGCTCTTTATTCATTATCTTAAAGAAACAATATATCAAGTATCATCAAAAACTTTATTACATCTTAAAAAGATCCACATCATGTATCATCACAAGCTCTTTATTATTTATCTTGGGGAGATCGTGCATTAGGTATCACCAAAAACTCTATTACATGTCACACATCAAGTATCATCACATCTAAGAAAATAAATACTTAATATCATATTATTTTACATTAATATATTATTTTTTTAATATCTTTATGATATTTAATAAGATTAGTAGTAAATAAAAATAAATGCATTTAGTTTAAAAATATATTCGTAACAAAGTATAATTTTTTGTTTTGTTTGATAAAGATGGCAAAAACTATACATAAGTATCTAATATTGTATTATTTTTTATTTTATAATGTCATCAATAAAATCAATAGATATTTTGTATTAATATAATAATTATAAATATATATATATATATATATATATAATTAATTTTTCTCTTAATTTGTTGTGATCGGATGTTTGCTTCTTTCTGAATTTTCAAGAATAGACGCTATAAATTTTATTTTTTGTTGGGTGGTGGTGGAGACTGACACCGACATTAAGTAATGGAAGGGTATCTAAATGTGATTTGCATATGATTGGTAAATGTAAATGTACGTTATCCATGCAAGGTTGCAAGACTAATCATCCTCCATTTGCTTGTGCTTGTTGAACACATATCAGAAATGGAACACCAATGCCCAAGTGTTATATATGCATTAAGGTCATTATCAAATAAACAATTACATTACTCACGTTTCCATGGTGCAAACAAACAATACAAACACTGGAGTGGGTCCAAAATGATCTACTCCAGGAAAAAAAGAAAAAAGAAAGAAACCAAAAACACATTTTTTGTTATTCTCAAATATAAATAAATTTTAATTACTTTTATTTTATTTGATATATCATTTATAAAATATCCTTCTTTTAATTAAAATTGACTTTTCAACAAGTCTCCTTTAATGTAATTAACATGTACAATGTAAGAATGAAAAAAAAAAAAAAAAGAGCATAGACTGTTAACAAAAAAAAATTACAATTTAAAAAAAATATTGTGGGATTAGTAAAACTTAATACCCTTAATTGATTTTCTTAATATGCTTGAAAAGAAAATATGGGATAAATTGTTTCAGCAGTTATAGTGTATCAGCTTATTCAAGTTCAATTGATAGCAGACCCAATTGTAAAGCCCCATTGAGAAGCAGTATTGAACCTGAGTTTAATCAAGCCCAATTGTGAAGCAGTGATGAGAGCCTTATTTGTATGGTTTTTTTTTTTTTTTTTTGTATGGTTTTTTTTTTTTTTTTTTTTTTTTTGCATCCTTGGAGCACTGCCGATATTAATGACTAATCTCCTCGCTATGTTGAAGACACCTCAAAGAGTGGGATAGCTGGCCCTAAGATTTAACATACACAAGGCGGAGCTTATTTGTATGGTTTTGTTCACATTAGTGGAATTGGAGATATTAATTTTGGAAAAGAAAGTAGAGATTATTAGAAAAGAAAACATAACCTCTCGAATTGCTCTAGAATAATTCACATTCTTGTATTCATCCTTTTGGATTTGTTGCTAAATTGGGTCCAGGTTCGAACCCATGTTTCTTCTTGAATAAAATCACTCTTTCATTTCATTTCTCTACCAGTGTTATACATGCAAATATTATCACATTATGTTGATTAGAAAATAGAAAAGAAAGATATAATGATTATATAATAGTGGGTGGTTAATTGAAGGGTTGTAGGTAAATGATTAGCGGAGTGAAATTTTATATAAGATTAGCACCTTATTAATGAAATTTCGCATCCACTTATGCATCTACATGGCATCCACATGACCAATAGTTCACTCCGTTTAAATAATTTGGACGGAAGTCCGACATTGCAATCAATTAATTTATTAGGGACCAAATTGAGACAAAAAATAAAAGTGAGACTAAATTGAAACAAACAATTATTATAAGGGACCAAAATAGGTTTTTAGCCTTATTATTATTATTATTATTATTATTATTATTATTATTATTATTATTATTATTATTATTATTATTATTATTCATCTCTAGAAGAAGAAAGAAATACTAAAGAAATGATTTATCAACTAGAAGAAGAAACTTCTAGTAGTATAGACGATGTTGATAATGATTATTGTTTAGGATCAGAATTATGTACTTGTAATAATTGTAAAATCATTAATATGTTATCCTCTGATCAAACTACAACTTTATTAGAAATAATTTAAAAATTAGAAGATGGTCCATTAAAAGATGAGTTTATTAGTCAATTAGATAAATTAGTTAAAAAAGATAAAAGAGAACAAGAGGTAATTCAAGATATAGATTTAAAAGAAATATATAATAGATTTAGAAAACCTGGTCCAATAACAATAAAGGATTTATAAGATGAAATAAAGATTTTAAAACAAGAAATACAAGTGTTAAAACAAAATGATATTGCATTAGAATATAGAATATTAGAATTAGAAGGTCTTGACAAGAATAAATTGCAAGAAAATTATAAACCAGTAAATGAAGAAGCTTCAACCTCACATATGAATTATTTAAATTTAATATCTGTTCATAAATGGCATTGTAAAATTAGATTAATAATAGGACAAGAAGAGTTTAATTTAATAGCCTTAATAGATTCAGGAGCTGATATTAAGAATATTTAGATAAAAGATTAGTAAGGCCTTCAAAATCACCCTGGAGTTGTGCTGGATTTTATGTTATGAATGCCTCCGAATTAGAAAGAAGGGCTCCTAGATTAGTAATTAATTATAAACCTTTAAATAAGGTTTTAAAATGGATTAGGTATCCTCTACCTAATAAGTCAGGTCTTATTAAAAGACTTCATAATGCCACAATATTTTCTAAATTTGATATGAAATCTGGGTATTATCAAATCTCTGTAAAAGAAGAAGATAGATATAAAACAACTTTTGTTGTACCTTTCGGGCATTATGAGTGGAATGTAATGCCTCAAGGTTTAAAATATGCTCTTAGTGAATTTCAAAATATTATGAATGATAACTTTTTAAAATTACATGGATTTTACTATAATATACTTAGATGATGTATTAGTTTTTTCAAAATCAATAAATCAACACATAGAACACCTTAATAAATTTATAAATATTATTAAAGAAAATGGCTTAGTAGTATCGGCAAAAAGGATAAAAATATTTCAAACTAGGACTAGATTTTTAGGTTAGGAAATTTTCCAAGGTACTATAACTCCTATACAAAGATCTTTAGAATTTACTGATAAGTTTCTTGATGAGATAAAAGATAAAACTCAACTACAAAGATTTTTAGGATGTGTTAATTATGTTGCAGATTTCATTCCCAATATTAGGATTATATGTGCTCCTTTATATGCAAGATTAAGGAAAAATCCAACACCCTGGAATGATGAGATGAGTCAAGTTGTTGTAGAGATTAAAAAAATAGTTAAAAAACTTCCGTGTCTTGGTATTCCTAATCCCTAAGCTTCATTAATAGTAGAAACCAATGCTTCAAAATTAGGATATGGGGGTATTCTTAAACAAAAGCTTTCTTCCAAAGAGCAAGTGGTCAGATATCATTCGGGTATTTAGCATCCTTCTCAGCAAAAATATTCAACCGTCAAAAAAGAAATCCTTTCTATTGTTTTGTGTCTTCAAAAGTTTCAAGATGATCTTTTTAATAATTTTTTTTAATTAGAACCGGTTGTAAAGTTGCTCCTAGTGTTCTTCAAAATGATGTCAAAAATCTTGTTTCAAAGCATATTTTTGCAAGATGGCAAGCATTATTATCTTGTTTTGATTTTGAGATAGAACATATTAAAGGAGAGAAAAACACACTACCAGATTTCTTAACAAGAGAATTTTTGCAGGAAAATGAGCAAAAGCTCAAAAGATCAATACGGTTCTCTACTGAGAACCCCTAATCAGACATCAAGCAATACTTCCATTAGGCCGTCAGCCCCTAATGCAACTGGAAGCGATACTCTTATCAGACCATTAGTTCAAAATTCTCCCCAAGGCCAACCTTTTTAGCCACCATAAAAAATGAACCTCAAATCACATCACCCGACAAATATTGACCATTATCTTTTCTAGACAAATATCAATGTCCAACTCCTACTTCAATACCTACAACGTCAAAACAGTTGTCTCATATCACACCCCCAATATCTACTCCTTCAGGCTCAAAATCCTATGAAGAAGAATACATTACCAAAGATGAAAATATTGATATTCTTCTAATAGAACCTGATTGGAAAAAATTATCTCCAGCCACTTTAGCCTCCAAAATTTTTCCAGAAAATTATCTTTACCTTCCCACTTATAAATCCAATTTTTTTATGAATTTATTTTAATAGACACCGATTCCATAGAATTAACCCACACCAGAGATGATCAAGGCAAGATTCAATTCTCAAAAATAAAAATTCTTAGAATCATTACCCCTGATGAATGGAACCACCTTCTTTATAAAACCAATAACTTTTCAAGAACCTTTGAGCCACAACAATACTCCTACTATGATTATATGGATGCCTGGACCAATTTTCTCTATCTACAGCCAAAAACCCATTCATGGTTTATTTGGTTTCGTAGAGGAATCTCTTTAAAATTTCCCAAATGGTTTCTTGAATGGTTTGTCAAATTTGGGCCTATTAGAGAAATCTTTCCTGATGAAGTCTCTGAGATATTTAATTATTTTAAACAAAAGACAAGATTCTTAACAAGATATAAGTTCATATCTTTTATAGCCTCACAAAATATTACTTGGATTATGTCATGGGATTACATTTATCGACAACCTTACCCAACAAAAATTTGTTACTCTTGACGAGATCTATCAAAGTCAAATGGTGGAAAAAATTTGACATCAAACTGCTAAGTCTTAAAAGGATTGATGAATGGGTCAAGATAAGTTCGTCAACTACTACAACCAAAGCACCAAAAGATTTAGATGAAGAAACTTAGTTTTTAGCTGAAAAGAGTAAGATTATGGTTGAATTAGCATCAGCTACCTCACAAGATGAATTTGAAGAAAGATTAAAATTAATTCAAACAATGCAAGATCCCTCTCAAAAAGAAGAAACTGGATCATCTGACTCCGTTTCTACTAATCCCTACAGCATGTTTGATTGAAGATTTCAAAAGGATAACAAATAAGATTTCAAGAGATAAGATACTCAGAACAAGATTCTCAAGAGATAAGATGCTCAGAACAAGATTCTCAAAAGATAAGATTCCCATACACAAGATGCTCCTAAGGACAAGATTTTTCTCGACAATAAGAAGTGTTTCTACCATGGACAAGACATAAAGAAGATGCCCCTGCCAAATAAAAGATGTTTCTGCCATTTTCTTATCTATATCTATAGACTAGGCTCCATCTACTAAATGTTTTGCACCACTACCTTTATAAATCATTTGAGGTTCTCGTATTTTTAGTGATCTTGACCTATTCATTCTTAATCTAATATTGGTTCCTTCTTGAATAATATCTCTAACTTGTGTGTTGTATATTTTAGGCCCTTCTACTATATCTTCTAAATATCAATCTTCAGGGATTTTACTAATAACTTCTTCATGACTAAGACGTCTTGGGACTTGTATCGAAGATTTGTTTAGTTTGGCTTCAACTAAAATAGTTTCATTTTTAGGTGAAGACCTTAAAGCTTTATAATTATAATCAATTTTAGTAACCTTATAATAAATTCTAAAAATTATCTGTATTGGTCCTGATTCTTCATCTAATATCTCATCTGGAATTTTGACATACAATTTTAAAGCGTTACAAGTTTTTTCATTTCTAATATTCATTGAAAAATTTGGATAACAATTAAAAAAGGCGGGACCATCATGCAAGTTGCCTTCTAATATTGATATTATTGAATTAGAAAACTGTTTCATTCTAAGATCCCTAAGTAACAATAATATTGGACTATTAACTCCTAATCTATAATTAGGTTTTGCTACTACTTGAATTAATCCTAGATGTATAAAGTTATACCCCTTTCTAATGTGTTCATTTAAAACTATTTGTTCTAATAAATTAATAATCTTGTTAGTCTTTGTACCTAGATAACTATATTCTAATATATGAACTTCATCTTGATTAGTAGACCATATACTATGTTGTTTATAAACTTCACATTTTTTAACTAAGGGTATTGACCAATTATGGAGAGAGTTTTCTATTTCTGCTATTCTAAGCTCTTGTTCTATCATGTCTTGTGAAATTGATGAGGATGCATCTTGTTGACTAGGATTCCTAATAACTACTTGCTTGTTTTTATTCTTTAATCCTAAATTACTAATAGAATCCAATAACCTTGATATTTTTTACGCTTCTTTGACAGGTGTAACAGCTTGGCCTCTATCCATGGCTGACCAACGAACTTACTACCTCACTTGGGCTTTACTGTCGGGACTACCAACAAGAGTGTATAACCTTAACTACTACTCCCCCCAAAGAAGGTTAAAAATGTCAAGATTATAAGACAATTATAGAGCAAAGTAGGATTATGAATAGAAAATTATAATATCAGAACTCAAGGCTCTGATACCATTATTGACAGAAGCATGAACATGAATATAACTATTGACATGATGATAAGAAATAGTAAAGTCATAATGAAACACTTATAGAGAGAAAGTAAAAGATTGCAAGAGGAATTGGAGATAGCAAAGCAAGCCTTTTATTATCTTAGAACACTCGATGACTCCATATACATCAGAAAGGCCTATTTATAGCAAACCATACATGCCTAATGCAATAATGATAATAATCATGATGATAATAATAATAATAATAATAATATAAAATAATAGTAAAAATAATAATAATAATAATAATAATAATAATAATAATCATAATCATCGTCATCATAATAATGATAATGATAATAATAATAATAATAATAACAACAACAATAATAATAATAATAATAATTAAAAAATAAGTTTAATAATAATGATAATAATAATAATAAACATAATGCTAATAATAATAATGACAATAATAATAATAATAATATAAAATAATAGTATCAATAATAATAATAAAAATAATGATAATAATAATAATAAATATAATAATAATAATGATAATAATAATAATAATCATAAGAATAAATTTAATATTAATAATTATAATCATAATAATAATAATAATAATAATAATAATAAGATTAATAATGATAATAATATTAATAATAATAATAATAATAATAATAATAATAATAATAATAATTATACCAATAATGATGATAATAATGACAATAATAATAGTAATAATAATAATATTAATAATCAAAATAATAATAATAATAATTATTATTGTTATTATAATGATAATAATAATTTTATTGATAATAATAATGTTAAAAATAATAATAATTATTATTATATGAAGATATATAACATTAAAAATATACTTTTAGAATTTCTCCTATTACATGTAAATTTTCTAGCAAAGTTTTTATAAAAATTAGCAGGAAACGTTATTGCATAAATTTTTCTGCAAAATTTTATCTGCAGATAATACTTTCATGGAAGGTTTCCTGCGAATTTTTTTGCAACAAACTCTGCAAGAATATTTATTACGAAAAAAATTAAAAAAATTATTATAACTTCTATGGATAATAAGAATTATAATAATAATAATAATAATAAACATTATGATAATACTAATAATAATAATAATGATATTAATAATAATCATAATAATAATCTTAAAAAATATGTATAACAATCATAATAAAAATAAGAATGTTAATAAAAATTAATAATAATAAAAATAATAATGATAATAATAGTAATAATAATAACAACAACAACAATATTAATAATAATAATAATAATAATGGTAATAATAATAATAATAATGATAATGATAATGATAATAATAATGATAATCATTAAAATGATAATAATAATAATAATGATAATAATATTAATAATAATGATAATAATAATAATAATTATATGAAGATATATAAGATTAAAAATACGCCACTAGAATTTCTCTTACTACATACGACTTTTCGTGCGAATTTTTCACAAAAATTCGTAAGAAACGTTGTTCCTACAAATTTTTTTGCAAAATTTTATCTGTAAGTAATACTTTCATTGAAAATATATTTTTTGAATTTTAAAATGTGCAAGAAATTTTCCTGCGAAATTTATTGCGAAAAAATTCAGAAGAAAGTTTCCTGCAAAAAAAATTCGCAAAAAAGTTTCCAGCGAATTTTTTTGCAAGAAATAGTACTAGAATATTTTTTACAAAAAAAAACTCAAAAAATTACTATAAATTCTATAAATAATTCTTCAACTTTCAAATGCTCACAATGAATTCATCCGAAACATTTGTTTGCACGCCTTCAACATGTAATACATAATCTTTTAAATTCTAAGATTGTAGATTATAAGCCTAACATTCAACCATACAAATTAACTTGTAAAGTAAGTGTTGACCTAACTTATATACTCTTTAATTATTTTATTTTCAATCGATGCGGGACTTGAAGTTTTTTTCAAATATTAAACTTATAAATTTCAATATTTTTTTTATTTTTCCTGCGGATTAATATTAATAGGAAAATTCGCAAGAAAAGTTACCAGCAAAATTTTTCTACCATTTAATAAACATTACTTGCGAATTTATTTTTGCAAAAAATTCTACGAGAAACAAAATAAAATTCTTACAATAATTTCTGCATATTGGATATATGGTCAAGCTAATTAATATTTTTAAAGTATAATATCCAAATTCTAAATATATAAAAATATATAAAATTAGGAATATTATATTTTATTTGAACTTCACGATAAAGATAATACCAATAAATTTGATCACATTTCATATATGCAACATACTTATTTTAAAAAAGAAAATTCAAACACATATACTACAACTTCAATATTGCATTATTTTTTATTATAAAAAAACTCATTTTGTAATCTATTTCATGTTAAGTTTTTATTTTCGTTTCTTTCGTTCTAAACTTCACTTTTCATTTTTTTTATACTTTTAGACTAAGTTATCATGAAGTTCACCTGCCTTTTGCTCTCTTTTTTTCCCCATTTTGAATTTTAGAGGCTGGTAGAAACTTGGACACCAACCTTCTGCATGAACACGAAGAACCCGTGTGCTGTTCATATTTCATGCAGGTTTACGGTCCATGGCCTATGGCCTAGTAACAAGTCCAACTCACAACCACAATTTTGCCCTTCGGTTAAATTTGATGCAAATAAGTAAAATTTTGTTTTTTAATCAATATTTTTATATAATCCAAAAAACTTAATGAATGGTATTTATGTTACTAGATTGGGCCACAATTGAAGAGTCAACTTGAAACAAATTGGCCAACATTAAAGGATGAGAGAAACATTTCCTTTTGGACGTATCAGTGGAACAAACATGACTCATGCTCTCAGTTACAAAAAAATGATTTCTTGCAACTGGCTTTAACTATCTTTTTTAAAAATGATCTTAAAGCTATTCTACAAAAACACAGCGGGTAAGAGTTATCTAATAGCGAGCATTACCACAGCCATATACAATGATATACGAGCTATGCCAAAAGTTGTATGTAGTAGTAATCAATTAACTGAGATAAGATTGTGCTTGAACACAAGCACAACACTCGAGTTCATCAATTGTACCACTCAAGCAGTGGGAAAAGGATCTAAATGTAAAACAAGTGTCAATTATATTTTATAAAATAATTTATATAAATAAATAAAGAACGATCGAATAATTTTGTTAGTCTTGGGGTTTCTGCATACTCATTGGATGGATAGGTTTAAAAAAAAGTCTGTGACTTCAAAATAAAAAATAATAGGATTTAGGAAATGCACATCCTATACCATGTAATTAACCCATTCGCAAAATACATATCTAAATAAATAAACAAGTTGAATTCGCATTTTGCTTCATTGGGTCTTCTTGAGTTCAACCATTGAAAAGATATCCGCCATTAAAACTTTTTTATCCACGTGTAATTTTCCAGGTGCAGGAACTAGATATATATCTCCATTTCTCTTCTTCATCATGTGAAATTATGCCAGATGCGTGAAGAATTTTTAAAGCCATATACAAAAGTGATACTCCTTATACAAGTACAATTCTCTAATAAAAAGTCCTTAATGTTGAAGGATGGACGTATAAGATGTTGAAAATTTCTTTAATTAGGATAAGAAAATAGTCTATAATATTCTTAAGAAAAATATGATAACTTTTTTACATGATAACCTAGAGACATCCACACACGCACAAAAATAGACAGACATGCACACAAGCATAGAGACACACATACATTGAGGCACACAAACAAACAAACACACAGACAAACACATACAGGCACACACAAACATAAACAAAGACATAGACACACATACACACAAACGCACAGCAGCACACAAACAACAGACAAACAAACACATAGATACATTCACATCCATACACACACAAAGAAGAACACTGACACAAACACATAAATACACATCCACACAGACACACACACATATATACAAAGAAACACACAAACGCACAAACAAACACAACCACACAAAAACACACATAAACACAAACACCTAGACACACACACAAACATACATACACAAACGAATATACATCCAAGCACATAAACAAAGAGACACATACCCAAAGTCACAGTCAAACAGACACAAATGAACACAAACACACAAATAAATACACGCACCTGAACACATACACACTGACATACAAACACATGCATAATCACACAGACACACAAATAAAGACACACACATAGAGGCACACAAACACACACAAGTGCATACACATAAAGAAACACTAAGGCAAACACATGCACACATAAAGACATACAAATACACAAAAAAAAAGACTGACATACACATAAAAACACTCACACCCATAAACAACCACAAGCAAACAGACAAATACACAAAGACACACATAAATAAAGAAACACACACAGGCACACCAACACAAACACAAACACAAACACATGCACACACAACACACACATAATCACATGCACACACACAAATGTAGACAAATGCACACGGATACACACACAAACACAGACATGGACACAAACACACATAGAGATAGGCACACAAACACATGCAGACACACTTAGAGACACAGAAAGACACCTAGACACTCACACACTTAGAAATAGAAACACATGCAATCACACAAAGATAAACACGGACACAAATAAAGACACAAAAAGACAAACACACACAAACATACACACTAAGGTGCACATACATACAAACACACACAGTTAAAGAAACACATGCAAACACACACATAGACACACTTAAACACAGGCACACACTAACATAGACAAAAACACATACACACAATCACAAATAAACACAAACACAAAGCCACACAAACCAACAGACAAACAAGCACACAAATACATTCACACATATGCACACACACAAAGACACACATGCACATGGACATAGACACACGAACAAACAGACATAGATACACACACAGAAACATAGAGAAACACACACACAAACACAAAAACCTAGGCATACACACAATTGCACATACATCCAAACACGTAAACACACACATAGACACAAACTCACAGACACACAAAACATATACAAAGACACATACATACACGCATACAAATAAACACAAACAAAAAGCCACTCACAAATAAACACAAACATGTATTCACATACATACACACAGACAAGAACAAAAATATAAATAGACACAGACAAAGACACACAAATGCTAAAGAAAATGCTTGTGTATGGGCTGGCAATGGCATTTTACCTTGCTGAGAACCTGCAACTTTTAAGGACTTAACACGTATATATGTACACCAACCATGAGTGCTTAACCATAACGACATAACAATGGCAATGGCATGAACTGAAGTCATTACAAATTGTTGTGCCCAGGACATTTTTGCCTTTTGTGTCATAGCCCATAGGCAGAAACTTAGAAACCTTGGTTAGTGAATTTCTTTTCAATTTCGGTTGCAAAGTTTGGTTCAAGCAGCCATCAAAGTATACATGATAAATGAATTGTTTCCCATTTTCATTTCTTGCTAAGTGTACAATTCATTTACTAATTATTATGCCAATGTTACTTTTCAGGTATTCAATTTTGCAGACGGTTACAGGGGTTCTTATAGTGACTCTCTTAGTCCGGTTGTGTGTCCATTTTGTTGCTCTTACTCTGGATGCCATGTAAGTTGTCACACAATTCAACTTAATTGCATTTTATTTTAATTTGAAATATATCAATCACATGTATGTTTAATGTTTGGCTTATGTTTTGAACATGTGGTTGTAATTAGGATCAGCTTCTGTGGGGTGCATCAAGGATTTATAAAGCCTCGGGACTTGAATTTTTTTTTCAAATATTAAACTTATAAATTTCATTATTTTTTTTATTTTTCCTGCGGATTAAAATTGATAGGAAAATCCGCAAGAAAAGTTACCTGCAAAATTTTTCTACCATTTAGTAAACATTACTTGCGAATTTATTTTTGCAAAAAAATGTGTGAGAAACAAAATAAAATTCTTACAATAATTTCAGCATATTTTTACCATGGAAAAAAATTTCTATAATCATTAAAATTGTAGCAAAATTTGCAAAAATTTCTTGTAGATTATTTTTCATAAAATATCTTTAAATTATTTTTTGTAAATAAATTCGTAAAATTATTTTGTAAAATTATTATTGCAAGAAAATTTGCAAAAAATTTATGCGAATATTTTTTTGTAGAAAAAGTCGCAAGAAAATGACACGTTTCTAATAGTATATTAAATTTTATTTGAATTTCATGATAAAGATAATACCTATATACATTTGATTAGATTTCATATATGCAATATACTTATTTTAAAAAAGAAAGGTAAGACATGTATACTCCAACCTCAATTTGGCATTATTTTCAATTATAAAAAGACTCATCTTGTAATTTATTTCATGTTAAGTTTTTATTTTTGTTTCTTTCTTCTAAATTTCACTTCATTTCTCTTTTCTATAGTTCTAAGTTAAGTTATCATGAAGTTCACCTATTTTTTGCTCTTTTTTGTCTTTCCCACTCTCATTGGTGGAAGTTTTGAATTTTGGAAGTTGGTAGAAAGTTGGCCACCAACCTTCTGCAGTGTACTGTTCATATTTCATCCCAGTTTACAATACATGGCCTATGGCCTAGTAACAACTCACACCCACAACCAGAATTTTGCCATTCAAATAAATTTGATCCAAATATGGTAAAATTTTATTTTTTTATCAATATTTTATATAATATTAAAAAATTAATGTATGTTATTCATGTTACTAGATTCGGCAAAATTTGAAGAGTCAACTTGAAACAAATTGGCTAGCTTTAAAGGATGGGAATAACATTTCCTTCTGGACGTATGAGTGGAACAAACATGGCACATGCTCTCAGTTGCAGCAAAATGATTTCCTGCAACTAGCTTTAAGTATCTTTTTTAAACATGATCTTAAAGCTACTCTAGAAAAACACAACATAGTGTCGGGTGGTAGCTATCCTAAAGTGGACATTACCACAGCCATATACAATGATATAGTAGCTATGCCAGAAGTTACATGTAGTATTACTAGTCACTTAGCTGAGATAAGATTGTGCTTGGACACAAGCACAAAACCCAAATTCATCAATTATACTACCCATGTGACAAATTGTAAAACAAATGTAGATTATACTTAATAAAATAATTTATATTAATAAATAAATAAAGATCGAATAATTTTGTTAGTCTTAGGGTTTTTGTATACTTATTGGATGGATAGGTTTGAAAAAAGTCGGTGACTTCAAAATAAAATTAATAGATTTTAGGAAATGCACATCCTATACCATATAATTAACCCATTCGTAAAATACATCTCTAAATAAATAAACAAGTTGAATTTTCAGCTCAAGATTAATACAGAGGCAACAAGCATGTTGCACAGTCTCTCCATTTAGGTAAATATCAATGAGACACGTGGCTAGATAAAATTTGTATTGACAATTAAATGGAATACTCTTTCAAAATAATGTTTGAATTAATATATATATATATATATATATATATATATATATATATATAATAAATGATTGTATTTATTAAATGAAGAATTAGAAAAATAGAAGAGTAAAAATGAAATGTCAATCAATTATATATCACACTATATTTAAATCAATTATTACAATAACATTGTTTTAAATAATAACATTACATGATAATAATTTAAAATTATAAAAAATAATTTTTTAATAGAGACAATATTATATATTAACAATTTAAGTCTGTAATTGTCTCAAATATCATATATATTAGTTATCAGTCAATAAATATATTAATCTAATAATAATAATTATTATTATTATTAAAATAATAATAATAATAATAATAATAATAATGATAATAATAATATTAATCATAATAATAATGTTAATAATAATAATAATAATAATAATAATAATAATAATAATAATAATGATAATAGGTTATTATTATTATTATTATTAATTAGTTAGTTAGTTAGCTTACATTCATTGATTTGATAAGTTAATTTTTCCCTTCATGAAGTTTTCTCACCAATTCACAGGTCTACTGAGTTATTAGCGAGTTTGGGAATCAGACATGACTTCTATATTCCCTTCTCCATAGAGAAAAGTTTTAATAGCTATTATAAATATATGAATACATTTTGTTATTATTAATAGTTAGTTTTCTCATTTGCATTCCCTAGTATTTTGTTGTTCACACAGTCAACTGCTATGTTTTTACTTTAGATTTCATTTGGCAATTTTTCTCTTAAAAGATCATTCAACAAAATAATTAATTTGGTCACATTTAACCAAAATGCATCCTTATTGTTTAGATTCAAAGCTTTGAGGCAGAGCTTTCAGAGCTAGAGCTCACCTCCAAGAAGGTGGTCCTGAAACATTTTGTGGAATTTTTAATCGTACACCTGCAATTCTTGAAGCAGGGCCAAAAGTTCAAGTGCTGGCTGATTATCCTGTATCTTCTAAAAAATTGTTGAATTCTGATTCTTCGATCGAAGACAAAACGGTTAGTTATTAACATGTCTGTCTATACAAAGTTTTTAGTTTGCATTGTTGAGTATAATAAGATCAAGAGTGGAATTTTGTAACTTATGTTTTGACTAATCTGTCACTGCAGACTTAATTTACAAATTAGCAAAACAGCAATAAATAGTTAGCAACATCCGTAAGATATTTGCTTGTGAAACTTGCTGTTGTTCTAAGCCTGATGGTTTCAAGTAATTCCATTCAAATTTCTCATTTACTTCTCACTCTAATAGATTTTTATCAGTCCGTATGTGTATATATGTACACCAACCATGAGTGCTTAACCATAACGACATAACAATGGCAATGGCATAAACTGAAGTCATTACAAATTGTTGTGCCCAAGATTTTTTTTCCTTTTGTGTCATAGCCCATAGGCAGAAACTTGAAAACCTTGGTTAGTGAATTTCTTTTCAATTTCGGTTGCAAAGTTTGCTTCGAGCAGCCATCAAAGTATACATGATAAATGAATTGTTTTCCATTTTCATTTCTTGCTAAGTGTACAATTCATTTACTAAGTGTACAATGAATATATCAATCACATGTATGTTTAATGTTTGGTTTATGTTTTGAACATGTGGTTGTAATTAGGATCAGCTTCTGTGGGGTGCATCATGGATTTATAAAGCCTCGGGAATTGGCTCATACATACCATATATACAATCCAATGGCCCCATATTAGGTGCGGTTGATGATTTTGCTTGGTTAATATGCAATTTTTTATCAACAATTTTAAATCGACAATAATGTAAAAATAAAATATAATTTTTTTTTTATGATTTTCAACTGCCAAATAATGAAAAATGAAATAAATTAAAAATATTCTTTCTAACTGTTTTTAACTGTCAATAATGTAAAAAAAAATTAATTAAAAGTATATTTTCTAGCGGTAAAATAAATGATATCCCATTTCTATTTTTGGCACATGTAGATCTAATGATTATTTTAAGCACCAAAAAAATGAAATTTGTTGCGATTTTTAACCACCACAAATTATAATATTAACTACTAAAAAATAAATTTTCTTAGTAAATATTTTATAATTAATTGGTTTATTATACTATATTTAAATTCAATTAAATATTCATTTTTATATTTCTTATTAAAATATAAAGAATGTCTTATTAATGAAAATGTAAGAAAAATTTTGAATATAAGTAGATATTTATATATGATGAGATAAAAGTATAGTTGTTAAAATGGGTAGCCCGACCCATATGGGCCGGCCCATCTTGACTCACTTTAAAAACAGGCCAATTCGGCCCGACCCATTATGGGTTGGTGGGTTATACGGGCCATCCCACCAACCTACCAAAAAATTAAAAAAAAACTATCAACAAAATTCAAATTTTCAAATTAACTTAAATTAACATAATAATCATAAAATTAACATCATTAATACCCATAAGTCTTAACTCATCATACAAAATTAAATACAAATTTTGATAAAAGTCTAAAATAAAAAAATTTCAATGTCCCATTATACATAATTAATTATAAACCATAATTAAATTTTAATTTTAAAAAAAAAAGTGGGCTGATGGGTTGCCTGACCCACCAAACCCACCACGGGTTCAACCTAGGTGGGTCGGGTGAAAGTGAGCCGAGTTGAAATATACCCAGTTAATATAAAATTTTTATTTATTTTGACTCGGTCCGACCCGTTTTCAAGGTGAACCGAGTTGTAATACGGGCCACAACCCATTTTGACAGCTCTAATAAAAAGTCATTGATGAAAAGTCATGATCTTTAATTAATTGATGTGACTTGGAATCAAGAACTTATAAGTTCACGTAAATTTTCTTTTAAAACTATTTATATAATTTTTTGGAAAAAAAGTAATCAACCATCATAAATGTTACTATTTACATATAGGTATCATAAACTTTTATTTTATTCTAATCAATCCTTAAATTTTATCTGATTTATAAATAAACATTATGAACATTAATTTTTTATTTCAATTAATCCTTAAATTTTATCTCTTTTACAAATAAGCACCATTAACCTTAACTTCATTCTAAATAATATTGATATTTAAAATTTAATATTTTTACAAATAATTTTTTATTAACAACTTAAAGTAAAATTATTTATCTTAAATGTCAATTATTCACTAATTTTTTTCTTTATTGTTTCAAATATAATAAATATGCATTTAGAAAAAAAAATGATAAAAACAATAAAAAAAATCTTTATTTGATTTTTTTCTTCTTCTAAATTATATGATATTTTAGTAAATATGGAAATAAAATTAAAATATATGTACCAAAAAATTAATAAATGAAATATTTAGAATTAATTGGGACAAAAATTTAAAAATAAGATATTTATTTGTAAAAATAATAAAGTTTGGAATTAATTTATAAAAAAATTAAAGTTTATAATTTTTATTCATTAACATGACAAAGTTTAAGAAAATAAATGTCAATTATTCACTAATTTTTTTCTTGATTTTTCTAATATAATAAAATATGCGTTTAGAAAAAAGAAAAAAACAATAATGATAAAAACAATAAAAAAGAATTTTCATTATTCACTAAGATCAAGAAAATAAATGTCAATTATTCACTAATTTATTTTCTTTATTTTTCAAATATAATAAAATATGCGTTTAGAAAAAAGAATGATAAAAAAAGAGAATGATAAAAAGTTATTTCACGCGAGAATGATTTAATATTTAGGATAAAGGAAAGAACACTGAATAATTACATAACTCGAAGCATTAATCTATTTAGGGATAAGTTCTACCATATATGGTAGAACCTATCCCTAAATTCAAAATTGACATATCTAAAGATTATTTCATTTATATCTAAAGAGTGACAAAATTGGCATTCCATACCAGAATCATCTGAGAGACTGTGTGCATAGTATTTCTGTTCCATTTGATAAGCATAAGTAGACATAGCTTCAATATTCTGCAAGCTATAATCCAATTCCACTTAATTTCTTTAAGGTGCCAAAGATATAACTTATTATAATTTAACAAGGATTCATTTGGCCATCATTCATAACCTCAAATTCAAAAGCATCAACAAATGGGCCGGAGCTAAGCAATTTTCATTGAGGGGGCTAAAATATAATAAAACTTTATTCTAATTTTCAAATTTTCATAATGAGATGAAATTATAATGTGAAGTGAGAAAAGCACCTGATAAAGACATCGCTATGGCAAAACAAAAATCTTACGAAAGAATAAGGATAATTAATTTGATTATGTTGAATGAATCACCACCATACGTGCTGTGATTGGAGGTTCTGCATTCACAATCCAACGGTTTAAAATTTTTAACCTTATGTTTTATTAACTTTTAATATATCAAAAGTGAAATTAACGGTGAGATTTATGCAGCAGCATTTGCGATCGCAGATAATGCAGATCGCAAATGCATTTTTTTAATTTAGAAAATTTATAAAGTATACTAAAGTGGGTTGGATTTATGAAAGAAAAAAAAAACTCCTTATTACTTTAATTTCGTCTTGATTTCTCGTTAAAAGAGAATTTATTTTATGATCAAATTTTCAAAATTTAAATTCAATTTGACTTAAATGAATGTTTTTCACCATACTTCTACTTCCATCATAAAGCCAGGCATATATTGGATATATGGTCAAGCTAATTAATATTTTTAAAGTATAATATCCAAATTCTAATTATATAAAAATATATAAAATTAGGAATATTATATTTTATTTGAATTTCACGATAAAGATAATACCAATAAATTTGATCACATTTCATATATGCAACATACTTATTTTAAAAAAGAAAATTCAAACACATATACTACAACTTCAATATGACATTATTTTTTATTATAAAAAAACTCATTTTGTAATCTATTTCATGTTAAGTTTTTATTTTCGTTTCTTTCGTTCTAAACTTCACTTTTCATTTTTTTTATAGTTTTAAACTAAGTTATCATGAATTTCACCTGCCTTTTGCTCTTTTTTTTCTTCCCCATTTTGAATTTTGGAGGCTGGCAGAAACTTGGACACCAACCTTCTGCATGAACACGAAGAACCCGTGTGTTGTTCATATTTCATCCAGGTTTACAATCCATGGCCTATGGCCTAGTAACAAGTCCAACTCACAACCACAATTTTGCCCTTCGGTTAAATTTGATGCAAATAAGGTAAAATTTTATTTTTTTAATCAATATTTTTATATAATCTTAAAAACTTAATGAATGTTATTTATGTTACTCGATTGGGCCACAATTGAAGAGTCAACTTGAAATAAATTGGCCAGCATTAAAGGATGAGAGAAACATTTCCTTTTGGACGTATCAGTGGAACAAACATGACTCATGCTCTCAGTTGCAAAAAAATGATTTCTTGCAACTGGTTTTAACTATCTTTTTTAAAAATGATCTTAAAGCTATTCTACAAAAACACGGCGGGTAAGAGTTATCTAACAGCGAGCATTACCACAGCCATATACAATGATATACGAGCTATGCCAAAAGTTGTATGTAGTAGGAATCGATTAACCGAGATAAGATTGTGCTTGAACACAAGCACAACACTCGAGTTCATCAATTGACTACTCAAGCAGTGGGACAAGGATCTAAATGTAAAACAAGTGTCAATTATATTTTATAAAATAATTTATATAAATAAATAAAGAAAGATCGAATAATTTTGTTAGTCTTGGGGTTTCTGCATACTCATTGGATGGATAGGTTTAAAAAAAAGTCTGTGACTTCAAAATAAAAAATAACAGGATTTAGGAAATGCACATCCTATACCATGTAATTAACCCATTCGCAAAATACATATCTAAATAAATAAACAAGTCGAATTCGCATTTTGCTTCATTGGGTCTTCTTGAGTTCAACCATTGAAAAGATATCCGCCATTAAAACCTTTTTTATCCATGTGTCATTTTCCAGGTGCAGGAACTGGATATATATCTCCATTTCTCTTCTTCATCATGTGAAATTATGTCAGATGCGTGAAGAATTTTTAAAGCCATATACAAAAGTGATACTCCTTATACAAGTATAATTCTCTAATAAAAAGTCCTTAATGTTGAAGGATGGACGTATGATAAACAAGAGGTGAAGTTATGGCAAATGCATGGAAATAAAATTTGTAAAAAGATATCGAAGTCATTTTTTTTAAGAAAGACAACAATCGAAAAATCATTTAAGGAGGAAACAATTGTGGGAAAAAGAGGGGTAATTAATAGTAGAGAATAAAAAAATGATATGAAACTAGTAACTGATCTAGATGTTGAAAATTTCTTTAATTAGGATAAGAAAATAGTCTATAATATTTTTAAGAAAAATATGATAATTTTTTTACATGATAACCTAGAGAAAGAAATGTCACTAAGCATTCAGCAGTAGTAAGTAACTATATGTCATTATCATCATCGATTCATCAAGCTACTGCCACAACCCACCAGTGGTCTCGTTCATTAAGGTAAGATGATGCTTATCTTTTAGGCAGGTTCTGAAGAACATTTGTAAAAACATATCAACGTAAGATGTTCTTTTTTTAAAGATAATTTGACTCCACTAGAAATTGCAACTAAGTGGACACGTCCACCCACAAATAGAATGAAAAAAAAGTCATGTTATTCTTTTACATAAAATAAATGCTTTTTTAATGCTAGTATTAGTAATAAATGTTAAAATGAACACGTTCACCCACAAACAGAAAAATACTAATGAACACCTTCTTTTTTCTACATAAAATACATGATCTTTTGTCATGTATATATATTTATATCTGTTGAACATAATCATTAAGACTAAATCAATTATTACAATAACATTGTTTTAAATCAATTATATATATCACATTATATTTAAACCAATTATTACAATAATATTATTTTAAATATTTACATTACATGAAGTTATTACATTATAATAATTTCAAATTATAATAAATAATCTTTTAATAGAGATAATATTATAAATTAACAATTTAACATTGGTCAATAATTACCTCAAATATCATATATGTTATTTATCATAAGATCAATAAATATATTAAACTCGTTATTATATATATTAATTTATAAATTTTTTATAATATATTTTTTATTATAAAAGAAATTAAGACTATAAAAAATAAAGTTAAACACATTAAACTAATAAACACATGATTATTTTTATTATACTTATTAATTATTATCATACAAATCGTGTTTTAAATCAAATATCTCATGCATCACACGAGTACCCATACTAGTTTTATTAGAATAATAAAAAAAAATTATTAATTTTTCTTTATGTTATTTTTGTAATGTTCCATCATGATCAGCACACCTAATAGAATCACTATTACAAAAACAAGCCTACTAGAATATGCAATAAAAGTGACCTCTCCAATGTTGCATGCATTTGCCTTAAATTACTCCCATTTGTCCAAGTATGCCTGCTCTAAAGAAATTCATGAGCTCTAAGACATGGATGCCTAGTAGAAGGTCTGACATAATAATTATATTAATTGACAATTAAACTCAATTTTGTCTCTAATACAAAAATTTCACTTTTGATGTGATGCATTTATGTAAATATGCAACAAATAGGTGGGTTTAGTGTCGCATTTGATCCTCTTGATGGGTCCAACATTGTGGACACAAACTTCACAGTAGGCACCATCTTTGACGCGTGTGACACCCTCTACCCCGCATACCATAACACATAAATAATAAAATTTGAATAACACAATCTTTCATTTTTAAAATACCAAACGTGTTTAGATAGAGAGCACCATATCCATGACTTGAAAAAATAACATAATCAGTGGAAATTACAAAAGAAATAAGGCTAAGATTTTCAAAATAATTTAATAGAAATAACATCCTAATCTAATTTTATCCACACCCCAATGTCACATGTCCTATCAGAGCAAAGCCCAACATTGAAGTCTAAGCTTCATCGCCAACATCCTCAGTCTCATGTTGATGATCACCTGTATAACAATCAAAGAAAAATAACATAAAAGAAAAGGGAGTGAGAAACATCTCACTCTGGCTCACGGTGTAGGAATACACATCGGATAGCGAAACACAAACAAGACATGTAGATGTACATAACATAGATAGTTTACAACAATATCACATTCCACTCACCAAATACATAAAAATCAAGTCAACATATAACATTAAAAATAAACATGTAATGGACACAGACTACATATTAGCATGCATGTGGCACTAGTAACACATCACATGGTGTATTGTCGCTAGCAACACACGAGAGTAGTCTAAGAGTACATGTCGGGTCACATCCTCTACGCACTCTCACTAGAAGGACATACTACCAGGGTCTAGTCGGGATAGCTAAGTCACGCAAGATACATTCAATGTACACAATGGGTGAGACTGGGACTTCCAAACCGAGCTATTCCCAAGGACTAATCCCCAAGATTTTACACAAGAGGGCTTTCCCTGGCGATGTATTCCATATCCTATCCTTAAAACATTTATGCAAATGATGCATGTAATTCAAGTCTCTATGCATTCTCATATCACAGTATCATGTCTCACTATCATATAACATTATTATGTCTCATCATATAACATTATCATCATATCTCATGTCTCATATTCACTTTTCACATTATCTCGTCATATTCACATAGTCTCCACAAAGCACTTTAATTCATATAAAAAATTATCTATTTTCAAAATTAAACACATATTCGTACATCTCATCCAACAAGGAACACAACAGAACAATCAGAAAGCAAAATAAAAAATATTTATATTTTTCCTGTTTCTCATAGGGTTCCCTCAGGAACTCACAGAGCACTTTAATTCATACAATAGACATATAAAATAGTTCAATTTACTCATATAATTGCCTCTTCAAACAATCCCCTCTTACAATCACCAATGCATTCCCTTAGGATTTCCCATCGGAACCCATAGGAACACCAAAGTTTGCAATTATAATCCAAACACAAACACTACTCGTACATACATACTAATTACATCAATTAGAACATTCAGGGAGAAACATAGATGAAATAGATATAATTGGGAAAAATCCCTCATATATGAGCATACAACAAACATAGGATTGGGGGCTGTAGACACCCAATTTCGTCTGGGGGCATAAAAACAAGGAAATGAACTTCTATTCCTGAAGAAAAGGAGCTCCTAAGCATCAAAATAACAGGATATGACATCAGAAGGCCCAAAGCCCAATAAGGCTAATTTAGTAGCCCAGAACGGGCCGTTCCCAAACTGGAACGGGCCGTTCCTAACAACTAAAAATGCCTAAAAACCCTAGCTTGGAACGAGCCATTCCAACACATTCTGTTATGAGTAAAATTTGAACACAGAACGGGTCGTTCCACTTTTTGAACGGGCCGTTCCAAAAGTCAAATTTTTACCCACAACGGTCAGAACCAGAACGGGCCGTTCCAAATTCGGAACGGGCCGTTCGGGTCAATTCTGAAGCCTATAAATTGGTGCGTTCGGCACAGTTCTCAGGGCGGCTAGGAAATTTTGGATAAGACTCTTTTGAGCACGAAAATTCTCTATCTCTCTCCCTCTTATTGTATTTCTTTCTTGAGATTGGGGAGACATATTGTAGTGTGAAAGGTTGCCACAAAGCACCCTTGAAGATTCAATAGAGCTCGTTCAAGAGGTATTTCAGTCAATCTTTTTCTCTCCCTTTTATTTCTTATTTTTTATGAGTATTGTTATAATAAAAGCAACCATGTAGATATTTTAGAGTCAATTGTGTAATTTAAATTTCAAGCATGTAAATAGTCATCATTAAAATGGGATTTAATATTTATATTATTATTGTTTATAATGCTAACTTCATCATAGGGTACCGATTAAGGGTGTTGTAGGGGTGCTTAATACCTTCCTTACACGTAATCGACCCCTGAACCCAATTTTGGTTATCAAGGCCATTATTAGACTTTTAAAAATCTTTTCTTTTTCCAATGTTTTGTGTAAAATATTGGTGGCGACTCCATGAACCTATTTTTCAAAATTATTAATTAAGAATTAGTCTGGTGTCTGGGCATTCCTTAATAGATGAGATTTCCAAAGGATGTCTAAACCATTAGTCGCGAGATCAAAAATTTTCGGGTTGCGACAGGGGCCAATCCCGCTACCCAACATACATTCCCACACCTAAAGCGAGGTTTCTCACTCTCCCTTTACCTCAATAAGTAGGAGATGAAACTAAAGTAGGATCATGCTGGTCTCTTCCTCTGGGTTCTCCTTGATCTTTAGAGACGTCAAGAGTGGCCAAAATGGGCCATTTTGAATCCAGAATGGCCTGTTCTGGATTCATTCATCATGTGTTAAATTCACATCTGGAATGGCCCATTCTTAAACCAGAACAGTCCATTCCCAACTAGGATTATAGGTCATTTTAGTAGTTTGGAACGACCTGTCCCAGTTTGGGAACGACCCGTTCTAGGCTACTAAATATCAAAAGAATTTCTAAAATACCTTCATATAATTTGTGAAAAACGGGGTGTTACAATATGTAGCTTGGAGATAAGTTGACTAGGATCATAAGAAGAGATCAAGTTGTTGTAGCCAAGGGATTTTGGGTCCTAGAACCATGTGTGTGCTTGCTCTTAAGGACTTCCTTGACACCTATGAATTTCTTCTACTTGATGAAGGTTAGGTTCATGCCATAAAAAATCTTATTTTAAGTAGTCACACATTACCATATATTCATTTAAAATTGAACTTGTCAGACCTTTGAATATGAAAATTGCTCATGTGATTCCTTTGTTTTTCATTAGTGTAAAACTTTGTTTTTTTTTTTTCAAAAATAAATTAAGATTCTACAAGTGAGTCTGTCTCTAAATTGGAAGAGGATGTCTTCACCATTAAATTTTAGTGGGTTATGTTATACATGATACACATATTTTTTCTCAAACTCCCTTTAAAGGAGTCTTATCCAAATTTTATCACATGACAAAAATGTCTAATATATATTTATATTTCAGGAAAATGGCAGATGTTAGAGAAACCATAGAAAATTGGAGAAGGAAAATTGCTCTCTCCAGAAAAATTTAAGAACCACATCTGACAACCCCGATTATATGCTAAGGTGTACCTATATTTTTCTATAAGTGTTACTATGACGTGTTTGAATGAATAATTACATCTTTCTCTACCATTCAATAGTTGATCAATTACTATGACAATGAAAATTACACACTGAGATACACGAAGGAATGGTGCCAAATGTCAACCAGGTTTTTTTCTTAACTCAATAATACATGACATTTTAATACAGTTTAATCTTTTATATTATTTCATAAATATGCATGTTCCATGAAGTTGACTATCAACCTAGTAAAGTAATATATATGCTTTCAAAATGTTATATAGATTATTGTAAAAGAAAAAAAGGATCTTTACAAACATGGCATCAACATCGACCAAAGCCAAACTGAGATTGTTGTTTGAGGTAGCTCTTTTGGGATCATTGATTGAAAAAGTTGGAGGTTACAACAATGATGGTCATCAATCTGTGTTGGACAAAGTCATCAATAACATTGATGAGAGAACTCAAGTTGTCTATGAATCCAAGAATGAGATCATTGTGTTTGAAGAAACCTTGTACGGTAAATCTACTCAACGATGGTGTAGCTATTGGAGTGACTACTTAAACTATATGAGCTATATTTTAATTATGTGACACTATTTGTAATTATATTTTGTTTAACTAGTGGAGTAGGAGTTATTTTTATGAAATGTATTTTATTACTAATAATTATATTTAAGTTATCTTATAAAAGGGAGAAGATATGTTTAATATTATTATTATTATTACTATTATTATTATTATTATTATTTTATGGAAGGGAAGGAAGGACGTAATAGTCTTTTGCAAATTATTATTATCATTTTATTAATTTGAGAAAAGAGAGGTTATTAGATGTTATCTAAGTCATTCCAGGCAATCACTTGTTCCCGGCTCATTTCGTTTCTACGCTTCTGAAGACCATGGAGAACCTGAAGGAGAGAACCAACTTGATTCTGCTCGTGCTTCAACTTCTGCCATCAAGGTAATGGGGGAGTGAGAAACCTCGCTCAGGGGTGTGGGAATAATTTTTGGGTAGAAAGATTGACCTCCAATCCCTTGCTTGATGCATACTTCTAGGAACAGGAAAAATATGAATGTTTTATGTTTTGATGTATGAGTTTCCTGTTGTGTTCCTTGTTGGATGTGATGCATGAATATGTGTTTAATTTTGAAATTAGATAAGTTTTGATATGAATTAGAGTGCTCTGTGGGTTCTCATGAGAAACCCTATGAGAAACAATTAGAAGTATGATATTTTGACAAGATTTAAGGTATTTTATGTAAAATTGTATGGATTTATGTTGTAGGTGTTATTTGGAGGATTTTTACCAATTACTTTATATGATTACATGTTTGTTATGAAAAATTGTCTGATTTCAAAGTGTAGGTTCGCACTAAGTGCGTCGAGCGTAGTTCTTTGCGTTGCATGCAAATTCAAGCAGTCTGCATAAGAAGGTGAGTCCACAAAACACAACAAGACAAATATCTTTATATATTATAAATATTCACACAATGAATTATTTACACAATTACAAAATCACAAGATTAAGGATTACTAAATAGCACCAAATCCCCGGCAACGGCGCCAGAAACTTGATGAGGTTTTTGCAAATACTCCACTTGGCAAGCGGACCAAGTTTCGAAGTAGTATTCAAATATCGTCCTCAAGGATTTGAGTGTTTAGTAATTCTTGCTCTAATGATTTAAAGAGAATGTTATTATAATTTCAAATGAGTAAAGATAGAATAGAACAACACAATAAAATATAAGTAGTAAAGAAAATGGTTAAGAAACAAGGATTGGTTCAGAAGTACTTGCTAACTCGTAGATCTTCTTAAAATAGATGCGATTCTAATTTCATTATTTCCACGTTCATTAAGAAATCCAACAAGATTCCTCAAGGTTGAATCCTAAAGTCATTAAACTCAAACATGATTCCTCTATATGTTTTGAGTTCAACACTTTGCATGAAGAACAATGACTTAAAAAATGTGACTAACCAAATCAAGTCTATTCCTAGAACAAGAAATGATTAAGTGCAAGATTCAGTTCGGGTTTTCAAAAACGTTTTCCAACTGGATTCAAAAACCAAAAATCATACAACGGGTGATCAAGCCGATATAAGCATTAAGAGAAGAATCAAGCACAAATAATGAGATCAAAATGCATATATTTAAGAAGAAGAGGAGTTAGTAGTTACATCCAACCAATCCTTAATGAGTTTAGCCACACATGGCCATTACTATATCAATAACATGATTTAATATTTAGTATAGAGGTAAGAACACAGAATAATTACAGAATTCAAAACATTAATCTATTTAGGGATAGGTTCTATCATATATGATGGTGTTTCTTCAATCATTTATATCTAAAGAGTGACAAAATTGGCATTCCATACTTGAGAAAGACATCGCTATGGCAAAACAAAAATCTTACGAAAGAACAAGGATAAATAATTTGATTATGTTGAATGAATCACCACCATACGTGCTGTGATTAGAGGTTCTGCATTCACAATCCAACGGTTAAAATTTTTTAAGCTTATGTTTTATTAACTTTTAATATATCAAAAGTGAAATTAACGGTGAGATTTATGCAGCAGCATTTGCGATCGCAGATAATGCAGATCGCAAATGCATTTTTTTAATTTAGAAAATTTATAAAGTATACTAAAGTGGGTTGGATTTATGAAAGAAAAAAAAACTCCTTATTACTTTAACTTCGTCTTGATTTCTCGTTATTAAAAGAGAATTTATTTTATGATCAAATTTTCAAAATTTAAATTCAATTTGACTTAAATGAATGTTTTTCACCATGCTTCTACTTCCATCATAAAGCTAGGCATATATTGGATATATGGTCAAGCTAATTAATATTTTTAAAGTATAATATCCAAATTCTAATTATATAAAAATATATAAAATTAGGAATATTATATTTTATTTGAATTTCACGATAAAGATAATACCAATAAATTTGATCACATTTCATGTATGTTTTAAAAAAGAAAATTCAAACACGTATACTACAACTTCAATATGGCATTATTTTTTATTATAAAAAAAACTCATTTTGTAATCTATTTCATGTTAAGTTTTTATTTTCGTTTCTTTCGTTCTAAACTTCACTTTTCATTTTTTTTTTTATAGTTTTAAACTAAGTTATCATGAAGTTCACCTGCCTTTTGCTCCTTTTTTTCTTCCCCATTTTGAATTTTGGAGGCTGGCAGAAACTTGGACACCAACCTTCTGCATGAACACGAAGAACCCGTGTGCTGATCATATTTCATGCAGGTTTACAGTCCATGGCCTATGGCCTAGTAACAAGTCCAACTCACAACCACAATTTTGCCCTTCGGTTAAATTTGATGCAAATAAGGTAAAATTTTGTTTTTTTAATCAATATTTTTATATAATCTTAAAAACTTAATGAATGTTATTTATGTTACTAGATTGGGCCACAATTGAAGAGTCAACTTATTGAAACAAATTGGCCAGCATTAAAGGATGAGAGAAACATTTCCTTTTGGACGTATCAGTGGAACAAACATGACTCATGCTCTCAGTTGCAGCAAACTGATTTCTTGCAACTGGCTTTAACTATCTTTTTTAAAAATGATCTTAAAGCTATTCTACAAAAACACGGCGGGTAAGAGTTATCTAACAGCGAGCATTACCACAGCCATATACAATGATATACGAGCTATGCCAAAAGTTGTATGTAGTAGTAATCAATTAACTGAGATAAGATTGTGCTTGAACACAAGCACAACACTCGAGTTCATCAATTGTACTACTCAAGCAGTGGGACAAGGATCTAAATGTAAAACAAGTGTCAATTATATTTTATAAAATAATTTATATAAATAAATAAAGAAAGATCGAATAATTTTGTTAGTCTTGGGGTTTCTACATACTCATTGGATGGATAGGTTTAAAAAAAAGTCTGTGACTTCAAAATAAAAAATAACAGGATTTAGGAAATGCACATCCTATACCATGTAATTAACCCATTCGCAAAATACATATCTAAATAAATAAACAAGTTGAATTCGCATTTTGCTTCATTGGGTCTTCTTGAGTTCAACCATTGAAAAGATATCAGCCATTAAAACTTTTTTATCCACGTGTCATTTACCAGGTGCAGAAATTGGATATATATCTCCATTTCTCTTCTTCATCATGTGAAATTATGTCAGATGCGTGAAGAATTTTTAAAGCCATATACAAAAGTGATACTCCTTATACAAGTATAATTCTCTAATAAAAAGTCCTTAATGTTAAAGGATGGACGTATGATAAACAAGAGGTGAAGTTATAGCAAATGCATGGAAATAAGATTTGTAAAAAAATATCAAAGTCGTGTTTTTTTAAGAAAGACAACAATCGGAAAATCATTTAAGGAGGAAACAATTGTGGGAAAAAGAGGGGTAATTAATAGTAGAGAGTAAAAAAATCATATGAAACTAGTAACTGATCTAGATGTTGAAAATTTCTTTAATTAGGATAAGAAAATAGTCTATATAATATTTTTAAGAAAAATATGATAACTTTTTTACATGATAACCTAGAGACAGCCACACACACAAAAACAGACAGACATGCACACAAGCATAGAGACACTCACACATTGAGGCACACAAACAAACAAACACACAGACAAACACATACAGGCACACACAAATATAAACAAAGACATAGACACACATACACACAAACGCACAGCAGCACACAAACAACAGACAAACAAACACATAGATACATTCACATCCATACACACACAAACAACAGACAAACAAACACATAGATACATTCACATCCATACACACACAAAGACGAACACTGACACAGACACATAAATACACATCCACATAGAGACACACACACATATATACAAAGAAACACACAAACGCTCAAACAAACACAACCACACAAAAAGTCACATAAACACAAACACCTAGACACACACACAAACATACATACACAAACGCATATACATCCAAGCACACAAACAAAGAGACACATTCCCAAATACATAGTCAGACAGACACAAATGAACACAAACACACAAATAAACGCACGCACCTGAACACCTACATACTGACACACAAACACATGCATAATCACACAGACACACAAATAAAGACACACACATAGAGGCACACAAACACACACAAGTGCATACACATAAAGAAACACTAAGGCAAACAAATGAACACATAAAGACATACAAATACACACAAAAAAAGACTGACATACACATAAAAACACTCACACCCATAAACAACCACAAGCAAACAGATAAATACACAAAGACACACATAAATAGAGAAACACACAGGCACACAAACACAAACACATGCACACACAACACACACACAATCACATGCACACACAAATGTAGACAAACGCACACGGATACACACACCAACACAGACATGGACACAAAAACACATAGAGATAGGCACACAAACACATGCATGCAGACACACTTAGAGACACAGAAAGACACCTAGACACTCACACACTTAGAAATAGAAACACATGCAATCACACAAAGATAAACACGAACACAAATAAAGACACACAAAGACAAACACACACAAACATACACACTAAGGTGCACATACATACAAACACACACAGTTAAAGAAACACATGCAAACACACACATAGACACACTTAAACACATGCACACACTAGATAATAGGTTATTATTATTATTATTATTATTATTAGATAATAGGTTATTATTATTATTATTATTATTATTATTATTATTATTAATTAGTTAGTTAGCTTACATTCATTGATTTGATAAGTTAATTTTTCCCTTCACGAAGTTTTCTCACCAATTCACAAGTCTACTGCATTATTAGCGAGTTTGGGAATCAGACATGACTTCTAAGGTGCACATACATACAAACACACACAGTTAAAGAAACAGATGCAAACACACACATAGACACACTTAAACACAGGCACACACTAATAAACACACAAAAACTCATACACACAGAGTTACAGATACACAAACTCACACTAACAAACACACGTATGCACACATACACACAAAGACATCTAAACACCTAAATGCAAACACATACACAAAAAGACACTCACAGACACAAACACAAAAAAACACAAACACATAAATAGAGACACCTAAACCTAACCACAGACAAGCACAAACACATACATAGAGACATCGAAACCCAACCACACACAAGCATAAACACATACACACCCAAACCCAACCACACACAAAAATAAAAACATAAACATAGACATAAACATACTCACACACACAAACACATAGAAACACACAAACACACATACACAAAAAAAAACCTCCATAATCACACACAAAGACATAGACAAACTCACAGACACACACAAACATAGACAAAAACACATACACACATACACAAATAAACACAAACACAAAGCCACACAAACCAACAGACAAACAAGCACACAAATACATTCACACATATGCACACACACAAAGACACACATGCACATGGACATAGACACACGAACAAACAGACATAGATACACACACAGAAACATAGAGAAACACACACACAAACACAAACACCCAGACATACACACACAATTGCACATACATCCAAACACGTAAACACACACATAGACACAAACTCACAGACACACAAAACATATACAAAGACACATACATACACGCATACAAATAAACACAAACAAAAAGCCACTCACAAATAAACACAAACATGTATTCACATACATACACACAGACAAGAACACAAATGCAAATAGACACAGACAAAGACACACAAATGCTAAAGAAAATGCTTGTGTATGGGCTGGCAATGGCATTTTACCTTGCTGAGAACCTACAACTTTTAAGGACATAACACGTATATATGTACACCAACCATGAGTGCTTAACCATAACGACATAACAATGGCAATGGCATGAACTAAAGTCATTACAAATTGTTGTGCCCAGGACATTTTTGCCTTTTGTGTCATAGCCCATAGGCAGAAACTTAAAATCCTTGGTTAGTGAATTTCTTTTCAATTTTGGTTGCAAAGTTTGCTTCAAGCAGCCATCAAAGTATACATGATAAATGACTTGTTTCCCATTTTCATTTCTTGCTAAGTGTACAATTCATTTACTAATTATTATGCCAATGTTACTTTTCAGGTATTCAATTTTGTAGACCGTTACAGGGGTTATAGTGACTCTCTTAGTCCGGTTGTGTGTCCATTTTGTTGCTCTTACTCTGGATACCATGTAAGTTGTCACACAATTCAACTTAATTGCATTTTATTTTAATTTGAAATATATCAATCACATGTATGTTTAATGTTTGGCTTATGTTTTGAACATGTGGTTGTAATTAGGATCAGCTTCTGTGGGGTGCATCATGGATTTATAAAGCCTCGGGAATTGGCTCATACATACCATATATACAATCCAATGGCCCCATATTAGGTGCAGTTGATGATTTTGCTTGGTTAATATGCAATTTTTTATCAACAATTTTAAATCGACAATAATGTAAAAATAAAATAAAATAATTTTTTTTATGATTTTCAACTGCCAAATAATGAAAAATGAAATAAATTAAAAATATACTTTCTGACTGTTTTTAACTGTCAATAATGTAAAAAAAATAAATTAAAAGTATATTTTCTAGCGGTAAAATAAATGATATCCCGTTTCTATTTTTGGCACATGTAGATCTAATGATTATTTTAAGCACCAAAAAAATGAAATTTGTTGCGATTTTTAACCACCACAAATTATAATATTAACTACTAAAAAATAAATTTTCTTAGTAAATATTTTATAATTAATTGGTTTATTATACTATATTTAAATTCAATTAAATATTCATTTTTATATTTCTTATTAAAATATAAAGAATGCCTTATTAATGAAAATGTAAGAAAAAATTTGAATATAAGTATATATTTATATACAATGAGATAAAAAAAAAGTATAGTTGTTAAAACGGGTAGTCCGACCCATATGGGTCAGCTCACCTTAATTCACTTTAAAAACGGGCCAATTTGGCCCGACTCACTTTTAATTTTCTAAAAAATTTTCTGGCCTGGCCTGGCCCGACCCATTATGGGTTGGTAGGTTATAAGTGTCAGCCCACCAAGCCACCAAAAAATTAAAAAAAAATTATCAACAAAATTCAAAATTTCAAATTAACTATAAATTAACATAATAATCATAAAATTAATATCATTAATAGTCATAAGTCATAACTCATCATACAAAATTAAATATAAATTATGATAAAAGTTCAAAATAAAAAAATTTCAATGTCCCAGTATATATAATTAATTATAAACCATAATTAAATTTTAATTTAAAAAAAAAAGTGGGCTGGTGGGTTGCCTTGCCCACCAGACCCACGACGGGTTCAACCTAGGTAGGTCGGGTGAAAGTGAGCCGAGTTGAAATATACCCACTTATTATAAATTTTTTATTTATTTTGACTCGATCCAACCCATTTTCAAGGTGAACTGGGTTGTAACACGGCCACAACCCATTTTGACAGTTCTAATAAAAATTGATCGGTGAAAAGTCATGATGTTTAATTAATTGATGTGACTTGGAAAAAGAACTTATAAGTTCACGTAAGTTTTCTTTTAAAACTATTTATATAATTTTTTGGGAAAAAAGTAATCAACCATCATAAATGTTACTATTTACATATAGTTATCATAAATTTTTATTTTATTCTAATAAATCCTTAAATTTTATCTGATTTATAAATAAATATTATGAACATTAATTTTTATTTCAATTAATCCTAAAATTTTATCTCTTTTACAAATAAGCACCATTAACCTTAACTTCATTCTAAATAATATTGATATTGAAAATTTAATATTTTTACAAATAATTTTTTTATTAAAAACTTAAAGTAAAATTATTTATCTTAAATGTCAATTATTCAATAAATTTTTTTCTTTATTTTTTCAAATATAGTAAATATGCATTTAGGAAAAAAAAATGATAAAAACGATAAAAAAAAGTCTTTATTTGATTTTTTTCTTCTTCTAAATTATACGATATTTTAGTAAATATGAAAATAAAATTAAAATATATGTATCAAAAAATTAATAAATGAAATATTTAGAATTAATTGAGACAAAAATTTAAAAATAAGATATTTATTTGTAAAAATAATAAAGTTTGAAATTAATTTATAAAAAAATTAAAGTTTATAATTTTTATTCATTAACATGACAAAGTTTAAGAAAATAAATGTCAATTATTCACTAAATTTTTTTCTTTATTTTTCTAATATAATAAAATAAGCGTTTAGAAAAAAGAAAAATAATAATGATAAAAACAATAAAAAAGAATTTTCATTATTCACTAAGATCAAGAAAATAAATGTCAATTATTCACTAATTTTTTTTCTTTATTTTTCAAATATAATAAAATATGCGTTTAGAAAAAAGAAAAGAAAAAAGAATGATAAAAAAAAGAGAATGATAAAAAGTTATTTTAGGCGGGAATGATTTAATATTTAGTATAGAGGTAAGAACAGAGAATAATTACAGAATTCGAAGCATTAATCTATTTAGGGATAGGTTCTACCATATATGATGGTGTTTCTTCAATCATTTATATCTAAAGAGTGACAAAATTGGCATTCTGCCAAAGATTCTATGATTTGAGTAGCTTCTTCTGGGCTCACAGTCATCATGGTGCCACCAGCTGCTGCATCTAATAACATCTTCACCTCATGCTTGATTCCATTAACAAAGAAATTGAGTTGAGCTATATCTTCAAACCCATGGTTAAGACATTTTCTGAGCAATGACTTAAATCTTTCCCATGCTTCACTAAATGGTTCATCTGCACCTTGCCTGAAAGTAGTAATTTCTGACTTGGCCTTAATATACTTGGATGAAGGATAGAATCTATTCACAAACTTGTTTTCCACATCACCCCAGCTTGTCAAACTTTGATTTGGGTGAGATTGTAACCAAACTTTAGCTTTTCCTGTTAGAGAAAATGGAAACAACCTCAAGTATACAGCTTCCTCATCACCTTCAGGAATTCCCATTGTTCCACATAACTCATAAAAATTTGAAAGGTGTGAATATGGGTCCTCATGATCTAGACCAGCAAATTGTTATGAGCTAACAAAAGTAAGGAAGGTAGGCTTCATCTCCATGGCTCTAGAAGTATTTGGAGCTGCAATGCTAGAGAAATGCCTAGGACCATGTTGTTGTGCATAATCACCTAGGGTCCTTCTAGGAGGCCTAGCTGGTCCATGTCCACCATTACGAGTGCTTGTTCCTTCTTCAACCATTTCTGTTTCGAGGTGTGGTTGATTTGATGAAGTAGAAGAACTCATAAGATCTTGCTGTTATTTTTGGATTCTCTCTAACTGTCTAAGCCTTCTTGTTCTACTGTTGTTCCTCCTTGCCGTTCTTTCAATTTCAGGATCAAAATGCAATTCTTCGGCTAGAGTTTTTCCTCGCATGCAAATTCAAGCAGTCTGCACAGGAAGGTGAGTCCACAAAACACAACAAGACAAATATCTCTATATATTATAAATATTCACACAATGAATTATTTACACAATTACAAAATCACAAGATTAAGGATTACTAAATAGCACCAAATCCCCGGCAACGGCGCCAAAAACTTGATGAGGTTTTTGCAAACACTCCACTTGGCAAGCGGACCAAGTTTCGAAGTAGTATTCAAATATCATCCTCAGGGATTTGACTGTTTAGTAATTCTTACTCTAATGATTTAAAGAGAATGTTATTATAATTTCAAATGAGTAAAGATAGAATAGAACAACACAATAAAATAAAAGTAGTAAAGACAATGGTTAAGAAACAAGGATTGGTTCAGAAGTACTTGCTAACTCGTAGATCTTCTTAAAATAGATGCGATTCTAATTTCATTATTTCCACGTTCATTAAGTAATCCAACAAGATTCCTCAAGGTTGAATCCTAAAGTCATTAAGCTCAAACATGATTCCTCTATGTTTTGAGTTC
Source organism: Cajanus cajan (assembly GCF_000230855.2). Classification (NCBI taxonomy): domain Eukaryota; kingdom Viridiplantae; phylum Streptophyta; class Magnoliopsida; order Fabales; family Fabaceae; genus Cajanus; species Cajanus cajan. Next base: position 17,398,546 of record NC_138518.1, on the reverse strand, counting down.
AACACTTCCCATGAAGAACAATGACTTGAACAATGTGACTAACCAAATCAAGTCTATTCCTAGAACAAGAAATGATTAGGTGCAAGATTCAGTTCGGGTTTTCAAAAATGTTTTCCAACTGGATTCAAAAACCAAAAATCATACAACGGGTGATCAAGCCGATATAAGCATTAAGAGAAGAATCAAGCACAAATAATGAGATCAAAATGCATATATTTAAGAAGAAGAGGAGTTAGTAGTTACATCCAACCAATCCTTAATGAGTTTAGCCACACATGGCCATTACTATATCAATAACATGATTTAATATTTAGTATAGAGGTAAGAGCACAGAATAATTACAGAATTCAAAGCATTAATCTATTTAGGGATAGGTTCTATCATATATGATGGTGTTTCTTCAATCATTTATATCTAAAGAGTGACAAAATTGGCATTCCATACCTTAGAAAGACATCGCTATGGCAAAACAAAAATCTTACAAAAGAACAAGGATAAATAATTTGATTATGTTGAATGAATCACCACCATACGTGCTGTGATTGGAGGTTTTGCATTCACAATCCAACGGTTTAAAATTTTTAAGCTTATGTTTTATTAACTTTTAATATATCAAAAGTGAAATTAACAGTGAGATTTTTGCAGCAGCATTTGCGATCGCAGATAATGCAGATTGCAAATGCATTTTTTTAATTTAGAAAATTTATAAAGTATACTAAAGTGGGTTGGATTTATGAAAGAAAAAAAAACTCCTTATTACTTTAACTTCGTCTTGATTTCTCGTTATTAAAAGAGAATTTATTTTATGATCAAAATTTCAAAATTTAAATTCAATTTGACTTAAATGAATGTTTTTCACCATGCTTCTACTTCCATCATAAAGCTAGGCATATATTGGATATATGGTCAAGCTAATTAATATTTTTAAAGTATAATATCCAAATTCTAAATATATAAAAATATATAAAATTAGGAATATTATATTTTATTTGAACTTCACGATAAAGATAATACCAATAAATTTGATCACATTTCATATATGCAACATACTTATTTTAAAAAAGAAAATTCAAACACATATACTACAACTTCAATATTGCATTATTTTTTATTATAAAAAAACTCATTTTGTAATCTATTTCATGTTAAGTTTTTATTTTCGTTTCTTTCGTTCTAAACTTCACTTTTCATTTTTTTTTATACTTTTAGACTAAGTTATCATGAAGTTCACCTGCCTTTTGCTTTTTTTTTTTCCCCATTTTGAATTTTAGAGGCTGGTAGAAACTTGGACACCAACCTTCTGCATGAACACGAAGAACCCGTGTGCTGTTCATATTTCATGCAGGTTTACGGTCCATGGCCTATGGCCTAGTAACAAGTCCAACTCACAACCACAATTTTGCCCTTCGGTTAAATTTGATGCAAATAAGTAAAATTTTGTTTTTTAATCAATATTTTTATATAATCCAAAAAACTTAATGAATGGTATTTATGTTACTAGATTGGGCCACAATTGAAGAGTCAACTTGAAACAAATTGGCCAGCATTAAAGGATGAGAGAAACATTTCCTTTTGGACGTATCAGTGGAACAAACATGACTCATGCTCTCAGTTACAAAAAAATGATTTCTTGCAACTAGCTTTAACTATCTTTTTTAAAAATGATCTTAAAGCTATTCTACAAAAACACAGCGGGTAAGAGTTATCTAATAGCGAGCATTACCACAGGCATATACAATGATATACGAGCTATGCCAAAAGTTGTATGTAGTAGTAATCAATTAACTGAGATAAGATTGTGCTTGAACACAAGCACAACACTCGAGTTCATCAATTGTACCACTCAAGCAGTGGGAAAAGGATCTAAATGTAAAACAAGTGTCAATTATATTTTATAAAATAATTTATATAAATAAATAAAGAACGATCGAATAATTTTGTTAGTCTTGGGGTTTCTGCATACTCATTGGATGGATAGGTTTAAAAAAAAGTCTGTGACTTCAAAATAAAAAATAATAGGATTTAGGAAATGCACATCCTATACCATGTAATTAACCCATTCGCAAAATACATATCTAAATAAATAAACAAGTTGAATTCGCATTTTGCTTCATTGGGTCTTCTTGAGTTCAACCATTGAAAAGATATCCGCCATTAAAACTTTTTTATCCACGTGTAATTTTCCAGGTGCAGGAACTAGATATATATCTCCATTTCTCTTCTTCATCATGTGAAATTATGCCAGATGCGTGAAGAATTTTTAAAGCCATATACAAAAGTGATACTCCTTATACAAGTACAATTCTCTAATAAAAAGTCCTTAATGTTGAAGGATGGACGTATAAGATGTTGAAAATTTCTTTAATTAGGATAAGAAAATAGTCTATAATATTCTTAAGAAAAATATGATAACTTTTTTACATGATAACCTAGAGACATCCACACACGCACAAAAATAGACAGACATGCACACAAGCATAGAGACACACATACATTGAGGCACACAAACAAACAAACACACAGACAAACACATACAGGCACACACAAACATAAACAAAGACATAGACACACATACACACAAACGCACAGCAGCACACAAACAACAGACAAACAAACACATAGATACATTCACATCCATACACACACAAAGAAGAACACTGACACAAACACATAAATACACATCCACACAGACACACACACATATATACAAAGAAACACACAAACGCACAAACAAACACAACCACACAAAAACACACATAAACACAAACACCTAGACACACACACAAACATACATACACAAACGAATATACATCCAAGCACATAAACAAAGAGACACATACCCAAAGTCACAGTCAAACAGACACAAATGAACACAAACACACAAATAAATACACGCACCTGAACACATACACACTGACATACAAACACATGCATAATCACACAGACACACAAATAAAGACACACACATAGAGGCACACAAACACACACAAGTGCATACACATAAAGAAACACTAAGGCAAACACATGCACACATAAAGACATACAAATACACAAAAAAAAAGACTGACATACACATAAAAACACTCACACCCATAAACAACCACAAGCAAACAGACAAATACACAAAGACACACATAAATAAAGAAACACACACAGGCACACAAACACAAACACAAACACAAACACATGCACACACAACACACACATAATCACATGCACACACACAAATGTAGACAAATGCACACGGATACACACACAAACACAGACATGGACACAAACACACATAGAGATAGGCACACAAACACATGCAGACACACTTAGAGACACAGAAAGACACCTAGACACTCACACACTTAGAAATAGAAACACATGCAATCACACAAAGATAAACACGGACACAAATAAAGACACAAAAAGACAAACACACACAAACATACACACTAAGGTGCACATACATACAAACACACACAGTTAAAGAAACACATGCAAACACACACATAGACACACTTAAACACAGGCACACACTAACATAGACAAAAACACATACACACAATCACAAATAAACACAAACACAAAGCCACACAAACCAACAGACAAACAAGCACACAAATACATTCACACATATGCACACACACAAAGACACACATGCACATGGACATAGACACACGAACAAACAGACATAGATACACACACAGAAACATAGAGAAACACACACACAAACACAAAAACCCAGGCATACACACAATTGCACATACATCCAAACACGTAAACACACACATAGACACAAACTCACAGACACACAAAACATATACAAAGACACATACATACACGCATACAAATAAACACAAACAAAAAGCCACTCACAAATAAACACAAACATGTATTCACATACATACACACAGACAAGAACAAAAATATAAATAGACACAGACAAAGACACACAAATGCTAAAGAAAATGCTTGTGTATGGGCTGGCAATGGCATTTTACCTTGCTGAGAACCTGCAACTTTTAAGGACTTAACACGTATATATGTACACCAACCATGAGTGCTTAACCATAACGACATAACAATGGCAATGGCATGAACTGAAGTCATTACAAATTGTTGTGCCCAGGACATTTTTGCCTTTTGTGTCATAGCCCATAGGCAGAAACTTAAAAACCTTGGTTAGTGAATTTCTTTTCAATTTCGGTTGCAAAGTTTGGTTCAAGCAGCCATCAAAGTATACATGATAAATGAATTGTTTCCCATTTTCATTTCTTGCTAAGTGTACAATTCATTTACTAATTATTATGCCAATGTTACTTTTCAGGTATTCAATTTTGCAGACGGTTACAGGGGTTCTTATAGTGACTCTCTTAGTCCGGTTGTGTGTCCATTTTGTTGCTCTTACTCTGGATGCCATGTAAGTTGTCACACAATTCAACTAATTGCATTTTATTTTAATTTGAAATATATCAATCACATGTATGTTTAATGTTTGGGTTATGTTTTGAACATGTGGTTGTAATTAGGATCAGCTTCTGTGGGGTGCATCAAGGATTTATAAAGCCTCGGGACTTGAATTTTTTTTTCAAATATTAAACTTATAAATTTCATTATTTTTTTTATTTTTCCTGCGGATTAAAATTGATAGGAAAATCCGCAAGAAAAGTTACCTGCAAAATTTTTCTACCATTTAGTAAACATTACTTGCGAATTTATTTTTGCAAAAAAATGTGTGAGAAACAAAATAAAATTCTTACAATAATTTCAGCATATTTTTACCATGGAAAAAAATTTCTATAATCATTAAAATTGTAGCAAAATTTGCAAAAATTTCTTGTAGATTATTTTTCATAAAATATCTTTAAATTATTTTTTGTAAATAAATTCGTAAAATTATTTTGTAAAATTATTATTGCAAGAAAATTTGCAAAAAATTTATGCGAATATTTTTTTGTAGAAAAAGTCGCAAGAAAATGACACGTTTCTAATAGTATATTAAATTTTATTTGAATTTCATGATAAAGATAATACCTATATACATTTGATTAGATTTCATATATGCAATATACTTATTTTAAAAAAGAAAGGTAAGACATGTATACTCCAACCTCAATTTGGCATTATTTTCAATTATAAAAAGACTCATCTTGTAATTTATTTCATGTTAAGTTTTTATTTTCGTTTCTTTCTTCTAAATTTCACTTCATTTCTCTTTTCTATAGTTCTAAGTTAAGTTATCATGAAGTTCACCTATTTTTTGCTCTTTTTTGTCTTTCCCACTCTCATTGGTGGAAGTTTTGAATTTTGGAAGTTGGTAGAAAGTTGGCCACCAACCTTCTGCAGTGTACTGTTCATATTTCATCCCAGTTTACAATACATGGCCTATGGCCTAGTAACAACTCACACCCACAACCAGAATTTTTCCATTCAAATAAATTTGATCCAAATATGGTAAAATTTTATTTTTTTATCAATATTTTATATAATATTAAAAAATTAATGTATGTTATTCATGTTACTAGATTCGGCAAAATTTGAAGAGTCAACTTGAAACAAATTGGCTAGCTTTAAAGGATGGGAATAACATTTCCTTCTGGACGTATGAGTGGAACAAACATGGCACATGCTCTCAGTTGCAGCAAAATGATTTCCTGCAACTAGCTTTAAGTATCTTTTTTAAACATGATCTTAAAGCTACTCTAGAAAAACACAACATAGTGTCGGGTGGTAGCTATCCTAAAGTGGACATTACCACAGCCATATACAATGATATAGTAGCTATGCCAGAAGTTACATGTAGTATTACTAGTCACTTAGCTGAGATAAGATTGTGCTTGGACACAAGCACAAAACCCAAATTCATCAATTATACTACCCATGTGACAAATTGTAAAACAAATGTAGATTATACTTAATAAAATAATTTATATTAATAAATAAATAAAGATCGAATAATTTTGTTAGTCTTAGGGTTTTTGTATACTTATTGGATGGATAGGTTTGAAAAAAGTCGGTGACTTCAAAATAAAATTAATAGATTTTAGGAAATGCACATCCTATACCATATAATTAACCCATTCGTAAAATACATCTCTAAATAAATAAACAAGTTGAATTTTCAGCTCAAGATTAATACAGAGGCAACAAGCATGTTGCACAGTCTCTCCATTTAGGTAAATATCAATGAGACACGTGGCTAGATAAAATTTGTATTGACAATTAAATGGAATACTCTTTCAAAATAATGTTTGAATTAATATATATATATATATATATATATATAAATAAATGATTGTATTTATTAAATGAAGAATTAGAAAAATAGAAGAGTAAAAATGAAATGTCAATCAATTATATATCACACTATATTTAAATCAATTATTACAATAACATTGTTTTAAATAATAACATTACATGATAATAATTTAAAATTATAAAAAATAATTTTTTAATAGAGACAATATTATATATTAACAATTTAAGTCTGTAATTGTCTCAAATATCATATATATTAGTTATCAGTCAATAAATATATTAATCTAATAATAATAATTATTATTATTATTAAAATAATAATAATAATAATAATAATAATAATGATAATAATAATATTAATCATAATAATAATGTTAATAATAATAATAATAATAATAATAATAATAATAATAATAATGATAATAGGTTATTATTATTATTATTATTAATTAGTTAGTTAGTTAGCTTACATTCATTGATTTGATAAGTTAATTTTTCCCTTCATGAAGTTTTCTCACCAATTCACAGGTCTACTGAGTTATTAGCGAGTTTGGGAATCAGACATGACTTCTATATTCCCTTCTCCATAGAGAAAAGTTTTAATAGCTATTATAAATATATGAATACATTTTGTTATTATTAATAGTTAGTTTTCTCATTTGCATTCCCTAGTATTTTGTTGTTCACACAGTCAACTGCTATGTTTTTACTTTAGATTTCATTTGGCAATTTTTCTCTTAAAAGATCATTCAACAAAATAATTAATTTGGTCACATTTAACCAAAATGCATCCTTATTGTTTAGATTCAAAGCTTTGAGGCAGAGCTTTCAGAGCTAGAGCTCACCTCCAAGAAGGTGGTCCTGAAACATTTTGTGGAATTTTTAATCGTACACCTGCAATTCTTGAAGCAGGGCCAAAAGTTCAAGTGCTGGCTGATTATCCTGTATCTTCTAAAAAATTGTTGAATTCTGATTCTTCGATCGAAGACAAAACGGTTAGTTATTAACATGTCTGTCTATACAAAGTTTTTAGTTTGCATTGTTGAGTATAATAAGATCAAGAGTGGAATTTTGTAACTTATGTTTTGACTAATCTGTCACTGCAGACTTAATTTACAAATTAGCAAAACAGCAATAAATAGTTAGCAACATCCGTAAGATATTTGCTTGTGAAACTTGCTGTTGTTCTAAGCCTGATGGTTTCAAGTAATTCCATTCAAATTTCTCATTTACTTCTCACTCTAATAGATTTTTATCAGTCCGTATGTGTATATATGTACACCAACCATGAGTGCTTAACCATAACGACATAACAATGGCAATGGCATAAACTGAAGTCATTACAAATTGTTGTGCCCAAGATTTTTTTTCCTTTTGTGTCATAGCCCATAGGCAGAAACTTGAAAACCTTGGTTAGTGAATTTCTTTTCAATTTCGGTTGCAAAGTTTGCTTCGAGCAGCCATCAAAGTATACATGATAAATGAATTGTTTTCCATTTTCATTTCTTGCTAAGTGTACAATTCATTTACTAAGTGTACAATGAATATATCAATCACATGTATGTTTAATGTTTGGTTTATGTTTTGAACATGTGGTTGTAATTAGGATCAGCTTCTGTGGGGTGCATCATGGATTTATAAAGCCTCGGGAATTGGCTCATACATACCATATATACAATCCAATGGCCCCATATTAGGTGCGGTTGATGATTTTGCTTGGTTAATATGCAATTTTTTATCAACAATTTTAAATCGACAATAATGTAAAAATAAAATATAATTTTTTTTTTATGATTTTCAACTGCCAAATAATGAAAAATGAAATAAATTAAAAATATTCTTTCTAACTGTTTTTAACTGTCAATAATGTAAAAAAAAATTAATTAAAAGTATATTTTCTAGCGGTAAAATAAATGATATCCCATTTCTATTTTTGGCACATGTAGATCTAATGATTATTTTAAGCACCAAAAAAATGAAATTTGTTGCGATTTTTAACCACCACAAATTATAATATTAACTACTAAAAAATAAATTTTCTTAGTAAATATTTTATAATTAATTGGTTTATTATACTATATTTAAATTCAATTAAATATTCATTTTTATATTTCTTATTAAAATATAAAGAATGTCTTATTAATGAAAATGTAAGAAAAATTTTGAATATAAGTAGATATTTATATATGATGAGATAAAAGTATAGTTGTTAAAATGGGTAGCCCGACCCATATGGGCCGGCCCATCTTGACTCACTTTAAAAACAGGCCAATTCGGCCCGACCCATTATGGGTTGGTGGGTTATACGGGCCATCCCACCAACCTACCAAAAAATTAAAAAAAAACTATCAACAAAATTCAAATTTTCAAATTAACTTAAATTAACATAATAATCATAAAATTAACATCATTAATACCCATAAGTCTTAACTCATCATACAAAATTAAATACAAATTTTGATAAAAGTCTAAAATAAAAAAATTTCAATGTCCCATTATACATAATTAATTATAAACCATAATTAAATTTTAATTTTAAAAAAAAAAGTGGGCTGATGGGTTGCCTGACCCACCAAACCCACCACGGGTTCAACCTAGGTGGGTCGGGTGAAAGTGAGCCGAGTTGAAATATACCCAGTTAATATAAAATTTTTATTTATTTTGACTCGGTCCGACCCGTTTTCAAGGTGAACCGAGTTGTAATACGGGCCACAACCCATTTTGACAGCTCTAATAAAAAGTCATTGATGAAAAGTCATGATCTTTAATTAATTGATGTGACTTGGAATCAAGAACTTATAAGTTCACGTAAATTTTCTTTTAAAACTATTTATATAATTTTTTGGAAAAAAAGTAATCAACCATCATAAATGTTACTATTTACATATAGGTATCATAAACTTTTATTTTATTCTAATCAATCCTTAAATTTTATCTAATTTATAAATAAACATTATGAACATTAATTTTTATTTCAATTAATCCTTAAATTTTATCTCTTTTATGTAACGACCCGGCTGGTCACTACACACACCACTGTACACCGGAAACGCCAGACAGAAAGGACAAGTATATAAATATAGGGTCTAGAATATAAATATATACAAAGTCCCTATCCGACTAGAGTTAGAGTGTACAAAAACAATATACATTATCAACGACTACACCAAGTAGTTGAAAACAACAAAGCATCAACAAGGATCCAGCTCCGCCTGCCAGATGCAGACTCACCACTAGCCACCCGCCTAACCCTGCTCTGCTCCCATACATAGTATGATCATCGCAGTCCAAACCACATGGAAACAACAAAGGGTAAGCTAGTGAAAAGAAATAACATACATATATATAAATATATGAATAGTAAACAGCTACCCCTATCAGCACAGCAAATCAACACATCAATCAACTTAACAAAATTCATTTAAAGTACCACATCATTTAGCCATAACAGCACACATCTCACATCATCAGCACACAACTCATCGATCTTACAGCGTAATCAGCAATAAGCACACGTCGTCACGCATATCACCTCGGAGATCTCCTACAACACCTCAGCCTTTCGGCCTACAACACCTCAGCCTTTCGGCCTACAACACCTCAGCCTTACGGCCTACAACACCTCAGCCTTTCGGCCTACAACATCCAATATCAACACACAGTATAACACAACTGTACAGCTCAACATATCAATTCACAACAGTATTCAACTGATACAACACAACATATCAACTTACAATAATTTACAAATGATACAACTCAACATAGCAACTTACAACAATTTACAACTGGCACAACTCAACATTAACAAGCAGCGTTATCCACAAGTCATCAAATTATAATCAACAGCTTTTACTTGAAGTTACATCTTCGCGCCCGGCGCACTCGTGGTTGCGCCCAGCGCAGTGCAACCAGAGAGCACCAGGGGGCCAGCGCGCCCAGCGCAAGCACGCCCGCGCCCGGCGGGACCCAGCCAGAGAGTTCAAGGCTCACTCGCGCCTGGTGCAATACCAATTGCGCCCGGCGCCCACAAGGCAGAGACTCCCAAGGAGTCTCACGCCCAGCGCGACAAGGGCCGCGCTCAGCGCAGCACATCAAAATCAGCATTCAGTACAGATAGGTAGTATACAACACAACTTACTACTCACAACTCAGCTCAGCACGACAATATACATATATATCCATTACAGCGTAGCATTTCATCATCAACAACATAAAATAGCATGATCAACAATTTCACAACGTACGACATGTTCAACACATAATACGACCCAATCCTCTTATTTACAACTCATCTATCTTGTCAAATTACCCACCCAAACAACGCCAATCAACCTAAGTACTTAGAACAACTTTCAACCTAACCAAATCACTAAATGTGAAATGGCAACCTTCACAGAAAACAGCACATCATGAGTTATACTACTCCTACCATGCTCATCCTTATCTCATATGAAAGATAATCAAATTTCCTACAACTCTCATGAAGACACCAAGTCTTAATTCATTCATCTACCTTGTTAAATATTCTAAAAACCGCAACAGCTATAGGTAAAGCTGGCAGCCTGACCCCTCTTCACTAAAACGGCCATATCTGGAGTTCTAAAGCTCCTTTTTGAGTGATTCCAGTGCCATTGGAAAGCTAACATCCAAGGCTACAACTTTTATGAAGACTATAAGGTCAAATTCTGAAACACAAATTCGCGCTCGGCGCGTTAAGTACGAGCCCGACGCAATTCTCAACCAGAGACCTGCAAATTCTATTGCGCCCAGCGCTGTCCTTATCGCGCCCAGCGCGATTCACCCAGAAATTGACCATTTCAAGTCGCGCCCAGAGCTGAGAACTGCGCCCGGCGCGAATTCAAACGGGAACCCTTACCTGCTACGAAAAATTCACCAAAACCTGCGAAACTTAACAGAAAATACACATGCAATCCAGCCAAGCGTTCCTATTTTCATCAAAGAGCTCAAAAACACCAGCTTTTCATACATGCAACAACAAACAAGGAAAATCTCCAAATTTTCACCCAAACCCCGAAACCCCGGAAAAATCCATTTTTGTCAATTTCAGCCATCAATCCGCAACAATCAATCATCATGTGAGTTTCTAGCTCACTTCCAAACAGCCAGCACAAACAAATAACTAACTTCCCTTACCTCGATGCAAGGATTCCGAGCTCTGGGAAGAAGGAACGGAGAAAGAGATGAAGGACGGATGGAGATCAGCGGAAATGAGAACTTCAGCTAGCTTCCAATCAAGAAAATCAGCACCTACACACCCCAGAGTCCAGAGGAAGTGGAACCGAGGCAACCAGGAGAGAAAAGAGTGAATAATGAGAGTGAGAGTGAGAAAAATGAAGGAAACGAGAAAAGAGAGAATAAAAGGGGGGTTTACGGGGGTTCTCACATTTTACAAATAAGCACCATTAACCTTAACTTCATTCTAAATAATATTGATATTTAAAATTTAATATTTTTACAAATAAATTTTTATTAACAACTTAAAGTAAAATTATTTATCTTAAATGTCAATTATTCACTATTTTTTTTATTTTTTCAAATATAATAAATATGCATTTAGAAAAAAAAATGATAAAAACAATAAAAAAAATCTTTATTTGATTTTTTTCTTCTTCTAAATTATATGATATTTTAGTAAATATGAAAATAAAATTAAAATATATGTACCAAAAAATTAATAAATGAAATATTTAGAATTAATTGGGAAAAAAATTTAAAAATAAGATATTTATTTGTAAAAATAATAAAGTTTGGAATTAATTTATAAAAAAATTAAAGTTTATAATTTTTATTCATTAACATGACAAAGTTTAAGAAAATAAATGTCAATTATTCACTAATTTTTTTCTTGATTTTTCTAATATAATAAAATATGCGTTTAGAAAAAAGAAAAAAACAATAATGATAAAAACAATAAAAAAAGAATTTTCATTATTCACTAAGATCAAGAAAATAAATGTCAATTATTCACTAATTTGTTTTCTTTATTTTTCAAATATAATAAAATATGCGTTTAGAAAAACGAATGATAAAAAAAGAGAATGATAAAAAGTTATTTCACGCGAGAATGATTTAATATTTAGGATAAAGGAAAGAACACAGAATAATTACAGAACTCAAAGCATTAATCTATTTAGGGATAAGTTCTACCATATATGGTAGAACCTATCCCTAAATTCAAAATTGACATATCTAAAGAGAATTTCATTTATATCTAAAGAGTGACAAAATTGGCATTCCATACCAGAATCATCTGAGAGACTGTGTGCATAGTATTTCTATTCCATTTGATAAGCATAAGTAGACATAGCTTCAATATTCTGCAAGCTATAATCCAATTCCACTTAATTTCTTTAAGGTGCCAAAGGTATAACTTATTATAATTTAACAAGGATTCATTTGGCCATCATTCATAACCTCAAATTCAAAAGCATCAACACATGGGCCGGAGCTAAGCAATTTTCATTGAGGGGGCTAAAATATAATAAAACTTTATTCTAATTTTCAAACTTTCATAATGAGATGAAATTATAATGTGAAGTGAGAAAAGCACCTGAGAAAGACATCGCTATGGCAAAACAAAAATCTTACGAAAGAACAAGGATAAATAATTTGATTATGTTGAATGAATCACTACCATACGTGCTGTGATTGGAGGTTCTGCATTCACAATCCAACGGTTTAAAATTTTTAACCTTATGTTTTATTAACTTTTAATATATCAAAAGTGAAATTAACGGTGAGATTTATGCAGCAGCATTTGCGATCGCAGATAATGCAGATCGCAAATGCATTTTTTTAATTTAGAAAATTTATAAAGTATACTAAAGTGGGTTGGATTTATGAAAGAAAAAAAAAACTCCTTATTACTTTAATTTCGTCTTGATTTCTCGTTAAAAGAGAATTTATTTTATGATCAAATTTTCAAAATTTAAATTCAATTTGACTTAAATGAATGTTTTTTACCATACTTCTACTTCCATCATAAAGCTAGGCATATATTGGATATATGGTCAAGCTAATTAATATTTTTAAAGTATAATATCCAAATTCTAATTATATAAAAATATATAAAATTAGGAATATTATATTTTATTTGAATTTCACGATAAAGATAATACCAATAAATTTGATCACATTTCATATATGCAACATACTTATTTTAAAAAAGAAAATTCAAACACATATACTACAACTTCAATATGACATTATTTTTTATTATAAAAAAACTCATTTTGTAATCTATTTCATGTTAAGTTTTTATTTTCGTTTCTTTCGTTCTAAACTTCACTTTTCATTTTTTTTTATAGTTTTAAACTAAGTTATCATGAATTTCACCTGCCTTTTGCTCTTTTTTTTCTTCCCCATTTTGAATTTTGGAGGCTGGCAGAAACTTGGACACCAACCTTCTGCATGAACACGAAGAACCCGTGTGTTGTTCATATTTCATCCAGGTTTACAATCCATGGCCTATGGCCTAGTAACAAGTCCAACTCACAACCACAATTTTGCCCTTCGGTTAAATTTGATGCAAATAAGGTAAAATTTTATTTTTTTAATCAATATTTTTATATAATCTTAAAAACTTAATGAATGTTATTTATGTTACTCGATTGGGCCACAATTGAAGAGTCAACTTGAAACAAATTGGCCAGCATTAAAGGATGAGAGAAACATTTCCTTTTGGACGTATCAGTGGAACAAACATGACTCATGCTCTCAGTTGCAAAAAAATGATTTCTTGCAACTGGCTTTAACTATCTTTTTTAAAAATGATCTTAAAGCTATTCTACAAAAACACAGCGGGTAAGAGTTATCTAACAGCGAGCATTACCACAGCCATATACAATGATATACGAGCTATGCCAAAAGTTGTATGTAGTAGGAATCGATTAACCGAGATAAGATTGTGCTTGAACACAAGCACAACACTCGAGTTCATCAATTGACTACTCAAGCAGTGGGACAAGGATCTAAATGTAAAACAAGTGTCAATTATATTTTATAAAATAATTTATATAAATAAATAAAGAAAGATCGAATAATTTTGTTAGTCTTGGGGTTTCTGCATACTCATTGGATGGATAGGTTTAAAAAAAAGTCTGTGACTTCAAAATAAAAAATAACAGGATTTAGGAAATGCACATCCTATACCATGTAATTAACCCATTCGCAAAATACATATCTAAATAAATAAACAAGTCGAATTCGCATTTTGCTTCATTGGGTCTTCTTGAGTTCAACCATTGAAAAGATATCCGCCATTAAAACCTTTTTTATCCATGTGTCATTTTCCAGGTGCAGGAACTGGATATATATCTCCATTTCTCTTCTTCATCATGTGAAATTATGTCAGATGCGTGAAGAATTTTTAAAGCCATATACAAAAGTGATACTCCTTATACAAGTATAATTCTCTAATAAAAAGTCCTTAATGTTGAAGGATGGACGTATGATAAACAAGAGGTGAAGTTATGGCAAATGCATGGAAATAAAATTTGTAAAAAGATATCGAAGTCATTTTTTTTAAGAAAGACAACAATCGAAAAATCATTTAAGGAGGAAACAATTGTGGGAAAAAGAGGGGTAATTAATAGTAGAGAATAAAAAAATGATATGAAACTAGTAACTGATCTAGATGTTGAAAATTTCTTTAATTAGGATAAGAAAATAGTCTATAATATTTTTAAGAAAAATATGATAATTTTTTTACATGATAACCTAGAGAAAGAAATGTCACTAAGCATTCAGCAGTAGTAAGTAACTATATGTCATTATCATCATCGATTCATCAAGCTACTGCCACAACCCACCAGTGGTCTCGTTCATTAAGGTAAGATGATGCTTATCTTTTAGGCAGGTTCTGAAGAACATTTGTAAAAACATATCAACGTAAGATGTTCTTTTTTTAAAGATAATTTGACTCCACTAGAAATTGCAACTAAGTGGACACGTCCACCCACAAATAGAATGAAAAAAAAGTCATGTTATTCTTTTACATAAAATAAATGCTTTTTTAATGCTAGTATTAGTAATAAATGTTAAAATGAACACGTTCACCCACAAACAGAAAAATACTAATGAACACCTTCTTTTTTCTACATAAAATACATGATCTTTTGTCATGTATATATATTTATATCTGTTGAACATAATCATTAAGACTAAATCAATTATTACAATAACATTGTTTTAAATCAATTATATATATCACATTATATTTAAACCAATTATTACAATAATATTATTTTAAATATTTACATTACATGAAGTTATTACATTATAATAATTTCAAATTATAATAAATAATCTTTTAATAGAGATAATATTATAAATTAACAATTTAACATTGGTCAATAATTACCTCAAATATCATATATGTTATTTATCATAAGATCAATAAATATATTAAACTCGTTATTATATATATTAATTTATAAATTTTTTATAATATATTTTTTATTATAAAAGAAATTAAGACTATAAAAAATAAAGTTAAACACATTAAACTAATAAACACATGATTATTTTTATTATACTTATTAATTATTATCATACAAATCGTGTTTTAAATCAAATATCTCATGCATCACACGAGTACCCATACTAGTTTTATTAGAATAATAATAAAAAATTATTAATTTTTCTTTATGTTATTTTTGTAATGTTCCATCATGATCAGCACACCTAATAGAATCACTATTACAAAAACAAGCCTACTAGAATATGCAATAAAAGTGACCTCTCCAATGTTGCATGCATTTGCCTTAAATTACTCCCATTTGTCCAAGTATGCCTGCTCTAAAGAAATTCATGAGCTCTAAGACATGGATGCCTAGTAGAAGGTCTGACATAATAATTATATTAATTGACAATTAAACTCAATTTTGTCTCTAATACAAAAAATTCACTTTTGATGTGATGCATTTATGTAAATATGCAACAAATAGGTGGGTTTAGTGTCGCATTTGATCCTCTTGATGGGTCCAACATTGTGGACACAAACTTCACAGTAGGCACCATCTTTGACGCGTGTGACACCCTCTACCCCGCATACCATAACACATAAATAATAAAATTTGAATAACACAATCTTTCATTTTTAAAATACCAAACGTGTTTAGATAGAGAGCACCATATCCATGACTTGAAAAAATAACATAATCAGTGGAAATTACAAAAGAAATAAGGCTAAGATTTTCAAAATAATTTAATAGAAATAACATCCTAATCTAATTTTATCCACACCCCAATGTCACATGTCCTATCAGAGCAAAGCCCAACATTGAAGTCTAAGCTTCATCGCCAACATCCTCAGTCTCATGTTGATGATCACCTGTATAACAATCAAAGAAAAATAACATAAAAGAAAAGGGAGTGAGAAACATCTCACTCTGGCTCACGGTGTAGGAATACACATCGGATAGCGAAACACAAACAAGACATGTAGATGTACATAACATAGATAGTTTACAACAATATCACATTCCACTCACCAAATACATAAAAATCAAGTCAACATATAACATTAAAAATAAACATGTAATGGACACAGACTACATATTAGCATGCATGTGGCACTAGTAACACATCACATGGTGTATTGTCGCTAGCAACACACGAGAGTAGTCTAAGAGTACATGTCGGGTCACATCCTCTACGCACTCTCACTAGAAGGACATACTACCAGGGTCTAGTCGGGATAGCTAAGTCACGCAAGATACATTCAATGTACACAATGGGTGAGACTGGGACTTCCAAACCGAGCTATTCCCAAGGACTAATCCCCAAGATTTTACACAAGAGGGCTTTCCCTGGCGATGTATTCCATATCTTATCCTTAAAACATTTATGCAAATGATGCATGTAATTCAAGTCTCTATGCATTCTCATATCACAGTATCATGTCTCACTATCATATAACATTATTATGTCTCATCATATAACATTATCATCATATCTCATGTCTCATATTCACTTTTCACATTATCTCGTCATATTCACATAGTCTCCACAAAGCACTTTAATTCATATAAAAAATTATCTATTTTCAAAATTAAACACATATTCGTACATCTCATCCAACAAGGAACACAACAGAACAATCAGAAAGCAAAACAAAAAATATTTATATTTTTCCTGTTTCTCATAGGGTTCCCTCAGGAACTCACAGAGCACTTTAATTCATACAATAGACATATAAAATAGTTCAATTTACTCATATAATTGCCTCTTCAAACAATCCCCTCTTACAATCACCAATGCATTCCCTTAGGATTTCCCATCGGAACCCATAGGAACACCAAAGTTTGCAATTATAATCCAAACACAAACACTACTCGTACATACATACTAATTACATCAATTAGAACATTCAGGGAGAAACATAGATGAAATAGATATAATTGGGAAAAATCCCTCATATATGAGCATACAACAAACATAGGATTGGGGGCTGTAGACACCCAATTTCGTCTGGGGGCATAAAAACAAGGAAATGAACTTCTATTCCTGAAGAAAAGGAGCTCCTAAGCATCAAAATAACAGGATATGACATCAGAAGGCCCAAAGCCCAATAAGGCTAATTTAGTAGCCCAGAACGGGCCGTTCCCAAACTGGAACGGGCCGTTCCTAACAACTAAAAATGCCTAAAAACCCTAGCTTGGAACGAGCCATTCCAACACATTCTGTTATGAGTAAAATTTGAACACAGAACGGGTCGTTCCACTTTTTGAACGGGCCGTTCCAAAAGTCAAATTTTTACCCACAACGGTCAGAACCAGAACGGGCCGTTCCAAATTCGGAACGGGCCGTTCGGGTCAATTCTGAAGCCTATAAATTGGTGCGTTCGGCACAGTTCTCAGGGCGGCTAGGAAATTTTGGATAAGACTCTTTTGAGCACGAAAATTCTCTATCTCTCTCCCTCTTATTGTATTTCTTTCTTGAGATTGGGGAGACATATTGTAGTGTGAAAGGTTGCCACAAAGCACCCTTGAAGATTCAATAGAGCTCGTTCAAGAGGTATTTCAGTCAATCTTTTTCTCTCCCTTTTATTTCTTATTTTTTATGAGTATTGTTATAATAAAAGCAACCATGTAGATATTTTAGAGTCAATTGTGTAATTTAAATTTCAAGCATGTAAATAGTCATCATTAAAATGGGATTTAATATTTATATTATTATTGTTTATAATGCTAACTTCATCATAGGGTACCGATTAAGGGTGTTGTAGGGGTGCTTAATACCTTCCTTACACGTAATCGACCCCTGAACCCAATTTTGGTTATCAAGGCCATTATTAGACTTTTAAAAATCTTTTCTTTTTCCAATGTTTTGTGTAAAATATTGGTGGCGACTCCATGAACCTATTTTTCAAAATTATTAATTAAGAATTAGTCTGATGTCTGGGCATTCCTTAATAGATGAGATTTCCAAAGGATGTCTAAACCATTAGTCGCGAGATCAAAAATTTTCGGGTTGCGACAGGGGCCAATCCCGCTACCCAACATACATTCCCACACCTAAAGCGAGGTTTCTCACTCTCCCTTTACCTCAATAAGTAGGAGATGAAACTAAAGTAGGATCATGCTGGTCTCTTCCTCTGGGTTCTCCTTGATCTTTAGAGACGTCAAGAGTGGCCAAAATGGGCCATTTTGAATCCAGAATGGCCTGTTCTGGATTCATTCATCATGTGTTAAATTCACATCTGGAATGGCCCATTCTTAAACCAGAACAGTCCATTCCCAACTAGGATTATAGGTCATTTTAGTAGTTTGGAACGACCTGTCCCAGTTTGGGAACGACCCGTTCTAGGCTACTAAATATCAAAAGAATTTCTAAAATACCTTCATATAATTTGTGAAAAACGGGGTGTTACAATATGTAGCTTGGAGATAAGTTGACTAGGATCATAAGAAGAGATCAAGTTGTTGTAGCCAAGGGATTTTGGGTCCTAGAACCATGTGTGTGCTTGCTCTTAAGGACTTCCTTGACACCTATGAATTTCTTCTACTTGATGAAGGTTAGGTTCATGCCATAAAAAATCTTATTTTAAGTAGTCACACATTACCATATATTCATTTAAAATTGAACTTGTCAGACCTTTGAATATGAAAATTGCTCATGTGATTCCTTTGTTTTTCATTAGTGTAAAACTTTGTTTTTTTTTTTCAAAAATAAATTAAGATTCTACAAGTGAGTCTGTCTCTAAATTGGAAGAGGATGTCTTCACCATTAAATTTTAGTGGGTTATGTTATACATGATACACATATTTTTTCTCAAACTCCCTTTAAAGGAGTCTTATCCAAATTTTATCACATGACAAAAATGTCTAATATATATTTATATTTCAGGAAAATGGCAGATGTTAGAGAAACCATAGAAAATTGGAGAAGGAAAATTGCTCTCTCCAGAAAAATTTAAGAACCACATCTGACAACCCCGATTATATGCTAAGGTGTACCTATATTTTTCTATAAGTGTTACTATGACGTGTTTGAATGAATAATTACATCTTTCTCTACCATTCAATAGTTGATCAATTACTATGACAATGAAAATTACACACTGAGATACACGAAGGAATGGTGCCAAATGTCAACCAGGTTTTTTTCTTAACTCAATAATACATGACATTTTAATACAGTTTAATCTTTTATATTATTTCATAAATATGCATGTTCCATGAAGTTGACTATCAACCTAGTAAAGTAATATATATGCTTTCAAAATGTTATATAGATTATTGTAAAAGAAAAAAAGGATCTTTACAAACATGGCATCAACATCGACCAAAGCCAAACTGAGATTGTTGTTTGAGGTAGCTCTTTTGGGATCATTGATTGAAAAAGTTGGAGGTTACAACAATGATGGTCATCAATCTGTGTTGGACAAAGTCATCAATAACATTGATGAGAGAACTCAAGTTGTCTATGAATCCAAGAATGAGATCATTGTGTTTGAAGAAACCTTGTACGGTAAATCTACTCAACGATGGTGTAGCTATTGGAGTGACTACTTAAACTATATGAGCTATATTTTAATTATGTGACACTATTTGTAATTATATTTTGTTTAACTAGTGGAGTAGGAGTTATTTTTATGAAATGTATTTTATTACTAATAATTATATTTAAGTTATCTTATAAAAGGGAGAAGATATGTTTAATATTATTATTATTATTATTATTATTATTATTATTATTATTATTATTATTATTTTATGGAAGGGAAGGAAGGACGTAATAGTCTTTTGCAAATTATTATTATCATTTTATTAATTTGAGAAAAGAGAGGTTATTAGATGTTATCTAAGTCATTCCAGGCAATCACTTGTTCCCGGCTCATTTCGTTTCTACGCTTCTGAAGACCATGGAGAACCTGAAGGAGAGAACCAACTTGATTCTGCTCGTGCTTCAACTTCTGCTCATCAAGGTAATGGGGGAGTGAGAAACCTCGCTCAGGGGTGTGGGAATAATTTTTGGGTAGAAAGATTGACCTCCAATCCCTTGCTTGATGCATACTTCTAGGAACAGGAAAAATATGAATGTTTTATGTTTTGATGTATGAGTTTCCTGTTGTGTTCCTTGTTGGATGTGATGCATGAATATGTGTTTAATTTTGAAATTAGATAAGTTTTGATATGAATTAGAGTGCTCTGTGGGTTCTCATGAGAAACCCTATGAGAAACAATTAGAAGTATGATATTTTGACAAGATTTAAGGTATTTTATGTAAAATTGTATGGATTTATGTTGTAGGTGTTATTTGGAGGATTTTTACCAATTACTTTATATGATTACATGTTTGTTATGAAAAATTGTCTGATTTCAAAGTGTAGGTTCGCACTAAGTGCGTCGAGCGTAGTTCTATGCGTTGCATGCAAATTCAAGCAGTCTGCATAAGAAGGTGAGTCCACAAAACACAACAAGACAAATATCTTTATATATTATAAATATTCACACAATGAATTATTTACACAATTACAAAATCACAAGATTAAGGATTACTAAATAGCACCAAATCCCCGGCAACGGCGCCAGAAACTTGATGAGGTTTTTGCAAATACTCCACTTGGCAAGCGGACCAAGTTTCGAAGTAGTATTCAAATATCGTCCTCAAGGATTTGAGTGTTTAGTAATTCTTGCTCTAATGATTTAAAGAGAATGTTATTATAATTTCAAATGAGTAAAGATAGAATAGAACAACACAATAAAATATAAGTAGTAAAGAAAATGGTTAAGAAACAAGGATTGGTTCAGAAGTACTTGCTAACTCGTAGATCTTCTTAAAATAGATGCGATTCTAATTTCATTATTTCCACGTTCATTAAGAAATCCAACAAGATTCCTCAAGGTTGAATCCGAAAGTCATTAAACTCAAACATGATTCCTCTATATGTTTTGAGTTCAACACTTTGCATGAAGAACAATGACTTGAAAAATGTGACTAACCAAATCAAGTCTATTCCTAGAACAAGAAATGATTAAGTGCAAGATTCAGTTCGGGTTTTCAAAAACGTTTTCCAACTGGATTCAAAAACCAAAAATCATACAACGGGTGATCAAGCCGATATAAGCATTAAGAGAAGAATCAAGCACAAATAATGAGATCAAAATGCATATATTTAAGAAGAAGAGGAGTTAGTAGTTACATCCAACCAATCCTTAATGAGTTTAGCCACACATGGCCATTACTATATCAATAACATGATTTAATATTTAGTATAGAGGTAAGAACACAGAATAATTACAGAATTCAAAACATTAATCTATTTAGGGATAGGTTCTATCATATATGATGGTGTTTCTTCAATCATTTATATCTAAAGAGTGACAAAATTGGCATTCCATACTTGAGAAAGACATCGCTATGGCAAAACAAAAATCTTACGAAAGAACAAGGATAAATAATTTGATTATGTTGAATGAATCACCACCATACGTGCTGTGATTAGAGGTTCTGCATTCACAATCCAACGGTTAAAAATTTTTAAGCTTATGTTTTATTAACTTTTAATATATCAAAAGTGAAATTAACGGTGAGATTTATGCAGCAGCATTTGCGATCGCAGATAATGCAGATCGCAAATGCATTTTTTTAATTTAGAAAATTTATAAAGTATACTAAAGTGGGTTGGATTTATGAAAGAAAAAAAAACTCCTTATTACTTTAACTTCGTCTTGATTTCTCGTTATTAAAAGAGAATTTATTTTATGATCAAATTTTCAAAATTTAAATTCAATTTGACTTAAATGAATGTTTTTCACCATGCTTCTACTTCCATCATAAAGCTAGGCATATATTGGATATATGGTCAAGCTAATTAATATTTTTAAAGTATAATATCCAAATTCTAATTATATAAAAATATATAAAATTAGGAATATTATATTTTATTTGAATTTCACGATAAAGATAATACCAATAAATTTGATCACATTTCATGTATGTTTTAAAAAAGAAAATTCAAACACGTATACTACAACTTCAATATGGCATTATTTTTTATTATAAAAAAAACTCATTTTGTAATCTATTTCATGTTAAGTTTTTATTTTCGTTTCTTTCGTTCTAAACTTCACTTTTCATTTTTTTTATAGTTTTAAACTAAGTTATCATGAAGTTCACCTGCCTTTTGCTCTTTTTTTTCTTCCCCATTTTGAATTTTGGAGGCTTGCAGAAACTTGGACACCAACCTTCTGCATGAACACGAAGAACCCGTGTGCTGATCATATTTCATGCAGGTTTACAGTCCATGGCCTATGGCCTAGTAACAAGTCCAACTCACAACCACAATTTTGCCCTTCGGTTAAATTTGATGCAAATAAGGTAAAATTTTGTTTTTTTAATCAATATTTTTATATAATCTTAAAAACTTAATGAATGTTATTTATGTTACTAGATTGGGCCACAATTGAAGAGTCAACTTATTGAAACAAATTGGCCAGCATTAAAGGATGAGAGAAACATTTCCTTTTGGACGTATCAGTGGAACAAACATGACTCATGCTCTCAGTTGCAGCAAACTGATTTCTTGCAACTGGCTTTAACTATCTTTTTTAAAAATGATCTTAAAGCTATTCTACAAAAACACGGCGGGTAAGAGTTATCTAACAGCGAGCATTACCACAGCCATATACAATGATATACGAGCTATGCCAAAAGTTGTATGTAGTAGTAATCAATTAACTGAGATAAGATTGTGCTTGAACACAAGCACAACACTCGAGTTCATCAATTGTACTACTCAAGCAGTGGGACAAGGATCTAAATGTAAAACAAGTGTCAATTATATTTTATAAAATAATTTATATAAATAAATAAAGAAAGATCGAATAATTTTGTTAGTCTTGGGGTTTCTACATACTCATTGGATGGATAGGTTTAAAAAAAAGTCTGTGACTTCAAAATAAAAAATAACAGGATTTAGGAAATGCACATCCTATACCATGTAATTAACCCATTCGCAAAATACATATCTAAATAAATAAACAAGTTGAATTCGCATTTTGCTTCATTGGGTCTTCTTGAGTTCAACCATTGAAAAGATATCCGCCATTAAAACTTTTTTATCCACGTGTCATTTACCAGGTGCAGAAACTGGATATATATCTCCATTTCTCTTCTTCATCATGTGAAATTATGTCAGATGCGTGAAGAATTTTTAAAGCCATATACAAAAGTGATACTCCTTATACAAGTATAATTCTCTAATAAAAAGTCCTTAATGTTAAAGGATGGACGTATGATAAACAAGAGGTGAAGTTATAGCAAATGCATGGAAATAAGATTTGTAAAAAAATATCAAAGTCGTGTTTTTTTAAGAAAGACAACAATCGGAAAATCATTTAAGGAGGAAACAATTGTGGGAAAAAGAGGGGTAATTAATAGTAGAGAGTAAAAAAATCATATGAAACTAGTAACTGATCTAGATGTTGAAAATTTCTTTAATTAGGATAAGAAAATAGTCTATATAATATTTTTAAGAAAAATATGATAACTTTTTTACATGATAACCTAGAGACAGCCACACACACAAAAACAGACAGACATGCACACAAGCATAGAGACACTCACACATTGAGGCACACAAACAAACAAACACACAGACAAACACATACAGGCACACACAAATATAAACAAAGACATAGACACACATACACACAAACGCACAGCAGCACACAAACAACAGACAAACAAACACATAGATACATTCACATCCATACACACACAAACAACAGACAAACAAACACATAGATACATTCACATCCATACACACACAAAGACGAACACTGACACAGACACATAAATACACATCCACATAGAGACACACACACATATATACAAAGAAACACACAAACGCACAAACAAACACAACCACACAAAAAGTCACATAAACACAAACACCTAGACACGCACACAAACATACATACACAAACGCATATACATCCAAGCACACAAACAAAGAGACACATTCCCAAATACATAGTCAGACAGACACAAATGAACACAAACACACAAATAAACGCACGCACCTGAACACCTACATACTGACACACAAACACATGCATAATCACACAGACACACAAATAAAGACACACACATAGAGGCACACAAACACACACAAGTGCATACACATAAAGAAACACTAAGGCAAACAAATGAACACATAAAGACATACAAATACACACAAAAAAAGACTGACATACACATAAAAACACTCACACCCATAAACAACCACAAGCAAACAGATAAATACACAAAGACACACATAAATAGAGAAACACACAGGCACACAAACACAAACACATGCACACACAACACACACACAATCACATGCACACACAAATGTAGACAAACGCACACGGATACACACACCAACACAGACATGGACACAAAAACACATAGAGATAGGCACACAAACACATGCATGCAGACACACTTAGAGACACAGAAAGACACCTAGACACTCACACACTTAGAAATAGAAACACATGCAATCACACAAAGATAAACACGAACACAAATAAAGACACACAAAGACAAACACACACAAACATACACACTAAGGTGCACATACATACAAACACACACAGTTAAAGAAACACATGC
This sequence comes from Cajanus cajan, assembly GCF_000230855.2. Lineage (NCBI taxonomy): Eukaryota > Viridiplantae > Streptophyta > Magnoliopsida > Fabales > Fabaceae > Cajanus > Cajanus cajan. Next base: position 17,373,166 of record NC_138518.1, on the reverse strand, counting down.
AAACACACACATAGACACACTTAAACACATGCACACACTAGATAATAGGTTATTATTATTATTATTATTATTATTAGATAATAGGTTATTATTATTATTATTATTATTATTATTAATAATTAGTTAGTTAGCTTACATTCATTGATTTGATAAGTTAATTTTTCCCTTCACGAAGTTTTCTCACCAATTCACAAGTCTACTGCATTATTAGCGAGTTTGGGAATCAGACATGACTTCTAAGGTGCACATACATACAAACACACACAGTTAAAGAAACAGATGCAAACACACACATAGACACACTTAAACACAGGCACACACTAATAAACACACAAAAACTCATACACACAGAGTTACAGATACACAAACTCACACTAACAAACACACGTATGCACACATACACACAAAGACATCTAAACACCTAAATGCAAACACATACACAAAAAGACACTCACAGACACAAACACAAAAAAACACAAACACATAAATAGAGACACCTAAACCTAACCACAGACAAGCACAAACACATACATAGAGACATCGAAACCCAACCACACACAAGCATAAACACATACACACCCAAACCCAACCACACACAAAAATAAAAACATAAACATAGACATAAACATACTCACACACACAAACACATAGAAACACACACACATACACAAAAAAAAACCTCCATAATCACACACAAAGACATAGACAAACTCACAGACACACACAAACATAGACAAAAACACATACACACATACACAAATAAACACAAACACAAAGCCACACAAACCAACAGACAAACAAGCACACAAATACATTCACACATATGCACACACACAAAGACACACATGCACATGGACATAGACACACGAACAAACAGACATAGATACACACACAGAAACATAGAGAAACACACACACAAACACAAACACCCAGACATACACACACAATTGCACATACATCCAAACACGTAAACACACACATAGACACAAACTCACAGACACACAAAACATATACAAAGACACATACATACACGCATACAAATAAACACAAACAAAAAGCCACTCACAAATAAACACAAACATGTATTCACATACATACACACAGACAAGAACACAAATGCAAATAGACACAGACAAAGACACACAAATGCTAAAGAAAATGCTTGTGTATGGGCTGGCAATGGCATTTTACCTTGCTGAGAACCTACAACTTTTAAGGACATAACACGTATATATGTACACCAACCATGAGTGCTTAACCATAACGACATAACAATGGCAATGGCATGAACTAAAGTCATTACAAATTGTTGTGCCCAGGACATTTTTGCCTTTTGTGTCATAGCCCATAGGCAGAAACTTAAAATCCTTGGTTAGTGAATTTCTTTTCAATTTTGGTTGCAAAGTTTGCTTCAAGCAGCCATCAAAGTATACATGATAAATGACTTGTTTCCCATTTTCATTTCTTGCTAAGTGTACAATTCATTTACTAATTATTATGCCAATGTTACTTTTCAGGTATTCAATTTTGTAGACCGTTACAGGGGTTATAGTGACTCTCTTAGTCCGGTTGTGTGTCCATTTTGTTGCTCTTACTCTGGATACCATGTAAGTTGTCACACAATTCAACTTAATTGCATTTTATTTTAATTTGAAATATATCAATCACATGTATGTTTAATGTTTGGCTTATGTTTTGAACATGTGGTTGTAATTAGGATCAGCTTCTGTGGGGTGCATCATGGATTTATAAAGCCTCGGGAATTGGCTCATACATACCATATATACAATCCAATGGCCCCATATTAGGTGCAGTTGATGATTTTGCTTGGTTAATATGCAATTTTTTATCAACAATTTTAAATCGACAATAATGTAAAAATAAAATAAAATAATTTTTTTATGATTTTCAACTGCCAACTAATGAAAAATGAAATAAATTAAAAATATACTTTCTGACTGTTTTTAACTGTCAATAATGTAAAAAAAATAAATTGAAAGTATATTTTCTAGCGGTAAAATAAATGATATCCCGTTTCTATTTTTGGCACATGTAGATCTAATGATTATTTTAAGCACCAAAAAAATGAAATTTGTTGCGATTTTTAACCACCACAAATTATAATATTAACTACTAAAAAATAAATTTTCTTAGTAAATATTTTATAATTAATTGGTTTATTATACTATATTTAAATTCAATTAAATATTCATTTTTATATTTCTTATTAAAATATAAAGAATGCCTTATTAATGAAAATGTAAGAAAAAAATTGAATATAAGTATATATTTATATACAATGAGATAAAAAAAAAGTATAGTTGTTAAAACGGGTAGTCCGACCCATATGGGTCAGCTCACCTTAATTCACTTTAAAAACGGGCCAATTTGGCCCGACTCACTTTTAATTTTCTCAAAAATTTTCTGGCCTGGCCTGGCCCGACCCATTATGGGTTGGTAGGTTATAAGGGTCAGCCCACCAAGCCACCAAAAAATTAAAAAAAAATTATCAACAAAATTCAAAATTTCAAATTAACTATAAATTAACATAATAATCATAAAATTAATATCATTAATAGTCATAAGTCATAACTCATCATACAAAATTAAATATAAATTATGATAAAAGTTCAAAATAAAAAAATTTCAATGTCCCAGTATATATAATTAATTATAAACCATAATTAAATTTTAATTTAAAAAAAAAAGTGGGCTGGTGGGTTGCCTTGCCCACCAGACCCACGACGGGTTCAACCTAGGTAGGTCGGGTGAAAGTGAGCCGAGTTGAAATATACCCACTTATTATAAATTTTTTATTTATTTTGACTCGATCCAACCCATTTTCAAGGTGAACTGGGTTGTAACACGGCCACAACCCATTTTGACAGTTCTAATAAAAATTGATCGGTGAAAAGTCATGATGTTTAATTAATTGATGTGACTTGGAAAAAGAACTTATAAGTTCACGTAAGTTTTCTTTTAAAACTATTTATATAATTTTTTGGGAAAAAAGTAATCAACCATCATAAATGTTACTATTTACATATAGTTATCATAAATTTTTATTTTATTCTAATAAATCCTTAAATTTTATCTGATTTATAAATAAATATTATGAACATTAATTTTTATTTCAATTAATCCTTAAATTTTATCTCTTTTACAAATAAGCACCATTAACCTTAACTTCATTCTAAATAATATTGATATTGAAAATTTAATATTTTTACAAATAATTTTTTTATTAAAAACTTAAAGTAAAATTATTTATCTTAAATGTCAATTATTCAATAAATTTTTTTCTTTATTTTTTCAAATATAGTAAATATGCATTTAGGAAAAAAAAATGATAAAAACGATAAAAAAAAAGTCTTTATTTGATTTTTTTCTTCTTCTAAATTATACGATATTTTAGTAAATATGAAAATAAAATTAAAATATATGTATCAAAAAATTAATAAATGAAATATTTAGAATTAATTGAGACAAAAATTTAAAAATAAGATATTTATTTGTAAAAATAATAAAGTTTGAAATTAATTTATAAAAAAATTAAAGTTTATAATTTTTATTCATTAACATGACAAAGTTTAAGAAAATAAATGTCAATTATTCACTAAATTTTTTTCTTTATTTTTCTAATATAATAAAATAAGCGTTTAGAAAAAAGAAAAATAATAATGATAAAAACAATAAAAAAGAATTTTCATTATTCACTAAGATCAAGAAAATAAATGTCAATTATTCACTAATTTTTTTTCTTTATTTTTCAAATATAATAAAATATGCGTTTAGAAAAAAGAAAAGAAAAAAGAATGATAAAAAAAAGAGAATGATAAAAAGTTATTTCAGGCGGGAATGATTTAATATTTAGTATAGAGGTAAGAACAGAGAATAATTACAGAATTCGAAGCATTAATCTATTTAGGGATAGGTTCTACCATATATGATGGTGTTTCTTCAATCATTTATATCTAAAGAGTGACAAAATTGGCATTCTGCCAAAGATTCTATGATTTGAGTAGCTTCTTCTGGGCTCACAGTCATCATGGTGCCACCAGCTGCTGCATCTAATAACATCTTCACCTCATGCTTGATTCCATTAACAAAGAAATTGAGTTGAGCTATATCTTCAAACCCATGGTTAAGACATTTTCTGAGCAATGACTTAAATCTTTCCCATGCTTCACTAAATGGTTCATCTGCACCTTGCCTGAAAGTAGTAATTTCTGACTTGGCCTTAATATACTTGGATGAAGGATAGAATCTATTCACAAACTTGTTTTCCACATCACCCCAGCTTGTCAAACTTTGATTTGGGTGAGATTGTAACCAAACTTTAGCTTTTCCTGTTAGAGAAAATGGAAACAACCTCAAGTATACAGCTTCCTCATCACCTTCAGGAATTCCCATTGTTCCACATAACTCATAGAAATTTGAAAGGTGTGAATATGGGTCCTCATGATCTAGACCAGCAAATTGTTATGAGCTAACAAAAGTAAGGAAGGTAGGCTTCATCTCCATGGCTCTAGAAGTATTTGGAGCTGCAATGCTAGAGAAATGCCTAGGACCATGTTGTTGTGCATAATCACCTAGGGTCCTTCTAGGAGGCCTAGCTGGTCCATGTCCACCATTACGAGTGCTTGTTCCTTCTTCAACCATTTCTGTTTCGAGGTGTGGTTGATTTGATGAAGTAGAAGAACTCATAAGATCTTGCTGTTATTTTTGGATTCTCTCTAACTGTCTAAGCCTTCTTGTTCTACTGTTGTTCCTCCTTGCCGTTCTTTCAATTTCAGGATCAAAATGCAATTCTTCGGCTAGAGTTTTTCCTCGCATGCAAATTCAAGCAGTCTGCACAGGAAGGTGAGTCCACAAAACACAACAAGACAAATATCTCTATATATTATAAATATTCACACAATGAATTATTTACACAATTACAAAATCACAAGATTAAGGATTACTAAATAGCACCAAATCCCCGGCAACGGCGCCAAAAACTTGATGAGGTTTTTGCAAACACTCCACTTGGCAAGCGGACCAAGTTTCGAAGTAGTATTCAAATATCATCCTCAGGGATTTGACTGTTTAGTAATTCTTACTCTAATGATTTAAAGAGAATGTTATTATAATTTCAAATGAGTAAAGATAGAATAGAACAACACAATAAAATAAAAGTAGTAAAGACAATGGTTAAGAAACAAGGATTGGTTCAGAAGTACTTGCTAACTCGTAGATCTTCTTAAAATAGATGCGATTCTAATTTCATTATTTCCACGTTCATTAAGTAATCCAACAAGATTCCTCAAGGTTGAATCCTAAAGTCATTAAGCTCAAACATGATTCCTCTATGTTTTGAGTTCAACACTTCCCATGAAGAACAATGACTTGAACAATGTGACTAACCAAATCAAGTCTATTCCTAGAACAAGAAATGATTAGGTGCAAGATTCAGTTCGGGTTTTCAAAAACGTTTTCCAACTGGATTCAAAAACCAAAAATCATACAACGGGTGATCAAGCCGATATAAGCATTAAGAGAAGAATCAAGCACAAATAATGAGATCAAAATGCATATATTTAAGAAGAAGAGGAGTTAGTAGTTACATCCAACCAATCCTTAATGAGTTTAGCCACACATGGCCATTACTATATCAATAACATGATTTAATATTTAGTATAGAGGTAAGAGCACAGAATAATTACAGAATTCAAAGCATTAATCTATTTAGGGATAGGTTCTATCATATATGATGGTGTTTCTTCAATCATTTATATCTAAAGAGTGACAAAATTGGCATTCCATACCTTAGAAAGACATCGCTATGGCAAAACAAAAATCTTACAAAAGAACAAGGATAAATAATTTGATTATGTTGAATGAATCACCACCATACGTGCTGTGATTGGAGGTTTTGCATTCACAATCCAACGGTTTAAAATTTTTAAGCTTATGTTTTATTAACTTTTAATATATCAAAAGTGAAATTAACAGTGAGATTTTTGCAGCAGCATTTGCGATCGCAGATAATGCAGATTGCAAATGCATTTTTTTAATTTAGAAAATTTATAAAGTATACTAAAGTGGGTTGAATTTATGAAAGAAAAAAAAACTCCTTATTACTTTAACTTCGTCTTGATTTCTCGTTATTAAAAGAGAATTTATTTTATGATCAAATTTTCAAAATTTAAATTCAATTTGACTTAAATGAATGTTTTTCACCATGCTTCTACTTCCATCATAAAGCTAGGCATATATTGGATATATGGTCAAGCTAATTAATATTTTTAAAGTATAATATCCAAATTCTAAATATATAAAAATATATAAAATTAGGAATATTATATTTTATTTGAACTTCACGATAAAGATAATACCAATAAATTTGATCACATTTCATATATGCAACATACTTATTTTAAAAAAGAAAATTCAAACACATATACTACAACTTCAATATTGCATTATTTTTTATTATAAAAAAACTCATTTTGTAATCTATTTCATGTTAAGTTTTTATTTTCGTTTCTTTCGTTCTAAACTTCACTTTTCATTTTTTTTTATAGTTTTAGACTAAGTTATCATGAAGTTCACCTGCCTTTTGCTCTTTTTTTTTCCCCATTTTGAATTTTAGAGGCTGGTAGAAACTTGGACACCAACCTTCTGCATGAACACGAAGAACCCGTGTGCTGTTCATATTTCATGCAGGTTTACGGTCCATGGCCTATGGCCTAGTAACAAGTCCAACTCACAACCACAATTTTGCCCTTCGGTTAAATTTGATGCAAATAAGTAAAATTTTGTTTTTTAATCAATATTTTTATATAATCCAAAAAACTTAATGAATGGTATTTATGTTACTAGATTGGGCCACAATTGAAGAGTAAACTTGAAACAAATTGGCCAGCATTAAAGGATGAGAGAAACATTTCCTTTTGGACGTATCAGTGGAACAAACATGACTCATGCTCTCAGTTACAAAAAAATGATTTCTTGCAACTGGCTTTAACTATCTTTTTTAAAAATGATCTTAAAGCTATTCTACAAAAACACAGCGGGTAAGAGTTATCTAATAGCGAGCATTACCACAGCCATATACAATGATATACGAGCTATGCCAAAAGTTGTATGTAGTAGTAATCAATTAACTGAGATAAGATTGTGCTTGAACACAAGCACAACACTCGAGTTCATCAATTGTACCACTCAAGCAGTGGGAAAAGGATCTAAATGTAAAACAAGTGTCAATTATATTTTATAAAATAATTTATATAAATAAATAAAGAACGATCGAATAATTTTGTTAGTCTTGGGGTTTCTGCATACTCATTGGATGGATAGGTTTAAAAAAAAGTCTGTGACTTCAAAATAAAAAATAATAGGATTTAGGAAATGCACATCCTATACCATGTAATTAACCCATTCGCAAAATACATATCTAAATAAATAAACAAGTTGAATTCGCATTTTGCTTCATTGGGTCTTCTTGAGTTCAACCATTGAAAAGATATCCGCCATTAAAACTTTTTTATCCACGTGTAATTTTCCAGGTGCAGGAACTAGATATATATCTCCATTTCTCTTCTTCATCATGTGAAATTATGCTAGATGCGTGAAGAATTTTTAAAGCCATATACAAAAGTGATACTCCTTATACAAGTACAATTCTCTAATAAAAAGTCCTTAATGTTGAAGGATGGACATATAAGATGTTGAAAATTTCTTTAATTAGGATAAGAAAATAGTCTATAATATTCTTAAGAAAAATATGATAACTTTTTTACATGATAACCTAGAGACATCCACACACGCACAAAAATAGACAGACATGCACACAAGCATAGAGACACACATACATTGAGGCACACAAACAAACAAACACACAGACAAACACATACAGGCACACACAAACATAAACAAAGACATAGACACACATACACACAAACGCACAGCAGCACACAAACAACAGACAAACAAACACATAGATACATTCACATCCATACACACACAAAGAAGAACACTGACACAAACACATAAATACACATCCACACAGACACACACACATATATACAAAGAAACACACAAACGCACAAACAAACACAACCACACAAAAACACACATAAACACAAACACCTAGACACACACACAAACATACATACACAAACGAATATACATCCAAGCACATAAACAAAGAGACACATACCCAAAGTCACAGTCAAACAGACACAAATGAACACAAACACACAAATAAATACACGCACCTGAACACATACACACTGACATACAAACACATGCATAATCACACAGACACACAAATAAAGACACACACATAGAGGCACACAAACACACACAAGTGCATACACATAAAGAAACACTAAGGCAAACACATGCACACATAAAGACATACAAATACACAAAAAAAAAGACTGACATACACATAAAAACACTCACACCCATAAACAACCACAAGCAAACAGACAAATACACAAAGACACACATAAATAAAGAAACACACACAGGCACACAAACACAAACACAAACACAAACACATGCACACACAACACACACATAATCACATGCACACACACAAATGTAGACAAATGCACACGGATACACACACAAACACAGACATGGACACAAACACACATAGAGATAGGCACACAAACACATGCAGACACACTTAGAGACACAGAAAGACACCTAGACACTCACACACTTAGAAATAGAAACACATGCAATCACACAAAGATAAACACGGACACAAATAAAGACACAAAAAGACAAACACACACAAACATACACACTAAGGTGCACATACATACAAACACACACAGTTAAAGAAACACATGCAAACACACACATAGACACACTTAAACACAGGCACACACTAACATAGACAAAAACACATACACACAATCACAAATAAACACAAACACAAAGCCACACAAACCAACAGACAAACAAGCACACAAATACATTCACACATATGCACACACACAAAGACACACATGCACATGGACATAGACACACGAACAAACAGACATAGATACACACACAGAAACATAGAGAAACACACACACAAACACAAAAACCTAGGCATACACACAATTGCACATACATCCAAACACGTAAACACACACATAGACACAAACTCACAGACACACAAAACATATACAAAGACACATACATACACGCATACAAATAAACACAAACAAAAAGCCACTCACAAATAAACACAAACATGTATTCACATACATACACACAGACAAGAACAAAAATATAAATAGACACAGACAAAGACACACAAATGCTAAAGAAAATGCTTGTGTATGGGCTGGCAATGGCATTTTACCTTGCTGAGAACCTGCAACTTTTAAGGACTTAACACGTATATATGTACACCAACCATGAGTGCTTAACCATAACGACATAACAATGGCAATGGCATGAACTGAAGTCATTACAAATTGTTGTGCCCAGGACATTTTTGCCTTTTGTGTCATAGCCCATAGGCAGAAACTTAGAAACCTTGGTTAGTGAATTTCTTTTCAATTTCGGTTGCAAAGTTTGGTTCAAGCAGCCATCAAAGTATACATGATAAATGAATTGTTTCCCATTTTCATTTCTTGCTAAGTGTACAATTCATTTACTAATTATTATGCCAATGTTACTTTTCAGGTATTCAATTTTGCAGACGGTTACAGGGGTTCTTATAGTGACTCTCTTAGTCCGGTTGTGTGTCCATTTTGTTGCTCTTACTCTGGATGCCATGTAAGTTGTCACACAATTCAACTTAATTGCATTTTATTTTAATTTGAAATATATCAATCACATGTATGTTTAATGTTTGGCTTATGTTTTGAACATGTGGTTGTAATTAGGATCAGCTTCTGTGGGGTGCATCAAGGATTTATAAAGCCTCGGGACTTGAATTTTTTTTTCAAATATTAAACTTATAAATTTCATTATTTTTTTTATTTTTCCTGCGGATTAAAATTGATAGGAAAATCCGCAAGAAAAGTTACCTGCAAAATTTTTCTACCATTTAGTAAACATTACTTGCGAATTTATTTTTGCAAAAAAATGTGTGAGAAACAAAATAAAATTCTTACAATAATTTCAGCATATTTTTACCATGGAAAAAAATTTCTATAATCATTAAAATTGTAGCAAAATTTGCAAAAATTTCTTGTAGATTATTTTTCATAAAATATCTTTAAATTATTTTTTGTAAATAAATTCGTAAAATTATTTTGTAAAATTATTATTGCAAGAAAATTTGCAAAAAATTTATGCGAATATTTTTTTGTAGAAAAAGTCGCAAGAAAATGACACGTTTCTAATAGTATATTAAATTTTATTTGAATTTCATGATAAAGATAATACCTATATACATTTGATTAGATTTCATATATGCAATATACTTATTTTAAAAAAGAAAGGTAAGACATGTATACTCCAACCTCAATTTGGCATTATTTTCAATTATAAAAAGACTCATCTTGTAATTTATTTCATGTTAAGTTTTTATTTTTGTTTCTTTCTTCTAAATTTCACTTCATTTCTCTTTTCTATAGTTCTAAGTTAAGTTATCATGAAGTTCACCTATTTTTTGCTCTTTTTTGTCTTTCCCACTCTCATTGGTGGAAGTTTTGAATTTTGGAAGTTGGTAGAAAGTTGGCCACCAACCTTCTGCAGTGTACTGTTCATATTTCATCCCAGTTTACAATACATGGCCTATGGCCTAGTAACAACTCACACCCACAACCAGAATTTTGCCATTCAAATAAATTTGATCCAAATATGGTAAAATTTTATTTTTTTATCAATATTTTATATAATATTAAAAAATTAATGTATGTTATTCATGTTACTAGATTCGGCAAAATTTGAAGAGTCAACTTGAAACAAATTGGCTAGCTTTAAAGGATGGGAATAACATTTCCTTCTGGACGTATGAGTGGAACAAACATGGCACATGCTCTCAGTTGCAGCAAAATGATTTCCTGCAACTAGCTTTAAGTATCTTTTTTAAACATGATCTTAAAGCTACTCTAGAAAAACACAACATAGTGTCGGGTGGTAGCTATCCTAAAGTGGACATTACCACAGCCATATACAATGATATAGTAGCTATGCCAGAAGTTACATGTAGTATTACTAGTCACTTAGCTGAGATAAGATTGTGCTTGGACACAAGCACAAAACCCAAATTCATCAATTATACTACCCATGTGACAAATTGTAAAACAAATGTAGATTATACTTAATAAAATAATTTATATTAATAAATAAATAAAGATCGAATAATTTTGTTAGTCTTAGGGTTTTTGTATACTTATTGGATGGATAGGTTTGAAAAAAGTCGGTGACTTCAAAATAAAATTAATAGATTTTAGGAAATGCACATCCTATACCATATAATTAACCCATTCGTAAAATACATCTCTAAATAAATAAACAAGTTGAATTTTCAGCTCAAGATTAATACAGAGGCAACAAGCATGTTGCACAGTCTCTCCATTTAGGTAAATATCAATGAGACACGTGGCTAGATAAAATTTGTATTGACAATTAAATGGAATACTCTTTCAAAATAATGTTTGAATTAATATATATATATATATATATATATATATATATATATATATATATATATATAAATGATTGTATTTATTAAATGAAGAATTAGAAAAATAGAAGAGTAAAAATGAAATGTCAATCAATTATATATCACACTATATTTAAATCAATTATTACAATAACATTGTTTTAAATAATAACATTACATGATAATAATTTAAAATTATAAAAAATAATTTTTTAATAGAGACAATATTATATATTAACAATTTAAGTCTGTAATTGTCTCAAATATCATATATATTAGTTATCAGTCAATAAATATATTAATCTAATAATAATAATAATTATTATTATTAAAATAATAATAATAATAATAATAATAATAATAATAATGATAATAATAATATTAATCATAATAATAATGTTAATAATAATAATAATAATAATAATAATAATAATAATGATAATAGGTTATTATTATTATTATTATTAATTAGTTAGTTAGCTTACATTCATTGATTTGATAAGTTAATTTTTCCCTTCATGAAGTTTTCTCACCAATTCACAGGTCTACTGAGTTATTAGCGAGTTTGGGAATCAGACATGACTTCTATATTCCCTTCTCCATAGAGAAAAGTTTTAATAGCTATTATAAATATATGAATACATTTTGTTATTATTAATAGTTAGTTTTCTCATTTGCATTCCCTAGTATTTTGTTGTTCACACAGTCAACTGCTATGTTTTTACTTTAGATTTCATTTGGCAATTTTTCTCTTAAAAGATCATTCAACAAAATAATTAATTTGGTCACATTTAACCAAAATGCATCCTTATTGTTTAGATTCAAAGCTTTGAGGCAGAGCTTTCAGAGCTAGAGCTCACCTCCAAGAAGGTGGTCCTGAAACATTTTGTGGAATTTTTAATCGTACACCTGCAATTCTTGAAGCAGGGCCAAAAGTTCAAGTGCTGGCTGATTATCCTGTATCTTCTAAAAAATTGTTGAATTCTGATTCTTCGATCGAAGACAAAACGGTTAGTTATTAACATGTCTGTCTATACAAAGTTTTTAGTTTGCATTGTTGAGTATAATAAGATCAAGAGTGGAATTTTGTAACTTATGTTTTGACTAATCTGTCACTGCAGACTTAATTTACAAATTAGCAAAACAGCAATAAATAGTTAGCAACATCCGTAAGATATTTGCTTGTGAAACTTGCTGTTGTTCTAAGCCTGATGGTTTCAAGTAATTCCATTCAAATTTCTCATTTACTTCTCACTCTAATAGATTTTTATCAGTCCGTATGTGTATATATGTACACCAACCATGAGTGCTTAACCATAACGACATAACAATGGCAATGGCATAAACTGAAGTCATTACAAATTGTTGTGCCCAAGATTTTTTTTCCTTTTGTGTCATAGCCCATAGGCAGAAACTTGAAAACCTTGGTTAGTGAATTTCTTTTCAATTTCGGTTGCAAAGTTTGCTTCGAGCAGCCATCAAAGTATACATGATAAATGAATTGTTTTCCATTTTCATTTCTTGCTAAGTGTACAATTCATTTACTAAGTGTACAATGAATATATCAATCACATGTATGTTTAATGTTTGGCTTATGTTTTGAACATGTGGTTGTAATTAGGATCAGCTTCTGTGGGGTGCATCATGGATTTATAAAGCCTCGGGAATTGGCTCATACATACCATATATACAATCCAATGGCCCCATATTAGGTGCGGTTGATGATTTTGCTTGGTTAATATGCAATTTTTTATCAACAATTTTAAATCGACAATAATGTAAAAATAAAATATAATTTTTTTTTTATGATTTTCAACTGCCAAATAATGAAAAATGAAATAAATTAAAAATATTCTTTCTAACTGTTTTTAACTGTCAATAATGTAAAAAAAAATTAATTAAAAGTATATTTTCTAGCGGTAAAATAAATGATATCCCATTTCTATTTTTGGCACATGTAGATCTAATGATTATTTTAAGCACCAAAAAAATGAAATTTGTTGCGATTTTTAACCACCACAAATTATAATATTAACTACTAAAAAATAAATTTTCTTAGTAAATATTTTATAATTAATTGATTTATTATACTATATTTAAATTCAATTAAATATTCATTTTTATATTTCTTATTAAAATATAAAGAATGTCTTATTAATGAAAATGTAAGAAAAAATTTGAATATAAGTATATATTTATATATGATGAGATAAAAGTATAGTTGTTAAAATGGGTAGCCCGACCCATATGGGCCGGCCCATCTTGACTCACTTTAAAAACGGGCCAATTCGGCCCGACCCATTATGGGTTGGTGGGTTATACGGGCCATCCCACTAACTACCAAAAAATTAAAAAAAAATTATCAACAAAATTCAAATTTTCAAATTAATTATAAATTAACATAATAATCATAAAATTAACATCATTAATACCCATAAGTCTTAACTCATCATACAAAATTAAATACAAATTATGATAAAAGTCTAAAATAAAAAAATTTCAATGTCACATTATACATAATTAATTATAAACCATAATTAAATTTTAATTTTAAAAAAAAAGTGGGCTGATGGGTTGCCTGACCCACCAGACCCACCACGAGTTCAACCTAGGTGGGTCGGGTAAAAGTGAGCCAAGTTGAAATATACCCACTTAATATAAAAATTTTATTTATTTTGACTCGGTCCGACCCGTTTTCAAGGTGAACCGAGTTATAATACGGGCCACAACCCATTTTGACAGCTCTAATAAAAAGTCATTGATGAAAAGTCATGATCCTTAATTAATTGATGTGACTTGGAATCAAGAACTTATAAGTTCACGTAAATTTTCTTTTAAAACTATTTATATAACTTTTTGGAAAAAAAGTAATCAACCATCATAAATGTTACTATTTACATATAGGTATCATAAACTTTTATTTTATTCTAATCAATCCTTAAATTTTATCTGATTTATAAATAAACATTATGAACATTAATTTTTATTTCAATTAATCCTTAAATTTTATCTCTTTTACAAATAAGCACCATTAACCTTAACTTCATTCTAAATAATATTGATATTTAAAATTTAATATTTTTACAAATAATTTTTTATTAACAACTTAAAGTAAAATTATTTATCTTAAATGTCAATTATTCACTAATTTTTTTCTTTATTGTTTCAAATATAATAAATATGCATTTAGAAAAAAAAATGATAAAAACAATAAAAAAAATCTTTATTTGATTTTTTTCTTCTTCTAAATTATATGATATTTTAGTAAATATGGAAATAAAATTAAAATATATGTACCAAAAAATTAATAAATGAAATATTTAGAATTAATTGGGACAAAAATTTAAAAATAAGATATTTATTTGTAAAAATAATAAAGTTTGAAATTAATTTATAACAAAATTAAAGTTTATAATTTTTATTCATTAACATGACAAAGTTTAAGAAAATAAATGTCAATTATTCACTAATTTTTTTCTTGATTTTTCTAATATAATAAAATATGCATTTAGAAAAAAGAAAAAAACAATAATGATAAAAACAATAAAAAAGAATTTTCATTATTCACTAAGATCAAGAAAATAAATGTCAATTATTCACTAATTTATTTTCTTTATTTTTCAAATATAATAAAATATGCGTTTAGAAAAAAGAATGATAAAAAAAGAGAATGATAAAAAGTTATTTCACGCGAGAATGATTTAATATTTAGGATAAAGGAAAGAACACTGAATAATTACAGAACTCGAAGCATTAATCTATTTAGGGATAAGTTCTACCATATATGGTAGAACCTATCCCTAAATTCAAAATTGACATATCTAAAGATTATTTCATTTATATCTAAAGAGTGACAAAATTGGCATTCCATACCAGAATCATCTGAGAGACTGTGTGCATAGTATTTCTGTTCCATTTGATAAGCATAAGTAGACATAGCTTCAATATTCTGCAAGCTATAATCCAATTCCACTTAATTTCTTTAAGGTGCCAAAGATATAACTTATTATAATTTAACAAGGATTCATTTGGCCATCATTCATAACCTCAAATTCAAAAGCATCAACAAATGGGCCGGAGCTAAGCAATTTTCATTGAGGGGGCTAAAATATAATAAAACTTTATTCTAATTTTCAAATTTTCATAATGAGATGAAATTATAATGTGAAGTGAGAAAAGCACCTGATAAAGACATCGCTATGGCAAAACAAAAATCTTACGAAAGAATAAGGATAATTAATTTGATTATGTTGAATGAATCACCACCATACGTGCTGTGATTGGAGGTTCTGCATTCACAATCCAACGGTTTAAAATTTTTAAACTTATGTTTTATTAACTTTTAATATATCAAAAGTGAAATTAACGGTGAGATTTATGCAGCAGCATTTGCGATCGCAGATAATGCAGATTGCAAATGCATTTTTTTAATTTAGAAAATTTATAAAGTATACTAAAGTGGGTTGAATTTATGAAAGAAAAAAAACTCCTTATTACTTTAACTTCGTCTTGATTTCTCGTTATTAAAAGAGAATTTATTTTATGATCAAATTTTCAAAATTTAAATTCAATTTGACTTAAATGAATGTTTTTCACCATGCTTCTACTTCCATCATAAAGCTAGGCATATATTGGATATATGGTCAAGCTAATTAATATTTTTAAAGTATAATATCCAAATTCTAAATATATAAAAATATATAAAATTAGGAATATTATATTTTATTTGAACTTCACGATAAAGATAATACCAATAAATTTGATCACATTTCATATATGCAACATACTTATTTTAAAAAAGAAAATTCAAACACATATACTACAACTTCAATATTGCATTATTTTTTATTATAAAAAAACTCATTTTGTAATCTATTTCATGTTAAGTTTTTATTTTCGTTTCTTTCGTTCTAAACTTCACTTTTCATTTTTTTTTATACTTTTAGACTAAGTTATCATGAAGTTCACCTGCCTTTTGCTCTTTTTTTTCTTCCCCATTTTGAATTTTGGAGGCTTGCAGAAACTTGGACACCAACCTTCTGCATGAACACGAAGAACCCGTGTGCTGATCATATTTCATGCAGGTTTACAGTCCATGGCCTATGGCCTAGTAACAAGTCCAACTCACAACCACAATTTTGCCCTTCGGTTAAATTTGATGCAAATAAGGTAAAATTTTGTTTTTTTAATCAATATTTTTATATAATCTTAAAAACTTAATGAATGTTATTTATGTTACTAGATTGGGCCACAATTGAAGAGTCAACTTGAAACAAATTGGCCAGCATTAAAGGATGAGAGAAACATTTCCTTTTGGACGTATCAGTGGAACAAACATGACTCATGCTCTCAGTTGCAAAAAAATGATTTCTTGCAACTGGCTTTAACTATCTTTTTTAAAAATGATCTTAAAGCTATTCTATAAAAACACGGCGGGTAAGAGTTATCTAACAGCGAGCATTACCACAACCATATACAATGATATACGAGCTATGCCAAAAGTTATATGTAGTAGGAATCGATTAACCGAGATAAGATTGTGCTTGAACACAAGCACAACACTCGAGTTCATCAATTGTACTACTCAAGCAGTGGGACAAGGATCTAAATGTAAAACAAGTGTCAATTATATTTTATAAAATAATTTATATAAATAAATAAAGAAAGATCGAATAATTTTGTTAGTCTTGGGGTTTCTGCATATTCATTGGATGGATAGGTTTAAAAAAAAGTCTGTGACTTCAAAATAAAAAATAACAGGATTTAGGAAATGCACATCCTATACCATGTAATTAACCCATTCGCAAAATACATATCTAAATAAATAAACAAGTCGAATTCGCATTTTGCTTCATTGGGTCTTCTTGAGTTCAACCATTGAAAAGATATCCGCCATTAAAACTTTTTTATCCATGTGTCATTTTCCAGGTGCAGGAACTGGATATATATCTCCATTTCTCTTCTTCATCATGTGAAATTATGTCATATGCGTGAAGAATTTTTAAAGCCATATACAAAAGTGATACTCCTTATACAAGTATAATTCTCTAATAAAAAGTCCTTAATGTTGAAGGATGGACGTATGATAAACAAGAGGTGAAGTTATGGCAAATGCATGGAAATAAAATTTGTAAAAAAATATCGAAGTCATTTTTTTTTAAGAAAGACAACAATCGGAAAATCATTTAAGGAGGAAACAATTGTGGGAAAAAGAGGGGTAATTAATAGTAGAGAATAAAAAAATGATATGAAACTATTAACTGATCTAGATGTTGAAAATTTCTTTAATTAGGATAACAAAATAGTCTATAATATTTTTAAGAAAAATATGATAATTTTTTTACATGATAACCTAGAGAAAGAAATGTCATTAAGCATTCAGCAGTAGTAAGTAACTATATGTCATTATCATCATCGATTCATCAAGCTACTGCCACAACCCACCAGTGGTCTCCTTCATTAAGGTAAGATGATGCTTATCTTTTAGGCAGGTTCAGAAGAACATTTGAAAAAACATATCAAGGTAAGATGTTCTTTTTTTAAAGATAATTTGACTCCACTAGAAATTGCAACTAAATGGACACGTCCACCCACAAATAGAATGAAAAAAAAAGTCATGTTATTTTTTACATAAAATAAATGCTTTTTTAATGCTAGTATTAGTAATAAATGTTAAAATGAACACGTTCACCCACAAACAGAAGAAGCCTAATGAACACCTTTTTTTTCTACATAAAATACATGATCTTTTGTCATGTATATATATTTATATCTGTTGAACATAATCATTAAGACTATATCAATTATTACAATAACATTGTTTTAAATCAATTATATATATCACATTATATTTAAACCAATTATTATAATAATATTATTTTAAATATTTACATTACATGAAGTTATTACATTATAATAATTTCAAATTATAATAAATAATCTTTTAATAGATATAATATTATAAATTAACAATTTAACATTGGTCAATAATTACCTCAAATATCATATATGTTATTTATCATAAGATCAATAAATATATTAAACTCGTTATTATATATATTAATTTATAAATTTTTTATAATATATTTTTTATTATGAAAGAAATTAAGACTATAAAAAATAAAGTTAAACACATTAAACTAATAAACACATGATTATTTTTATTATACTTATTAATTATTATCATACAAATCGTGTTTTAAATCAAATATCTCATGCATCACACGAGTACCCATACTAGTTTTATTAGAATAATAAAAAAAAAATTATTAATTTTTCTTTATGTTATTTTTGTAATGTTCCATCATGATCAGCACACCTAATAGAATCACTATTACAAAAACAAGCCTACTAGAATATGCAATAAAAGTGACCTCTCCAATGTTGCATGCATTTGCCTTAAATTACTCCCATTTGTCCAAGTATGCCTGCTCTAAAGAAAGTCATGAGCTCTAAGACATGGATGCCTAGTAGAAGGTCTGACATAATAATTATATTAAATTGACAATTAAACTCAATTTTGTCTCTAATACAAAAATTTCACTTTTGATGTGATGCATTTATGTAAATATGCAACAAATAGGTGGGTTTAGTGTCGCATTTGATCCTCTTGATGGGTCCAACATTGTGGACACAAACTTCACAGTAGGCACCATCTTTGACGCGTGTGACACCCTCTACCCCGCATACCATAACACATAAATAATAAAATTTGAATAACACAATCTTTCATTTTTAAAATACCAAACGTGTTTAGATAGAGAGCACCATATCCATGACTTGAAAAAATAACATAATCAGTGGAAATTACAAAAGAAATAAGGCTAAGATTTTCAAAATAATTTAATAGAAATAACATCCTAATCTAATTTTATCCACACCCCAATGTCACATGTCCTATCAGAGCAAAGCCCAACATTGAAGTCTAAGCTTCATCGCCAACATCCTCAGTCTCATGTTGATGATCACCTGTATAACAATCAAAGAAAAATAACACAAAAGAAAAGGGAGTGAGAAACATCTCACTCTGGCTCACGGTGTAGGAATACACATCGGATAGCGAAACACAAACAAGACATGTATATGTACATAACATAGATAGTTTACAAAAATATCACATTCCACTCACCAAAGACATAAAAATCAAGTCAACATATAACATTAAAAATAAACATATGTAATGGACACAGACTACATATTAGCATGCATGTGGCACTAGTAACACATCACATGGTGTATTGTTGCTAGCAACACACGAGAGTAGTCTAAGAGTACATGTCGGGTCACATCCTCTACGCACTCTCACTAGAAGGACATACTACCAGGGTCTAGTCGGGATAGCTAAGTCACGCAAGATACATTCAATGTACACAATGGGCGAGACTGTGACTTCCAAACCGAGCTATTCCCAAGGACTAATCCCCAAGATTTTACACAAGAGGGCTTTCCCTGGCGATGTATTCCATATCCCATCCTTAAAACATTTATGCAAATGATGCATGTAATTCAAGACTCTATGCATTCTCATATCACAGTATCATGTCTCACTATCATATAACATTATTATGTCTCATCATATCTCATGTCTCATATTCACTTTTCACATTATCTCGTCATATTCACATAGTCTCCACAAAGCACTTTAATTCATATAAAAAATTATCTATTTTCAAAATTAAACACATATTCGTACATCTCATCCAACAAGGAACACAACAGAACAATCAGAAAGCAAAACAAAAAATATTTATATTTTTCCTGTTTCTCATAGGGTTCCCTCAGGAACTCACAGAGCACTTTAATTCATACAATAGACATATAAAATAGTTCAATTTACTCATATAATTGCCTCTTCAAACAATCCCCTCTTACAATCACCAATGCATTCCCTTAGGATTTCCCATCGGAACCCATAGGAACACCAAAGTTTGCAATTATAATCCAAACACAAACACTACTCGTACATACATACTAATTACATCAATTAGAACATTCAGGGAGAAACATAGATGAAATAGATATAATTGGGAAAAATCCCTCATATATGAGCATACAACAAACATAGGATTGGGTGCTGTAGACACCCAATTTCGTCCGGGGGCATAAAAACAAGGAAATGAACTTCTATTCCTGAAGAAAAGGAGCTCCTAAGCATCAAAATAACAGGATATGACATCAGAAGGCCCAAAGCCCAATAAGGCTAATTTAGTAGCCCAGAACGGGCCGTTCCCAAACTGGAACGGGCCGTTCCTAACAACTAAAAATGCCTAAAAACCCTAGCTTGGAACGAGCCATTCCAACACATTCTGTTATGAGTAAAATTTGAACACAGAACGGGTCATTCCACTTTTGGAACGGGCCGTTCCAAAGTCAAATTTTTACCCACAACGGTCAGAACCAGAACGGGCCGTTCCAAATTCGGAACGGGCTGTTCTGGTCAATTCTGAAGCCTATAAATTGGTGCGTTCGGCACAGTTCTCAGGGCGGCTAGGAAATTTTGGATAAGACTCCTTTGAGCACGAAAATTCTCTATCTCTCTCCCTCTTATTGTATTTCTTTCTTGAGATTGGGGAGACATATTGTAGTGTGAAAGGTTGCCACAAAGCACCTTTGAAGATTCAATAGAGCTCGTTCAAGAGGTATTTCAGTCAATCTTTTTCTCTCCCTTTTATTTCTTATTTTTTATGAGTATTGTTATAATAAAAGCAAGCATGTAGATATTTTAGAGTCAATTGTGTAATTTAAATTTCAAGCATGTAAATAGTCATCATTAAAATGGGATTTAATATTTATATTATTATTGTTTATAATGCTAACTTCATCATAGGGTACCGATTAAGGGCGTTGTAGGGGTGCTTAATACCTTCCTTATACGTAATCGACCCCTGAACCCAATTCTGGTTATCAAGGCCATTATTAGACTTTTAAAAATCTTTTCTTTTTCCAATGTTTTGTGTAAAATATTGGTGGCGACTCCATGAACCTATTTTTCAAAATTATTAATTAAGAATTAGTCTGGTGTCTGGGCATTCCTTAATAGATGAGATTTTCAAAGGATGTCTAAACCATTAGTCGCGAGATCAAAAATTTTCGGGTTGCGACAGGGGCCAATCCCGCTACCCAACATACATTCCCACACCTAGAGCGAGGTTTCTCACTCTCCCTTTACCTCAATAAGTAGGAGATGAAACTAAAGCAGGATCTTTCTGGTCTCTTCCTCTGGGTTCTCCTTGATCTTTAGAGACGTCAAGAGTGGCCAAAATGGGCCATTTTGAATTCAGAATGGCCTGTTTTGGATTCATTCATCATGTGTTAAATTCACATCTGGAATGACCCATTCTTAAACCAGAACAGTCCATTCCCAACTAGGATTATAGGTCATTTTAGTAGTTTGGAACGACCTGTTCCAGTTTGGGAACGACCCGTTCTAGGCTACTAAATATCAAAAAAATTTCTAAAATACCTTCATATAATTTGTGAAAAACGGGGTGTTACAATGTGTGGCTTGGAGATAAGTTGACTAGGATCATAAGAAGAGATCAAGTTGTTGTAGCCAAGGGATTTTGGGTCCTAGAACCATGTGTGTGCTTGCTCTTAAGGACTTCCTTGACACCTATGAATTTCTTCTACTTGATGAAGGTCAGGTTCATGCCATAAAAAATCTTATTTTAAGTAGTCACACATTACCATATATTCATTTAAAATTGAACTTGTCAGACCTTTAAATATGAAAATTGCTTATGTTATTCCTTTGTTTTTCATTAGTGTAAAACTTTGTTTTTTGTTTTTCAAAAATAAATTAATATTCTACAAGTGAGTCTGTCTCTAAATTGGAAGAGGATGTCTTCACCATTAAATTTTAGTGGGTTATGTTATACATGATACACATATTTTTTCTCAAACTCCCTTTAAAGGAGTCTTATCCAAATTTTATCACATGACAAAAATGTCTAATATATATTTATATTTCAGGAAAATGGCAGATGTTAGAGAAACCATAGAAAATTGGAGAAGGAAAATTGCTCTCTCTAGAAAAATTTAAGAACCACATCTGACAACCCCGATTATATGCTAAGGTGTACCTATATTTTTCTATAAGTGTTACTATGACTTGTTTGAATGAATAATTACATCTTTCTCTACCATTCAATAGTTGATCAATTACTATGACAATGAAAATTACACACTGAGATACACGAAGGAATGGTGCCAAATGTCAACCAGGTTTTTTTCTTAACACAATAATACATGACATTTTAATACAGTTTAATCTTTTATATTATTTCATAAATATGCATGTTCCATGAAGTTGACTATCAACCTAGTAAAGTAATATATATGCTTTCAAAATGTTATATAGATTATTGTAAAAGAAAAAAAGGATCTTTACAAACATGGCATCAACATCGACCAAAGCCAAACTGAGATTGTTGTTTGAGGTAGCTCTTTTGGGATCATTGATTGAAAAAGTTGGAGGTTACAACAATGATGGTCATCAATCTGTGTTGGACAAAGTCATCAATAACATTGATGAGAGAACTCAAGTTGTCTATGAATCCAAGAATGAGATCATTGTGTTTGAAGAAACCTTGTACGGTAAATCTACTCAACGATGGTGTAGCTATTGGAGTGACTACTTAAACTATATGAGCTATATTTTAATTATGTGACACTATTTGTAATTATATTTTATTTAATTAGTGGAGTAGGAGTTATTTTTATGAAATGTATTTTATTACTAATAATTATATTTAAGTTATCTTATAAAAGGGAGAAGAAATGTTTAATATTATTATTATTATTATTATTATTTTATGGAAGGGAAGGAAGGACGTAATAGTCTTTTGCAAATTATTATCATTTTATTAATTTGAGAAAAGGGAGGTTATTAGATGTTATCTAAGTCATTCCAGGCAATCACTTGTCCCCGGCTCATTTTGTTTCTACGCTTCTGAAGACCATGGAGAACCTGAAGGAGAGAACCAACTTGATTCTGCTCGTGCTTCAACTTCTGCTCATCAAGGTAATGGGGGAGTGAGAAACCTCGCTCAGGGGTGTGGGAATAATTGTTGGGTAGCAAGATTGACCTCCAATCCCTTGCTTGATGCATACTTCTAGGAACAGACAAAATATGAATGTTTTATATTTTGATGTATGAGTTTCCTGTTGTGTTCCTTGTTGGATGTGATGCATGAATATGTATTTAATTTTGAAATTAGATAAGTTTTGATATGAATTAGAGTGCTCTGTGGGTTCTCATGAGAAACCCTATGAGAAACAGTTAGAAGTATGATCTTTTGACAAGATTTAAGGTATTTTATGTAAAATTGTATGGATTTATGTTGTAGGTGTTATTTGGAGGATTTTTACCAATTACTTTATATGATTACATGTTTGTTATGAAAAATTGTCTGATTTCAAAGTGTAGGTTCGCACTAAGTGCGTCGGGCGTAGTTCTTTGCGTTGCATGCAAATTCAAGCAGTCTGCATAAGAAGGTGAGTCCACAAAACACAACAAGACAAATATCTTTATATATTATAAATATTCACACAATGAATTATTTACACAATTACAAAATCACAAGATTAAGGATTACTAAATAGCACCAAATCCCCGGCAACGGCGCCATAAACTTGATGAGGTTTTTGCAAACACTCCACTTGGCAAGCAGACCAAGTTTCGAAGTAGTATTCAAATATCGTCCACAAAGATTTGAGTGTTTAGTAATTCTTGCTCTAATGATTTAAAGAGAATGTTATTATAATTTCAAATGAGTAAAGATAGAATAGAACAACACAATAAAATAAAAGTAGTAAAGACAATGGTTAAGAAACAAGGATTGGTTCAGAAGTACTTGCTAACTCGTAGATCTTCTTAAAATAGATGCGATTCTAATTTCATTATTTCCACATTCATTAAGAAATCCAACAAGATTCCTCAAGGTTGAATCCTAAAGTCATTAAACTCAAACATGATTCCTCTATATGTTTTGAGTTCAACACTTCGCATGAAGAACAATGACTTGAAAAATGTGACTAACCAAATCAAGTCTATTCCTAGAACAAGAAATGATTAGGTGCAAGATTCAGTTCGGGTTTTCAAAAACGTTTTCCAACTGGATTCAAAAACCAAAAATCATACAACGGGTGATCAAGCCGATATAAGCATTAAGAGAAGAATCAAGCACAAATAATGAGATCAAAATGCATATATTTAAGAAGAAGAGGAGTTAGTAGTTACATCCAACCAATCCTTAATGAGTTTAGCCACACATGGCCATTACTATATCAATAACATGATTTAATATTTAGTATAGAGGTAAGAACACAGAATAATTACAGAATTCGAAGCATTAATCTATTTAGGGATAGGTTCTATCATATATGATGGTGTTTCTTCAATCATTTATATCTAAAGAGTGACAAAACTGGCATTCCATACCTGAGAAAGACATCGCTATGGCAAAACAAAAATCTTACGAAAGAACAAGGATAAATAATTTGATTATGTTGAATGAATCACCACCATACGTGCTGTGATTGGAGGTTCTGCATTCACAATCCAACGGTTAAAAATTTTTAAGCTTATGTTTTATTAACTTTTAATATATCAAAAGTGAAATTAACGGTGAGATTTATGCAGCAGCATTTGCGATCGCAGATAATGCAGATCGCAAATGCATTTTTTTAATTTAGAAAATTTATAAAGTATACTAAAGTGGGTTGGATTTATGAAAGAAAAAAAAACTCCTTATTACTTTAACTTCGTCTTGATTTCTCGTTATTAAAAGAGAATTTATTTTATGATCAAATTTTCAAAATTTAAATTCAATTTGACTTAAATGAATGTTTTTCACCATGCTTCTACTTCCATCATAAAGCTAGGCATATATTGGATATATGGTCAAGCTAATTAATATTTTTAAAGTATAATATCCAAATTCTAATTATATAAAAATATATAAAATTAGGAATATTATATTTTATTTGAATTTCACGATAAAGATAATACCAATAAATTTGATCACATTTCATATATGCAACATACTTATTTTAAAAAAGAAAATTCCAACACATATACTACAACTTCAATATGGCATTATTTTTTATTATAAAAAAACTCATTTTGTAATCTATTTCATGTTAAGTTTTTATTTTCGTTTCTTTCGTTCTAAACTTCACTTTTCATTTTTTTTATAGTTTTAAACTAAGTTATCATGAAGTTCACCTGCCTTTTGCTCTTTTTTTTCTTTCCCATTTTGAATTTTGGAGGCTGGCAGAAACTTGGACACCAACCTTCTGCATGAACACGAAGAACCCGTGTGCTGTTCATATTTCATGCAGGTTTACAGTCCATGGCCTATGGCCTAGTAACAAGTCCAACTCACAACCACAATTTTGCCCTTCAGTTAAATTTGATGCAAATAAGGTAAAATTTTGTTTTTTTAATCAATATTTTTATATAATCTTAAAAACTTAATGAATGTTATTTATGTTACTAGATTGGGCCACAATTGAAGAGTCAACTTATTGAAACAAATTGGCCAGCATTAAAGGATGAGAGAAACATTTCCTTTTGGACGTATCAGTGGAACAAACATGACTCATGCTCTCAGTTGCAGCAAACTGATTTCTTGCAACTGGCTTTAACTATCTTTTTAAAAAAATGATCTTAAAGCTATTCTACAAAAACACGGCGGGTAAGAGTTATCTAACAGCGAGCATTACCACAGCCATATACAATGATATACGAGCTATGCCAAAAGTTGTATGTAGTAGTAATCAATTAACTGAGATAAGATTGTGCTTGAACACAAGCACAACACTCGAGTTCATCAATTGTACTACTCAAGCAGTGGGACAAGGATCTAAATGTAAAACAAGTGTCAATTATATTTTATAAAATAATTTATATAAATAAATAAAGAAAGATCGAATAATTTTGTTAGTCTTGGGGTTTCTACATACTCATTGGATGGATAGGTTTAAAAAAAAGTTTGTGACTTCAAAATAAAAAATAACAGGATTTAGGAAATGCACATCCTATACCATGTAATTAACCCATTTGCAAAATACATATCTAAATAAATAAACAAGTTGAATTCGCATTTTGCTTCATTGGGACTTCTTGAGTTCAACCATTGAAAAGATATCCGCCATTAAAACTTTTTTATCCACGTGTCATTTTCCAGGTGCAGGAACTGGATATATATCTCCCTTTCTCTTCTTCATCATGTGAAATTATGCCAGATGCGTGAAGAATTTTTAAAGCCATATACAAAAGTGATACTCCTTATACAAGTATAATTCTCTAATAAAAAGTCCTTAATGTTAAAGGATGGACGTATGATAAACAAGAGGTGAAGTTATAGCAAATGCATGGAAATAAAATTTGTAAAAAAATATCAAAGTCGTGTTTTTTTAAGAAAGACAACAATCGGAAAATCATTTAAGGAGGAAACAATTGTGGGAAAAAGAGGGGTAATTAATAGTAGAGAATAAAAAAATCATATGAAACTAGTAACTGATCTAGATGTTGAAAATTTCTTTAATTAGGATAAGAAAATAGTCTATAATATTTTTAAGAAAAATATGATAACTTTTTTACATGATAACCTAGAGACAGCCACACACACACAAAAACAGTCAGACATGCACACAAGCATAGAGACACACACACATTGAGGCACACAAACAAACAAACACACAGACAAACACATACAGGCACACACAAATATAAACAAAGACATAGACACACATACACACAAACGCACAGCAGCACACAAACAACAGACAAACAAACACATAGATACATTCACATCCATACACACAAAGACGAACACTGACACAGACACATAAATACACATCCACACAGAGACACACACACATATATACAAAGAAACACACAAACGCACAAACAAACACAACCACACAAAAAGTCACATAAACACAAACACCTAGACACATACACAAACATACATACACAAACGCATATACATCCAAGCACATAAACAAAAAGACACAGTCAGACAGACACAAATGAACACAAACACACAAATAAACGCACGCACCTGAACACTTACATACTGACACACAAACACATGCATAATCACACAAACACACAAATAAAGACACACACATAGAGGCACACAAACACACACAAGTGCATACACATAAAGAAACACTAAGGCAAACACATGAACACATAAAGACATACAAATACACACAAAAAAAGACTGACATACACATAAAAACACTCACACCCATAAACAACCACAAGCAAACAGATAAATACACAAAGACACACATAAATAGAGAAACACACACAGGCACACAAACACAAACACATGCACACACAACACACACATAATCACATGCACACACACAAATGTAAACAAACGCACACGGATACACACACAAACACAGACATGGACACAAAAACACATAGAGATAGGCACACAAACACATGCATGCAGACACACTTAGAGACACAGAAAGACACCTAGACACTCACACACTTAGAAATAGAAACACATGCAATCACACAGAGATAAACACGAACACAAATAATGACACACAAAGACAAACACACACAAACATGCACACTAAGGTGCACATACATACAAACACACACAGTTAAAGAAACACATGCAAACACACACATAGACACACTTAAACACAGGCACACACTAACAAACACACAAAAACTCATACACACAGAGTTACAGATACACAAACTCACACTAACAAACACACGTATGCACACATACACACAAAGACATCTAAACACCTAAATGCAAACACATACACAAAAAGACACTCACAGACACAAACACAAAAAAGCGCAAACACATAAATAGAGACACCTAAACCTAACCACAGACAAGCACAAACACATACATAGAGACACCGAAACCCAACCACACACAAGCACAAACACATACACATCCAAACCCAACCACACACAAAAATAAAAACATAAACATAGACATAAACATACTCACACACACAAGCACATAGAAACACATAAACACACATGCACAAAAAAAAACCTCCATAATCACACATAAAGACATAGACAAACTCACAGACACACACAAATAAACACAAACACAAAGACAAAGCCACACAAACCAACACACAAACAAGCACACAAATACATTCACACATATGCACACACACAAAGACACACATGCACATGGACATAGACACACGAACAAACAAACATAGATACACACACAGAAACATAGAGAAACACACACACAAACACAAACACCCAGACATACACACACAATTGCACATACATCCAAACATGTAAACACACACATAGACACAAACTCACAGACACACAAAACATATACAAAGAAACAGACATACACGCATACAAATAAACACAAACAAAAGGTCACTCACAAATAAACACAAACATGTATTCACATACATACACATAGACAAGAACACAAATGCAAATAGACACAGACAAAGACACACAAATGCTAAAGAAAATGCTTGTGTATGGGCTGGCAATGGCATTTTACCTTGCTGAGAACTGTAGACCCCTAAAATTGTCCGGGTCGGAAATAAGACTCGAAGACTCTCGAAGACCGAAGGAAAGTCAGCCGAAAGGACTCCTGGAAGACCCTGGAAGACCCTAGGATGATTCTTCATAGGTTTAGAAGTCTTAGAGTAGCTTAAAATAAGGATGTGGGAGGATTGGAGCTCAATACGGCCTCCTAGAAGTTCAGTACGGCCGTACTGAACAATTTGAACTACAATACGGCCGTACTGAAACCAATACGGCCGTACTGAAGTTTTTGAACTTCAGTACGGCCGTACTGAATTCAATACGGTCGTACTGTAGTTCAAAACTTCAGTACGGGCCGTATTGATGTCAGAGGCCGTACTGCGCCTCACTCCTATATATAGGACGTCATTTGGACGTCATTCCACACATTTGGACACTTTTTCCAGATTCTTGGACCCTCTTGTTGAGCATTCTGGGGTTTTTGAGCAGTGTTCTGCCCTAGAAGTCTCTCCGAGAGCCGATCTGACGAAGTTCTTGAGTTCTGAGCATTTAGCTTGAGGATTCGAACTAGTCGAAGGGAAATCTTTTCGATTTCCATAGTAAAAATTAATTTTTAGGGAAGGAGCGAGCAAGCGTGTAGTGGGAAGGAGCGCCAAAAAGCCTCCTAACGTCTGTTTAAATATATAAAAGCACGCTTCAAAGGTTTCTTTTTCAAAATCCTTCCTTTTACTGCTTTCTGATTGTTGCATTGCATATTTAGAATTTTCATCATGTAAATATTCCGCTTATAATCGTTTCTAATAAATAGGGGTAATTTAGTAATTTTACACTGTTATTTATGAAATAATCCGTCATAGGGAACCCGAAAGGGGCGTTGTGGGGTGCTAACACCTTCCCCGCACGTAACCGACTCCCTTACCCAACTCTGGTTGTAATGGCCAAGGTTGATTTGCGAAAATCAATTGCCTTATCCCTTTTTCCAATGTTTTGAGTAAAACATTGGTGGCGACTCCAAGAACCCTTCTTTTTGTGAAAACCACTAATCCATGGAGGGTCCCGCTTGGGATTAACATGGATTGGTGAATCATTTAATAAAATTGTTAGTTCGATGAGGTCTCAGTTTGAGAATAAGTCGTTCTAACAATCCATCATTTTTCAAAACTTAAAAAGAGTCCAACCATCGTCGCGAATGCCAATGTCCGTTTCGGCGGGTGGCGACAGATGGCGACTCCACTGGGGAAGCCTCGAGAGTCAGTCCCATTTAGTGATGGATTATTTCTAAAATTATAGTTTAAAATTACTTCGTTACCCCTAGCTTGTATGATAATATGTTTTATCTATGTGGTTTTTAATAACTGTTGTATCACTACAAGAAAAATCAAGATTATCTACGGAAAAATCCGTAGATAAACATAAAAATCCGTAGATAAATGTCAATTATCTACGGATTATCTACGGAAAAAAATCCGTAGATAAAATGGTCGTAGATAACGTTATCTACGGAATTTTCCGTAGATAACATTATCTACGGAACATTATCTACGGAATTTTCCGTAGATAATGTTATCTACGGAATTTTCCGTAGATAATGTTATCTACGGATTTTTCCGTAGATAATGTTATCTACGGATTTTTCCGTAGATAATGTTATCTACGGAATTTTCCGTAGATAACCTGTTTTAGGAAATTTTTATTTAATTTTAATAAATTTATTAAAGTAATAACCCTCATATTTGGCCTCTCAAGGATGCTATTTCATTACACTTCACTTTTCAACATGTTTTGTCCTTATTGCACATTTTCTGGGAAACTTCCCAGAAGGTCACCCATCCCTATACTACTCCAGGTCAAGCACGCTTAACTGTGGAGTTCTTATGAGATAGGCTACAGAAGAGCTAATGCATGTTATCAGTATAAGTAGTGCAAATTAATTCATTTAAGTACAATCTCATACTTATACTATTTTTGGATCCCTCTCATTTTGGTATGTTCAGACCGCTATAAAAATATAAAAATATATATAATAATTATATTACCAATAATAATAATAATTATATTATATTTAATTAATATTTATTTATAAATATACTTACTTGTATAATTAACAATTTACTTATTTCTATTTAAAAATAATATTATGATACAATTTAAATTAATTATTATAAATTTAAAAGTTTAAATAATAATTTATATATTTTAAAATTATAATCTTAAATTTTCAATCATTAATAAAATACTAATTTAAAATCTTATCTAATTATATCCTAATATTTTCATATCAAATTTAAAACCATATATTAGTATGTTATTTTTTTTATCATCAATTAATTTAAAATATTATAACGAATTAAATAAAATTTTAAAATATATTTTAATCATAAATAATTTTAAAATGTATTTTAATCAAAAATATATTTTTTGGTCAATACGATAACTAAAAGTATTATGATAAATAATTAAATTAAAAAAATTAAATCTTATAATGATTATTTTTTTAATGATGCTAAATTAAATATTCTAATTATTTTACAATAAATTAAAATGAAAAGATAATAAAATATGTTAATTGATGTTTCAAATATGTAACCTAAGAAATTTATTTACGGGTGAAGTTATCTACGAAAATTTCCGTAGATAACTTATCTACGGAATAATCCGTCCGTAGATAACTTATCTACAGAAAAATCCATAGATAAATTATCTATGGAAATTTCCATAGATAACTTATCTACAGAAATTTCTGTAGATAACTTATCTAATAACAATTTTAAAAATATTTATTTTAAAATATTATAATGAATTAACTAAATTTTAAAATATATTTTAATCAAAAATATATTTTTTGGTCGATACAGTGACTAAAAGTATTATAATAAATAATTAAATTTTAAAAAAACTAAATCTTATAATGATTATTTTTTTAATGATGCTAAATTAAATATTTTAATTATTTTACAATAAATTAAAATGAAACGATAATAAAATATGTTAATTGATATTTCAAATAAAATGTTTTACCTACGAAATTCATCTATGGGTGAAGTTATCTACGGAAATTTTCGTAGATAAGTTATCTACGGAAATTTTCGTAGATAAGTTATCTACGGAAATTTCTGTAGATAACTTATCTACGGAAATTTCCGTAGATAACTTATCTACGGAAAAATCCATAGATAAGTTACCTACGAAAAAATCCGTAGATAAGTTACCTACGGATTTTTCCATAGATAACTTATCTAATAACAATTTTAAAAATATTTATTTTAAAATATTATAATGAATTAACTAAATTTTAAAATATATTTTAACCAAAAATATATTTTTTGGTCGATACGGTGACTAAAAGTATTATAATAAATAATTAAATTTTAAAAAAATTAAATCTTATAATGATTATTTTTTTAATGATGCTAAATTAAATATTTTAATTATTTTACAATAAATTAAAATGAAACAATAATAAAATATGTTAATTGATATTTCAAATAAAATGTTTTACCTACGAAATTTATCTATGGGTGAAGTTACCTACGGAAATTTTCATAGATAAGTTATCTACGGAAATTTCCGTAGATAACTTATCTACGGAAATTTCCGTAGATAACTTATCTACGGAAATTTCCGTAGATAACTTATCTACGGAAAAATCCGTAGATAACTTATCTACGGAAATTTCCGTAGATAACTTATCTACGGAAAAATCCGTAGATAAGTTACCTACGGAAAAATCTGTAGATAAGTTACCTACGGAAAAATCCGTAGATAAGTTACCTACGGAAAAATCCGTAGATAAGTTACCTACGGATTTTTCCATAGATAACTTATCTAATAACAATTTTAAAAATATTTATTTTAAAATATTATAATGAATTAACTAAATTTTAAAATATATTTTAACCAAAATATATTTTTTGGTCGATACAGTGACTAAAAGTATTATAATAAATAATTAAATTTTAAAAAAATTAAATCTTATAATGATTATTTTTTTAATGATGCTAAATTAAATATTTTAATTATTTTACAATAAATTAAAATGAAACGATAATAAAATATGTTAATTGATATTTCAAATAAAATGTTTTACCTACGAAATTTATCTATGGATGAAGTTATCTACGGAAATTTCCGTAGATAACTTATCTAATAACAATTTTAAAAATATTTATTTTAAAATATTATAATGAATTATCTAAATTTTAAAATATATTTTTTGGTCGATACTGTGACTAAAAGTATTATAATAAATAATTAAATTTTAAAAAAATTAAATCTTATAATGATTATTTTTTTAATGATGCTAAATTAAATATTTTAATTATTTTACAATAAATTAAAATGAAACGATAATAAAAAATGTTAATTGATATTTCAAATAAAATGTTTTACCTATGAAATTTATCTATGGGTGAAGTTATCTACGGAAATTTTCGTAGATAAATTATCTACGGAAAAATCCGTAGATAAGTTATCTACGGAAATTTCCGTAGATAACTAAATATTATCTACGGAAATAATTCCGTAGGTAATATTCCGTAGATAACTAAAAATTATCTACGGAAAAAATTCCGTAGATAATATTCCGTAGATAACTAAACATTATCTACGGAAAAAATTCCGTAGATAATATTCCGTAGATAATAATCATTTTTCTTGTAGTGTATGTTTAAATTTTCGCAATTGTTTGAAATAAAAACTGCACACAAACCTTTGCACACAACAGTTCCCTCTATACCCGGGGGCATGAGTGGAAAGCCATAGGGAGTGGATGTTAGTACGGCCGGTTGTCGAATGGGTCTATAGGTGCCCGTAGACCGTTGTCGGAAAGCATCACTCAAGGTGATAACCATGAACTCAAGTCCAACAGTGCGTTGGAACTTTCCATCGACTTACGACGAGAGGAATTGGGTCCCTATAATGGGGGCACCTTGGGGGCCTCAGACCAGTGAGAACAGTTAGAACCTCCTTGAATATGCACTTTTCTGCAGGATACCCCTACCTCGTGATTCGCTCGTGACTGTTCGTGGATGAGTGAATTGTTTGTGCATTGTTTATGTGACATTGTTTGAGCATACATTGCATTCTTTAAACATACAACATTCCTTTTTTTTAGAATAAAATAAATAGGAATAAGAATCTTCCATTACATGGTGTTAACATCTACCTTCATCACATTCATATAGGTAGTTTCCATTTTCACCCAAAAAAAATATATATACAAAAAAAACAAAATACTCAAAGAAAAACAAAGAAAAAAGATATTTATCCAAACCAAGCAATATCATGCATCATCTTAGGAGCATCCCGAAAACATGATAATGCTTAGTTGAATAAACACAATGCATGCATATTCAACGTCATCATCTCATATCATGCATTCTTATCAAAGATCATGGAGGGATCTAGGTTTGCATTTCATACATCCCTCCTAGTAATTCATTAATAAACATTAATAAAAAGAAAGGATTAATCGATGCGTATGTTCAGAATGGATCGCACGCCATTTGTTATTAAGTGTAAGCCAACAACCGCGCCAAGTGAGCGCACATCAACTCCGTTGTTGGTAATCAAGACGAATAAAGGGGAAGGTCCGACACCGTTAAGGATCACTGCTCCAAGACCTTTTCCCTACAAATCAAATAAGGCTGTGCCATGGATATACAACATCCATTCTTCTGCCGACAGCGATATCTCTAACATCGCTGGACTTGGGGGCATGACTAGGAGTGGCAGGATCTACACTCCCGAAGATCTTCATGACAAAGCTCCCAAGAATAAAGGAAAAGAAAAAGAGAAAACCGAGGAAAATAAAGAATCCGAGGAGGAGACTAACGAGCTGTTAAAATATATCCGACAGAGCGAGTACTCCATCATGGATCAACTTCATAAGACGCCAGCAAAGATTACTCTGTTGTCGTTGATCCTATGCTCCGAACCGCATCGGCAAGCTCTGTTGAAAGTCTTGAACGAGGCATATGTGTCGCACACTATCTCCCAAGACAAGTTTGAGGGGATTGTTAGTCACATCACGGCTAGTGATCACCTCTCTTTCACCGATGAAGAGATCCCCGCTGAGGGACCGAATCACAACAAGCCCTTGCACATCTCTGTAAAGTGCAAGGAGTATCACAAAAAAAAAAGCTCGGCAGGAAACCCAAAAAGGGGGCTGCGCAAAAATAAGAGCAAAACACCCGCTAGGAATCCCACGAAAGGGTGACCTAGGCAAAAATTAGGGTTGCAAAAATGAACAAAAACAAAGGTCCGCTGAGACACCACAAAGGGGTGTTTTAGGCAAAAATAAGGACAATCAAAAAGCAAAAGAAATCCATGATGGTACCTTGAGCCGAATTCAAAAAGAAAGGATCAATGAAAGCTATCTAAGTTGTCAAATCACAACGTCAATAAAAAGACTTCCTTAACTTCATAAGTGTTTAATCAAACAAGCCTAAACACATGAGCCTACCTTGGCCAGCCATTCTTACAAAAACCATTTTCAAAATAATAATAATCCCCTCTAAAACACAAACTTTTGAACAAAAAGAATATCTTTCCTTTCTTTTCTCTTGTCCCAAACGATTTTAGAATAATCTAGTGGAAACATGGAGATATAGTGGTCAATAGGAGGGTTGACATGTCTTCTAAAGGAAGGGAAGGATCACTTGGTTGATGACACCAATCTCGATATAACACGCATCATTCCTCGGTTACAGAAATCGGCAGCGCACAGCCCGTCTAAGAGGAATGGCAAAATCCAAGCAAAGAAACGCATCGGTTAATTCTTTTGAAAAATAAATCAAATAGAATTAGGTGCATCATACCGCATACATGCATACAGATGATAGGTGTACTGGAAGATCGCTTATTCTCTGTTTCCAAAAAAAAAAAAAAAAAAAAAAAACTCAATACGGCCGTATCCAATTCAGTACGCCCGTATTAAAATTAGGGTTATGCACATATTTTTAACTCAATACGGGCGTACTGAGTTGAATACGCCCGTATTGGCCATAACGGTCACACCAGTACGGGCGTATTGAATCCAATACGGCCCGTATTGGCCCCCCATTTTGTACAATAACGGTAAGGTCAGTACGGCCGTACTGAATTCAATACGGGCCGTACTGACCTACTTTTTTCTATAAATACGCCCCTTCCCCCTCTCATTTTGCACAACATTCTCATCCCTCTGCATACCTTGTTTGTGAGTGAGTCTGAGATCCCCCTAATTCTGAGAAATGGCCGAGTCATCAAGAAAGAGACAGAGGGTCCCCGCGCAACTCGAAATGACCGCGCGGCATCAAAAGAGGCTGGAGTTCCTTGAGTCGTTCATCTTCCAATCGTCGAGGGTGCTCGACTTCACCATCCTCCGGGCAATGGAATGGGAAGATGAGGTCAGAGGCTACCTCAACGCCATAGGATGGGGATTCCTCCTTCATCCCCACCCTCAGATCTTCCCGACTGCGACGAAGGAATTTCTGGCTACCGTCGGCGTCACAGAGTCGACGAATAGCTTTGGCGCGACAGTCTACTCAGTGGATTTCTGGATGAGGGGAGGATACCGCTCCCTGACACTGGACGAATTCAACGTCCAGGCTGGCTTCTTTCAGCGAGCTGATCAGCTGGAATATCGGGACGCCATCTGTGAGTGCCCCGATAATCTTACCCCGAACGAGATGTGGAGAGAGCTCACGGGTCAGATGGACTACCACGCTGGAGTAAAGGGTACTCGGCTCCCGACGGCGCTCCGGATTTGCCACAAGCTGATCACCGGCTCCATCCATGCCAGACCGAAAAGCCCAGAGTCAGTGACGCGGCAGGATCTACTGGCTCTTTACTGCATGGCCACCGGACAGAGGGCCAACCCCGGATTCTTTTTCCTCGAGCATATAAAGAATCTGGGGGCAAGAGAGGGTAGCGACGCTCGGCGAGGGTAGCGACGCTCGGCGAGGGTACATTATGGTCTCCACGCTCCTTTCACGACTCGCCGAGACTTGGGGGTGCCCCGATGGCATAGATGCGGGGGAATTGGCGCCAAAGCCCATCAATGCGGCCACCCTGCTCAACATGAAGATTATTGCCAGGGCAGGAAGGCAATATGTACGAGCGACCACCCACGACACCTTCAGCGAGCTCTTCGAGAACATCGAGCTCCCGGGTGATGTGGACCCGCAGCCAGAGGCCAACACCTCGCAGCAGGACATGGCCTACTTTGATGCTCGTTTCGACGCGTTGCAGCAGAGCATCGACGCTCGATTCGACACTGCTCAGCACAGCATAAACGCCCTGAGACAGGATTTTGACAGCCTGTCAGTCTGGCTGCATCGTCGCTTCCCAGACCCTCCACAGGATCCGCCGGCAGAGGAGTGAAGACCGGCTATTTTTCTTGCTTTTTGTTTATTTGATTGATCGGGCTGTGCCCCACTCTTCTCATTACCATTGTACAAATTTCATTCCATTTAATAAATGAAATTTTCCACTTTTGAATCCAAAATTCTTTAGCACTTTAATTTCTGTACAGAAAAAGCCGAAATCAACAAAAAAGGCAAAAATACAGAAAAAGCCAAAAATCGAAAAAAGGCAAAATTCAGAAAATCCAACAAATCATACAGAATAACTGAGCCTGGAGAGGCTTGCCGAAATAATACTCCCCAGAGACATCTCAGCTTGCACTCTTGGGCCGAACTCCCAGTGAAAGCTATCAGCGCAAGATCAACAAGATTCCCCAATAGGAAGCATGATCATCCGAACAGAATATCCGAGTCAAAGGACTTTGACTTCCTCAGTGGAAGATAGCTTTCCAACTCGAGCGACGAGTGAAGCTAAGCCTGAAGAGGCTTTCTAAATAATACTCTGGGATACATAAGATCTTCAATCCCCATTCGCCTACTCAGAGGCACTCCTTCAAAAAAAGAAAAAAATCAAAAACATCAACAACCATTCCCCAAGCGGAATCCGGCACTCAGCCGAACACCAAACATCAAGATAATTCGCCTACTCAGAGGCACTCCTTCAAAAAAAAGAAAATCCGAAAAGATCAATAACCATTCCCCAAGCGGAATCCGGCACTCAGCCGAACACCAAACATCAAGATAATTCGCCTACTCAGAGGCACTCCTTCAAAAAGAGAAAATCCAAAAAAGATCAATAATCATTCCCCAAGCGGAATTCGGCATTCAGCCAATCATTGAACGTCAAGATGATCCGCCTAACAGAAGAGGCTAATCAAAATTAACGACAGAATCCCCCAGTGGATAACAGCCTATGCAGAGGCAACAAAACCAAGAAAATCAAAAAGAGTCACCCGAATAAGGATAACCGGGATACTCCACCAACGTCGAAAGGACGTCAGCCAATCATAAGGCATCGCTCACCTCAGAAAGAGCATCTTTGTGTCTGCATCCCCAAGGAATCAGAATTTCCCCAGTGGGCACCAACTACGCAATAGAGAGTTGGGACACAAGAACCTATGAGTAACTGCACATCCCCTAGACGGATCCCTGCGTTATCCAGCCCTCAGCGGCATCAAAATAAAAAACAACCGTCGAAGCAGCATCGTGGACTGTGGAGACAAAATCATCACAATAGAATTCCCCAGCGGATAACAGCCTACGCAGAGACAATAAAACCAGAAAATCAAAAAGAGTCACCCGAATAAGGATAACCGGGATACTCCACCACCGTCGAAAGGACGTCAGCCAACCATAAGGCACCGCTCACATCAGAAAGAGCATCTTTGTGTCTGCACCCCCAAGGAATCAGAAATTCCCCAGTGGGCACCAACTACGCAATGGAAAGTTGGGACACAAGAACCTATGAGTAACTGCACATCCCCTAGACGGATCCCTGCGTTATCCAGCCCTCAGTGGCACAAAAATCAAAAACAATCGTCGAAGCAGCATCGTGGACTGTGGAGACAAAATCATCACAAATCCCTGGAGAGGGCAAACTCACACTGCCAACGTCGTTAGAAACACGGAGGCAGACCCTGGGGAGGGCAAATCGCAGACCCTGGAGAGGGCAAACTCACGCTACCAAAGTGACCAGAAGCACGGAGGTACGCAACCCTGGGGAGGGCAAACCGCGGACCCTGGAGAGGGCAAACTCAGCTGTCAAGGTTGTCAGAAACACCGAGACAGAGCCTGGAGAGGCGGTACTCAGCTACCCCGTCGTTAGAAACACGGAGGTATGCAACCCTGGGGAGGGCAAACCGCAGACCCTGGAGAGGGCAAACTCAGCTGCCAAGGTTGTCAGAAACACCGAGGCAGAGCCTGGAGAGGCGGTACTCAGCTACCCCGTCGTCAGAAACAACGGAGGTATGCAACTGCCAATGTCGTCAGAAACACAGAGGCAGAGCCTGGAGAGGCGGTACTCAGCCACCAACGTCGTGAGAAACACGGAGGTGTGCAACTGCTAACGTCGTCAGAAACACGGAAGCAGAGCCTGGAGAGGCGGTACTCAGCTACCGAGTTTGTCAGAAACACCGAGGTATGCACGAGCCTGGAGAGGCGACGACTAATACTCAACCTGGAGAGGCTACTCAACAATTTTCCACCGGAAGACACTACAAGTCGGAAGGATGGCTTATTCCCCGGACAATTGGGTCAACTCCTTTACTTGTCAACCGGTACACCAAAAAGCCGTTTGACTAAGTAAAGGGGGGGCAGCTGTAGACCCCTAAAATTGTCCGGGTCGGAAATAAGACTCGAAGACTCTCGAAGACCGAAGGAAAGTCAGCCGAAAGGACTCCTGGAAGACCCTGGAAGACCCTAGGATGATTCTTCATAGGTTTAGAAGTCTTAGAGTAGCTTAAAATAAGGATGTGGGAGGATTGGAGCTCAATACGGCCTCCTAGAAGTTCAGTACGGCCGTACTGAACAATTTGAACTACAATACGGCCGTACTGAAACCAATACGGCCGTACTGAAGTTTTTGAACTTCAGTACGGCCGTACTGAA
This sequence comes from Cajanus cajan, assembly GCF_000230855.2. Taxonomy (NCBI): domain Eukaryota; kingdom Viridiplantae; phylum Streptophyta; class Magnoliopsida; order Fabales; family Fabaceae; genus Cajanus; species Cajanus cajan. The sequence goes on along the minus strand of NC_138518.1, from coordinate 17,333,079 downwards.
TTCAATACGGCCGTACTGTAGTTCAAAACTTCAGTACGGGCCGTATTGATGTCAGAGGCCGTACTGCGCCTCACTCCTATATATAGGACATCATTTGGACGTCATTCCACACATTTGGACACTTTTTCCAGATTCTTGGACCCTCTTGTTGAGCATTCTGGGGTTTTTGAGCAGTGTTCTGCCCTAGAAGTCTCTCCGAGAGCCGATCTGACGAAGTTCTTGAGTTCTGAGCATTTAGCTTGAGGATTCGAACTAGTCGAAGGGAAATCTTTTCGATTTCCATAGTAAAAATTAATTTTTAGGGAAGGAGCGAGCAAGCGTGTAGTGGAAAGGAGCGCCAAAAAGCCTCCTAACGTCTGTTTAAATATATAAAAGCACGCTTCAAAGGTTTCTTTTTCAAAATCCTTCCTTTTACTGTTTTCTGATTGTTGCATTGCATATTTAGAATTTTCATCATGTAAATATTCCGCTTATAATCGTTTCTAATAAATAGGGGTAATTTAGTAATTTTACACTGTTATTTATGAAATAATCCGTCATAGGGAACCCGAAAGGGGCGTTGTGGGGTGCTAACACCTTCCCCGCACGTAACCGACTCCCTTACCCAACTCTGGTTGTAATGGCCAAGGTTGATTTGCGAAAATCAATTGCCTTATCCCTTTTTCCAATGTTTTGAGTAAAACATTGGTGGCGACTCCAAGAACCCTTCTTTTTGTGAAAACCACTAATCCATGGAGGGTCCCGCTTGGGATTAACATGGATTGGTGAATCATTTAATAAAATTGTTAGTTCGATGAGGTCTCAGTTTGAGAATAAGTCGTTCTAACAATCCATCATTTTTCAAAACTTAAAAAGAGTCCAACCATCGTCGCGAATGCCAATGTCCGTTTCGGCGGGTGGCGACAAGAACCTGCAACTTTTAAGGACATAACACGTATATATGTACACCAACCATGAGTGCTTAACCATAACGACATAACAATGGCAATGGCATGAACTAAAGTCATTACAAATTGTTGTGCCCAGGACATTTTTGCCTTTTGTGTCATAGCCCATAGGCAGAAACTTAAAAACCTTGGTTAGTGAATTTCTTTTCAATTTTGGTTGCAAAGTTTGCTTCAAGCAGCCATCAAAGTATACATGATAAATGAATTGTTTCCCATTTTCATTTCTTGCTAAGTGTACAATTCATTTACTAATTATTATGCCAATGTTACTTTTCAGGTATTCAATTTTGTAGACCGTTACAGGGGTTCTTATAGTGACTCTCTTAGTCTGATTGTGTGTCCATTTTGTTGCTCTTACTCTGGATACCATGTAAGTTGTCACACAATTCAACTTAATTGCATTTTATTTTAATTTGAAATATATCAATCACATGTATGTTTAATGTTTGGCTTATGTTTTGAACATGTGGTTGTAATTAGGATCAGCTTCTGTGGGGTGCATCATGGATTTATAAAGCCTCGGGAATTGGCTCATACATACCATATATACAATCCAATGGCCCCATATTAGGTGCAGTTGATGATTTTGCTTGGTTAATATGCAATTTTTTATCAACAATTTTAAATCGACAATAATGTAAAAATAAAATAATTTTTTTTATGATTTTCAACTGCCAAATAATGAAAAATGAAATAAATTAAAAATATACTTTCTGACTGTTTTTAACTGTCAATAATGTAAAAAAAAATAAATTAAAAGTATATTTTCTAGCGGTAAAATAAATGATATCCCGTTTCTATTTTTGGCACATGTAGATCTAATGATTATTTTAATCACCAAAAAAATGAAATTTGTTGCGATTTTTAACCACCACAAATTATAATATTAACTACTAAAAAATAATTTTTCTTAGTAAATATTTTATAATTAATTGGTTTATTATACTATATTTAAATTCAATTAAATATTCATTTTTATATTTCTTATTAAAATATAAAGAATGCCTTATTAATGAAAATGTAAGAAAAAATTTGAATATAAGTATATATTTATATACAATGAGATAAAAAAAAAGTATAGTTGTTAAAACGGGTAGTCCGACTCATATGGGCCAGCCCACCTTAATTCACTTTAAAAACAGGCCAATTCGGCCCGATTCACTTTTAATTTTCTCAAAAATTTTCTGGCCTGGCCTGGCCCGACCAATTATGGGTTGGTAGGTTATAAGGGTCAGCCCACCAACCCACCAAAAAATTAAAAAAAAAATTATCAACAAAATTCAAAATTTTAAATTAACTATAAATTAACATAATAATCATAAAATTAATATCATTAATAGTCATAAGTCATAACTCATCATACAAAATTAAATATAAATTATGATAAAAGTTCAAAATAAAAAAATTTTAGTGTCCCAGTATATATAATTAATTATAAACCATAATTAAATTTTAATTTAAAAAAAAAAAAAAGTGGGCTGGTGGGTTGCCTTGCCCACCAGACCCACGACGGGTTCAACCTAGGTAGGTCGGGTGAAAGTGAGCCGAGTTGAAATATACCCACTTATTATAAAAATTTTATTTATTTTGACTCGATCCGACCCATTTTCAAGGTGAACTGGGTTGTAACACGGCCACAACCCATTTTGACAGTTCTAATAAAAATTGATTGGTGAAAAAGTCATGATGTTTAATTAATTGATGTGACTTGGAAAAAGAACTTATAAGTTCACGTAAGTTTTCTTTTAAAACTATATTATATAATTTTTTGGGAAAAAAGTAATCAACCATCATAAATGTTACTATTTACATATAGTTATCATAAATTTTTATTTTATTCTAATAAATCCTTAAATTTTATCTGATTTATAAATAAATATTATGAACATTAATTTTTATTTCAATTAATACTTAAATTTTATCTCTTTTACAAATAAGCACCATTAACCTTAACTTCATTCTAAATAATATTGATATTGAAAATTTAATATTTTTACAAATAATTTTTTTATTAAAAACTTAAAGTAAAACTATTTATCTTAAATGTCAATTATTCAATAAATTTTTTTCTTTATTTTTTCAAATATAGTAAATATGCATTTAGGGGAAAAAATGATAAAAACGATAAAAAAAAAGTCTTTATTTGATTTTTTTCTTCTTCTAAATTATACGATATTTTAGTAAATATGAAAATAAAATTAAAATATATGTATCAAAAAATTAATAAATGAAATATTTAGAATTAATTGAGACAAAAATTTAAAAATAAGATATTTATTTGTAAAAATAATAAAGTTTGAAATTAATTTATAAAAAAAATTAAAGTTTCTAATTTTTATTCATTAACATGACAAAGTTTAAGAAAATAAATGTCAATTATTCACTCAATTTTTTTCTTTATTTTTCTAATATAATAAAATAAGCGTTTAGAAAAAAGAAAAATAATAATGATAAAAACAATAAAAAAGAATTTTCATTATTCACTAAGATCAAGAAAATAAATGTCAATTATTCACTAATTTTTTTTCTTTATTTTTCAAATATAATAAAATATGCGTTTAGAAAAAAGAAAAGAAAAAAGAATGATAAAAAAAAAGAGAATGATAAAAAGTTATTTCAGGCGGGAATGATTTAATATTTAGTATAGAGGTAAGAACACAGAATAATTACAGAATTCGAAGCATTAATCTATTTAGGGATAGGTTCTACCATATATGATGGTGTTTCTTCAATCATTTATATCTAAAGAGTGACAAAATTGGCATTCTGCCAAAGATTCTATGATTTGAGTAGCTTCTTCTAGGCTCACAGTCATCATGGTGCCACCAGCTGCTGCATCTAATAACATCTTCACCTCATGCTTGATTCCATTAACAAAGAAATTGAGTTGAGCTATATCTTCAAACCCATGGTTAGGACATTTTCTGAGCAATGACTTAAATCTTTCCCATGCTTCACTAAATGGTTCATCTACACCTTGCCTGAAAGTAGTAATTTCTGACTTGGCCTTAATATACTTGGATGAAGGATAAAATCTATTCACAAACTTGTTTTCCACATCACCCCAGCTTGTCAAACTTTGATTTGGGTGAGATTGTAACCAAACTTTAGCTTTTCCTGTTAGAGAAAATGGAAACAACCTCAAGTATACAGCTTCCTCATCACCTTCAGGAATTCCCATTGTTCCACAAAACTCATAGAAATTTGAAAGGTGTGAATATGGGTCCTCATGATCTAGACCAGGAAATTGTTATGAGCTAACCAAAGTAAGGAAGGTAGGCTTCATCTCCATGGCTCTAGAAGTATTTGGAGCTGCAATGCTAGAGAAATGCCTAGGACCATGTTGTTGTGCATAATCACCTAGGGTCCTTCTAGGAGGCCTAGCTGGTCCATGTCCACCATTACGAGTGCATGTTCCTTCTTCATCCATTTCTGTTTCGAGGTGTGGTTGATTTGATGAAGTAGAAGAACTCAGAAGATCTTGCTGTTGTTTTTGGATTCTCTCTAACTGTCTAAGCCTTCTTGTTCTACTGTTGTTCCTCCTTGCCGTTCTTTCAATTTCAGGATCAAAATGCAATTCTTCGGCTAGAGTTTTTCCTCGCATGCAAATTCAAGCAGTCTGCACAGGAAGGCGAGTCCACAAAACACAACAAGACAAATATCTCTATATATTATAAATATTCACACAATGAATTATTTACACAATTACAAAATCACAAGATTAAGGATTACTAAATAGCACCAAATCCCCGGCAACAGCGCCAGAAACTTGATGAGGTTTTTGCAAACACTCCACTTGGCAAGCGGACCAAGTTTAGAAGTAGTATTCAAATATCGTCCTCAGGGATTTGAGTGTTTAGTAATTCTTACTCTAATGATTTAAAGAGAATGTTATTATAATTTCAAATGAGTAAAGATAGAATAGAACAACACAATAAAATAAAAGTAGTAAAGACAATGGTTAAGAAACAAGGATTGGTTCAGAAGTACTTGCTAACTCGTAAATCTTCTTAAAATAGATGCGATTCTAATTTCATTATTTCCACGTTCATTAAGTAATCCAACAAGATTCCTCAAGGTTGAATCCTAAAGTCATTAAGCTCAAACATGATTCCTCTATGATTTGAGTTCAACACTTCCCATGAAGAACAATGACTTGAACAATGTGACTAACCAAATCAAGTCTATTCCTAGAACAAGAAATGATTAGGTGCAAGATTCAGTTCGGGTTTTCAAAAACGTTTTCAAACTGGATTCAAAAACCAAAAATCATACAACGGGTGATCAAGCCGATATAAGCATTAAGAGAAGAATCAAGCACAAATAATGAGATCAAAATGCATATATTTAAGAAGAAGAGGAGTTAGTAGTTACATCCAACCAATCCTTAATGAGTTTAGCCACACATGGCCATTACTATATCAATAACATGATTTAATATTTAGTATAGAGGTAAGAACACAGAATAATTACAGAATTCAAAGCATTAATCTATTTAGGGATAGGTTCTATCATATATGATGGTGTTTCTTCAATCATTTATATCTAAAGAGTGACAAAATTGGCATTCCATACCTGAGAAAGACATCGCTATGGCAAAACAAAAATCTTACAAAAGAACAAGGATAAATAATTTGATTATGTTGAATGAATCACCACCATACGTGCTGTGATTGGAGGTTTTGCATTCACAATCCAACGGTTTAAAATTTTTAAGCTTATGTTTTATTAACTTTTAATATATCAAAAGTGAAATTAACGGTGAGATTTTTGCAGCAGCATTTGCGATCGCAGATAATGCAGATCGCAAATGCATTTTTTTAATTTAGAAAATTTATAAAGTATACTAAGGTGGGTTGGATTTATGAAAGAAAAAAAAAACTCCTTATTACTTTAACTTCGTCTTGATTTCTCGTTATTAAAAGAGAATTCATTTTATGATCAAATTTTCAAAATTTAAATTCAATTTGACTTAAATGAATGTTTTTCACCATGCTTCTACTTCCATCATAAAGCTAGGCATATATTGGATATATGGTCAAGCTAATTAATATTTTTAAAGTATAATATCCAAATTCTAATTATATAAAAATATATAAAATTAGGAATATTATATTTTATTTGAATTTCACGATAAAGATAATACCAATAAATTTGATCACATTTCATATATGCAACATACTTATTTTAAAAAAGAAAATTCAAACACATATACTACAACTTCAATATAGCATTATTTTTTATTATAAAAAAACTCATTTTGTAATCTATTTCATGTTAAGTTTTTATTTTCGTTTCTTTCGTTCTAAACTTCACTTTTCATTTTTTTTTATAGTTTTAGACTAAGTTATCATGAAGTTCACCTGCCTTTTGCTCTTTTTTTTTTCCCATTTTGAATTTTGGAGGCTGGCAGAAACTTGGACACCAACCTTCTGCATGAACACGAAGAACCCGTGTGCTGTTCATATTTCATGCAGGTTTACAGTCCATGGCCTATGGCCTAGTAACAAGTCCAACTCACAACCACAATTTTGCCCTTCGGTTAAATTTGAAGCAAATAAGTAAAATTTTATTTTTTAATCAATATTTTTATATAATCCAAAAAACTTAATGAATGGTATTTATGTTACTTGATTGGGCCACAATTGAAGAGTCAACTTGAAACAAATTGGCTAGCATTAAAGGATGAGAGAAACATTTCCTTTTGGACGTATCAGTGGAACAAACATGACTCATGCTCTCAGTTGCAGCAAAATGATTTCTTGCAACTGGCTTTAACTATCTTTTATAAAAATGATCTTAAAGCTATTCTACAAAAACACGGCGGGTAAGAGTTATCTAATAGCGAGCATTACCACAGCCATATACAATGATATACGAGCTATGCCAAAAGTTGTATGTAGTAGTAATCAATTAACTGAGATAAGATTGTGCTTGAACACAAGCACAACACTCGAGTTCATCAATTGTACTACTCAAGCAGTGGGAAAAGGATCTAAATGTAAAACAAGTGTCAATTATATTTTATAAAATAATTTATATAAATAAATAAAGAACGATCGAATAATTTTGTTAGTCTTGGGGTTTCTGCATACTCATTGGATGGATAGGTTTAAAAAAAAGTTTGTGACTTCAAAATAAAAAATAACAGGATTTAGGAAATGCACATCCTATACTATGTAATTAACCCATTCGCAAAATACATATCTAAATAAATAAACAAGTTGAATTCGCATTTTGCTTCATTGGGTCTTCTTGAGTTCAACCATTGAAAAGATATCCGCCATTAAAACTTTTTTATCCACGTGTCATTTTCCAGGTGCAGGAACTAGATATATATCTCCATTTCTCTTCTTCATCATGTGAAATTATGCCAGATGCGTGAAGAATTTTTAAAGCCATATACAAAAGTGACATTCCTTATACAAGTACAATTCTCTAATAAAAAGTCCTTAATGTTGAAGGATGGACGTATGATAAACAAGAGGTGAAGTTATGGCAAATGCATGGAAATAAAATTTGTAAAAAAATATCAAAGTCGTGTTTTTTTAAGAAAGACAAAAATCAGAAAATCATTTAAGGAGGAAACAATTGTGGGAAAAAGAGGGGTAATTAATAGTAGAGAATAAAAAAGTCATATGAAACTAGTAACTGATCTAGATGTTGAAAATTTCTTTAATTAGGATAAGAAAATAGTCTATAATATTCTTAAGAAAAATATGATATCTTGTTTACATGATAACCTAGAGACAGCCACACACACACAAAAACAGACAGACATGCACACAAGCATAGAGACACACATACATTGAGGCACACAAACAAACAAACACACAAACAAACACATACAGGCACACACAAACATAAACAAAGACATAGACACACATACACACAAACACACAGCAGCACACAAACAACAGACAAACAAACACATAGATACATTCACATCCATACACACACAAAGAAGAACACTTACACAGACACATAAATACACATCCACACAGACACACACACACATATATACAAAGAAACACACAAACGCACAAACAAACACAACCACACAAAAACACACATAAACACAAACACCTAGACACACACACAAACATACATACACAAATGCATATACATGCAAGCACATAAACAAAGAGACACATACCCAAAGTCACAGTCAAACAGACACAAATGAACACAAACACACAAATAAACACACGCACCTGAACACGTACACACTGACACACAAACACATGCATAATCACACAGACACACAAATAAAGACACACACATAGAGGCACACAAACACACACAAGTGCATTCACATAAAGAAACACTAAGGCAAACACATGCACACATAAAGACATACAAATACACACAAAAAAAGACTGACATACACATAAAAACACTCACACCCATAAACAACCACAAGAAAACAGACAAATACACAAAGACACACATAAATAAAGAAACACACACAGGCACACAAACACAAACACAAACACAAACACATGCACACACAACACACACATAATCACATGCACACACACAAATGTAGACAAACGCACACGGATACACACACAAACACACATAGAGATAGGCACACAAACACATGCAGACACACTTAGAGACACAGAAAGACACCTAGACACTCACACTTAGAAATAGAAACACATGCAATCACACAAAGATAAACACGGACACAAATAAAGACACACAAAGACAAACACACACAAACATACACACTAAGGTGCACATACATACAAACACACACAGTTAAAGAAACACATGCAAACACACACATAGACACACTTAAACACAGGCACACACTAATAAACACACAAAAACTCATACACACAGAGTTACAGATACACAAACTCACACTAACAAACACACGTATGCACACATACACACAAAGACATCTAAACACCTAAATGCAAACACATACACAAAAAGACATTCACAGACACAAACACAAAAAAACACAAACACATAAATGGAGACACCTAAACCTAACCACAGACAAGCACAAACACATACATAGAGACATCAAAACCCAACCACACACAAGCACAAACACATACACACCCAAACCCAACCACACACAAAAATAAAAACATAAACATAGACATAAACATACTCACACACAAACATATAGAAACACACAAACACACATACACAAAAAAACCTCCATAATCACACACAAAGACATAGACAAACTCACAGACACACACAAACATAGACAAAAACACATACACACATAGACAAATAAACACAAACACAAAGCCACACAAACCAACAGACAAACAAGCACACAAATACATTCACACATATGCACACACACAAAGACACACATGAACATGGACATAGACACACGAACAAACAGACATAGATACACACACAGAAACATAGAGAAACACACACACAAACACAAACAGCCAGACATACACACACAATTGCACATACATCCAAACACGTAAACACACACATAGACACAAACTCACAGACACACAAAACATATACAAAGACACAGACATACACGCATACAAATAAACACAAACAAAAAGCCACTCACAAATAAACACAAACATGTATTCACATACATACACACAGACAAGAACACAAATATAAATAGACACAGACAAAGACACACAAATGCTAAAGAAAATGCTTGTGTATGGGCTGGCAATGACATTTTACCTTGCTGAGAACCTGCAACTTTTAAGGACATAACACGTATATATGTACACCAACCATGAGTGCTTAACCATAACGACATAACAATGGCAATGGCATGAACTGAAGTCATTACAAATTGTTGTGCCCAGGACATTTTTGCCTTTTGTGTCATAGCCCATAGGCAGAAACTTAAAAACCTTGGTTAGTGAATTTCTTTTCAATTTTGGTTGCAAAGTTTGCTTCAAGCAGCCATCAAAGTATACATGATAAATGAATTGTTTCCCATTTTCATTTATTGCTAAGTGTATAATTCATTTACTAATTATTATGCCAATGTTACTTTTCAGGTATTCAATTTTGCAGACCGTTACAGGGGTTCTTATAGTGACTCTCTTAGTCCGGTTGTGTGTCCATTTTGTTGCTCTTACTCTGGATACCATGTAAGTTGTCACACAATTCAACTTAATTGCATTTTATTTTAATTTGAAATATATCAATCACATGTATGTTTAATGTTTGGCTTATGTTTTGAACATGTGGTTGTAATTAGGATCAGCTTCTGTGGGGTGCATCATGGATTTATAAAGCCTCGGGAATTGGCTCATACATACCATATATACAATCCAATGGCCCCATATTTGGTGCAGTTGATGATTTTGCTTGGTTAATATGCAATTTTTTACCAACAATTTTAATTCGACAATAATGTAAAAATAAAATATAAATTTTTTTTTTATGATTTTCAACTGCCAAATAATGAAAAATGAAATAAATTAAAAATATTCTTTCTAACTGTTTTTAACTGCAATAATGTAAAAAAATAAATTAAAAGTATATTTTCTCTTTTATTTATTTTATTTGAATTTCACGATAAAGATATATAAATTCTAATTATATAAAAATATATAAAATTAGAAATGTTATATTTTATTTGAATTTCACGATAAAGATAATACCAATAAATTTGATCACATTTCATGTATGTTTTAAAAAAGAAAATTCAAACACGTATACTACAACCTCAATATGGCATTATTTTTTATTATAAAAAAACTCATTTTGTAATTTATTTCATGTTATGTTTTTATTTTCGTTTCTTTCGTTCTAAACTTCATTTTTCATTTCTCTATTTTATAGTTTTAAACTAAGTTATCATGAAGTTCACCTGCCTTTTGCTCTTTTTTTTCTTCCCCATTTTGAATTTTGGAGGCTGGCAGAAACTTGGACACCAACCTTCTGCATGAACACGAAGAACCCGTGTGTTGTTCATATTTCATCCAGGTTTACAGTCCATGGCCTATGGCCTAGTAACAAGTCCAACTCACAACCACAATTTTGCCCTTCGGTTAAATTTGATGCAAATAAGGTAAAATTTTATATTTTTAATCAATATTTTTATATAATCTTAAAAACTTAATGAATGTTATTTATGTTACTAGATTGGGCCACAATTGAAGAGTCAACTTGAAACAAATTGGCCAGCATTAAAGGATGGGAGAAACATTTCCTTTTGGACGTATTAGTGGAACAAACATGACTCATGCTCTCAGTTGCAGAAAAATGATTTCTTGCAACTGGCTTTAACTATCTTTTTTAAAAATGATCTTAAAGCTATTCTACAAAAACACGACATAGTGCTGGGTAAGAGTTATCTAACAGCAAGCATTACCACAACCATATACAATGATATACGAGCTATGCCAGAAGTTGTATGTAGTAGTAATCAATTAACTGAGATAAGATTGTGCTTGAACACAAGCACAACACTCGAGCTCATCAATTGTACTACTCAAGCGGTGGAACAAGGATCTAAATGTAAAACAAGTGTCAATTATATTTTATAAAATAATTTATATTAATAAATAAAGAAAGATCGAATAATTTTGTTAGTCTTGGGATTTCTGCATACTCATTGGATGGATAGGTCTGAAAAAAGTCAGTGACTTCAAAATAAAAAATAACAGGATTTAGGAAATGCACATCCTAATCCATATAATTAACCCATTCGCAAAATACATCTCTAAATAAATAAACAAGTTGAATTCGCATTTTGCTTCATTGGGTCTTCTTGAGTTCAACCATTGAAAAGATATCCGCCATTAAAACTTTTTTATCCACGTGTCATTTTCCAGGTGCAGAAACTGGATATATATCTCCATTTCTCTTCTTCATCATGTGAAATTATGCCAGATGCGTGAAGAATTTTTAAAGCCATATACAAAAGTGATACTCCTTATACAAGTATAATTCTCTAATAAAAAGTCCTTAATGTTATATCTGACAGAAGGATGGACGTATGATAAACAAGAGGTGAAGTTATGGCAAATGAATGGAAATAAAATTTGTAAAAAAATATCCAAGTGGTTTTTTTTTAAGAAAGACAACAATCGGAAAATCATTTAAGGAGGGAACAATTGTGGGAAAAAGAGGGGTAATTAATAGTAGAGAATATAAAAATCATGTGAAACTAGTAACTGATCTAGATGTTGAAAATTTCTTTAATTAGGATAAGAAAATAGTCTATAATACTTTTAAGAAAAATATGATAATTTTTTTACATGATAACCTAGAGAAAGAAATGTCACTAAGCATTCAGCAATAGTAAGTAACTATATGTCATTATCATCATCGATTCATCATGCTACTGCCACAACCCACCAGTGGTCTCCTTCATTAAGGTAAGATGATGCTTATCTTTTTGGCAGGTTCAGAAGAACATTTGTAAAAACATATCAAGGTAAGATGTTCTTTTTTTAAAGATAGTTTGACTCCACTAGAAATTGCAACTAAATGAACACGTCCACCCACAAAATGGAAAAAGAAAAAAAAAAGTCATGTTATTTTTAACATAAAATAAAGGCTTTTTTAATGCTAGTATTAGTAATAAATGTTAAAATGAACACGTTCACCCACAAACAGAAGAAGACTAATGAACACCTTTTTTTTTCTACATAAAATACATGATCTTTTGTCATGTATGTATATTTATATTTGTTGAACATAATCATTAAGACTAAATCAATTATTACAATAACATTGTTTTAAATCAATTATATATATCACATTATATTTAAATCAATTATTACAATAATATTATTTTAAATATTTACATTACATGAAGTTATTACATTATAATAATTTCAAATTATAATAAATAATCTTTTAATAGAGATAATATTATAAATTAATAATTTAACATTGGTCAATAATTACCTCAAATATCATATATGTTATTTATCATAAGATCAATAAATATATTAAACTCGTTATTATATATATTAATTTATAAATTTTTTATAATATATTTTTTATTATAAAAAAAATTAAGACTATAAAAAATAAAGTTAAACACATTAAACTAATAAACACATGATTATTTTTATTATACTTATTAATTATTATCATACAAATCATGTTTTAAATCAAATATCTCATGCATCACACAAGTACCCATACTAGTTTTATTAGAATAATAAAAAAAATTATTAATTTTTCTTTATGTTATTTTTGTAATGTTCCATCCTGATCAGCACACTTAATAGAATCACTATTACAAAAACAAGTCTACTAGAATATGCAATAAAAGTGACTTCTCCAATGTTGCGTGCATATGCCTTAAATTACTCCCATTTGTCCAAGTATGCCTGCTCTAAAGAAATTCATGAGCTATAAGACATGGATGCCTAGTAGAAGGTCTGACATAATAATTATATTAAATTGACAATTAAACTCAATTTTGTCTCTAATACAAAAATTTCACTTTTGATGTGATGCATTTATGTAAATATATGCAACAAATAGGTGGGTTTAGTGTCGCATTTGATCCTCTTGATGGGTCCAACATTGTGGACACAAACTTCACAGTAGGCACCATCTTTGACGTGTGTGACACCCTCTACCCCGCATACCATAACACATAAATAATAAAATTTGAATAACACAATCTTTTATTTTTAAAATACCAAACGTGTTTAGATAGAGAGCACCATATCCATGACTTGAACAAATAACATAATCAATGGAAATTACAAAAGAAATAAGGCTAAGATTTTCAAAATAATTTAATAGAAATAACATCCTAATCTAATTTTATCCACACCCCAATGTCACATCTCCTATCAGAGCAAAGCCCAACATTGAAGCCTAAGCTTCGTCGCCAACATCCTTAGTCTCATGTTGATGATCACCTGTATAAGAATCAAAGAAAAATAACACAAAAGAAAAGGGAGTGAGAAACATCTCACTCTGGCTCACGGTGTAGGAATACACATCGAATAGCGAAACACAAACAAGACATGTATATATACATAACATAGATAGTTTACAACAATATCACATTCCACTCACCAAAGACATAAAAATCAAGTTAACATATAACATTAAAAATACACATGTAATGGACACGGACTACATATTATCATGCATGTGGCACTAGTAACATATCACATGGTGTATTGCCGCTAGCAACACACAAGAGTAGTTTAAGAGTACATGTCGGGTCACATCCTCTACGCACTCTCACTAGAAGGACATACTACCATAGTCTAGTCGGGATAGCTAAGTCGCGCAAGATACATCCCATGTACACAATGGGCGAGACTGGGACTTCCAAACCGAGCTATTCCCAAGGACTAATCCCCAAGATTTTACACAAGGGGGCTTTCCCTGGAGATGTATTCCATATCCTATCCTTAAAACATTTATGCAAATGATGCATGTAATTCAAGACCCTATGCATTCTCATATCACATTATCATGTCTCACTATCATATAACATTATTATGTCTCATCATATAACATTATCATCATATCTCATGTCTCATATTCACTTTTCACATTATCTCGTCATATTCACATAGTCTCCACAGAGCACTTTAATTCATATAAAAACTTGTCTATTTTCAAAATTAAACACATATTCGCACATCTCATCCAACAAGGAACACAACAGAACAATTAGAAAGCAAAATAAAAAACATTTATATTTTTCCTGTTTCTCATAGGGTTCCCTCAGAAACTCACAGAGCACTCTAATTCATACATTAGACATATAAAATAGTTCAATTTGCTCATATAATTGCCTCTTCAAACAATCCCCTCTTACAATCACCAATGCATTCCCTTAGAATTTCCCATCGAAACCCATAGGAACACCAAAGTTTGCAATTATAATCCAAACACAAACACTACTCGTACATACATACTAATTACATCAATTAGAGCATTCAAGGGGAAACATAGATGAAATAGATACAATTGGGGAAAACCCCTCATATATGAGCATACAACAAACATAGGATTGGGGGCTGTAGATACCCAATTTCGTACGGGGGCATAAAAACAAGGAAATGAACTTCTATTCATGAAGAAAAGGAGCTCCTAAGCATCAAAATAACAGGATATGACATCAGAAGGCCCAAAGCCCAATAAGGCTAATTTAGTAGCCTAGAATGGGCCGTTCCCGAACTAGAACGGGCCGTTCCTAACAAATAAAAATGCCTAAAAACCCTAGCTTGGAACGAGCCATTCCAACACATTTTGTTATGAGTAAAATTTGAACACAGAACGGGTCGTTCCACTTTTGGAACGGGCCGTTCCGCATCTTGGAACAGGTTGTTTCACTTTTGGAACGGGTCGTTCCAAAGTCAAATTTTTACCCACAACGGTCAGAACCAGAACGGGCCGTTCCCAATTCAGAACGGGCCGTTCTGGTCAATTTTGAAGCCTATAAATTGGTGCGTTCGGCACGGTTCTCAGGGCGGCTAGGAAATTTCGGATAAGACTCCTTTGAGCACGAAAATTCTTTATCTCTCTCCCTCTTATTGTATTTCTTTCTTGAGATTGGGGAGGCATATTGTAGTGTGAAAGGTTGCCACAAAGCACCTATTTGAAGATTCATTAGAGCTCGTTCAAGAGGTATTTCAGTCAATCTTTTTCTCTCCCTTTTATTTCTTAATTTTTATGAGTATTGTTATAATAAAAGCAACCATGTAGATATTTTAGAGTCAATTGTGTAATTTAAATTTCAAGCATGTAAATAGTCATCATTAAAATGGGATTTAATATTTATATTATTATTGTTTATAATGCTAACTTCATCATAGGATACCGATTAAGGGCGTTGTAGGGGTGCTTAATACCTTCCTTACACGTAATCGACCCCTGAACACAATTTTGGTTATCAAGGCCATTATTAGACTTTTAAAAACATTTTCTTTTTCCAATATTTTGAGTAAAACATTGGTGGCGACTCCATGAACCTAGTTTTCAAAATTATTAATTAAGAATTAGTTTGGTGTCTGGGCATTCCTTAATTGATGAGATTTTCAAAGGATGTCTAAACCATTAGTCGCGAGATCAAAAATTTTCGGGTTGCGACAGGGGCCAATCCCGCTACCCAACATACATTCCCACACCTAGAGCGAGGTTTCTCACTCTCCCTTTACCTCAATAAGTAGGAGATGAAACTAAAGCAAGATCTTGCTGGTCTCTTCCTCTGGGTTCTCCTTGATCTTTAGAGAGTGTAGAAGAAAAATAAGTCAGAAGCGAAAAATATGCTTTTGGGAGTGCTAGAGCATGCTATTTATAGACGTCAAGAGTGGCCAAAATGGTCTGTTTCGAATCCAGAATGGCCCGTTCTGGATTCATTCATCATGTGTTAAATTCATATCTGGAATGGACCATTCTTAAAACAGAACAATTCGTTCCCAACTAGGATTATAGGTCATTTAAGTAGTTTGGAACGACTTGTTCCAGTTTGGGAACGGCCCGTTCTAGGCTACTAAATATCAAAAAAAAATTAAAATACCTTCATATAATTTGTGAAAAACGGGGTGTTACAACGTGTGGCTTGGAGATAAGTTGACTAGGATCACAAGAAGAGATCAAGTTGTTGTTTCCAAGGGATTTTGGGTCCTACAACCATGTGTGTGCTTGCTCTTAAGGACTTCCTTGGCACCCATGAATTTCTTCTACTTGATGAAGGTCAAGTTCATGCCATAAAAAATCTTATTTTAAGTAGTCATACATTACCATATACTCATCTAAAATTGAACTTGTTAGACCTTTCAATATGAAAATTGCTTATGTTATTCCTTTGTTTTTCATTAGTGTAAAACTTTGTTTTTTGTTTTTCAAAAATAAATTAAGATTCTACAAGTGAGTCTGTCTCTAAATTGGAAGAGGATGTCTTCACCATTAAATTTTAGTGAGTTATGTTATACATGATACACATATTTTTTCTCAAACTCTCTTTAAAGGAGTCTTATCCAAATTTTATCACATGACAAAAATGTCTAATATATATTTATATTTCAGGAAAATGGCAGATGTTAGAGAAACCATAGAAAATTAGAGAAGGAAAATTGCTCTCTCCAGAAAAATTTGAGAACCACATCTGACAACCCCGATTATGCTAAGGTTTACCTATATTTTTCTATAAGTGTTACTATGACTTGTTTGAATGAATAATTACATCTTTCTCTACCATTCAATAGTTGATCAATTACTATGTCAATGAAAATTACACACTGAGATACACGGAGGAATGGTGCCAAATGTCAACCAGGTTTTTTTCTTAACACAATAATACATGACATTTTAATATAGTTTAATCTTTTATATTATTTCAGAAATATGCATGTTCCATGAAGTTGACTATCAACCTAGTAAAGTAATATATATGCTTTCAAAATGTTATATAGATTATTGTAAAAGAAAAAAGGATCTTTACAAACGTGGCATCAGCATCGACTAAAGCCAAACTGAGATTGTTGTTTGAGGTAGCTCTTTTGGGATCATTGATTGAAAAAGTTGGAGGTTACAACAATGATGGTCATCAATCTGTGTTGGACAAAGTCATCAATAACATTGATGAGAGAACTCAAGTTGTCTATGAATCCAAGAATGAGATCATTGTGTTTGAAGAAACCTTGTACGGTAAATCTACTCAACAATGGTTTAGCTATTGGAGTGACTACTTAAACTATATGAGCTCTATTTTAATTATGTGACACTATTTGTAATCATATTTTGTTTAATTAGTGGAGTAGGAGTTATTTTTATGAAATGTATTTTATTACTAATAATTATATTTAAGTTATCTTATAAAAGGGAGAAGATATGTTTAATATTATTATTATTATTATTATTATTATTATTATTATTATTTTATGGAAGGGAAGGAAGGACGTAATAGTCTTTTGCAAATTATTATTATCATTTTATTAATTTGAGAAAAGGGAGGTTATTACATGTTATCTAAGTCATTCCATGCAATCACTTCTTCCCGACTCATTTTGTTTCTACGCTTCTGAAGACCAAGGAGAACTTGAAGGAGAGAACCAACTTGATTCCGCTCGTGCTTCAACTTCTGCTCATCAAGGTAATGGGGGAGTGAGAAATATCGCTCAGGGGTGTGGGAATAATTGTTGGGTAGCAAGATTGACCTCCAATCCCTTGCTTGATGCATACTTCTAGGAACAGGCAAAATATGAATGTTTTATGTTTTGATGTATGAGTTTCCTGTTGTGTTCCTTGTTGGATGTGATGCATGAATATGTGTTTAATTTTGAAATTAGATAAGTTTTTATATGAATTAGAGTGCTCTGTGGGTTCTCATGAGAAACCCTATGAGAAACAATTAGAAGTATGATATTTTGACAAGATTTAAGGTATTTTATGTAAAATTGTATGGATTTATGTTCTAGGTGTTATTTGGAGGATTTTTACCAATTAATTTATATGATTACATGTTTTTTGTGAAAAATTATCTGATTTCAAAGTGTAGGTTCGCACTAAGTGCGTCGGGCGTAGTTCTTTGTGTTGGACGCAAATTCATAGTTTCCTAAGAAAGGTTGAGCCGGGCTTAGGAAAATTGAGCCAGGCTCAGGAAAGTTGTGCCGGGCGCAAGAAAATTGAGTCGGGCTCAAGAAAGTTGCGTCGAGTGCAGGAAAGCCACGCTAGGTGGGATTCTCCACTTTAGGTGCGATATTAAATTCGCCAGGCGTGCTCAAGGCATGCCTGGTGTGATGCTCCGCTTTTGGTGCGACATTTATGTCCCGGTCGCGAGTTGGGGAACGCTAGGCTTGATCCATATGATGTTTCATATGTTTTATGTCTTGTTTGAAGGTGCAAATTGTGTGGGAATTACCTTATTACTGTGTTAACGTAAGTGATGTGTTTTAAGAGCATGATAATGACAATAATCTCCAAATGATGATCTTATGAGCATGATTATGAGAAATGTGAAATATGAACAAGTGACATGAGACATGATGTGAATTACATGCTATTTTGAATACTATGACTATGAGAACGTGAAACGTGATGAAATGAGAAAAGACATGAAGTTCCATGACAAGTAAAGTGATGAGTCCATGAAGTGTGAATGTGTGTGACATACATCATGTGCATCTATGTGACAGGTATGATATGGAATACATCATTAGAGAAGGCCCTCCTTGTGTAACAGCTTGGGGGAGTCCTAGGGGATAGTGAAGTTTGGATGTCTTGATTCCGCCCATTTGTGAGCACGAGACATAACTTGCGCAGCTTCTCTATCCCGACCAGACCCTAGCAGTACATCCTTCTAGTTGAGAGTGTATGGGTAGCTCCTTACATGTACTCCTAGACTACCTTAGTTATGTTGTTTAGGCAGCACACCAGTGATATGTGATATGTGATTGGCGCCACATGCATACATTTATGAGTCGAGTCCATGACATCATTGCATGATCAATGAGTGTGCATGTGATACTGATTGTGTATGTGTATTGTTTGCATGTGATTTATGCTTGTGACTTCTATTATGATTTTGTTGTGTGTGTGTGTGTGTTGTCTAATCGTTATTTCTGCACCTGAACCTGAGTGAGATGTTTCTCACTCCCTTGTTGCTCTATGTGTATTTTATTGTGTTGCAGGTGATCATCAACATTAGGATGTTGGTGATGAGGCTTAGGCTTCAAGAGGGCGTGCTCTGATAGGATATGTGACATCGGGACGTAGCTAGGCTTAGTTTAGGATTTCATTATTGTTATTTTATTTTGGAAAAACTCATGTTTCATTTTCTTATAAATTTCGCATTTGACCATGATTTAAGTTTATGAATGTGAATTCTCTACTCTTATGTTAGTGGAACCATTGTTTTAATTCTAAAGATGTTATTTAACCTAAGAAAATATTTTTATAATTATAATATAAGTATGTTGGGGTAGAAGGTGTCACAATTCTAATTACAATTGAATTAGAAATCAATCAGGTATGTAAAATTTAAAAGAAAGTAAATCTTAAGAATAAAATTGACTAAGCAATATTTATATGATCAAATGGTTTATTAATTTGTCATATATTTATAACAATGCATAATTGACAAACCACGTTGTATATATACAAGTTAAGATACTAATAAGTTGTCATAATGGTCTTAGGTGCAGGAAAAAAAAACTAATTAATTATTTTATCGATTGGAAGACGACTTTCCGTATAAATTACAATCTGTGAAAGACTGTCGACCTCTTTAACATCAAGCTCCTCAATCATGTGGGTATTTAAATCATACCTGACTAGTTCGTCATCTTTACTTCGGAAAAAAATATCCCCCTTCTTCCCAGCTCCGATAGAATGTCGAATGTCAGGCAAGGGCTTAACAATGAAAAGTTTAGTCCATGATTCCTTCACACCGACTTCACCCAAAATTGATATGTAAAAAGTGGAGGAATACATATAATGCGAGATCAAAGCAACAGATACATTTAACAACACCAAAGTAACATCATATTCATAACGTATCCTGTCCGATGGTATTTCTAAGGGTATAGGTGTTTTAAAGAATACCTCGTTGCTTAAGTCAAATGACACCAAGTAATCATCACCTTGCCAATGACACATTCCATCCAAATACAAATAGTCAACCCTATCACTGAGGGGTACTTCCACATCAATCTCAAGATTCTTCCAAGAGTTACTTCTCAGGCTATATATCTCCCATAAGGGGTCACGATGTTCATTTTCACGATTCCAGTTATCATTGTCGTCAAATAGAAGAAATTGTACATGACTAATCACCTTATAGTCATCTATATCACAGGCATAGCCAAATCCACATGGATCAGCTGAATAAACTAAATTAGATGGTACAAACTTATTTGGGCTAGGAGGAATGATCTTCAATTCTTCAGTAGTTGGGTTCCACAGTCCAATTGTGGAATATTGGTTGTTAACGCAAAGAATTCCATTAATACTAGCATGACCCAAAATATGTATATGGGAATTCGCTAGATTTTTCTCTTGAAATAGATTTGGCCAGTCTAATTTGACCCTATTCTGAAATCTCTCACCAGAAAGCAAAAATAAGTTCTCATGATGAGTTTGAGTGATATAAGTGTTCAAAGATTGACATAGGAGAAGAACTGTATTATCATAGTAAGAACAATGATTAGATAAGAAATTGTTGCGAAAGATTGTCATGAAATGAGGATTTTCAAGTAAGGAGACCCATGATTTACAAACACAACCAAATCTCTTGATAGATTTTAAAGGCAATTTCCCCATAACAAAGAATGTTAGATCATCAGGTATACGGTTCCTAAACTGTTCACTTACGATATCCACAAATTTTTCTTTCTCAATCCAAAGGTAAATGGGATAACTGATGAATTGAAAGTGTTTCTTGACAAGGTCCTTGATCCTCGTCTCTTCTAAGTACTCCAACTATTGACAAAAATGAAGGAATTAGTGAATTGCATCAAAAGAAATAGGTTTTATGAATAATTTGTGTACCTTACCTGGTCCTCCTTAAGAAAGAGGGTGATTTTGGTTCCCCTCCTGAGTTGTTGGCCACTAGAGTCCTTGGTAACAATGAATGAGGCACAACCCTGAGATTCCCAAGTGTATTGGTCATGGTGGTTATGCTTGGTGGTGACCATGACCTTGTCAACAACCAAGAAAGCGGAGTAGAAACCAACACCTAATTGACTAGACCTTCCCAAATTATGAATCAAATCTAAAATAATACACACAACACACCTATAAGCATGAAATGCACACACACATATAAAATGAAAATGCAGAACATTACCTGTTTTGGTCATGCCAATACCATTATCAATAATGGAAAGTGTTTTATTAATCTTATGAGGGACCAATCTAATGAATTGAGCTTCTAACTCAGTTTGCCTCTCATATCGAATTTTTTCCAAAGCCTAGAAAAGAAGCACAAATGAAATTGAAATTTGTAATCTTTACAAAACTAAACTTGAAGGACTACTTACCTTGAAAGCATTGTTGATAAGTTCACAAAAGAAGGTTTCTTTGTTTAAATGGAAAGTGTTGTTTATAGGGCTCGGCGTCTCAACCTTGAATTCGAATATCTCACTTTCACCATCACCCATTGTAATTGCAAATAGAACAAAAAAAATCAAAATTTTATGTTATATTCTCAAAACAAGATTATTTTTCTCATTATTCTTGTATCCTCACCAACTTATATTCACGCAAATGGATGAATTTTAAAATGGAATACATTAAATACATTAAATACCAGATACGCAAATGGACGAACTTTTAAATGAAATACATTAAATACTATATATGGTATTAATTATTTTCTTAATTAGTTATTTAAATCAAATCATCTTATTCCCAGGGATGTGTAAAATATCCTTTGGATTATAAAATTAAATATGTGTTTAAATTTTCATATATTTAGGGGGTGTATTGGATTAGGATTTTATAGGACTTTTTTAGTTGAAAAAAGTCCTGCGAATTTTAAAAGACTTTGCAAGATTTTCATAATTTTTAAGTCTTTGTAGGATTCTGCAAGATTTCAAATCAAGATTTTAATGAATTTTGCAAAACTTTTAAATAGATTTTAATCGATTCTGCAGGATTTTGTGGACTTTACAAAATTTCGTAAATTTTTAACATACGACAAGAGTTCAAGATACACATTCAAATTTAAAAAGAGTCAAAGACATACATATTTATATGTATATTAGAATTGTAGTTATATATTATATATGATATTTTTTTATATAATTAAAATTTAACAAATATTTTTAATATTTAAATTATATTATAATTAAAATTCATAATAAATGGACATATTTAAATATATGAACTAAAATATGAATTTATAATCAATAATTATTTATATAAAATAATTTTAAATATTAATAATTTTTCAAAAACAAATTATCAAAATTAAATTAAAAAGATATAATTAAAATATAATAGATTGAAAGGTTAGATAATTAAAATTTTATATATTCACATAAAAATGAAATGATTGTAATTTAACATAATTGAGAGAGTTTTTTATATTACAAAAATAATGTGTAAAATTAATATTAAAAACGATAAATAATATAAAAAAATTGAATTAAAAATAATAAAAAAATCAACTATAATAAGTTAATGGAGGCATAAAATACTTATAATGTAAATTATTTTAAACAATATTTTAAAATATTTTATTTATAAATTTATAATTATTGAGTCATAAAAGTAAGAGTGATAAGCACAACAAACTCAAGGGAGGGAGAGAACGTAATTTTTGTACTAAGAGGGTTCTTCCCTCAATTAAGATTTATTCTCATCTCATCAGTTTACTCACAGAAATACTAATTCCAATTCATGTTATATATATATATATATATATATATATATATATATATACTTGTTTTAATAAATCTAAATCCATTACAAAGTCTTGAAAATCTACCGATGATTGTAGAGATCATTATATCAATTTTAGCTTTCACCTTTTCTTTTTGTTGAGCAAAATAGAGCAAGTTAATTGACTTCTATATCCCCTTCTACATAGAAAAAAGTATTAAGAGTTATTGTTAATACATGAATACATTTTGCTATTATTAATAGTTAGTTTGTTCATTTGTATTCACTTCTATATCCCCTTCTACATAAAGAAAATTATTAAGAGTTATTGTTAATACATGAATACATTTTGCTATTATTAATAGTTAGTTTGCTCATTTGTATTCTCTAGTATTTTATTGTTCAAATAGTCAACTACTATGTTTTTACTTTAGAATAATAATAATAATAATAATAATAATAATAATAATAGAAATAAAAATAATAATAGTAATAATAATAATAATAATAATAATGTTAATAATAATAATTATAATGATAATAATGTTAAAAATAAAATAAAATAATAATAATAATAATAACTTTTAAGTTTTAACATATCAAAAGTGAAATTAACGGTGAGATTTATGCAATCGCATTTGCGATCGTAGATAATGCAGATCACAAATGCATTTTTTAATTTGACAAATTTATAAAATATACTAAAGTGGGTTGGATTTCCATCTTTGTAATGTTTCCTATATTTACAAAAAAAAAAAAAGTGGGTTCGATTTATGAAAGAAGAAGAAAAAACTCTTTATTACTTTAAATTCGTCTTGATTTCTCATTATTAAAAGTGAACTTATTTTATGGTCAAATTTTTAAAATTTAAATTCAATTTGACTTAAATGAACTTTCTTCACCATGATTCGCCTTCCATCAAAAAGCTAGGCATACATTAGATGTTTGGCCAAACAAATTAATATTTTTAAAGTATAGTATCCAAATTCTAATTATATGAAGATATATAAGATTAAAAATATATTACTAGAATTTCTCTTATTATATGTGACTTTTTTTGCGAATTTTTCATAAAAATTCACAGGAAATGTTGTTCTTACAAATTTTTCTATGAAATTTTATCTGCAGTTAATACCGTCGTGTATAATATAATTTTGTAAATTTAAAATTCGCAAGAATTTTTCCTGCTAAATTTCTTGCGAAAAAAATTTACAGGAAAGTTTCTTGCAAAAATAAATTTGCAAGAAAGTTTCCTGCGAATTTTTTCCCAAGAAATTCTACAGAAATATTTTTTACGAAAAAAAATTAAAGAAATTACTATAAATTCAATGAATAATTCTTCAACTTTCAAATGCTCACATTGAATTCATCCGAATCATTTGTTTCCACGCCTTCAACATGTGATACATAATTTTTTAAATTCTAAGATTATAGATTACAAACCTAACACTCAACCATACAAATCAACTTGTAAGGTAAGCGTTGTCCTACCTTATATACTCTTTAATTATTTTATTTTCAATCGACGTGGGACTTGAAGTTCTTTTTTTTTTAAATATTAAACTTATAAATTTAAATATTTTTTTAATTTTTCATGCAGATTAAAATTGGTAAGAAAATTCGCAGGAAAAGTTACTTACAAAATTTTTCTACCATTTAGTAAATATTACTTGTGAATTTATTTTTGCAAGAAAATTTGCAAGAAATAAAATAAAATTCTTACAGTATTTTCTACAAATTTTTACCATGGAAAAAATTTTCTATGATCATTAAAATTGTAGCAAAATTTACAAAAATTTCTTGTAGATTATTTTTCATAAAAAAAATTTGCAAGAAATATCTGTAAATTATTTTTCACAAATAAATTCATAAAAAGAATTTGTGAAATTATTATTGCAAGAAAATTTGCAAAAAAATATTTACGAATATTTTTTTGTAAGAAAATTCGCAGAAAAGTGACACGTTTCTAATAGTATATTAGATTTTATTTAAATTTCACGATAAAGATAATACCTATATTAATTTGATCAGATTTCATATATGCAATATACTTATTTTAAAAAAGAAAAGTAAGACATGTATACTCCAACCTCAATATGACATTATTTTCAATTATAAAAAGGCTCATCTTGTAATTTATTTCATGTTAAGTTTTTATTTTCATTTCTTTCATTATAATATTTTCTAGTGGTTAAATAAATGATACCCCATTTCTATATTTATATATAAAGTAATTCATGATCTTTAATTAATTGATGTGATTTGAGATCAAGAACTTATGAGTTTTTATAAGTTTTCTTTTAAAATTATTTATATATTTTTTTGGGAAAAGAGTAATCAATCATCATAAATTTTATTATTTATAAATAGATATCATAAACTTTTTATTTTATTTTAGTCAATCCTTAAATTTTATATATATTATAAATAAAAATTATGAACTTTAATTTTATTTTAATTAATCGTTAAATTTTATCTATTTTACAAATAAGTACTATTAACTTTAATTTCATTCTAAATAATATTGACATTGATAATTTAATATTTTTACAAATATTTTTTTATTACCAATTTAAAGTAAAATTATTTATCTTAAATGTCAATTATTCACTAATTTTTTTCCTTCATTTTTTCAAATATAATAAAATATGCATTTAGAAAAAAAAAGGAATGATAAAAAAAATAAAAAAATATACTTTATTTGATTTTTTTTCTTCTTCTAAATGATACGATATTTTAGTAAATATGA
The DNA here is from genome assembly GCF_000230855.2 of Cajanus cajan. Classification (NCBI taxonomy): domain Eukaryota; kingdom Viridiplantae; phylum Streptophyta; class Magnoliopsida; order Fabales; family Fabaceae; genus Cajanus; species Cajanus cajan. The sequence goes on along the minus strand of NC_138518.1, from coordinate 17,307,099 downwards.
AAATAAAATTAAAATATATGTACCAAAAAATTAACAAATGAAATATTTAGAATTAATTGAGACAAAAATTTAAAATAAGATATTTATTTGTAAAAATAATAAAGTTTAAAATTAATTTATACTAAAATATAATAAAACTTTATTCTAATTTTTAAACTTTCATAATGAGATGAAATTATAATGTGAAGTGATAAAAGGACCTAAGAAAGACATCGCTCTGGCAAAACAAAAAACTTATGAGAGGATAAATAATTTGATTTTGTTGACCGAATCACCATACCCTTTGATTGGAGGTTATGCATTCACAATCCAACGATTTAATTTTTTTAAGTTTATGTTTTAATAACTTTTAAAATATCAAAAGTGAAATTAACCGTGAGATTTATGCAGTAGCATTTGCAATTGCAGATAATGCAGATCACAAATATACTTTTTAATTTGACAAATTTATAAGGTATACTAAAGTGGGTTGGATTTATGAAAGAAAGAAAAAAAAACTCTTTATTACTTTAACTTCGTCTTGATTTCTCATTATTAAAAGTGAATTTATTTTTATGATCAAATTTTTAAAATTTAAATTCAATTTGACTTAAATAAACTTTCTTCACCATGATTCTCCTTCCATCGTAAAGCTAGACTTACATTGGATGTGTGGTCAAACTAATTAATATTTTTAAAATATAGTAACCAAATTCTAATTATATGAAGATATATAAGATTAAAAATATTAGATTTTATTTGAATTTCAAGATAAAGATAATAACTATGAATTTGACCAGATTTCATATATGCAATATATTTATTTTAAAAAACAAAAGTAAGACATGTATACTCCAATCTGGCATTATTTTCAAATATAAAAAGACTCACCTTGTAATTTATTTCATGTTAAGTTTTTATTTTCGTTTCTCTCATTCCTAGCTTCACTTCATTTCTCTTTTTTTTTATAGTTTTAAGCTAAGTTACACTAGTATAGAATGTGTATTCTATGTCTGTTATTTTAGGTTTTCTATGTCGTAAAAAACTCTGACGTCAAAGGAAAAGACGTAAATTTACGTTGGTTGTGATGGTCGACGTAAATTTACGTTAAACATTCTCAAGAGCCGACGTAAAATTATGATGGCACACATCTGGAATGGCCCGTTCTACAAGCAAAATGACTCGTTCTACTTGCAGTCGTTGTGTGTAACTTGTCCATCTAGAACGGCCCGTTCTAACGGCCTGTTCCAGATCAACAATTTACACACAAAGACTACAAGCAGAACGGGCAGTTCTGATTGCAGAATAGGCCGTTCCAGATGCGAAGTATATATTCACAAAAAACTGGGTATTGTGTCTCATAGTTTGGCCATAGAGAGTGTGCAATAAAGCATGCCCAGTTCGATCAGCAGCACATGCACAACGGTAAGCTTGACCACCTGTATCATAGCAATAAAAGGATGCCAAAATTAAATTTCATCTTAGAAGAAAAGGCCAACAACCCAAACAAATAGAAAAACCAAAAGACTGAATAGAACATCTGAAAATGCCTTTCATACCTGAGTTGCAACAGTGTGCGAACGAGTAGGGAAGAGCTTAGTGATACAAGCAGTATTAAAGCCCAATAGCAGCCCTCAATTTGGCGCCACCAGCACCCACGACGACTGTGACACCCTCTACCCCGCAAACCATAACACATAAATTAACGAAATTTGAAGAATACAATCTTTTATAACTAGAAAACCAAACGTGTTTAGGTAGAAAGTATCACATCCGTGACTTGAACAAATAACTTACTCAACGAAAATTACAAAGATATAATGCTAAAGTTTAGAAAAATAATAAGAACAACATTCTAATCTACTCCCAACTATGCCCCGATGTCACATGTCCTATCAGAGCAAAACCAACATTGAAGCCTAAGCTTCATCGCCAACATCCTCAGTCTCATGCTGATAACCACATGTATAACAATCAAAGGAAAATAATACAAAAGAAAAAGGGAGTGAGAAACATCTCACTCCGGTTCACGGTGTAGGAATACACACCGGATAGCCAAACACAAACAAACATATATACATATGTATAACATAGATGAATTATCAACAATTTCACAAGTCACTCATCAAAGACATACAAATCACTTTAACATATAACATTAAAATGCACATGTAATGGACACGGACTACATATTATCATGCATGTGGCGCCAGTAAAACATCACATGGCACATTGCCGCTAGCAATACACGAAAAGTAGTCTAGGAGTACATGCCGGGTCACACCCTCTGTGCACTCTCACTAGAAGGACATACTACCAGAGTCTCATCGGGATAGCTAAGCTACGCAAGATACATCTCATGCACACAATGGGCGAGACTGAGACTTATAAACCGAGCTATCCACCAAGGACTAATCCCCAATGCTTTTACACTAGGGGGCCTTCTCTGGCGGTGTATTCCATATCGTACCCTTAAAAAAATTTATGCAAATGATGCATGTCAATCACGACTCTATGCATTCTCATATCATATTATCATGTCTCATTTTCATATCACATCGTCATGTAACATTATCACACATGCTCATGTCTCATGTCTCATACTTACATTTCACATTATATATTCACAGTGTCACAGAGCACTTTATTTCATATCAAAACTTGTCTATTTGAGAAAGTAAACACATATTCATACATTTCATTCAATAAGGGACACAATAGAATAATCAGAAGTTAAAACAGAAAATATTATAAATTTTCCTGTTTCTCATAGGGGGTTCCCATAGGAACCACAAAGCACTCTAATTCATACAATAAACTTTTAAAACAATATAATATACTCATACAATTATCTCTTCAAACAATCTCCTCTTACAATCATCAATGCATTCTCTTAGGGTTTCCCATAGGAACCCATAGAGATCTCAAATTATACAGTTATTATAAGAAGAGCAAATAGAAGAAACATATATAATTGGGAAAAACCCCTCATAAATGAGCATATAACATAGATAGGATTGGGGGCCAATCCCACTACCCAACATATATTCCCACACCCAAAGCGAGGTTTCTCACTCCCCCTTACCTCGATAAACAGGAGCTGAAACTGAAGCAGGATCTTGTTGGTCTCCTCCTCTGAGTTCCCCTTGGTCTTTGTAACAGCCCAATTTTCACTGGGCCAAGAGCCCAATTAAGATGGTTTAGTAGCTCGGAACGGGCCGTTCCAAATTACTAAACAGACTTACTTTTGGTAGCCCGGAACGGGCCGTTCTGGATTTGGAACGAGCCGTTCCAAACCATTAAATTTGCCTACGATTCTTAGTTGAGAACGAGCCGTTCCCATTTCCTTAGTTTATTTATACAATATATGTGTTGGGGTAGTAAGGGTGTCACATTTAGTGGTATCAGAGCATACCCACAACTCAACTGTTGGCATTCTAGATGCCACTCACAGCCGAATCTTCCTCACCTAAAACATCCACAAATTATACGGTGAGAAAAGAAAATATTTATATGCAAAGCACACAAGGAAAACGCAACATATCATCTCATTATAAAATATTGATAAACATTTCGATATATCATAACTCTATCAATCATGCATCATCATCACGTCACAATTCGCATTCATACCAATCTTCACAAATCTTGCAATCACAATCATCACAAATCTTACTATGTCAAGGTCACGCTACCCTTCAGCCTAGGGTCGTGCTCACCCCTGACATCACACTGTGTCAAGGTCACGCTACCCTTTTAGTAGCCTAGGATCGTGCTCACCCCTGACATAACACTGTGCCAAGGTCACGCTACCCTTTTAACAGTCTAGGGCCGTGCTCACCCCTGGTCATCAGTATGAGGAACCACAATCACATCACAATCACAATCACAATCACACCAATCCATGACAAATCTTACAATTAACCCTATGCCAAGGTCACGCCTGTAGCATCTCTTGCTCGAGGTCGTGCCACCCCCGACATAAGAATTAATTGCCTCACACATCCCACCCTATGTCAAGGTCACGCCTGTAACATCTCTTGCCCAAGGTCGTGCCACCCCCAACATAAGCATGAGAAATCACACATCCTACACTGTGCCAAGGTCACGCCTACAACATCTCTTGCTCGAGGTCGTGCCACCCCCCGACATAAGCATGAGGTATCACCCATCCCATACTATGCCAAGGTCACGCCTGTAGCATTTCTTACCTAAGGTCCTGCCACCCCTGGTCACAAGTGTGAGGAACAACAATCACATTCTCATTCACATCCACATCCACATCCACATCCACATCCACATCCACATCCACATCCACATCCACATCCACATCCATATCCACATATCAATTTCATAATACATACACAATCCACACAAAATGGTGGTTCACATACCCCTCAAGTAATTCACCATGAATCCTCGTCTAGATCATCAATTTTATCAAATAATATAACAATAACATTCATAAATTAATATAATAATCAATAGTAAAACCCCCAATTGTTTCAAAACCTAGCTTACAGGCACTTTTCTACAATTTCGTTCTCTCTCCTAGATCATCATTCTTACAAATTAAATATATATTTCTAATCCTCAACACATACAGAATCTAATGGTATCATCAATTCCTCAAACAGAAACAATCCAATTTTCCACAACCTAACTTACAGACACTTTTCTATAATTTTGTTCTCTCTCCCAAATCATCATTCTTACATATTAAATATATATATTCATAATCCTAAATTCATACAGAATCACATAAGACCAATAATTCTACAAAAATAAATAATTATAAAATTACTCATAATCTTAAGGGACTCTTCCTCTACCCAATTTCCTCATGTAACTCTACATATAAATAATCCCCTTTTCCCCCGTACCTTGATATGTAGAAGCTGGACCTACACAAGATCTGGTTGGTCTCCCTCGCTGGGTTCCCCTCGGCCTGAAGTAGAAAGTAGAGGGAAAGAAGAGAAAGCAGAAGAAAAGAAATCAGAAAATGAGAAGTGTGCCTTTTTGGGAGTGGCAAAGAGCTCAATTTATAGGCATCAGGCTTCGCTGGAACGGCCCGTTCTGGACCCTTAAATCACGACTAAAAATCACATCCAGAACGGCCCGTTCTCAAACTAGAACGGCCCGTTCTGGGGTGCATTTAATACTCACAACTGTCATATTTTGGAACGGCCCGTTCTCACCTCTGGAACGGCCCATTCTCAACTAAGAATCGTAGGCAAATTTAATGGTTTGAAACGGCCCATTCCAAATCCAGAACGACCCATTCCGGGCTACCAAAAGTAAGTCTATTTAGTAATTTGGAACGGTCCGTTCCAGGCTACTAAACCACCTTAATTGGGCTCTTGCCCCAGTGAAAATTGGGATGTTACAGTCTTCAGAGATTTTAGAAGAAAGGAAGTCAGAAGTGAAAATTTTGATTTTGGAAGTGCTAGAGTACTCTATTTATAGGCATCAGGAGTTACCGGAACGACCCGTTCCAAATCCAGAACAGCCCGTTCCGGAATCTCATGTAATGTGTAAAATTCACATCCAAAAAGGCCCGTTCTCAAACCAAAACGACCATTCTGGGGTTGCAATTTACCCACAACGACCATATTTGGAACGACCTGTTCTCACCCTTGGAACGGCCCATTCTCATCCTTGGAACGGCCCATTCTCATCCTTGGAATGACCTGTTCCCATTTAGGGTTATAGGCCATTTTGGCGGTCTGGAATGGCCCGTTCTGGGCTACCAAAAATAGGTCTTTTTAGTAGTTTGGAACGACCCATTGCAATTTAAGAACGGCCCGTTCTGGGCTACTAAATCACCCCTAAAAAATTACTAAATTACCCTTAAAAAAGTATGAAAATTGGGGTGTTACAACGACGGCCAAAAAAAGCGATTCAGCAACAAAGGAGAGGGAGAGGGTTTATATGTGACACCCTCTACCCCACATACCATAACACAAATAACAAAAAATTGAATAACATAATTTTTTTCAAAATTGAAATACCAAGCATGTTTAATAAAAACATTTTAATCTAAAATAATTTAACAGAAACAACATCATAATCTAATCCTATCTACGTCCCGATGTCACATGTCCTATCAGAGCAAATCCCAACATAGAAGTCTAACCTTCATCACCAACATCTTGAGCCTCATGCTAATAATTACATGTAAGACAGTCAAGGAAAAACAACACAAGAAAAGGGAGTGAGAAACATCTCACTCTGGCTCACAGTGTAGAAATATACACCAGATAGCCAAACACAAACAAAACATATATAACATAGATAAATTAATAATAACATCGCATTTTACTCATCCAAGACATCAATTTTTCATATAACATTAAAATGCACATGTATGGACACGGACTACATTTTTGTCATGCATGTGACACTAGTAACATATTACATTTTCATGTCTCATTCCCATATAACATTATCATGTCTCAACACATCTCATCATCACATCTCCTCATTACATTTCCTCATCACATTTCATCATCATATCTCATCATCACATTCGCATTATCACATCATATTCACAATTTTCACAGAGCACTTTTATTCATATCATAACTCATCTATTTGCGAAAGTAAACATATATTCATACATCTCACACAACAAGGAATACAACAGAACAATCAGAAGGTAAAAAAGAAAATATTATAAATATGCTTGTTTCTCATAGGGTTCCCACAAGAGCACTCTAATTCATATCAAAACTTGTTTATTTTCAAAATTAGACACATATTTACACTCAACAAATATCAAGAAACACAACAGAAAACTCAGAAGGTAAAACAGAAAACATTTAAAATTTGTCTCTTACCATTACCAATGCATTCTCTTAGGGTTTCCCACAGGAACCTATAGAGATCTCAAATTACACATTTATATTTAAATATAGGAAAAATAATATAAAAAAAATATATAATTAAGAAAAACCCCCATACGTGAGCATATAACAACAACAACAAACAGGGGATTGAGGGTCAATCTCATTACCCAACATACATTCCCATAGCCAGAGTAAGGTTTCTCACTCCCCCTTACCTCGATAAGCAGGAGCTGAAACTAAAGCTAGATCTTGTTGGTCTCCTCCTCTGGGTTCCCCTTGGTCTTTAGAGAATATATAAGAAAATAGGTGAAAAGTGAAAAATGTCCTTTTGGAGTGCCAGAAAGTTCAATTTATAGGCATCAGATGTGCCTAGAACGACCCGTTTCAAATCTGGAACAGCCCGTTCTGGACTCATTCGCCATACATAACTTTCATATCCAGAACGGCCGTTCTGGGATCACATTTTAAGCCACAACGGCCTTGTCTGGAACGGCTCGTTCCCAAAGTGGAACGGCTCGTTCTGGGTTCGAAAATAACTCATAACTTCCTACGTTGGAACGACCCATTCCAACCTCGTCTTTCTAGGCCATTTTTGTAGTCTGGAACGGCCCGTTCCAATTTGAGAACAGCCCGTTCTGGGCTATTAAAAATCAAAATATTTCAAAATAATTTTCATAAATATTTATTATTAAAATACACATAATTATTAAAAACCTTTAAACATTCTATGAAACCCATTAAAATAACTATAAGAAAATAATCTCTATAAATATAAAATAAATAATAAATAACCATTATACTAGTAGAAAATTCGGGATGTTACATTATAAAGATTGGAGATTGGAGATCCGAGTGAGTACGTGCGTGAGTGTGCCTCCCACTCATCTTGGATTGGCTTTCGCGTCTTTTTAAGTCCGAAGTAAAAGATTTCACAAAAATTAAAAAAATACCACCACATCTTTTTTATGTCAGTTTTTGGTATGTCCGATAATAAAGAGGTAACGTAAAAGCCTCATTTTCCACTAGTGTTATCATGAAATTCACCTGTCTTTTGCTATTTTTTGTCTCCCCCACTCTCATTGGTGGAAGTTTTGAATTTTGGAAGTTGACACACATAATCACATGCACACACACAAATGTAGACAAACAGACACGGATACACACACAAACACAGACATGGACATAATCACACACAAACACACATAGAGATAGGCAAAAACACACATAAAGACACAAACACACACATAAGCACAAAGAGACATGCATAAAGGCACACAGAGAAACACAGTCTCACACGCCTAATGGCACATACAGACAAACACTCACACATAGACACATGCACACACTTGCACAAAAACATTAAAAAATTAAAAGACACCATTAGACAAACACATACATAAAGACACACATGCACATGGACATAGACACACGAACAGACAAACATAGATACACACATAGAAACATAGAGAAACACACACAAACACAAACACCCAGACATACACACACAAATGCACATACATCCAAACACATAAACACGCACACAGACACAAGCTTGCAGACACACAAAACATATATAAAGACACAGACATACACGCATACAAATAAACACAAACAAAAACCCACTCACAAATAAACACAAACATACATTCACACACATACGCATAGACAAGAACACACATGCAAATAAACACAGGCAAAGACATACAAACATACACACACATAAACATCAAGAAACACACACAAACACACAGACAAACACAACCACACATAAATACACACACAAACACAAAAACCCAGACACACAAATGCACATACATCTTGACACACACACACACAAAGACATAGACAAGCACACCACACATAGACACACAAAGAGACTCACGAAGACACACAAATAGACACCCAGACAAACTTCTTTTGATTTACGTTCCCTAGAAATTCTTGTAGGAGGAGGTTGATAAATTTATTTCTATATTACTCTTTTATTTACTCCTTATTTTTTTCACTCAATTTTTCTTTTTGTTTAACCAATCTAAGTTTTTCCTCAATTATAGTAAGTTGAGCATCCCTTTCAATTTTTACTTTTCTTTAGCTAAGGTCCCTTACTTTCTCTGTAGTTTTAGTGATTGAAGTTCCTTCGTAACATGTGAAATACTTCTGGGAGGACTTGAATCACTACCACTATGTGAATGAGAATGACGACTCATGGTCGAACAAGAAGATTTAAACTCAACTTGTAAAAGAAACTAAGCTAAATAAAAACTATCCTAAATGCACCTATTAGTAAACAAAAGGCTCTGGAACTCTTGTTTACTAACTAATCAAGATCGAAAGCTATGGTAACATAAATTGAGGTGAAAGCCTTAAAGAAACAAGTAAAGAAGCAATGTAAAGAATACAAACAAAGTGGAAGTCTTAAAGAGAATACAAACAAAGTGGAAGTCTTAAGGAGACACCTAGAGCCTCAATAAGACCACTTCTACAAGAATAAAAGGCCAAGTTTACACAAAAATTTCAACAATAAAAAAGGATACTATTCTTGAACTTTTCTCTCAAGTGTTTGCTCCCAAAGTATTTGGTGTAGCTCTTCAAGTCTCCAATTGTCAATTAATGAGTTGTTCCTCCTAGAACTAAAGCACTTCAAGAAAGGGCTAGCACACAAAAACATAAAATTAAAATGGATCTAGAATGGATTAAGAAAACTAAAACAAAGGATTAAGTAAACAAAAACTATGATTACAAGTTGTTAGATCCAAGTGTTTAGTGATTTATCAAACAAGTTTTGAATTTTCTTCTTCTCTGAATTGGCTCACTCTTTATACATCCTCCTAACCATAGCTCTAGTCATGGGTTCACTCTTTATACATCCTCCTAACCATAGCTCTAGTCATGGGTTCCTTAGCTAGGCTTTTGCCATCACACATACACATACATAAACAGACTCCCAAACACCTACAAATAAACATACATAGAGAAACACACACAGACACAAATAAACACATATACATTAAAACACAGACATGCATACAAATAGACACTCAACACACTCAAACACACATATAGAGACACACATAATCTCATAGACACATATAAACACACAGACACATATTGACACACACAGACGCAAACATATACACATAGGCAAATACAAAGACACAAACCCAAACATGAACCATAACACACATACGTAGACACACATACACACAAAAACATACAGACACATGCATAAATATAGACAAAGACACAAACAAACGCACGCACACAGGTAAATAAACACACAAAAATAGACAAAAAGACATACACAAAAAGGCACACACACAAACATAGTTTGACACACGCTCACTCACATACAAACAAACACATTAACACAAAAAGAAACACACACACAAACACTAACATAGAGACACACAGACACACACACACATAGACAAAGGCACATAGATACACACAAACAACCCTCACACAAACTTACTGACACACACAAACAACACTCACACAAACTCAGACACATCCCACATACAAACACAAACATGCACACTGAGACACACAAATAACGCACACAAAAACACACGGACAAACAAACAAACACATACATGCACAAAAACATACACAAAGAGATGCACACACACAGACATAGACACACACAAAAACTCATAGAAATAAACATACATAGACACAAAGACACAGACATAGAGATAGCCACACACACAAAAATAGACAGACATGCACACAAGCATAGAGACACACACATTGAGGCACACAAACAAAAAAACACACAAACAAACACATACAGGCACACACAAACATAAACAAAGACATAGACACACATACACACAAACGCAAAGCAACACACAAACAACAGACAAATAAACACATAGATACATTCACATCCATAGACACACAAAGACGAACATTGACACAGACACATGAATACACATCCACATAGAGACACACACACATAGATACAAAGAAACACACAAACGCACAAACAAACACAACCACACAAAAACACACATAAACACAAACACCTAGACACACACACAAACATACATACACAAACGCATATACATCCAAGCACATAAATAGACACATACACAAAGATACAGTCAGATAGACACAAATGAACACAAACACACACAAATAAACACACGCACTTGAACACGTACACACTAACACACAAACACATGCATAATCACACAGACACACAAATAAAGACACACACATAGAGGCACACAAACACACACAAGTGCATACACATAAAGAAACACTAAGGCAAACACATGCACACATAAATACATTCAAATACACACAAAAAGAGACTAACACACACATAAAAACACTCACACCCATAAACAACCACAAGCAAACACACGAATACACAAATACACACATAAATAGAGAAACACACACAGGCACAAACACAAACATAGACACAAACACAAACACACGCACACACACAAAAATGTAGACAAACACACACGGATACACACACAAACACACACATGGACACAAACACACATAAAGATAGGCACAAACACACATAAGGACACAAACACACACATAAGCACAAAGAGACATGCACAAAGGCACACAGACAAACATAGTCTCACACTCCTAATGGCACACACAGACAAACACTCACACATAGACACATGGACACACTTGCACAAAAACATACAAAAATAAAAAGACACCATTAGACAAACACATACGATTAGATGGACATACACATAAGCACAAACACAAACACACAAATCCAAAGACTCACATGGAAAAAAACCTATGAACGCACACACATATACTCACATATAGACACACAAACACACGCAGACACACTTAGAGACACAAAAAGGTCAGGGTAAGGATTAAATAAATTGTAAACCCCCTCTTCCATCATTAGTCGACTAAAATAATCATCATATCAACACAATCAATTTTAACCGAAATAAGGGACAGAAGCAAATATATAAGGCTTTTATGTCCTATATCTTCTCATGATCAATACAAAATGCATCTAATAACAACAGTCTCAATTTACCGACATCAGGGTAAGGCATAAAAAGATTGTATACCTCCTCTTCCATCATTTGTCGACTAAAATAATCATCATACCAACACAATCAATTTTAACCGAGATAAGGGACAGAAGCAAATATATAGGGCTTTCATGCCCTATATGTTCTCATGATCAATATAAAATATAGCTAATAACCACAATCTCAATTTTTTGACATTAGGGTAAGGCATAAAAAGATAGTATACCTCATATTCCTTCATTTGTCGACTAAAATAATCATCATTACAACACAATCCATTTTAAACGAGATGAGGGATAGAAGAAAATATATAGGGCTTTCATGTCCTATATTTTCTCATGATCAATACAAAATGTATCTAATAACCACCGTCTCAATTTTTCGACATCAGGGTAAGGCCTAAAAGGATTGTATACCTCCTGTTCCATCATTTGTCGACTAAATTAATCATCATACCAACACAATCAATTTTAACCGAAATGAGGGACAAAAGCAAATATATAGGGCTTTCATGCCCTATATGTTCTCATGATCAATACAAAATGCATCTAATAACAGTCTCAATTTATTGACACCAGGGTAAGGCATAAAACGATCGGATACCTCCTTTTCCATCATTTTTTTACTAAAATAATCATCATACCAACACAATCAAATTTAACCGAGATGAGGGACAGAAGCAAATATATAAGGCTTTCATGCCCTCTATGTTCTCATGAGTAATACAAAATGTAGCCAATAATCACCGTCTCAATTTTTAGACATCGAGGTAAGGCATAAAAAGATAGTATACCTCCTCTTCCATCATTTGTCGACTAAAATAATCATCATTATAACACAATCCATTTTAACCGAGATGAAGGACAGAAGCAAATATATAGGGATTTTATGCCCTATATTTTATCATGATCAATACAAAATGTATCTAATAACCACCTTTTCAATTTTTCGACATCAGGGTAAGGCATAAAAAGATTGTATACCTCCTCTTCTATCATTTAATGACTAAATTAATCATCCAACCAACACAATCAATTTTACCCTAGATGACGGACAAAAGCAAATATATAGGGCTTTCATGCCCTGTATGTTCTCATGATCAGTACAAAGTGCATATAATAATAACAGTCTCAATTTATTGACATCAGGGTAAGGGATAAAAAGATCGTATACCTCCTCTTCCATCATTTGTTGACTAAAATAATCATCATACCAACACAATCAATTTTAACCGAGATGAGGGACAGAAGCAAATATATAAGGCTTTCATGCCCTATATGTTCTCATGATCAATACAAAATGTATCTAATAACCACCGTCTCAATTTTTCGACATCAGGGTAAGGCATAAAAAGACCGTCTAGGTGACTTTGAGAAAGGATAACAAGTCTTTGATGCAAGCAACATGAATGCACATTAAGTATTTTAGAATTTAGAGACTTAGCTGGAACTGTATGTGTAATAAGGAGCTTAAAGCACTAGAACAGTCACTATCACATTCTAATCATTATGTCTTCCATTGACATCATACAAGATAAACCAAATTCCACAGTCACCTAGTAAATGTTCCAAACCAGGCATGTGGATATTGTTCCACATGGGGAATCCTAGGCAATTGTGGTTTGACATTCAAGGAGCTATTAACACACTGCCACTAATCTAGTATTAAACAAGAAGCAAAACACGCCGAGTTTGATTGCCATTTTCCTATTGGGAAACTTTAGCAGAGTGATTTCTATACCAAGTGAACACTAGGTAAACACAGGTTGGCATCTCCACCAAAGCTCCTGGTTGTGATTAGGTTAATTATATTTTTAACAAGCTGAGCATGATAACTGTGCAACAGCTTGAAAAAGTTCTATAATAAAATTATATTTAGGTTTATTAAGAAAGGCTTTGTTCATGCTACATTTGTACCTCTTCTTGTTCTTTTCATATAAATACATAGATAGGAAGCTTAACACATCGAGTTAGTGCATCCCATTACCCCTTTATATACTTTTCTCTGCCTAGTTACCTCTTATTTGTTGTAGACATACCAAGAACACCTAACTAAACAGGCAGATTAAAGCCATATTCTTTCTGGCTGAAAATGCAAAGAGGAATAAAATTGTAAACAAAGAATGCTCAAGTAATCAAAGTAGTTACCTGGTAATACAGGTGTTGTCTCAATGCATACTGCCTCACCTGACCTTCCAAACACATCAGTTACGGTACACTCACATTTCAAGTGATGACCAATATCCTCTAGCCGCACCTTATAGGAGCGAGAACTCTGATTAGGTAATGGATCATAAGAAAAATTGTCCCCAACTTCTGATGAAGAAAACCTGAAATGATGTTATTGTGATGCATATAATCAGCACTTATTAGAAACATTGTTTAATTAGCAACTAGCATTTTCATGGCCATAAAAAAGAACCACCCTAATAATTGTTACATTGTTAGATACAAAGGCACCCATCAGCTTCAGCATTCAGGAGAATTAGTCATTGCCATGGGACAGACTTTACCGACATGGTCAATAGTATGATCCTTGATGCCCCACACTCTTCTAAATTACAAGAAACTAGAATGAATTTTAGACACATGCATCGTACAGAAGCAGTAATAAAAATTAACTTTCATGTTATCTATTAATTTTCATGTGCGATAAGTGTTTTTATTCCTCCTGAGCAAAGTCTTGGATTTGAATCTAGTATATGTAACCTGTTCAAAGAGCTAACCCCACCATGTTATGGATGTTCCAGTTTTAAACAATGTCTCTCATAGAGTTTAGAGGATACCCATAAGTATAATTTAGATAAATACAGTACTCAAAATCTCATGATATCCAAATTAAATTATGATCGATTAAGCAAAGTCTTAGGTCCAATACTTGTGAATGAAAAAAAATATGGTTAGATTGAGAGACCCCATTAAAGGTAGCTAACCAATTTCTCTGACAAAGATTAATCATCGATAAAATTGGTAGACATTTCACACCTATAACATTATGACCCAAAATAAAATCTATATGCGAAAAAAATTAGGAATGTTAGGATTTAATGATTCATAATAAATTAGGAAGATAAAATCCTAGGATTAAAGATAGAATTAGTTAATCCCGAATTCATGGGATTTTTTCCTTTTTGTAATCTTTCCTTGAATGATTCATGGGATTCTTGCTTCCTAAGATTAAGGAATCAGCCTTTTATGTTTAAGTAGCACCCCACTATTATTGTGGATTATTCAATAAGAGAATACTTTCCTAAGAGAATATTTTCCTACATATATCTACACTATATTAACAAAACCTGTTAGTACTTAAGTGGATAACTAATTCAAAAATGGAAAGACATCACTGCCCATAGTGATAATTTCTTTTAACTACTTATTTGGCAATGCTTTTAAACTAGCGCTTCGAAAGTACTTAAAGTTTCTTACTACATGTTAACTAATACAAATGATTTTTTTTCTTTTGATTATGAGCATTCAAAAAATTTATTATTCATTTGCTTATGGTAAAATATTGCATACCTATTCAGATAATTAATTTTGTGGGTTTTTAATACTTTTTAAAAAAGTATTTTCAAATGTTTGATATAAGCCACTCCCAAGATTTGCTATCTAGTTACAGTAAGGTTTTCTGTGCTCTATACTGCCATCTGAGATTAATTATGGTAAAGGAATCTTGGGAAATAAAAATTAAATTTGTTCATTGAGAAAGTAGAAGTATGTTGCATCAATGTAATGAATATCACCATACCATTGGTATCTTATATCTTTCTTGTACTTGCTCCAAACATGTTGAGTCTCACTATTTGGAATCACTTCAACAGCTGTAAGTACGTCACCTTCAACTGCCTTTCCGGTCAGAGCAAGCATCTCCACATATGGAAGCTCTAGTGGACAATGAAGGAAAGAACAACTTTAAAATCTTGCAGGACAAAGGTGCTTCACTATTTAAAAATAAATGCAATGTAACAGGCTTACACAAAAATGGGAGATGGTTACCTGGAAAAATAATGTTAGTTGGATCAGATAATATGGGTTCTCCGACAACTGAATCTGAACGAACAGGTGTATATCTGGCGGAAAGGATGAAAATGTTAATATATAGAATGAAATACAACTATAACTTCATTGTTTTCCCTGTTGAAATTATAGGGTTAGGGTAGGGAAGGAGTAAAAGAGATAAAGGAACGTCCCAATAATAAGATATTTAATGAATATTGTAAATAATGATGTGATCACTAGTGCAAAAGAGGCTTTTTACGTCGGTTATTTTAAGCTTTTTACGTCAGAAAAACGTCCGACGTAAAAGCGGGAGACATAAATTTACGTCAACGGTTTAGACCGACGTAAATTTACGTCAGAAATTGTCCAACCCCGACGTAAAAAAAATTGCAAAAACCCAAAAAAAAAATTACGCTGGAACAGTCCGTTCTGCAAGGAGAGCGGTCCGTTCTCCTTGCAGAACGGGCCGTTCCATATGCAAAATCAGCAAATAAGCAGAAGAAACGAGAGGGTGAAGATGGAAAGTAAACAAAAGGAGGTTCACTCACTTCTGCCTTAAGCTTCTTCTTCTCTGGCCACTGCTCTTAATCTCTTAAGTGAGAAGGGGGTGAGGTAAGGAGTAGTATAAGAGTGGCTCGGTCATCCATAAGCCTCTCCTTATTGGATTCATTCTATAGGGCAGGGCTGCAGATCTAGACCAACAATCCAGCAAAAGGGCTTAAAAGCTCCTTTATAAACCTTCCCCTTTTCAAAAAAAATAAGGTAAGCATCAAAGCCCAGCAAACCCAACCTATACAAAGAGCTCTTTTCAGCATACCTTGTTTGCTTCTAGGCCATGATCCTGGCGCCATCTCCCTGCTCCGTGAAGTGGTGGAAGATCTTCACGCCATCTCCCTGCTCTCGTTCCACTTCGTCGTGGCACTTCATGAAGTACCAGCTCGAGAAGGGACCCTGATAATGTGTATATAGAAAGTAATTTTACGTCGGATATAATAGAGTCCGACATAAAATATAAAATCTACGTCGGACACACTATGTGTCCGACATAGATTTTATATTTTATGTCGGACTCTATTAGGTCCGACGTAAAAAAGTTCACAAAAATTACAATACTGCCACCGCATTTTTTTTACGTCAACGTCGGCCTATTCCGACGTAATTTAGGTGACGTAAAAGACTTTTTTTGCACTAGTGGATACAATACAATCATCCTCTTTACACTAATAATTAGTTCAAACACCACTGTAACAATACTCGCACAGGCCCAACCCTGTGATAGAATGAGACTATTAATCCTAACTAAATTAAGAGTAACAAGTTAGGGAACTCCTAAAAACTACTTCCTTCAACAATCAATCATCTAAAGCAACAAGGAATGAATGATGAAAAACCATTTCGTCTCTCAAACTTTCAAGTTTAAGTTTAGAAAAACTAATATGATTAGCATGGTATTCAATACACTATCTTCATGGTCAAAAATAAAAAGCCAAAAGATAATATAGAATAATTACCCAAACAACAAATGATAATTGTAATCTGAATCAGTAACTTCGTAGATTTTAGAATTTGCCCCATTAATCAGTTCTATGGTCCCCTCGTTATTTTATCTATACCAGCTAAAGAGACTTTCTCCTTCATGTCCACCAAAATATTCACCTTCTCCAGAATAAATTACCGAGGACAACTCTTTCACATGCACATTAGAAACTACTGGAGGAGCTACAAATTATTAAAGGAGTGAGAAAATAAAATGTGCTAAATACCACACATTAATTGTCAATAAGGGAAACAAAATGGCTAATAGAAATGAAAATTTAAAACATAATAAAGCTTATCACATGTGCAAATGATCACAAATTACAGTGGGCACACCCTGCATCATATGTATAGGTGCTGAGCTGTACACATCACCCACAACAAAAATGTCAAACCATGAGATGGAAAGCTATCAAGTATCAACAGACACTGAAGAATGAACTTCTTGCAAAGAACTGCAGAGATACCAGGGGAAACTGGGGTACTGCAAATTGCAATCAATGGTGGGAAACTGGGGTACTGCAAATTGCAATCAATGGCTCCCCACATTTGCCATCTGCACGAGTAGGCACCCAGTACAAAGCCAAGTAAGCTCCAACATCTTTAAGTAATGGTTTATATGTTCTGCCATTAGGCATGGCAACGGAGCGGGGCAGGGGCGGGTTTTACGTTCCCCGCCCCCGCCCCCGCCCCCGCAAATTTAAACTGTCCCGGCTCCCGTCCCCGCCCTCGATACCCACCGGGGATAAAATCTGAGTCCTCATCCCCGCTCCCGACGGGGTTCCCCTGCCCCCGCCCCCGCTCTTATTTCTTTTTCTTCTTTTTTTCTTTTAAATAAATATGAACAATTTTAAAAAAATAAAAGAAAAATAAAATAATATAAATTTTTACATATAAATATTTATAATTTTAGTTTATATATATATAAAAATAATTTTTTAATTATATTATTAAGCGGGGCGGGGACAGGGGCGAGTATGGGGGCTGGGGCGGGGTGTGTATTAACATCCCCGCCCCCGCCCCCGCCCCCGCCCCCGATTTTATCAATCGGGGAAAACCCGAACCTGATAAACACGAGTTTTCCCCATCCAAATCAAGGCGGGTTCGGGCGGGTACCTACGGGGACGGGTTAGATTGTCATGCCTATCTGCCATTACAAGAAAAATAATAACAAAATCATCAACTACAGATACATTTTCTCATAAAATACATGTGAACAACAAATCAGTACTGATAGCTCTGTCCCACATATTACAACATCTCCGCCCCCGCCCCCGCCCCCGATTTTATCAATCAGGAAAAACCCGAACCTGATAGACACGAGTTTTCCCCATCCAAATCAGGGCGGGTTCGGCAGGTACCTACGGGGGCGGGTTAGATTGTCATGCCTATCTGCCATGACAAGGAAAATAATAACAAAATCATCAACTACAGATACATTTTCTCATAAAATACATGTGAACAACAAATCAGTACTGACAGCTCTGTCCCACATATTACAACATCAAAAGCATTAGATATATCTAGTAGTTCAGATCCTTCAAGTTTATGATTTGTCCGATACCAAATATACTCTCCAACCCCTTCATGTCCACCAAAATATTTTCTCAGTGGTATAAGTTCTATGTCTTCATAGCAGTCAGGAATTACAAGATCCATTCCCTTAGGATCCGCTGCATGCAGTAGATGATAAATAAATTATATTAGAAATGCACAACTATTTCATAAAGCATTATAGAATTCAAAAAATCAAAATTATACATCAAACAAACTGTTAAAAGAGAGAGAACCAAAAGGCAATATGAGAAACCATGTTATTTCAAAGAAGAAAATACTATATTTATGGGGTGTGGGCTAGAAAGTAAAGGGCTGGGGCACAGAGTCAATTGCTATATGTTTGATTTTAGATATGGTAATAGGACAGCATAAAGGAAAGGACACAGTGTAAGACAAAACTCAAACTTTGTTACTCAGGAAACTATAGGACAACTTTTTGTCCTCTGCAAAACATTACCAAACAAAAAAAGAAAAGAATAACCAACACACATGGTCACTATTTTAGCCCCCTATCTGATCAAAACTGCTGCACAACAGTTATATTAAAAAGGCTCCATGACAAGGATTGTTGTATAAGACAAAGATACAACCAAATTTTGGGATACTGTGAAGATCAGGTAAGATATCCTATAGATTGACATTCTACTACTGGATATTTTATATTTCTTGGAGGAGCAAGAAATAAAATGTTATTACTTGATCCAATGCTTAAGCTGAATATTGAATTATGTCCTCGGTTACTTGTTTTATAAACTTATTATGTAATTTTATATGAACTTATTTTATAAACTTGAACGTTTTGTTATTAATAAATATATCAGACTAGGGTACCCAAAAACAATGGGGAAACAGTATAGCAGAGTCCATACTATAATATTTTTTTATCCTAGTTCAAGCCCAATATCATTCCAATGATGCGGGCTAAAGTTTTTTGTTTTGTTCACAGGCTTAATAATTATGAGATTTCACCATTAAACGTGTTAAATGTAAAATGATTTCAAAATAGTTTTTTTTTTTTTTAAGTTTCAAATCATGCAATTAAGTTCAAACTTAAAATCTATTAATACTACTCCAAATCTTCAATCACCACTTAGCCAACCCTTATCAATTGTAGTATTTGATTTTGTATTTAAATTAAGTAATCTCTGTGGACTCAATGAAAAATAATTTATTAACTGTTGATTATCAAAATCTTTGTCATTAAAATTGTTTGTAATTCAAATAATTTAATATTATAATATAATCTTTATCAGTATCGTTCAGTAAAACTTACTCTGTTCGAGTTAGAGTACAAGTTTTTCCCTCCTTGAAAAATTGGGTTCAAGTTTAGGGATATAACTCCCTTCTCTGCCTTGTCTTTCTACTCATTGCAACAATTATATATATATATATATTTTTTATTATAGTAAATATATGTGTTGTAATTAATATGCATATAGCATTAAAGTTAAGATTTTGTTTTTATATTTTCATTTTTATAATTATTTAAAATATAAATTTACTGTTTATTATTTTAACAATTACATGATTTAAATTATATCAATAATTAAATAACACTTAAAATTATACATTCTAAAAATATAATTTACTTCTTAATTTTTTAATTTTAAATTCTTTTTTATTCACTATTTTTTATATTATTTAAATTATAATATAATTAATAACTTAAATTAATTTGTTTAAAATGTACAAGTAAACTAGAATTAAAAAAAATGTAATGAGTCATCTGAGTTTATCTAATCCTAATAAAATTCTATTCCTGCAACAAAACTCAAGTCAGCATGGAAAGACAAAAAATCATCACAGCTGAATTTTGACGGTGATATTTACTGTTCTGGGTTGCTGGTGAAAGGAGTCTCCCCGATCACCATGTTTGAGATGAAAGTGGCACTCGCTATGTATATATATTATTTATATTTCGATCAACATAAAATGGCCCCTCTAAGTGCGTTAAAAGATGTAAGTGAATGGCATCGGCAACAAGATATTACCTCTGGGACACGGAATCCTTTGGTTCCAAAGCATGAACCTTCTTTTTTCTGTTTTCCATCTCTTGCATAGCACATCAACGATTAGTATTGCTGAAGGTATCAATTACTCTCCTCAAAACTCAAGTTATGAAATTAGAGTCATACCTTTGCTTCTCAATAACCCCCCAGAGATAGTAGATGAATGCAGAGGCATCGGGGTAGTATAAAAAATTTTGCCATCTACCTTGCCTGACGGGGCAGTGACCCTTTTCCTTTGAGAGGGAGGACCTATCGTTGAACTGTTGTTTGCACATTGCATAGAATCCTGCACAAGGCTGATAAGCTCCTTTCTTACTTTGGAAGGTAAAGGTTCCCTGAGCCTCTCTGCAGAAGCAGTTCTAGTGCTAGCATCTTTGGTAGAGGTTATATTTATACCTGAGCCATCTGTTACTTGTGCTCTAAGTAAACTCCCACCAGCCTTGTCAGTACAATTTTTCAGAGAACCAGCATAAGCCTTTTGTTTTACATGTTTATTAAGTTCAGAATAATTCTTATAATCTGCCAACGCCCTTTGTCAGCAAAACTCAGTTCGTTCATACAAAAAAATTATAGCAATTCCCACTAGGCTTGACGATCAGATCAAATTATTATGTACAAATTTGCATAAATTAAATCTCATTCAAATAGAATATGTTAATTTTGACCCAAAAATAAATAAAATGTCTACATAATAATACCATTTTTCCATCTCAAGAAATCCAAATAAAAGCTAAAACAATTACACATTTCATTAACAATATCAAACATTCTTAATAAAGCAAACTTTTAACAAAATCATCAAAGTCGCGAAAAGGGGGGAAGTGGATGTGAAAGTGTGTGACCAGCAATACAGAACCAAATCACAACTTATCAGACGTTGAAGCCCATTAGCAAAAGGAGTAGCTGATGAAGAAGTACACAATCCCGAGGGATGAACGCATAATATTGCAGACACATCTTATATAGGCTTGATCTTGAAGTGAAGTGAATTGAGAGAGAAGACAAAACACTTCAAATCCTGCAAACAGTAGATATAAAAAAGAATAAACCTTGTAACGACCCGACTGGTCACTACGCCCGACATAGCACACTAGAAACACCAGACAGATAGAACAAGTATATGAATATAGGATCTAGAATATATAAATATACAAGGTTCCAGTCTGACTAGAGTTAAAGTGTACTAAAGGAAAATACAACCAAATGCTACTATCCCACGTAGCCACAAGCAAAACAACATCGCCAAGCAAAACAGCTGCAAGGTCCACCAACCTCACCACAAGACGCATCTCTATTCCTGCCCTGCTCCCATACATAGTATGATCATCGCAGTCCAAAACATGGAAAACAACAAAAGGGTAAGCTAGTGAAATTAAAAATTCAGCATACAATTTTATAATTGTCAATATAAATAACAACAGATACAGTTATCAACACACTTGTACAGCTTATACCACTCAACGATATCAACACCGCAATGCGGCAAAATCAGCACTGCTTAGCAGCAACAACAGCACCACTCTAGTGGCTATAACAACACCGCAAGGCGGCAATAACAACACCACTCTAGTGGCTATAACAACACCGCAAAGCGGCAATAACAACACCACTCTAGTGGCTATAACAACACCGCAAAGCGGCAATAACAACACCACTCTAGTGGCTATAACAACACCGCAAAGCGGCAATAACAACACCACTCTAGTGGCTATAACAACACCGCAAAGCGGCAATAACAACACCACTCTAGTGGCTATAACAACACCGCAAAGCGGCAATAACAACACCACTCTAGTGGCTATAACAACACCGCAAAGCGGCAATAACAACAAATTATTACTTTCTACAATTCAGCCCAATGGTCTATAATACCACTATACTATATAGTTTCCCTTATTAATCCATTGATTCCAGTTCAACAATACACCTCTAATACAACTACATATTTATCTCAGCTTAATCCCCTAATCATCACAACATTTCATCGAATTCGCTTGGTTCAGCACATAACATCATTGATTAACAATTTCGGCACAACTCAACAGTCAGCATCCTATAGATCATCATCTCCCTGCGCGCCCGGCGCACTCGAGGTTGCGCCCAGCGCGACTCAACCCGAGAGCACCAAGGCTCTCCCGCGCCTGGCGCAATTCTGAATTGCGCCTAGCGCCTGTCTGGCAGAGACTCAAGGAGTCTCGTGCGCCCAGCGGAGTCTAATCCGCGCCCAGCGTGGGGAAGGCAGAGACCTACCAGGGTCTCGCGCCCAGCGCAATTCACAATTGCGCCCGGCGTGCTCTTGGCAGAGACTCCCAAGGAGCCTCCGCGCCCAGCGAGTCCAAAAGTGCGCTTAGCGCAGTCCAAGTATCCCAAAAACATGTTACTCGTGATATCGCGCCCAGCGCAGCTCGAGTCACGCCCGGCGCGGGCCAACCAGAGACCCCCATTTGCAAGCTCGCCCAGCGCACACAGCCTTGCGCCCGGCGGGCTTGCCTAAACAGAGTCTCCTGGTGGTCGCGCGCCCGGCGCGAAGAACAGCGCTCAGCGCAAATTCATCAGTAACTTCCCCAAGTTCGAAAATTTTTGTTCAAATCCTGCAGATCTTAACAGAAAAATTACATGCAACCGAGTCAAAATGTCACATTTTCACCAAGGAGTGCAAAGATACCAACTTTATGTGCATGCAACAACAAATCAAAGCAAGAATCAAATTTTTTTGACTTAAACCCTCAAAACTCCAAGAATCCCAAGTTTCCAGCAACACAGCAACTAAAATCAATCATCATCAGCCACAAGAGTTCATATAACTCATTTTCAACCACACAAAACCCCAATGACTAGCTCCCCTTACCTTGAATCCAGAAATTTGAGCTTCGGGACAAAAAGAACGGAAGAGAGGGACGGAAGAGAGCTTGAACGACCGGAAAGGGAGAAAAGAAAACTCCGAACACTCAGCTGGAGATCCAAGACTACTCCGCACCACCACCTTTAGTCAGCAAGGAAGAGAAGAAACAAGAGAGTGAGTGAGACCTTAGAGTGAAAGAAGGTTTGGGGAAAATAAGTTCATACGGGGGGTCTCACATCCTCCCTAACAACAAGAGTTTTCGTCCCCGAAAACAGACTTACTTGGGAAAAGAAAAGGATACCGCTCTCGGCACTGCTGCTCAACTTCCCAAGTAGCCTCACCAGTAGCTGCATCCCATAGTACTTTCACCAGAAGAATGGACTTGCCTCTCAACTCTTTCAGCTTATGATCAACCACAGCTACTGGCAACTTCTCATACGTCAAATTTTCTTTCACCTGTACATCATCTAGCTCCACCACATGAGTCGGGTCATGAATGTACTTCCTCAGTTGAGACACATGAAATACATCGTGTAGGTTTGAAAGAGACGGTGGCAAAGCCAACCGATAAGCGACGGGACCCACACGCTGTATTATCTGATAGGGACCCACGAATCTTGGTGTTAACTTCCGAGCCTTCAGCGCTCTACCCACACCAGAAGTCGGAGTCACCTTCAGAAACACATGTTCCCCCTCAGCAAACTCCAAAGGCTTACGCCTTTTGTCAGCATATGATTTCTGCCTACTCTGGGCAGTCCTCATTTTCTCCTGAATCATCTTCACCTTCTCAGTAGTCTGTAGGATCAACTCCGGTCCCACAACCACTGACTCCCCATCTTGATACCAGCACAGAGGAGTCCTACATCTCCTGCCATATAAGGCTTCAAACGGCGCCATCCCAATACTCGCATGGAAACTGTTGTTGTAAGTAAACTCCACCAGCGGTAGGACTTCCTCCCAGCTACCCAAATGGTCTAATACACAAGCCCTCAGCAGATCCTCCAAAGACTGAATCGTCCTCTCCGACTGACCATCCGTCTGCGGATGATAAGCAGAACTCAGCTTCAGCTTTGTGCCTAAAGCTTGGTGTAGACTCTGCCAAAATCTGGAAGTGAACCTCGGGTCTCGGTCGGAAATAATACTGGAAGGCACCCCGTGCAACCGTACTATCTCCCTCACATACAACTGTGTCAGCTTCTCTAAGGACCACTTCTTGTTGACAGGCAAGAAATGCGCACACTTGGTCAACCGATCAACAATTACCCAGATAGCATCACTATTTCTAGCGGACCTAGGCAACCCCACAATGAAATCCATAGTAATGCTATCCCACTTCCACTCCGGAATTTCCATCAGCTGCATTAACCCACTCGGCTTCTGATGCTCAATCTTTGCCTTCTGGCAGGTCAAACAGACCGCCACATACTCAGCTATCTCCCTCTTCATACCAGGCCACCAGAAAGTCTTCTTGAGGTCTTGGTACATCTTAGTCATACCTGGGTGTATGCTAAGTCTACTTTTGTGGCCCTCCTCCAGCACAGCTCTCTTCAGCTCAGCATCCTGAGGTAGGCAAATCCTGCCCCTAAACCTCAAGATCCCATCTTCTCCCAGCTCAAAACCAGCAGCTTTCTCGGTGCCCAATAAACCAAGAAGTCTCACCAATTCCTCATCCTGCAACTGCTTGAGTCCAACCTGCCTCAAGAACTCATTAGTTATGGTAACTGCCCCACAACTAATGTGATCCTGAGCTAACTTCACACAGAGATTCAAATCTCTGAACTTCTCAACCAGCTCCAGCTCCCTCACCATCATGTTCGACATGTGGATGGATTTCCTACTTAGTGCATCTGCCACCACATTGGCCTTGCCCGGATGATACATCAACTGAAAATCATAATCCTTCAGAAACTCCATCCACCGCCTCTGCCTCATGTTCAGCTCTTTCTGATCAAATAAGTACTTCAGACTCTTGTGATCACTAAAAACGTTGAACCGAGCACCGTATAAATAATGCCTCCAAATTTTCAAGGCAAACACCACAGCTGCTAACTCTAAGTCATGAGTGGGATAGTTCCTCTCATGGATCTTCAGTTGCCTTGAAGCATATGCCACCACTCTCCCGTTTTGCATCAGCACACACCCCAGACCTTGATGAGAAGCATCACAGTACACGTCAAAAGGTTCACCAGAATCCGGTAACACCAACACAGGAGAAGTAGTCAGCCTTCTCTTCAACTCCTCAAAGCTCCGCTCACAGGCATCTGTCCAAATAAACGGCTGCTCCTTCCTCGTTAACTGGGTCAGAGGCGCTACTATCCTAGAGAACCCTTCAATGAACCTCCGATAGTAACCCGCCAAGCCCACGAAACTCCGTATCTCCGTGACAGTCCTCGGGCGCTCCCACTGCAATACCGACTCCACCTTAGCCGGATCAACAGCAATCCCCTCAGCTGAAATCACGTGGCCCAAGAACTTCACCTCATCCAACCAGAACTCACATTTTGAAAGCTTAGCATACAATTGCTTCGCCTTCAAAATTTCCAACACTGTCCTCAAGTGCTCCCCATGTTCCTCCGGGTTCCTCGAATAGATTAAGATATCATCGATAAACACTACCACGAATTTATCCAAGAACGGCCGGAAGATTCTGTTCATGTAGTCCATGAACACTGCGGGGGCGTTGGTCACACCGAACGGCATCACAACATATTCATAGTGACCATACCTAGTCCTGAAAGCAGTCTTCGGTATGTCACCCTCCTTCACCCTAATCTGGTGATATCCCGACCTCAAGTCAATCTTAGAAAACACCGACGCGCCCCTCAGTTGATCCATTAAGTCATCTATCCGGGGAAGTGGATATTTGTTCTTAATGGTCAATTTATTCAGCTGCCGGTAATCAACACACAGTCGACTACCCCCATCCTTCTTCTTTACCAACAACACAGGGGCACCCCACGGCGAAACACTCGGTCGCACCAACTGCTTTTCCAATAAGTCCTCCAACTGATCTTTCAACTCAGCTAGCTCAGCAGGAGCCATCCTATAGGGAGCTACTGACACTGGTCCCGCACTTGGAACCAAGTCAATGCTGAACTCCATCTCCCTAACAGGAGGCAACCCAGGCACCTCGTCAGGGAATACCTCGGCATACTCCCTCACCACATCGATACTAGCTAAGATCCTCTCGGTCTCCACACTCGTGGCAGCAAGCAGAAGATAACACTCCGCCCCATCCCTCTGCAAGGACTCAGCTTGGACAGCTGAGATTAACAGCTCATCCTCCGCTTGAGGAAAGATTAACCGCCTATTGGCACAGTCTATAAGGATGCGATTGGCAGCCAACCAATCCATCCCTAAGATTATGTCAATACCCACCAAAGGTAGACAAATCAAATTTACCTTGTACTTCTTCTCATTCACCACAACTGGACAACCCACGCATAATTCAGAAGCAATCACAGAAGTAGAAGCGGGCGTCGACACAAGTAGTCTCGACTCCAACTCACACACAGGCACACCCAACAAAGCAGCACATGCATATGATATAAATGAATGCGTAGCACCAGAATCAAACAGAATTATCACATCCTTACCAGCGGCCTTGCCCTTCCCCTTCACAAGATCAGAAGAAGTCGAAGCCTCAGCACCCGTCAAAGCAAATACCCTGCCAGCAGTAGTAGGTCTGTCACCCCTCTGTGTATCAACCCTCTGTGCACTACTCCTCTGAGTATCAGTTCTCTGTACATTACTCCTCTGAGTGCTCCTCTCTGGTCTATCCCTCGTAGGACAATTTGCCGATTCGTGGCCCGTCTGATGACATCTGAAACAACGGTTCTCCATGTGCGGACAGTCCCTGATAAAGTGGGGCCCAGCACACCTAAAACATCTCAGAGTAGCACCTCCACTCTGTCTACCTCCACTAGCAGCACTGGAAGATCGCCTAGAAACAGAACCCCCTTGCTGTGGTTGGGGCCTGTCATATGGTTTCCTCTGACTCTCACCCTTCTTGGACCCAGATGGTCCCCCAATAGTCCTCACCACACGGTTGCCACCTTCCAACTGTTCAACTATCTTCGCCTTCTCCACTAAGGCTGGGAATTCCGTGATGGCCATAGGCACCACCATCCTCTTCAGCTCATATTTCAATCCATCTGCAAATTTCCTGCATTTCCAAGCCTCAGGCATACCCTGCGAATAAAAACGGGCTAGGTGCTCGAATTTTATCGCATACTCTGATACTGTCATCCCACCCTGATGCAACCGCATAAACTCTGCCTCCTTGGCATGCCTCACGCTTTCCGGGAAGAACTTCTCCATAAACACTGTCCGGAAGCACTCCCAATCAACTGTAACTCCCCTAGCAGCAAGCATCTGATAGGTGCCTCTCCACCAATGTTCAGCCTCCCCAACAAGCATGTATACAGCGTATGCCAACCTCCTCTCTGGAGGACATCCCAGTACTGTAAAGATCTTCTCTAATTCACGGATCCAGCGGTCAGCCACTTCTGGATCAGCATCTCCTGCAAACTGTGGAGGATTACACTTCCGGAACTCAGCAAGATCCCGGCTCTCCTGTGACCCTGCAGGTCTTGCTGCACCAGCTGCAGCTCTCTCAGCCTCCATCCTAGCAAAATAGGCATTTTGCTGTTGCATAGCCATGGCCAACATCTCTAGGGCACGGGCTATCTGCTCATTTGTCCTAGTCATCTTCTACAAAGGTAACGACTTCTTTAGTAAACAATACTAGACCACACAAAATTAATAGCACACAAATCACCGCAACAATTTCAGCACAGCAATTTTCATCACAGCAAAACAGCACAACACAGGGCTAACACAGCAAAAAGCCTAAAGGGACCACCCCCAAAGAGTGTCCACTAGACTCAAACTGCTCTGATACCACTAAAGTGTAACGACCCGACTGGTCACTACGCCCGACATAGCACACTAGAAACACCAGACAGATAGAACAAGTATATGAATATAGGATCTAGAATATATAAATATACAAGGTTCCAGTCTGACTAGAGTTAAAGTGTACTAAAGGAAAATACAACCAAATGCTACTATCCCACGTAGCCACAAGCAAAACAACATCGCCAAGCAAAACAGCTGCAAGGTCCACCAACCTCACCACAAGACGCATCTCTATTCCTGCCCTGCTCCCATACATAGTATGATCATCGCAGTCCAAAACATGGAAAACAACAAAAGGGTAAGCTAGTGAAATTAAAAATTCAGCATACAATTTTATAATTGTCAATATAAATAACAACAGATACAGTTATCAACACACTTGTACAGCTTATACCACTCAACGATATCAACACCGCAATGCGGCAAAATCAGCACTGCTTAGCAGCAACAACAGCACCACTCTAGTGGCTATAACAACACCGCAAGGCGGCAATAACAACACCACTCTAGTGGCTATAACAACACCGCAAAGCGGCAATAACAACACCACTCTAGTGGCTATAACAACACCGCAAAGCGGCAATAACAACACCACTCTAGTGGCTATAACAACACCGCAAAGCGGCAATAACAACACCACTCTAGTGGCTATAACAACACCGCAAAGCGGCAATAACAACACCACTCTAGTGGCTATAACAACACCGCAAAGCGGCAATAACAACACCACTCTAGTGGCTATAACAACACCGCAAAGCGGCAATAACAACAAATTATTACTTTCTACAATTCAGCCCAATGGTCTATAATACCACTATACTATATAGTTTCCCTTATTAATCCATTGATTCCAGTTCAACAATACACCTCTAATACAACTACATATTTATCTCAGCTTAATCCCCTAATCATCACAACATTTCATCGAATTCGCTTGGTTCAGCACATAACATCATTGATTAACAATTTCGGCACAACTCAACAGTCAGCATCCTATAGATCATCATCTCCCTGCGCGCCCGGCGCACTCGAGGTTGCGCCCAGCGCGACTCAACCCGAGAGCACCAAGGCTCTCCCGCGCCTGGCGCAATTCTGAATTGCGCCTAGCGCCTGTCTGGCAGAGACTCAAGGAGTCTCGTGCGCCCAGCGGAGTCTAATCCGCGCCCAGCGTGGGGAAGGCAGAGACCTACCAGGGTCTCGCGCCCAGCGCAATTCACAATTGCGCCCGGCGTGCTCTTGGCAGAGACTCCCAAGGAGCCTCCGCGCCCAGCGAGTCCAAAAGTGCGCTTAGCGCAGTCCAAGTATCCCAAAAACATGTTACTCGTGATATCGCGCCCAGCGCAGCTCGAGTCACGCCCGGCGCGGGCCAACCAGAGACCCCCATTTGCAAGCTCGCCCAGCGCACACAGCCTTGCGCCCGGCGGGCTTGCCTAAACAGAGTCTCCTGGTGGTCGCGCGCCCGGCGCGAAGAACAGCGCTCAGCGCAAATTCATCAGTAACTTCCCCAAGTTCGAAAATTTTTGTTCAAATCCTGCAGATCTTAACAGAAAAATTACATGCAACCGAGTCAAAATGTCACATTTTCACCAAGGAGTGCAAAGATACCAACTTTATGTGCATGCAACAACAAATCAAAGCAAGAATCAAATTTTTTTGACTTAAACCCTCAAAACTCCAAGAATCCCAAGTTTCCAGCAACACAGCAACTAAAATCAATCATCATCAGCCACAAGAGTTCATATAACTCATTTTCAACCACACAAAACCCCAATGACTAGCTCCCCTTACCTTGAATCCAGAAATTTGAGCTTCGGGACAAAAAGAACGGAAGAGAGGGACGGAAGAGAGCTTGAACGACCGGAAAGGGAGAAAAGAAAACTCCGAACACTCAGCTGGAGATCCAAGACTACTCCGCACCACCACCTTTAGTCAGCAAGGAAGAGAAGAAACAAGAGAGTGAGTGAGACCTTAGAGTGAAAGAAGGTTTGGGGAAAATAAGTTCATACGGGGGGTCTCACAAACCTAACATTACTTAACACTAACAGAAATCAATCGTAGGATCACGTGTCCCAGGAATGCTGCGAATGTTTCAAAAAACAGTTCATAACCATGATTATAGATGCAAATCACAATCCCACTAACCTGAACAAGATAGTAGAAGATCCGAAGGCCTTCAGGATCAGCGCTACTCTGAACATCGACAAGAGAGCCAATCTTGGAGGTGGTGAAGGATATGTGCTCGTTCCCCATTACAATCTCCAGCTCCTGCCTCCCCACTCTATCAGGCTCTGGCCAGTTGTTATCATCTTCCTTCATAATCTGCGCAATCAAACAGTTATTTTCAAAACGACAATAAAAGAGGTTCTTAGGGTTAGGATTAGGGTTAGGGTTACCTCGCTCTCGGCGATGATACGGCGGCACTCACGGAGAACGGCGGGGTGAGGTAAACCTCCTTGCGGATGATGGTGTCGTTTTTGTAGTTGGAGTTGTTGGCGTAACGGAGTTTTCCGTCGGGTCTGAACTCGAACTCTAGGAACTCGTGCCCGAACTTCCCCTTGTGCCCAACGTAGTAACGCAGGTAGAATTCACCGCTTTCCTCTTCGCTCGCCATTCAATCCCAACACAAACCCTCTTCTCTTCTCTGCGCTTATTTGAAGAACGGAGCGATTGTATAATGTGCCAAGATCCAAGACACTGCGAAGGAACAAATTCAAAGGGGAACGAAACCTACCTCTCTGTGTCGCTCTCGCCAGGGAGTGCAGCGGTAGAAGCTTCTAGGGTTCCGCCAGAGAGAAAAGACTCTTCAAGACACGTTATAGGGTGGGGAACCTCAACATATCCCCCACCGTGCGAAGCATCCCTTAGCCGTTGGATTAAGTAGAGAAAAGATCATTGTATATAAGAGCAGGTTTTGAACCGGAGTAGTCTACGTGGATTTTTTTTTTTCTTCAAGGGAGTGATATCGGAATAATAAATCACTGTAGCTGTCTTCTTTAATTTTAAATTACTTTTCTCACACTGCAGTATAATGTGGTTAATTTATATTTGAGTTGTATATTATAATATTTTTTCTTTAACACCTTAATTATTTTTTTTAATTTATTGTATTGATAATTTATAATATTATAGTATTAGTAACAAGACAAAAACTCTCTTAATAATTAAATTTGTAATTATATGATAAGGTTAATTGTTATAAAATAATTGTTAACTTTAGTTAAAATTTCGTTATAACAAATATAAGTTACATTAATATATAAATAATCTTACGTTAATATAAATTATCAGAATTCATTTTCTTTTATATATATATATATATATATATATACGTGATGTCGCATGAATATAATAAATTCATCCATGATGAAAAATGTGAAGCTGAAAAAGGAAGAAAAATAAAATTTGATGAAATCTAACTATTCTAAAATAATATATTTATAAAAAAAATAGAGTCAGTAATTATATTTTTTTTGTTATCACATTTGTCACAGAAGTTAATTTTGTCAAATAAATATTTTTAAAAATAAAAGATAGAATATAAGACAATTCTGTGTTTATTAATTAGAAATGAGTTATAATTAAAAATTAAAACATAAGATAATTTGTAAGACTCAAGAAAAAAATTGGTCACAAAAAATAAAAAGGTGAAATATGTCATAATAAAACACATAATATAAATTATAATTATTTATAAATTAAAAAAAATCTCCATAAATATTTACAAATAATAAAAAAGAAATATTTTTTTCACGAGTTGCAATTAAATTGTATGGAATAAACTTTTTGAATAAACTAAAAATATTTAACTTTTCTATAAAAATAATTTTAACTTATGCATATCTAATTTATCAAAAGAAATTATATTTTATTTTTTACTTGGTTCAAGGGAGGAAAGGGGAGGGATTTTAATGGAGGAAAGGGGAAGGGTTCAAGAGGAAGGGATGAGAGATAAGGAGTTAGAAATTTTGTTTGATTGGAAATATGAAATGGGAAGGGAGGTAGTTATTTTCTTATTCAGTTCACAAAGGGAGAAGAAAAATTTTAAAGACCAATTTACTGTTGTATTCTTATAATTTATTTTATTTTTTACTTGGTTCATAGGAGGGAATGGAAAATATTTTAATGGAGGAAAGAGGAAATGCCAAAGGAGAAGGGATGAGAAGGAAGGAGTTAAAAATTTTGTTTGGTTGGAAATAGGAAAAGTGAAGATGGATAATTATTTTCTTATTTGGTTCACAAGAAGATGAGAAAAATTTTAAAAATCAATTTATTTTTATATTTTTATAATTTATTTTATTTTTTTACTTGGTTCAAAGAAGGGGAGGGGGGGAGATTTTAATTGGGAGAAGAGGAAGGGTTAAGAGGAAAGGAGTTAAAAATTTTATTTTGTTGAAAATAAGGGAAGACAAGAGAAGTAGCTATTTTCTAATTTGGTTCACAAGTGGAGGAGAAAAATTTTAAAAACTAATTTACGTTTATATCTTTATAATTTTAAATTTAATAACATAAATAGAGATATTTTAGATATTATATTAAAAATATTTTAAAATTTCTTGCCTCCACTCCAAATCCCCTAATATTTTAGGGGAGCTAAAATTGGATTAGGAGTGATTTTGCTCCCTCCCCTCTTAAAAATTGAACTCAACAAAATAAGTGTTTAAAAATTCTCCCTTCAAATATTCTCCCTCCAACCAACCAGTAAGGGGGGTGTATTGGATTAGGATTTTAAAGGACTTTTTTAGTTAAAAAAAATCCTGCGGATTTTAAAAGACTTTGCAGGATTTTCATGACTTTTAAGATTTTGCAAGATTCTACAAGACTTAAAATCAGGATTTTAATGGATTCTGCAAGACTTTTAAATTACGATTTTAATGGATTCTGTGGGATTTTGTGGAGTTTTGACATTTGATAAGATTTAAAAAAAATTATACATTCAAATTTAAAAAGAGTCAAAGATAAAAATAATAAATAAAAAAAATAATGTCTAGATAAATAATAATAATAATTCTCTATAATATTCTATCCTCTTTTTATAGCATCCACTATCAATTGTAACAATTCATCGGAATCATCCTTAATCCAAGCTTCATAGTTTTCTTTCTCTTTTCATTTTTCTTTATTATTTCCTTGTGAATCTCCCATTTGAATTACTAAAACAATATATGTTAAAAAATAGTTATATAAATAATTACGGATAATAGACAAAATCAATAAAATTATATTATTATTTTTAGAAGCACACCATCATACAAGATCGAATATATTTTTGCTATCCAAATGGATCAAATACCTCAGTTATTATAAAAAAAATGTAAAAACGAAAATATAGAAACATAAGATAATTTTTTATATAAAAAAATTAGTATATTCGATACTGAAAAAATATTTAGATATATAATTTTTTTTATATAAACAGAAGTATTTAGATATAGAGAATATATATATATATATATATATATATATGATAATTTTTAACGATATTTATAAATATAAATTATTCTAACAAATATTTTAACAATATTTTTTTTTTTTTAAAATAAGTTAATGAAGGCATAAATCCTAAACCCTAAAAAATTAGATATTGTAATGTCTTATGTTAATTTTCTTTTTTTAAAATATAAAAAATCTTAATTTCATAATATAAAAATAAAAAAGAAAAATTCATAGTAAAAAAAATAAAATAATTGTTGAGTCATAAAAGGAGGAGGGATAAGAGTAACAAATTCAAGGGAAAGAGAGAATTCGCAATTTTTATGCTAAGAGGGTTCTTCCCCCTACTAAGATCCATTTTTATCTCATTCTACTCACAAAAACCCTAACAAATTCATCTTTTATATATATATATATATATATATATATATATATATATATATATATTGTTGAGATTATGATATCAATTTCATCTTTCACCTTTTTCTTTTCTTAACGTGTGTCATAAAAAAAATTACCACTTAAAAGTTAAAATTTCAAGTATTTTTTTGTGTTATATAAAGGAACAAATTCAACTACATAGAATAAAATAAAGTAAGTCAATTAAAGAGAACGAACAGAAAAATAAAACAAGTCAATGACACTATCATTTACATATTAGAGTTTCACAAAATAGGAGAATGGTATGAGAATAGTATTATATATGAGCAATGAACAATAGTGTAGTATTATTAGTAGAGAAAAAATGGAGAAGACAGGAGCATAGAAAAAAAGGATGAAAAACTTACTTGAAAATTCTTAAAACACTTGAAAAATCATTTCAAACAATCCTTCAAAATCCGATGGGTTTGAATGGGATTGTTTTATGAATCTGGTATTTATAGATAACACTAGAAAGTCTTTCAAAATCCCTCTCACACAACAATCCTTTAAAATCCTTAAATTTTTGAATACCAATGGATTGTTTTTAAGTTGTAAAAAATCTCAAATGAATACCAGTGGATTTTAATGGACTCTTTAAAAAATTCTAAAAATCCAGATTGAATACCACTGGATTGTTTTTAAGTAACATAAAATCCTGATTGAATACCAATGGACTTTTTTACTCAAAAAAAGTCTTTTAAAATCCTACGAAATCCTAAACCAATACACCCCCTAAGTCTCATTCAAATACTTTGTGTTGCAGATCTCGACAAATATATTTGCTAAATGCTTGAGAGCATGTATGTCTATAAGCATTTTGCTAAGTACACATCACACCCAAAACCAAACAAAGGTACAATGTTACAATAGGTATTTTTCAATGAATTTTTGCACAAATTAAGTAATAAATTATAATGAACAGTTTATTAAAATAAGTTTAAAACATCTTATGAACTACTTATAAGATATTAGTTTATCAAACTAAGTTCAAAACATCTTATAAACTACTTATAAGATATTTTATAAATATGTCCAAATACTTTAAAAAATTTATTGAATGAAATAAGTATAAATAAATTATTAAGAAATTCTTCCAAACAAAATCTTAGTTAAATTTTATCTTTTTTTCTTTTCCAACTTCAGATTTTTTTTAATTTGCCTATGAATATATATTCATGCCACATCACATATATATAATTAACATTTGAAAATAAAATCCTATAATTTTAAACCATTTTAAAAAATCAATAAACTCACATTAGCTTAATATTATTTGTATATTAATGTAAATAATATTTTTATTAATAAAAATTTAATTGAAGTTAACAATTATTCTATACCAATTAATTTTATTATAAGATTTAAAATCTACATATATCGGAAGCACAATCCCTAATTAACTATTAAAAGAGTTTTCATCTTGTTACTGTAACGCCTATTTTTATAGTTCTAAATTTAATAATAATAAAATAATATTTTTCTTATAACTTATTAATTTAGTGATAAAATTAATAATACTTATCATAAGAACAAAAGAAAATTTCATGAAATAATGTATATATAGTTAGATTTTATATATATCACATACTATTCTAAAATACTTACAATAATGTACTTATTTACAAATTATTTATTTTTACACTTCTACAATAATAATTATATGGGGTGGAAATAAAGTTGCTATAGGATTGTTATAATTGACAGGTGGTTGAAAGAAAGTCACTATAATTGATTCATAAATTATTGTAGGATTCTCTTGATTGGGGAAAATTATAAAGAAGGACATTCCTATCCCTTGAAAATTAAGTAATAGAATTTGAAACTGTATCCACCTTCCAACTCCTTATGGGAAAAATAATAGAAATAACAATTGTAAAGGGATTTGGAATTGTCGGTAGATCATCTATTTTGTAATTATTTTAATTTAAATT
Organism: Cajanus cajan; assembly: GCF_000230855.2. Taxonomy (NCBI): domain Eukaryota; kingdom Viridiplantae; phylum Streptophyta; class Magnoliopsida; order Fabales; family Fabaceae; genus Cajanus; species Cajanus cajan. The sequence continues at coordinate 17,270,590 of NC_138518.1, read as the reverse complement.
TTATAACAAAGAAAAATAAGTAGTTTATCCAATAAATACAAATAAATAAACAGAATGTACAAATTATTTATAACCAATATTAATTATATATTTTGGAATTTTCTTGTTGTAATGTAATTTGAATTATTTTTGTAGTGAATCGGGATAAATGAGCTTTATCATATAATTTTAAATAACAAAAGGATATTTCACTTTAAGTTCTTTGCTCATTTAAATTCCTAAGGTCAAACTTCCAACTACAAATTAATCAAATTTTCATTCGTATGGCCTTAGATTAACATTTAACTTTATATGGAATGATAATATAATTATAAGTTGAGCTTAGGAAAATTAACAAAATTATATTATAATTAGAAATAATAAAAATGCTTAAATTAAACGATTTAGAATATTTTTAATTATATGGGATTTAATACAACATAATTTTATAACAATAAGATGTGTTTAAAAATGTTAAAATAATTATAAGACAGTTATAAATATCATATAATAATAAAACAACATAAATTAGTAATTTTTTATTAACTATTTAGAGTCAAAAATATCATAGATTAATCAAGTAAATAAAGTTAAAAACACCTCACTAAATAAATATACATAAATATAACATAAAATAAATAAATATAATAATATAAAAAATTTAAAAGAAATAAAAATCTCTTCTCTTTTATCTTAATAAAAAAGTGTAATTACTTAGAGATAAACTATAACTGCGTAAAAAAAAAAAAAAAAAATTCACTTTCCTTCTTCTTGCTCTTTCTCTCTCTTGCTTCTCAATTTCTCTCCTCTCTTCTTACTCTCTCTCTCGTAAACTTTTTTTTGCTGAAGGTCTCCCCCCCTATCTTATTTATAGCCAATTTTTTTAATTAATCATTTAGTTAGAATCTAACCTTTTAAGTTCTTATCTCTTTGGTTAAAGATAAGATGAGATAAGTTTCTTACATGCAGCAAATTTTTATCTACCGCGGATCTTTTTTTTAAATATTTTTTTAAAAATTCATTTTCTTCTAACTATCTGAAACTTGAAATAAATTTATTATTTAAATTAAATATTTAAAATTTAACATAATTAAAATATTATTCTGAAAAATACTATAAATATTATTTTAAAAATTTTTATAATGTAATTACATATTATATATTTTTATTTTAGTTTACTAGAAATATTATAATAAAAGTTTTAGAGTTAAAAGTATTATATATAGATTAATCAAGTAAATCAGGTTAGAGACACCTCACTAAATAACTATATATAGATATAACATAAAATAAATAAATATAAAAATATAAAAATTTAAAAGAAATAAAGGTTTACACTCCCTTGTTTTAATAGAAAAGTGTAATTACTTAGAAATAATCTAAGATGACGTAAAAAAAATCATTTTCCTTTTACTTGCTCTTTCTTTCTCCTCCTTCTCAATTTCTCTCTTCTCTTCTTAGTGTCTCTTTGATAAACTTTTTCTCTTGAAGGTCAACCCTCACTTGTCCTATTTATGGCAATTTTTTTTAATTAACCATTTAGTTAGAATCTAACCTTCTAAGTTCTTATCTCTTTTGTTTAAGATAAGATGAGATAAGTTTTGTTCATGCAGCAAATAAAAATTTGTTGCAGATTTTTTTTAAAAATAATTTATTATTATTATTATTTTTTAAAATTTTTCTTCTTCTAATTATCTATATTATAAGAAATTTGAAATAAATTTATTATTTATATTAAATATATATTTAAAATTTAACATAATTAAAATATTATTCTGAAAATATTATATATAGGATTTTAAATTTTTTTATAATTAATTACATATTATATATTTTCATTTTAGTTTACTAGAAATATTGTAATAAAAAATTTGATATATTAAAATTATATAAAAATATTGTACTTAAATCTCTATTTATTTTTAAATATAACAACTAAAAATTTAGACTATTATTTTAAGAATAAGATAATAATAATAAAATTGAAAATATTATAATATTTATAACAATTATGGTTGTTAAAGGAAAAATATTATGGGGTATGGAGAGCTCTGCTAGGGTTTATATCCTAGAGGAAGAAAATTCGAGTCAATGCTGCACAAAAAAAGTAAAGATGAAATCTGCTGATGGAGAGGTCGGTGCTACCATGGTGGATCATTTAGATACTGATATAGGGCTTTATAGTACTAAACGTTCTTACGCCGAGAGTGTTCTTTCAATGAGAGGTGGATGAGTCTTTAATGATTATAATAGTCTCTTAAAAGAGATGGATGAGTTTCAGGAGATTATCAATGAGGACAATTAATGTTTCCTTGAATGATACGGATGCAGAGTTGGACCCGTGTCCTACATTCAATGTTATCCAGGAATAATTTGAAGAATGGTGCAATCCTTGGAAAAAGGCCTTAGTTATCAACGCACTAGGGAAAAAGGTTTCGTTCAAGGCCTTTGAAGCTAAGATTAATCATGAATGGGATAAGATTGGTTCTATTCGCATTATTGATATGCCAAATGAATATTTTCTGGTTCAATTCTCAGAAGAAAAAGATTATCGCCATGCTTTATATGATGATTGTTGACCATTACATTGTGGTGCAAGTGCAACGTTAGAGGCCCTTTTTTACAATTACGGCTTCTCAAGCTCGGAAGGTTGCTGGCTGGATTCGCATACCATGATTATCCATTGAGTTATATAATGACCGCTTCTTATGGCGGGTTGGGAGCAAGCTAGGCTCCATGCTTAAGATTGATTGTTTAACCTCGATACACTCTCAAGGAAAATTTGCTAGAATCCATGTTGAAGTTAATCTTGGACGGAAACTGGTCTTAATGATTAATGTTATGGGGCATGTCATTAAGTTGGAGTATGAAAGGCTTCATTCCATCTGTTTTAGATGTGGAAAATATGATCATTGTCAAGATGTTTGTGGTGATCCTTCAGTCCCCACTTCAAACGTTGTTACACCGACGGTAGGGCTTTCAAAAATCAACCCTAATCCAGATGGGCCCAAAACAATGGCTCCAGTTATAGCAACTTCTGCTCCAAAATTGGTGGAGTGTTATGGGCCATGGATGTTGGTGAAAAAAGTAAAGAAATCCAATTGTAATCCTATTCACCCTAATAAAACATATGGGTATAATTCTAATGATTCAATATCAAATATCATGATAACTACCCATTGGGTCACCAAGATTCTAACATTGGCTTCTTACCTCAGATAATGACGTTCCATGATACGGCCCACCTGCAACCCATGCATACTGTTCACAGCATGCAAGCTCCAAAGACCCAAAATAAAATTCATAATACCTTAATTAGGAGGGAAAAATCCTCAATTGACACATGGGAATTGGGAAGGATATGACATCTGGTCTTTCCTTGCCCGAGAAAAAAGGAGGTCAAAAAATAAGTTCATCAGAAGCCCAAAGTCAAAAGTTTGGCTCATCCAATGGCCCTGTCAAGACGGCTTCTTCTCTACCAAGGGAGGTTGTAATAGCAAACTCTCACGAGCAGGATGATGATGTTGATGATTATTATTATAATAAAAATAATAATTATTACTATTATAATAATAATAATAATTACTATTATTACTACTATTACTATTATTATTATTATTATTATTATTATTATTATTATTATTATTATTACTATTATTATTTAGAATAGTTAATCAACTCTCTTTATTGTTACAATTTAGAATTTAAGATTCAATCCAATTTTTCTCGTATTAATTTTATATCCTATTGCTCAAAATTGTTATTTTTTATTTATGCGATGCATCCTTATTCTTAAACTGTCCATTCTGGCACAACCCACAGTCCCACATCATAGATGTGTCACAACATCCTTAAAATGAGTACAAGTCATCTAGTGAACTGCAAACAAACTTGAGCATGAATATGTTCAATCTCCAACAGCAACACAAGTCTTATAGTATCTTTAATTTGGATATGAAATTTAAAAGGAGTAATTTATTTATTTAAAAAAATTTAAATTTTTTGAGATGTAATATTTTATTTGGATGAAAAATTTATAAATTTTTTTTTGAAATTTAAGTATTTGTAGAATTTCTTGAAATAGTAGAATTTCAAATTTTTCCAAAAAAGTAAGAGTTAGAAACTTTTCATTTTTTTTCTTATTTTACTTATATATTCTATCTTATCTCTTATCTTTTCATGTTTTTAATTATTGAATATTTAAAAATATTTTTAAAATTGTTGAATATCATCTAATATTAATTTTTAAAATTATTAAATATTTAAAAATTAGTTAATATTTATTTTTATAAAATTTAATTTAAAAATCTCACATATAAGTATATTTTTAAAATAAATTTTACCATGACAAAATCAAATTACTATATCCAACATAACAATTTAAAATTTAAGAAATTTGAATTAACTTATCTAAAAAAATATTTTAAGAACAATAGAAATTGAAATTAAAGTAATTTAAATACCAAGAATTAAAAATTCTTTAAATTTATAAAATTCCTCATTATTACACACCATTAAAATATGCTACAAAATAAATTTGTGAAACAAGTTGGAATAATTTTTTTTTTTATCTTTTCATGTATGAAATTTTGATATGATCATTTATATAAATTTTAACTTTATCTGATTAAAAACCCAAATATATATTGATAAAACTAGGTCAACTTAATTTGTTCACATATTATACAATCTTAATATTATATATAAAACTATAAAAATTTAAAATCACAATTAAAATTTATTTTAATATATTTTAAGATAAATAATAACAATATAAATATAATATTATGTCGCATAAAATATAATTCGCTAAATTAAAAAGCTTTGTTATTAATATATAAATATTTTAAAAAATAAAAAACAAGACTGAATCGAGTTGAGGTGATACAAAATATAAACCAATATCATTTTCAAAATGCAATATGATCTAAGGTTTATAATTTAAATCCGTTCATTACAACTGTTTTCAAAAATGAACAACTTTTTTTCCCTTTATTTTCTATTTGTTCCTTCTCATCTTCGCATTGCAAACGCATTACCATCATAAAAAAAAAAAAAAAAAAAAAAAAAAAAAAAAAAAAAAACTTCTGGCCTTGTATAGAAATTCTAAATAAAATGTTCGTAGAACCTATTAAAAAAGCAAAGACCAATCAATAATAAAACAACACATTGATTTAATGATTTGTAATTAAGCTCACAATAAAAAATGCTATGATGATTCGTTGTGGGTTTCGTTTACTTATGTCTACGCATTTTTTTATTGGGTTTCGTTTATTTATGTCAACACATTTTTTTTATTGTTCCTATCACTATGAGATGTTGAATTAATTACTAATTAATCTATTTTATGAATTAACATTAATTTAATTAAGAAGTATTTTTAATTTAATAATATATTAATTTTGGTGAATGATTATTTTAGTATCTTATTAATTGATAAATATTATATTAGACTTATACTATAAATGATATATGATGAGTTAAGCTATTTAAGTTCGTATTTTCATATTATAGTTAACTTAATCGTTATTTTATTAGACGATTAATATAAAATAATATATTAATTGTGATTGAGAGAAATTTTTGGAGTTGGATCCTCGATCTCCTGCAATCCTTTTTCTTTGGCCTTTTTCTAATAACAATAATAATAATTAAATATATCTAATAATCTTATAAAAATCATTTAAAATAAATGTTTAGATTAATACTTAGGCACGTTAAAATAAATAATCATTGAATATTTTTAATTTAATAATATATTAATTTTGGTGAATGATTATTTTAGTATCTTATTAATTGATAAATATTATATTAGACTTATACTATAAATGATATATGATGATTAAGCTATTTAGGTTCGTATTTTTATATTATAGTTAACTTAATAGAATAAAATAATAGATTAATTGTGATTGAGAGAAATTTTTGGAGTTGGATCCTTGATCTCCTGCAATTCTTTTTCTTTGGTCTCTCTTCAATAACAATAATTATTAAATATATTTAATGACTCAAATTCAATCTTATAAAAATTATTTAAAATAAATGTTAATTATTAGATTAATACTTAAGCACATTAAAATAAATAATCATTGAATATTTTTGCACATTAAAATATAAAAGGTTACGTGGTTTAGATTGTTTGTCAATGTAATCTTTATTGAGTGGTTTAGGAATTTACTTTCGATAAGGCGAAATTTGAGATGAAGCTGGTAATAGTATTAATCTAATCTAATAATTAACATTTATTTTAAATGATTTTTATAAGATTGAATTTAAACCATTAGATATATCTGATAGTTATTATAGTTACTGGATAGAGAGGATTGCAGGAGAGGATTCAAATCTAAAAAAATTTCTCATTCTAATTTTCTTCATTTTTTATTAAAAAAACTTATATAAAGTGGACAATTTTTTATTTCTTCCTCTTATACTCATATACAATATATTGTGATTTCTGTCTATTTAATGCAAAAGGTTAACAAATTTTATCATGAGAGACATGTGACAAAATTTCCTTTTAAAAATTACATCGACAAATTAAAAATATTGTTAGGGAAGACAACAGTGATCTAGAATAAGAATAAAATCATACATAGATCCAAGTTGCATATATATGATAAGGAAACATGCCACTTGCTCATTTGACAGGTAGAAATAAACGATAAGAAGCAAAATAATTGTTATATGGAAGAAGCAATCAGATAGGTGAGCATAAAATCCATGTAGGCATCTTTTGAGGGGCATATAACAGTTAGAAGCATATCTCATGCCATGACCTTATTTCTTAAAGTAGATTTTAACCCTGATCTGCGTCTGTAAAAATGTATTATTTAAAAAAATAATAATCTCTTAAATAAATTTAAATATTTGAATTTTAGTTTACATGTATAAAAAACATTGAGTAATCATAACAATATTCTTTTAAATATTTATTTACTCATACTCTCTTTATTATTAATAGAAATGTATTGGAAATTACAGATTTTATGGATCTCATATCTCATTAATGAGTTTCTTTGTGATTTAGTAATAAAATTGATCAAAATTTGTGATTTTTAACTAATAATAAGTCTATATTTAGTGGAAGTGATTTAATAGGGAGAGTGATGACTTAGAATGAGGTGATTATTTTCTCACCTATTATTTTCTCTCTCCCAAACAAGGTCAAGAGAATACTAAAAGAAATATGTCAGAACGAGTGTTGTTAACAATTTTTAAAAAATATTTATTAAAAATGATAAACTTCTTACATAAATCTTGGTATATCATGATATTTGTTTTTAACTCGATGTTTGAGATATCTTAATTAAAAAAAAATCGTAGCATCTTGTAGGGTCATAAAAAAACAAGAAGGAAATCTTGTGGGATGCGTGAGAATGTGAAACAAGGGTTGCATCTATCTTTGTAAATTGCATCTGACTAAAGGGTTGAAAAGAGAGATTGCATGGGCAAATGGGATGCATGGCTTCATAGCTCCTAGGTGGCTAGGTTTCATGTCTTCTCAATTTCCTACCATGTGTGTTGGAAGTGAAACCTCCTCTTTTCTTGTTCTTGATCAATAGTAACATCATTGTACTCAGAAATGGAGAAAGAAAATTAAGCTACTACACGATATCAATTAAATTTATGATTAGTTTTTTTAAGTGTTGTTCTTTGATAAATTATAGTATATGTTGCAAATTAAGGGTTATGACACAGTCATCAAAAAACTGAAACCAGATATATTCCCTATTCCCAAAAGATTGACATCGTAACTCAATGTTATCCATTGCAATTTTTAGTGTTAAAATTTATTCCTTAACATAGTGATCACCTTTTTGTTTTTTAATATATAAACTTGTAAAATATTTATTCACCAAAAAAAACTGATTAAAATATTTAACATCATTGAACTCAAAGTGCCTGGCCTATACTAATCGAGTTCAAGTTTATCTGTATTTATTTTATTTTATATTTTAGTCATTTATTTTTTAAATTAGCATAAAAATACAACATTTTTTTTTATAAAATTAGGGCTTAAACATTGTTTTTGTTGTAAAATGCTTTTTTCTTTTAAAATAAGTAAATTTTAATTTTTATTCTTGTAAAATATATTTCTTTAATTTTCATCTTTCTAAAATGTAAAATTATTATTTTCATCCTTAACAAAAAGTTTAATGTAAATAAATTGCATTATTTTAAGAATTTATAAAAATTTAAAAATCTCCCCATTAACACAATATTACTATAGTTGTAGGTAATTTGACTTTTAAACTAAAATCAGTAATTTTAAATGTTAGAGAGATAAAATATAAAAATATTTTTTTTATAAAAATAAAAATTAAAACTTATATCACAAGATTTAAACACATGTTTAAATTTAAAATTAATATTTTTTTTTATAAAAATGTCCACATATCACAATTAAGTCAATACAGTAATAACATATATTTAATTTAAGGCATTATAGTTGAAGTATTTTTTTTTTTTTTAAAAAATCAGATACTCCATTTGAACTTTGATATAAGTGAATAATATTTTGATCTTTTTAATTAAAATATAAATAAATTTTAATCAAATTAATTTCATTTAAATTTTTAATCTTAAAATTCCTATAAAATAATAAATAAAATACTATCTACAATAAATATGGTTAAAGACATTTTAAGAAATATTATATATATTTCATATAAAATCATGAAAATTAAATATATTTGATAATCTTTTTATAGACTAAATGCCTAATTTGATCTCTTATAATATTTAAAAGTTTCAATTTGATCTCATTTTAATTTTTTGTTTCAATTTAGTCCCAAATTATTTAAAATTACTGCAATGTGGGACTTCTGTTTAAATTTTACAAATGACATTTACTAGTGTCCAACATGAAAATTCTTACGTGGCTTCCTTTCTAGCCTGAGAGAAGAATCGGTCCATTATTCATTGCAATTCCAATGTGGCTTCCTTTCCCGCGTGAGAGAAGAATCGCGACTCATAAGGGGCATTCCTAAAGAAGAGGAATCGATTGTGAGTCACTCATAAAGGGCATTCATGAAGAAGACGAGCTCGCGTCTGGATCCTATATATTGACATCGGGTAAGTGTTATTTTTAGGGGTTTTTGATTTAGGGTTCGACTAAGGGTATTATTGGGCTATTGTTCGTATATGGGTTTCGGTTTAGGGTTTGAATTTGTGTGGGACTGAAATTTGGGTTTTTAATAAAGGGTTTTTGTTGTAGGGTTTGATTTTGCTTTTCGTGTGGTCTTAAACAATGGGTTCCTGACATGTTGTACTGTGTTTTGCATATGTTGGCTTGTATAGATGCATATGTTGGCCCACTGATACAGTCATAGACTGATCCTAATTTATTTGCATATGTTGGCCCACTAATGTTCAATTTTTTACTATGTTGGCCCACTGGTTGAGTTCAAAGTGAGACAATGTGACTTTGTTGAGTTCAAAGTGGTTAAGTGGAAAACTAAAAACTTCAATTAGGGAGAATCCAAAACTGAATATGAATGATATTAGAGAAAGAGTGCAGAGGAAATGGAATGCTAGCATCTCTAATTATAAGGCCATGGCATTTAGGGCTAGGAAATATGAAAAAAGTTATGTTGAAGGGTCTTTTATAGAACAATTCAAGAGGATTTATGACTACAGTCATGAGCTAATAAGATCTTATCCAGGTTCTACAGTGAAGGTGAAGGTTGAGGGCAATGGAGAACATGAGAATAATACTGCCAATAATGTTGAAGGTCCTAGTAGAGAACTGTCAACCTTTCAAAGAATTTATATGTGTTTTAAAGGTTGCAAAGAAATTTTTTTGAAGTGTAGACCCGTAATAGGGTTAGATGGATGTTTTCTTAAGGGTTATTTTGGTGGTCAAATATTGGCTACAGTTGGAAAAGATCCAAATGAGCTAATGTTGCCGATATGTTTTGCAGTCTTTGAAGGTGAGACTAGAGACTCATGGGAATGGTTTTTACAGCTTCTAATTGCTGATCTTGGAGGATTTTCATCTTGTGTCAGTTACACATTTATTTTTGAACAGTAAAAGGTATATTTTTTTAATAACTATTTAAGTTGACAATTAGTATATTTATTCATTCAGTGTGACCTGGAATCATGCCCGTGATTCTCACGACCAAGGAACCACAAAAAGACACCAGAGACAAGGCTGCAAGAATCATGCCCGTGATTCTCTCGGCTGATATGAAAGCCATTGTATCTTCTGATTTGAGACCATATGTATTTAACTTTTTTAACTTCTAAGACCATATGTACTCAAGTCTTTGAACATTTAGTGTTTAATATATTTATTATGATTATTGGTTTGGTTCCATGTTGTTGCACATATAGTTTTACTCTTGTACTGGTTTTATTGTTGAAATGTAACACTTTAATTTAAACATCAGCCAATGATTCAATACTATCATTAGTAATTGTTCATAATTCCATTACAATTAAAGAAACATTACATAAATATCCAACCATACCATCCCCAAACTTGTCATTACATAAAGAACACCATATTTGCCTACTTCAAATAAAACATCCTTCCAAATTGAACCAAGTTGTTATAAATTATATACATTAAGACCAAATTCAACAACAATAGAAAACCAACAACAATTATCAACAACTTCATCCACCATCTTATTGACTTCAGAGAACTTTGGAGATTGTTCATCTTTCTCCTTTGTCTAGATATCAACAAATCCCTTTCATTCACATATTCCTCTAAAGACCACTTGAAAAAGTTGCATCCTTATTGTTTAACATCACCAAACTACAAAATTTTTAACCAAAGTCACAAAACCCAAATAAGAAACTAGGGCAAAATAAAATTAATTAACTTACATAACATACCTTGTAATTTGGACAGCCCCAAAATCTTTTACCGGCATTTGTAGATGTCATTGTTGTTCGCAACACAACAACCTCCCTGCAATAGCAACAAGGAACAAAAGGCCAACTACCTTCAGATGCACTTGAATTCGTTGAGTTCATTGGGTGTGAGTTGGATGACATTCACGATATTTTCATTGTAACACACAAAACCCTAAGTTCAAATCCCACAAATTGCAAGTGGGGAGAAGAAAAACTAAATAGAAGAGGAAGAAGAAGAAGAAGAAGAAGAAGAAGAAGAAGAAGAAGAAGAAGAAGAAGAAGAAGAAGAAGAAGAAGAAGAAGAAGAAGAAGAAGAAGAAGAAGAAGAAGAAGAAGGAGGAGGGGGAGGAGGAGGAGGAGGAGGACAAAAACATAGGTATTGGAGCATTAAAGAAAAAGAAGAAAACCTAGCCGCGTATGCATCTACTTGGCATCCACGTCGTCAACATTTAACACCGTTTGTGAAATTTGGACAGAAGTCCCACATTAATTTATTCTTAAATAATTTGGGACTAAATTGAAACAAAAAATTAAAGTGAGACCAAATTAAAACTTTTAATTATTATAGGGGAATAAATCACTACAACAAAATTCATTTTTACCGACAATTATTTACCAGCAATAAATTAATTGCCTTTGTTTTATTATTTAATAAAATTATTAGTGACTAATATATAATGGTCGCTAAAAATATATTTATATCACACCAAAATTTACTATTAGCAACAATTATTTATTAAGAAAAACTTTAGTCACACATCAACTAGAAATAAGATAATTAAAGAGTATATAAATGAATAATAACTCTCACCTTACAAGTTTGTTATGTAGGATTGAGTTAGACCTATAACTTATTATTCTAAATTAGTATGAGATTACTCACTATTATCAAACTCAATAATCCTTAAACTTAAGAGGGTCGACTATTGATAAGAAAATAATATATTTATATATATATATATATATATATATATATATATATATATATATAATTAGAAGACAATACCTTCATCTTAAAGTCCTACATCAACTAGAAATAAGGTAATTAAAAAGAATATATAAGTAGAAAGATAACTCTCATCTTACAAGTCTCACATCAACTAGAGATAAAAGTCTCACATCGACTAGAAAGTAAAAAATGTCACAAAAAGATATACACTTTAATTTTTTGACCATTATAAGGGTTTTTACCAGCATTTTGAATAATTGCCGCTAAATGTTTTAGCGACACTGTATACAATGACTAATGTGAAAATGTCGATAAAAAATTTTGTAACAATTTTAATTATCACTAAAAATCATATTAAATACCACTAAAAATCTATTTTGTTATAGTGAATTAAGCATTTAGCCTTTTATATATATATACACATGAGAGTACATTGCATTTACCCAATGTCTATGACTTACCACCGCTAATTTTAGTAAATTATATATAGTTTTAGTTTTTGCACACAATGTAAGTAATTAAGAATTACAAAACGAGCGTGCAATTATGATTATGGATATTCATTTGTCTAACTGAATGTATGCTCTCAGTGTTATTTATATTAAAAAAAGGAAAAATATCTATGGACACAACTATTATGTGATTCGTGCACATTCTCATACGAGAACCCAGGACATAAATACAACCCTCCGCCTAGATTCATTTAAAAGAGAATAATCATTTTATGCTAAGGTTTTTTTCCCATTAATATTATAGTCGTTGAATCGAAATTCTTAATTATAGAATGTCGGTATGTAGCTTTGTCATAATTCCACAAAATGTTCATTGTACCGGAGAGACCGTATTGGTCACGTGGGCCAACACGTGCCATTTCGTCAGGCACTCATGCATAGTAAGCCACGTACAAGCATTACCATCAACGTCGGCTCGGCATGAGGCCGAGAACCGACATCAGTCTGGTTAATGCCAATATGGACCATCACTCATCGAGTCGGCTCGGTCAAGTACCGTTCCGACATAGATCAAACCGGAAGTATACAAGCTGCCGTATACGGACTAGACGGCTCGGTCATTTGCCGTTCCGACTAGTATTGAATAGTCGGCTCGGCCTCTTGCCGAAGGGTTAAACAAGTTATAACGGTAATCACAATTAAGAAAGGTAAGTACATGATTAAAGCCTAACAACCAATTAGTACCGTATTACCTAATTTGGTAAATATCTGAGAGGGCCCATCACGCTCAGGCCCATGTCAGGTGCTATAAATAGGTCACACATAACAAGGTATGACACTGTTCATTAACTATCCTAGAATATCGTGCTTATCCTGACTTGAGCGTTGGAGTGCCTTTTGCAGGTACCTCCCCCCTCTGAAGAATCCGTTTGAAGTATCCGTTCGGCCCTTCTTACCAAGAAGACTACGAGTGTATCCTTAAGCAGGTACATTTTGGCGCCCACCATGGGGCCGAACCGATAGCATTGCAGAAGCACTGAAAGTTTACGAGTAAAAGAATCATGGTAAAGACAAGGAATACTAATTTTGAAGGGCAACAGTCTGAAGACGAGCATCAGTCCGGGGCCGAGACGGTTGAGGAGACAAACTTGACCGATATGGTGCGCCAGATGAAGGAAGAAATGATCGCCATGAAACAACAGCGAGAGAGAGATGCTGCCGAAATGGCTGCATTGAGAGAAGAGAATGCTGCGCTGAAAAATCAATACCGGGATCCCACATGGAAACCATCTGAGACAACTCACACACAGGGGTCGTTCCACTCACAGGGCCCTCACACTTCTCTTCCCCACACCTCTGTCGCTGCTCCAGCTGCGCATGCTTCGGTCGGCCGACCGGTCCAGCCTTTGCCGGCCGGAGCACATCGGCATCCTTTTACCCCGAACATCATGCAGATGGCACTCCTTGACCATTGGAAGTCTTTGCCCTTAGACAAGTATGATGGCACTACCGATCCAGACGAACACGTGGATGTGTTCTTGACTCAAGTTACTCTAAGCACAAACGATGATGCTGCTCTATGCCGAATCTTCCCAACATCCTTAAAGGGACGAGCACTGAGTTGGTTTACTCGGCTTCCGGCCAACTCGATTGATTCGTTCAGTACGTTGGCTTCCCAGTTCACAATTCAATTTGCTACTAGTCGGCCTCACCAATTGACCTCGTTGGCACTAATCAGCATTCGTCAGGAGAAGAAGGAATCTCTTCGGACATTCATGAGCCGATTCAACAAAGCGGCGCTCGAAATTCGAGACTTAAACCCTGCTGTAGCTCTACACGACCTTACCACTGCCTTGAAGCCAGGGCCTTTTGCCAACAGCATTTGTAAGAAACCCCCTACAGACATGGATGATTTGCGTCGGCGAGCCGACAAGTACATGCAGATGGAGGAATTGGCCGAGTTCCGGAACCAAGCCCGAGTAGAAGTGTCAACAAAACCTGACAAGCTGGCCGAGCCGAGTTTTCGGAGTCGACCGAAAGAGTTGGTTCCCCCCGAGAAGCCTCCTCGGGGACCAAGGTACTCACAATACACGCCCCTCAATACTAGCCGGTCAGCAGTATTAGAACAAGCACTGGCCTCGGATATACTGGTCATCCCAAAACGAGCATCAACCCCTCCCCAGGCCGATACGACCAAGTCATGCAGATATCATCGCAACCGTGGGCATTCAACTGACGATTGTTTGGCTCTGAAGGATAAGATTGAAGATTTAGTCAAGCAGGGACAGCTGCAAGGTTTCGTTGAGCGTCCAAACCGATCGAGATACGAAGACCGGTCACGGAGACGCGACCAACTCGAACAAAGGACAGAAACACGTTCTCGCAGAGAACGTAGTCGGTCTAGAGATAGAAGAGAGGATGAGCCTTCGGCACAGCCTCGGCGAGTCATCAATACCATTGCCGGGGGATTCGCTGGAGGTGGCTCGTCTTCATCTGCACAAAAAAGACACCTGCGAGCTGTCCGGCATGTTCATGCCATCGAATCCGCTCGTCGCCGCCTTCCCACTATAACTTTCACAGAAGCTGATTTTAAAGGCATCGATCCGGACCAGGATGATCCAATGGTAATTAGCGTCGAAATTCACAATTGTATTGTATGCAAGACGCTGGTCGACCAAGGAAGTTCGGCCGACATCCTCTACTGGAATACGTTCAAGCAGTTGGGCATCCCGGAGTCCGAGCTAGTTCCGTATGATGAACCCTTGGTCGGGTTCTCCGGCGAACGGGTCAAGACCAAGGGATACATCAAGTTGTCGACTCGGTTCGGATTTGAAGGCGCCGAATACCAAGATGTTTCAGTTAAATATGTGGTGGTACACGCCAGCACATCTTACAACATTCTCCTTGGACGACCATCCCTGAATCGGCTCGGAGCAGTTGTATCTACCCCTCATTTGGCCATGAAATTTCCGGCCGAGTCAGGACGAGTCGTCACGGTTCATGCCGACCAAAAGACGGCGCGGGAGTGTTACTTCGCTAGTTTGCGACTGCCAAGAATAAAAGACGAGGTACCTAGGAGGCCGAGTGGGGTTCACTCGGTGTCCCATCATTCGACTGTGGACCTTGATCCCCGGATCGATCAGGATGAAAGAGTCGAGCCTGTTGATGACAAGCAACCGATTCAAGTAGGGGTGTTGGAGTCACAAGTCACTTATATAGGAGCCAACCTGTCCGAGCGGGAACAATTGGCTGTCAGCCAAGTGATCCTCAAAAATAGTGACCTATTTGCTTGGCATCCCTCTGACATGCCCGACATTGATCCTAGTTTTCTCTGTCACAAGTTGTCCATAAGCAAAGAAGCAAGACCGATCGCTCAACGGCGTCGAAAGGCTGGGGAGGACAGGAAGGCGGCAATAGAGGCAGAGGTGAGTAAGTTGCTAGAAGCCAAGTTCATCCGGGAGGTACACTGCACAACGTGGCTAGCTAATGTAGTAATGGTCAAAAAACCGAATGGGAAATGGCGCATGTGTACTGACTACACTAATTTGAACAAAGCCTGTCCGAAGGATGCCTATCCGCTACCAAACATTGATCGGCTCGTCGATGGGGCCTCTGGCCACAAATTCCTGTCATTCCTTGACGCATATTCCGGATATAACCAAATCCAAATGCACCCTCAAGATGAAGAGAAAACGACGTTCATCACCGAAACAACCAACTACTGTTACCGAGTTATGCCCTTCGGCCTGAAAAATGCCGGAGCCACTTACCAACGGTTGATGAACAAAATTTTCAGCGACCACATTGGCCGATGTATGGAGGTGTACGTTGATGACATGGTAGTAAAGTCAAGTAGCGTATCTGAACACGCACAGGACTTGACCGATGTGTTTCACGCGCTTCGGCACCACCAAATGAGACTCAACCCCGACAAGTGCGTATTCGGGGTCTCAGGCGGCAAGTTTTTAGGGTTTATGCTGTCTAGTCGTGGCATTGAAGCAAATCCTGACAAGTGCCAAGCCATTTTAAGCATGAAAAGCCCAAGTACCCTGAAAGAAGTTCAGAAGTTGGCAGGCCGGCTCACTTCGCTCTCCCGCTTTCTTCCTTGCCTAGCTGAGATAGCTAGACCCATCCTCCTTTTGCTCAAGAAGACCGAGCGGTTCCAATGGACCCAGGAGTGTGAAACATCATTCCAACATTTCAAGGAGCGTCTTAGTACACCCCCAGTCCTTTCCAAACCAGTTGCCAACCTTGACATGATCATATACTTAGCGGTCTCCGACAGCTCAATTAGCGCTGCGCTAATACAAGAAAACCGAGAAGGGCAACAACTAGTGTATTTCATTAGTCGGACTTTGCAGGAGGCCGAATGACGATACCAGTTAATTGAAAAGGTAGCCTTAGGACTCATCTACACTGCTCGTCGACTCAGACAATACTTTCATAGCCACAAGATAATTGTTCGGACCGATTGTCCAGTGACAAAAGTATTAAGAAAACCAGAGATTGCCGGCCGAATGATGGCATGGTCGGTCGAGTTGTCAGAGTTCGATTTGTCCTTTGAGCCGAGAGGTCCCATCAAGTCGCAGCACTTGGCCGATTTTATTAACGAGCTTACCCCTTCGGGGCGTTTTGAAGACGAACCATGGACCTTGCATGTCGATGGGTCTTCTAACGCCCAAGGCAGCGGAGCAGGAGTGATACTGGCTAGTCCCTCAAGCGTCACAATTGAGCAGTCCCTTCGGTTCGGTTTTTGTGCCTCGAATAACCAAGCGGAATACGAAGCCCTACTAGCTGGGATGCGGTTGGCAACCGAGATGGATGTGAAGCGAGTCATATGCTGGACCGACTCAAAGATAGTGGCCGAGCAGGTCAATGATAATTTCCAAGTTAAAGATGCGAACCTATTACAATACTATCATCTATTCCAGAGATTGAAGGATGAATTCAGCGAGGTTCAGGTTCGGCATGTTTTGCGTAACAACAATGAACGAGCTGATCAGTTAGCTCGGCTCGCCAGCAACCGGAAGCCGGGACAGCTGCGCACCACTATTCATCTTGAAGTTCCCTCCCCAAGCGTAACAACCGAGTGCTTGGCAATAGATGAATCACCCTCATGGACCACACCCATTCGGAACTATATCACTAACAGCGAAGTACCGGCCGACCCGTTGGAAGCTAAGAAGTTGCGAACACAGGCGACTCGGTACTCCATGATAGCCGAGGACCTCTACAGACGGGGGTTCTCCACCCCGCTGCTCAAATGCATAGATAGTCACCAAGCAGATTACGTGATGAGGGAAGTCCATGAGGGTATTTGTGGCTCTCATTCCGGAGGACGAACCTTAGCAGCTAAAGTCTTGCGGGCCGGTTATTATTGGCCAACTCTGAAGGGGGACTGCGCCGACTTTGTCAAGAAATGTGTTCAGTGCCAAAAATACGGGAACCTCATTCATGCCTCAGCCGCCGAACTGCATAGTATCAGCTCTCCATGGCCGTTTACTTTATGGGGCATTGATGTACTCGGCCCATTTTCGGTGGCGAAGGGACAAGTTAAGTTTCTCCTCGTAGCTGTCGATTACTTCACAAAGTGGATTGAGGCCGAGCCGCTTGCCTGCATCTCCGCCGCTAATGTCCAGAAATTTGTCTGGAAGAACATAGTTACCCGTTTCGGCATCCCATATGCCATCATCTCGGATAACGGCCTACAATTCACGGACAAAAAGTTCAACTCTTTCCTTGAAAACCTTGGCATCCGGCATAGGTTTACATCAGTTGAGCACCCCCAGTCGAACGGCCAGGCCGAAGCGGCCAATAAGGTTATCCTCACCGAATTAAAGAAACGGCTCGGCTCGGCAAAAGGGGCATGGGCCGAAGAGTTGCCAGAGGTCCTTTGGGCGTATCGATGTACACCACAATCAGCAACAAAAGAGACACCCTTTCGCCTGACTTACGGCGCGGACGCCATGATCCCGGTTGAAGTCGGAGAGCCATCATTCCGAAGACAGCACTTCCACGAGGAGTCTAACAATGCTTCGCTCCGAGCCGAGCTTGATGTCCTTGATGAAGCACGGGAAAAAGCACAGATTGTGGCCGAGGCATGTAAACAACGCATGACACGCCGTTTCAATTCAAGTGTTAAGCCGAGAACATTTCACGAAGGCAATCTTGTATGGAGACCAACCGGGTCAGCTAGACGCAACTCTTCAGAAGGGAAGCTATCAGCCAACTGGGATGGCCCTTTCTGGATACGGCATGTCCTCAACAATGGAGCGTACAAGTTAGAAGAGCTGTCCGGCAAGGTCGTTCCTCGGACATGGAATTCTACTCATTTGAAGACATATTACAGTTGAATCAACATCATGTATTTACATTTCAACCATGTATAATGATGCACTCTTTTCCTTGAACCGGTCTTTTCTCCTCTTAAAAAATCGTGAAAAGAGGTTTTGGCCGGCAAGGTTTTTAATGAGGCATCCAATTAATAACAACACAATTCAATTATCTTTGACTTATTATACACTTTTAACATTAAAGTTCCTACAAGTCTTCCCTCCCGAGATGTCTCTCGGCCAAGGATGTGACTTTCAATCCTACAAGTCTTCCCTCCCGAGATGTCTCTCGGCCAAGGATGTGACTTTCAATCCTACAAGTCTTCCCTCCCGAGATGTCTCTCGGCCAAGGATGTGACTTTCAATCCTACAAGTCTTCCCTCCCGAGATGTCTCTCGGCTAAGGATGTGACTTCTAATCCTACAAGTCTTCCCTCCCGAGATGTCTCTCGGCCAAGGATGCGGCTTTAGTTTTAGATTTTCTAACCCGAGATGACTCTCGGCCAATGAGAAGAACATTGCGAAAAGAATTCAAAGCAGTATACGAAGAGAAAAATCGAATTTATTAAAAGGCACTATCGGCCTAGCAACAAAAAAAAAAAACGGGCACTATTGGCCCGGAATTACAACGCAAAAACCTAAGAAACTACCTCCGCCTCGCCAGGAATCGGACCAGCCTCAGGCGCTTCTTCCTCCTGAATTGTAACATCCTCATTTGGCTCGTTCGCCCGAGCCGGAGCTTCCTCGTCGGCTTGTTGATCAGGAGGAATAGAAGTGAGGTCCACCAGCTTCCCTTGAAAGAAATCTTTCGTCATGTCAAGATGGAAGTCTGGCGGAAAGTCGCCAAAATGACAGGCTTGCCGAGCCGCTTGGGCAAAGCCGGCCTGATGCTGGCTAAGGACCTTGGCACGCGCTTTCTCCTTATAGGCCTCGAAAGCGGTCTTCTCAGCATCCAACCCCTTCCCTAGAGCAGTAACCTTGTCGGTCTCGGTCTTCAAAGCAAGTTCGAGACGCTGAACCTTCAAGGCCAAGTCGTCGGCAACCCGCCCTCTGCGATCCATTTCAGCCTGGTACTTGCTGTTGGATGTTTGGGCGTCTGTTAAAGCCGCCAGCGTCTCTTGAAGAGACTTCTCCTGCTCAGCAAGCTGTCGGCGCAGCCCATCAGCCTCGCCGTTCGGCTGCATAACTATGCTTTGGGCCATTGCCACGGCCCGCACTTGGAACTCGCAGAAGAAGCTCAATTTTTGAGCCGAGCTCATGCGACTCAGCATCCCTTGGCCGGCTTCAGAAGTTAAGTCTTGACTCGGGAAATCCTGAGCGTTGACGTTCTCGGCCAAAAAACTTGGCGAAGATAGACCTTCTGGAACAGGGGGGCTAGCCACTCGGCGTTGTTTGGCCCGGCGACTTTCTTCCTCGGCCCTTGCATCCGGCCTTCTTTTTTCAGGTTGAGGCCGAGTGGGTTTCTTTTTCCGAGCCGACGACCCTACCCCACCAGCTTGGACAGTAGCTTGATTCCCACCCATGGGGGCTGAAGTCTTGTTTCCAGTAGTCGCCGCCAATTGATTCCGGATCAGGTTACGGATGTCTAGATCGTCATCTCCGTGGGCAGCCATTATACCTGCACATTATTAGTCAAAATCAATGATAACACACAAATTTAAGTAAATAAGAAAGGTACTATACCAATTAGTTCCTCGACTACATCGGCCGATTCAAACAACCGGATCAGAGGACGACATGGTAGAGGCCGAGGTAGTTTGTCTAAAAAACTTAGACTCATTCTCTCCTCCAGGGACATGCGCGATTTGGAAACCGTGTCGTACTTGCGCGGCTTCCGGGTCCAATACAAGGGAAATAATGGATTCCCTTCGGCATCAAAGAAATACTTTTTTCCTGGTTCTGGTCGAATCATCACCTTCATAAATCCCACTTTAAATTTTTTGTACGAGGTGGTAAAAGGTTGCAGCAAGCAATCATTGTGACGAATCAACGACAGCCACTTAGCCTTCTTCGTCGGCCGAGGCGTATAGAAGTGCAGGAATAGATGTGGAGTGGGTTGGAGACCGAGGGCTAGACACAAATGCCTAAACCCTTGCATAGCGGCCCAGGTGTTCGGGTGAAGTTGACTCGGCGCCACATTAAGAAGCCGAAGTATACTCATGAAATAATTGTCAAAAGGGAGGGATATCTTCAGATCCCGAAACATATAATCATACACATAAAAGAATGGGTATTTGGACGATCCTTGATTCAAATAAACGAAGTCTGGATTTGAAGCCCCGTCACCTCGGCACGGTTGGAAAAAGACAGTAGAGGGTTCTTCATCTTCGGGAAAGTTTAAAAACTTTATGGCTGATACGAAGTCCACAAGAGACTTCTTGCTCGTATACCGAGAGTATACACTACCAACTTCACCATGCACCCACGAATACCCGGGAGTCGATATGGGAGGAAAAATTCTTGACGATTCCCCACCCCGACTCGGATGATCTTCAGAACCCACAGCCGATGCCGAATCATTCCTACTTGGCGACCGATCGGACCCCGAAGCTGACTCTGCGGAATCGCCCCCATTCGAAGCTGAAGCCGACGCTACCTCCTGGTTCGGCGTCGTCCTTAACCTAGATTTCTCTTCGTCCCCAGAGGAGTCAACATGAACAATGTCCAAATTAGCCATTACGTACCTGATGGTTGAACTTGACCAATTGCTGTTGAGTACTCAAAACGCTCTCAAATAACTTCGGCTCGGAGCAGCTAGTCAGTTTGCATGTGGAAACCCTTCCCCCTACACATCTATTTATAGGCGTTCTTAATAAGCAACTGAAGAGACACCCCCTCGTGCCTACCGTTGGATCATTTAGATCCAACGGTCTAGGGCGCGCAACTCTTCGCATGCGTCGTTAATGACCAACGGTTATATCCCTTCGCTTCCCACCATAACTTCTCGCGTACGCCATCAAATACCCAACGGTTACAACCCTTCATATCCCACCATCAGTTGTAACCCTTAGCTTCTTCTTCAAGACACCAACTGAAAAATCCTATTTTAATTTCATTAACCTTTCGCGTCGCTTCACTCCTCAAAGGCTGGGGGGCTTGTGTACCGGAGAGACCGTATCGGTCACGTGGGCCAACACGTGCCATTTCATCAGGCACTCATGCATAGTAAGCCACGTACAAGCATTACCATCAACGTCGGCTCGGCATGAGGCCGAGAACCGACATCAGTCTGGTTAATGCCAATATGGACCATCACTCATCGAGTCGGCTCGGTCAAGTACCGTTCTGACATAGATCAAACCGGAAGTATACAAGCTGTCGTATACGGACTAGACGGCTCGGTCATTTGCCGTTCCGACTAGTATTGAATAGTCGGCTCGGCCTCTTGCCGAAGGGTTAAACAAGTTATAACGGTAATCACAATTAAGAAAGGTAAGTACATGATTAAAGCCTAACAACCAATTAGTACCGTATTACCTAATTTGGTAAATATCTGAGAGGGCCCATCACGCTCAGGCCCATGTCAGGTGCTATAAATAGGTCACACATAACAAGGTATGACACTGTTCATTAACTATCCTAGAATATCGTGCTTATCCTGACTTGAGCGTTGGAGTGCCTTTTGCAGGTACCTCCCCCCTCTGAAGAATCCGTTTGAAGTATCCGTTCGGCCCTTCTTACCAAGAAGACTACGAGTGTATCCTTAAGCAGGTACATTCATCATATAAACATTACATGTGGAAATCAGGTATGATACTATGGACCAACAAGAACATGAAAATGAAATAATGTGATGTTTGATTTTAGAAAAATTGGGACAAATCTCCATTTAGCTACAAGTGGCTAACGATGGCCCATAACAAATGGGGGATGGTTGTTGCATGTGAGGCAAAGGAAAAAATAAAAATAAAAATAATATATATATATATATATATATGAAAAATGATTCATTTACTTTAAGAGTAAGTTTACATAAATTTACTCCATTCAATAACTCATATTTAACATCAAATTTCAACGATCCAATCGTTGTATTTAAAGTTCTTAATACATAGATCAAGTTTGCAAATTTTAAAAAAATTTGAAAATTATTTTATACTTCATTTCATTAATTTAAATTGACGGATAATCATAAAATTATTTTATACATTAATTTGAATTAATGAAACAAAGTATCAAATAATTTTTAAATTTTTTAAAAATTTGTATATTTAGTCTATGCATTAAGAAATTTAAATTCAACGATTAAATTGTTAAAATTTAATATAAAATATAAGTTATTAAACAGAATAAATTTAAGTAGATTTATTCCTATAATAAACGAATTCATTTATATATATATATATATATATATATATATATATATATATATATATATATATATATATATATACATGGGGAATGTTAATATACCCCCACCTATTTTTTAGTGGGAGTATATTAGCAACCTACACCAAAATTTTAGGACAAAAAAACTACTCATTTCTTTTGATTTGGTTAATTTTTACAAAGGATATTATAGTAATTTAATTTAATTTTAAATGAAAATAAAATATTTTCTCTCTCTTATTAATTTCATTATCCAATTCATTTATTTTTTCTATTAATTAACTTTTATTTGTTCAGAGAGAGAGAGGGGGGACATCATGAGAGATGAGAGAGAAATGAGTTAAAAAAAGAATTTAATAGGAGAGAGATAAATAAGTTAGAGAAAGAATTTAATAGGAAAGAGAAATGAGTTGGGAAAAGAATTTAACAAGAGAGAGAAATGACTTAGAGAATGAAATTAATAAGAGAGATAAAATATTTTATTTTTATTTAAAATTAAATTAAATTACTATAATATTTGTACTTGTCTCAAAGGCACACCAGTAATCTTCTTGTATTCTGAGGGCCGAAAGAGCGTTCCAATCGAATATTCCGGTACGGGGGGAGGTACCTGCAAAAGGGACTCCGACGCTCAAGTCAGGACAAGGCACAAATATCGATAGTAATTAATGAATAGTGACGTTACCTCGTGACATGAGCTTATTTATACTGACATTTATGGGCCTTGGTCCCTATGGGCCCTGCACTATGTTTACTGTATTAGGTAATACATTTTAATCGGTTTATCGGTGTAATTAACCCTTAATTACTGATTAAGGGTAATCTTTGAGGATAGGTTGACCCTGGTGGCCGAATGGGTGTCGGCCACCAGATTCGGCCACTAGGTGGCTGACAGGGTTTCGGCTATGTGGTGGTCGAACGCCTTTACTCGTACACTTGCCCCACAGCCTTGGAGAGGGTTAGGGCCTCTTCAAGGGTAGATGGAGGTTGTTGGCTAAGGGTAAGGCGAACGGTTATTATAATCTGAACCGTTAGATTTTGAAAATCAGAAGGTTACATTTGTTTTTAAAATTTGAAATTTCCCGCTCTTTTCCTTAGCTATATATAGGTATGAGTGGTAGGGCCTCCCACGCGTATTGCTTTCAGCCGAAGTGTGTTAGCCGAATGACTAAGAGACCGAATCAATTGTGTCGAGTGATTTTACTTGAGTTTTGCAAATCTTGGTAAGTATTTGTTATCATGTCTGGTGTTTCCGAAAGCTCTTCGGCCAGTAGCTCGCGGTTGTCATCGTCCGAGGGGTCGTCATCCAGCGATTCCAGCCGTCCAGTACAAGCTGAAAGGTCTGACGAGGGTGCAACGTCGGGGGAGGCCTCCACGAGTGGGAGTTTGGAGGTTCAACCCACAGCCAGGCGTGTGTCAAATCAGCAACGATATGGGCCATCTAAAGTACCTGGCTACGAATGGGTGAACGACGAGGTGACATCATATTATTCACGCTACCGAGACACCACAATGATCACCAACCTGTTTGAATATACAAACTGCTTAACTTTTGATGCCAAGGAGGAACCGTATCCGATCGGGGTTCGGTCGTGCCGAAACAACGCCTTTTCGGATCCCGATACAGTCTGCCTCGATCAACATGCTGCAAGAATGGAGTCATTCTATCTGTATGACTGCCTCGTGCGGGATCTCAAAGTGAAACTGCCCTTTGATGAGTTCACAATGGGAGTACTGAGGGTGTTAAACGTTTCCCCGACTCAACTACATCCGAATAGCTGGGCCCAATTACAGGGTTTCAAACACTTATGCCGATGCATTCATATTAAGCCATCACCACTCCTTTTTCTTTATTTTTACTCGTCTAGGCCCTCGATATTGGCCAAGTGGCTATCGCTAAGCCGAGTAAGGGATCGACAACTATTGGATAGCTTCACTTCCTCGTATAAAAATTTTAAGGCTAGATTTTTTCGAGTGACCATCCGTCCGAACGGGAGACGTTTCTTCTTTGGCAAGGACGATAAGAGCATGTTTCCTTTGTACTAGACACGTGCCCCTCGGCCTTACGATGTAGTACTGAAGAAAATGCTCTCGGGCGAAGAGCGAAAGAACTTGAAGTTATTACTCCGCCTTCCTTGGCATTTGCCGACCAGATCTTTAATTAACTTGGTTGAATCTCCCCAATGGGAGAATGACCTGATAGGTATGTTATCTTTCCTGTTTCGGCCGTTGGCTAAATTCCTATTGATGTTTACTTAATCCTTTTTGCAGGAATCATGGTTTCCAGCGGAGCCGACGAGTTCAACATTCGCAACTTGCTTGTCGAAAGGGTAAAGTAGGTCAAGCAGTTCGGAGGTGTCGGCACTTCAACTATTGCTCGCACCCCCCGACCTGATCAAGATGACCGAGTTCCTCCGTCCCCGGAACGCAGGAAGCGAAAGGAGAAAAAGGGGAAAGAGGCCGACAAGGAGAGTCATAAAAGGAAGGGTCCCGAGGAACGTCGGGAGAAACCAAAAAAGGCGAAGAAGGTGGCTGAGGCATCACCCAATCGGACAGTGATTATGGTGCCACCTCCTTTGATGTCCTGCGCCTTTCTAGGTGATGACATATCGGCTGATACATTGATTCGGCTCGATGCGGTGTCGGCTTTTGGGCAGGAGTTCTTGGCCAGTCACGACACGATAACCAAATGGAAATATTTCTGCGAGGTGCAGGCACGTTCTTTGGCTCTTGCTCACCATCTGGCAATGGAGCCTATCGACGAATTGATGCACCTGAAAGATAAAGTTGAGGAGGCCGATAGGACTGCAGCTGAAGCTCTTTCGGTAACGCAAGAGATCACAGCTAAGAATCATAACCTTGCCGCCGAGCTAGACACGCTTAGGCGAGAAAATGATACACTTCGCCTGGATCTTCAAAAGGCAGCTAATGAAGAGCGCCGCCGATTGGAAGAAGCTTAGGCCGAGTATAATCGCCTAAAAGAGCAGGCGAAGGAGAAGATTGTTGCTCAGCACGAGGCCGGGTTCAAGCACGCAGTCGGACAGGCTAAGCACTTCGGCCAGTTTCCTCAGGGCTTCGAATTTGACATGACCCAAGATTTTTATCAAGGGTCCCTCATGTCGTTCAGAAAGATGCCCGAAGGGGCGGTCCCTGATGCCACCGAGCCGAATGCTGCCCCCTAGATGGAAGAAGATACCCATGCTTCGTCTGACGATGAAGTCAAAGAGGAGCAAGAGAATTCCCTTCCCGAACAAGAGGATGATGTCAAGGCCAACCAACAAGACGACCCAGTTGATAATCCTGAAGAGTAGGGTGATGTTCGGTAGGTGTGTAGGATTGCTGTAGTTTTTGTTTTTTCTTATGTAGGACGTAATGTAACAAAGGGCGATAGAGCCTCTAATTTTGCAATATAATGGTTTATTTTTGTTTCGGATATTGCCATGATGTTGTGAACAAGTCTTGTTTCATGGAAATGCCAAAGTTTGCTGATTAAGATTACTAGGACGAATATATTATCTCTAAGTAACCCTTTTTTCGGCATAGGGCCTTCGGCCAAAAGCAAGTGTAAATCATAAATCGTTTCAAGTGGAAACCGAGTGACCTGGTTCGGGATGGTACATCTTGCAAGCATAAACCGAGTAGGCTTTCTTCAGTATGCCTTGTTTTTGAAGTTTAACCGAATGAGTGTGTTCGGCGATGCTTCCTTTTAGAGAGAAAACCGAGCGAACTTGTTCGGCGAGGCTTCCTTTTACAGATAATACCTAGTGAAGTCTAACCGAATGAGTGTGTTCGGCGACGCTTCCTTTTAAAGAGAAAACCGAGTGGACTTGTTCGGCGAGGCTTTCTTTTACAGAGAATATCGAGTGAAGTCTAACCGAATGAGTGTGTTCGACGATGCTTCCTTTTAAAGAGAAAACCGAGTGGACTCGTTCGGCGAGGCTTTCTTTTACAGAGAATATCGAGTGAAGTCTAACCGAATGAGTGTGTTCGGCGATGCTTCCTTTTAAAGAGAAAACCGAGTGGACTCTAACCAAATGAGCGTTTTACTTCATGAATAAAAAGTTAAGCGTTTCTAGTTAAGGTCAAATATCCATTTCAGGTTTGAGGGCGCACTCCTAGCCGAGTCGATCAGCTCGGGAGGGAAGCGTTTTACACAATTTTCCGAAGGCACATCCTTAGCCGAGCTGATCAACTCGGGAGGGAAGCCTTTTGTACGATTTTTCGAAGGCACATCCTTAGCTGAGTTGATCAACTCGGGAGGGAAGCCTTTTGTACGATTTTCCGAAGGCACATCCTTAGCCGAGTTGATCAACTCGGGAGGAAGCCTCTTGTATTGTAATTAGTAAGGAATAAAAACTCAGAATATGAAAGAATTTTCCTTGATTGAGATGTGCCTCGTTAAAAACCTGATCGGCCAAAACCCCTTTTCATTTTTTTATAAGGGGAGAAAAGACCGACCGAGGAAAAGAGTGCACGTAAGTGTCAATACAAACTTTGTCATACACATACAAAGTAAAGGACAAATTTATAGAAAACTTCTAACTATAGTATTTCTTTAGGTGAGTTGCGTTCCAAGTTCTGGGGATGACTTTCCCCGAAAGGTCTTCCAATTTATATGCTCCATTGCGGAGGTTGTGTCGGATCCTTAATGGGCCGTCCCAGTTAGCTGCTAACTTTCCTTCTCTTGGGTTCTTCCTGGCCAACCCTTGTGCTTTCCATACCAAGTCCCCCTCTGAAAAGCTTCTCGGACTGAGATTTGAATTAAATCTTCGAGTCATTCTCTGCCGGCAAGCTTCGGCGACAATACATGCTTTGTGGCGCGCCTCATCTACCATGTCAACTTTCGCCCTAAGCGACGCGTCATTGGATGCTTCGTTGAAATGCAATCGGCGAAAAGAGGGTTCCCCTACTTCTACCAGAATCATGGCGTTGGTGCCATACGTTATTCTGAATGGGGTCTCGCCGATTGTGGATTGGGGGGTACAACGGTAAGCCCATAGCACTTCCAATAATTCGTCTGCCCAAGCGCCCTTGGAGTCCCCTAATCGCTTTTTGAGCTCCGATAGGATGACTTTATTTGCGGCTTCAGCCTGCCCGTTGGCTTGTGGGTGTTCGACCGATGTGAATCGATGCTTGATTCCCAAATCTTGGATGAACTTATTAAGCTTCTGATCGGTAAACTGTAACCCATTTTCCGTTACTATGGCATGAGGAATGCCGAAGCGCGTAATGATATTCTTCAACATGAACTTCTGAACGTTGTTCGCTGTAATCGTAGCAAGTGGTTCAACCTCGATCCACTTCGTGAAATAATCGATTGCCACTAGCAAAAATTTGTTCTGGCCTTTAGCGATGGGAAACGGTCCAAGTATGTCCATTCCCCATAACGCGATCGGCCACGGCGAGCTGACACTGTGCAGTTGTTCTGCCGAAGCATGAATCAGGTTACCATGCTTTTGACATTGAACACATCTTTTGACAAATTGAGCACAATCACCCTTGAGAGTGGACCAATAGTAACCGGCCTGGAGCACTTTAGCGGCTAGGGTTCTCCCACCCGAGTGTGACCCACAAATTCCTTCGTGGATTCCCGCAAAACATAGTCGGCTTGTTCAGGCCCGATACATTTGAGTAATGGGGTTGAAAAACCTCTCTTGTACAGCTCTGTGCCGATGACCGAGAAACGTGTTGCTTGAGTGCGGAGTTTCCTAGCGGCCAAGGCCTCGGGTGGCTCCTTGCCGTGTAGAATGAACTTGAGTAATGTTGCTATCCAAGGTGTGTTGGTTCTAGAAGCTTCCGATTCAGAAACTGCTAGGCACTCGGTGGTTTCCACGCTGGGTTGTGGCAATTCCAAATGAAGAGTGGTTCGCAACTGACTTTGTTTATGACCATTACTAGCCAACCGAGCGAGTTGATCGGCTCTTCCATTATTTTCTTGTGGTGTGTACTTGACTTGAACTTCTTCGAATTGGTTGCACATATTGTGGAAACGGTGATAGTACTTTAACAGATTGGCATCCTTGACTTGGAAGTGATTATTCACCTGTTCGGCAACTATTTTGGAATCAGTCCAACAAAGAAGCCTCGCAACCCCTACTTCATGTGCCAGCCGCAGGCCGGCCAATAATGCCTCATACTCGTCCTGATTGTTTGAGGCTTTGAAAGCGAAGTGCAGCGATTGTTCTAGTGTTACGCCGGTAGGCCCTTCCAAGATTATTTCGGCGCTACTCCCTTGGCTGTTAGACGAGCCATCTACGTGCATTGTCCAGGTGCTACTTTCAAAATGCCATTTTGGCTGCAATTCATTAGAAAAGTCGGTAAGACATTGTGACTTTATGGGGCCTCTGGGTTCAAACGAGATGTCGAACTCTGAAAGCTCGATGGACCATGCCATCATTCGACCTGCCAATTCCGGCTTACGCAACACCTTGGCGATTGGACAATCTGTGCGGACGACCTGATGCCCCTGGAAATATTGTCGAAGTCGCCGCGCTGTATGGACGAGGCCGAGGGCCACTTTTTCTAACAGCTGATATCTACTTTCGGATTCTTGAAGCGTTCGGCTAATGAAGTAGATAGGTTGCTGGGACTCCCTCTCTTACACTATCACGGAGCTAATCGTCTCGTGCGAGATGCACATGTATACAATCAACTTCAAAAGAGGATCGGGTTTAGATAGAATTGGTGGAGTACCGAGCCGTTGTTTAAGCAATTGGAAGGCCGTTTCGCATTCATCCGGCCATGCAAATTTGTTGACTTTCTTCAGTAAGCCCAGAATCGGTTTAGCTACTTCGGCAAGACATGGGAGGAAGCGTGATAGTGCCGTGAGTCATCCGGCCAGTCGCTGGACTTCTTTGAGTGTTTGTGGGCTCCTCATGTCTACTATAGCTTGGCATTTATCTGGATTGGCGTCGATGCCTCTTGCCGATAGCATGTAACCAAGAAACTTGCCACCAGCAATCCCAAAGATGCATTTTTCAGGATTTAAGCGCATGTTGTGCTTTCGGAGTTGATGAAATACTTCCCTAAGATCGGCCGAATGTGCCGCCACAGTTGCTGATTTGATAACCATGTCGTCAAGATAAACCTCCATATTGTGTCCGATTTGATTTCTGAAGATCTTGTCCATGAGGCGCTGGTAGGTTGCGCCCGCATTCTTCAAGCCGAATGGCATCACCCTGTAACAATAATTAGCTGAGTCGGTTATGAAGGCTGTTTTGTCTTCGTCTTGGGGATGCATCCTGATCTGATTATATCCCGAATAGGCGTCCAGAAATGACAAGATCATGTGGCCAGCAGCACCATCTACTAATCGATCGATATTGGGTAACGGATATGCGTCCTTCGGGCATGCCTTGTTCAAGCTGGTATAGTCAATACACATTCGCCATTTTCCACTTGGTTTTTTAACCATAACCACATTGGCCAGCTATGTTGTGTACTGTATTTCCCGAATGAAGTTTGCCTGTAGTAACTTTGTCACTTCCTCCTCAACCGCATTTTTTCTGTCATTCCCCATCTTCCTTTTTTGTTGAGCAATTGGCTTAGCTTCTCGGCATATTGATAGTTTGTGGCACATGAATTCTGGGTCAATGCCGGGCATGTCTGAGGGTACCCATGCGAACAAGTCTTTGTTTGCCCAAATCACCCTGCTGAGATCCTTCCGGTTATCATCTGACAGGCTGGCGCCGATGAAGGTGACTTATCGTGCCTGCGATCCAATCTATAGCGGAACCTTTTCCTCTATCGGCTCTACATGTTCTTCATTGTTCATTCTTGGATCGAGGTCCCAAGCCAAAAAGTGTGATTCGGGAGTTATTGGAGAAGCTGCTATGTTGTGCACTCTCTTAGGCTTAGGTTGCACCTCTTCCATGGGAGTTATCCGCAGGCTAGCGAAGTAACATTCCCGAGCTGTTTTCTGATCAGCATGGATTGTAATGATCCTTCCTTTGTCAGATGGGAATTTCATTGCCAAATGTGGTGTCAAGACGATTGCCCCCAACATGTTTAACGATGGCCGTCCGAGTAGAATGTTGTAGGACGTGTTGGCATGCACCACTATCTACTTCACTTGAATTTCCCTGTACTCCTGTTCATCAAAACAAAAACGAGTAAAGAGTTTAATGTACCATTTAGTGCTCACCCTTTCGCCCGCAAAGCCGACCAAGGGCTCATCATATGGTAAAAGTTCCCTCTCGGAGATGCCCAACTGCTTGAAGGTGTTCCAGTACAGGATATCTGCCGAACTACCTTGATCAACCAAAGTTTTCTTGACTATGCAATTATGAATCTTGACACTAATCACCATTGGGTCATCCTGCATGGGGTCAATGCCCTGGAAATCGGCATCGGTGAAAGTTATAGCTGGTAGTCTCCGAGGAGGTTGTCTGTCAACAACATGGACCGATCGGATGGTGCGCAGATGTCTCTTTTGGGCTGAAAAGGTCGGGCCTCCTCCGGCGAATCCACCTGCTATTGTGTTAATGACACGCCTATGTGAAACTGTAGGCTCGTCTTTCCGTTCGCGTGATCTGCTCCGTTCACGCCGAGGTCTTTCGGAATGGTCTTACCTATGCCGATCTTGATGTCAGGGTTGATATGAAGATCGAGGCTGAGACGATCCTGACCGATCCACAAAATTATGAAGTTGTCCCTGTTTAATCAACTCTTCAATTTTATCCTTTAGAGCAGCACACTCCTCTGTAGAGTGTCCCTGATTTCGGTGATACCTGCAAGATTTGCTAGTATCGGCGTGTGGTGGAGTGGAGGCTCTCTTCGGAATTACTAGTACCTCGGACGCCAGAGCTTGTTCTAGCACGGCCGCCCTACTGGAATTTAGGGGTGTGTAATGAGAGTATTTTGGCCCGCGCGCGGGTCGGTCTGGTAATGTTATTTCCTTGTTGCGTCCCCGAAATGGTTGCTCCGCCGTCTTCTCGGTTTTTGCCATGGCTTCGGTTCGGGCTTGGTTCCGGAATTCAGCTAGCTCCTCCATTTGCATATATTTGTCAGCTCTCCTTCGTAGGTTGTTCATGTCCGAAGGGGTTTTTTTGCAAAGGCTATTGACAAATGGCCCCGGCTTCAAAGCTGTGGTCAAATGATGGAGTGCTACAGCTAGATTAAGATCTCGGATCTCCAGTGCAACCTTGTTGAAGCGATTCATAAAGGTCCGAAGTGATTCCTTCTTGTCTTGTCGAAGGCTGATCAGCGACAGAGAGGTGAGGTTATGGGGGCGACTTGTTGCAAACTGGATAGTGAACTGAGAAGACAGGGTATTGAACGAATCAATAGAATTTGACGGGAGCCGAGTGAACCAGCTCAAGGCTCTGCCTTTGAGGGACGTCGGGAAAATCCAACACAGGGTAGCATCATCTGTAGTGCTCAAGGTTACCTGCGTGAGAAAAACATCAAGATGTTCATCAAGGTCCGTTGTACCATCATATTTATCAATTGGTAACGATTTCCAGTTATCAAGCAGAGGTAATTGCATAATAGAGGATCTAAAAGGGTGGCGGTGCGATCTGATGGTTGCTACGTCCGCGGGATGTCCGACTGTTGGCAAGGCCGAAGGAACTTTTCTAGTGCAGCGGCCGAGCCGTGAGGATCCGATGTATGGATGTCATGGGACTGATAAGACCCTTGTGTCTTAGTGTTGGTGGGCTGAGTAGGCTTCCACGAAGGGTCTTGATTTTTTAATGCCTCATTTTCCGCTCTCAGGGCGGAAAGTTCCTTCGCGTCTTTCTCTCGCTATTGTTTCATAGCCGCCATCTCCTACTTCAGTAAGCGCACGGTCTCGGAGAGGTCGGTTTCGTCTACCACCTCCACATGTTCTTCCTCCTCAGTTTGATGATCTTCCGTGTTCGTTTGTCTTGTTTTCGCCATTACTTTGCTTAGTTAATCTTCACAACTGTCTTGGTTCGGCCCTACGGTGGGCGCCAAAATGTACCTGTCTCAAAGGCACACCAGTAATCTTCTTGTATTCTGAGGGCCGAACGAGCATTCCAATCGAATATTCCGGTAGGGGGGAGGTACCTGCAAAAGGGACTCCGACGCTCAAGTCAGGACAAGACACAAATATCGATAGTAATTAATGAACAGTGACGTTACCTCGTGACATGAGCTTATTTATACTGACATTTATGGGCCCTGGTCCCTATGGGCCCTGCACTATGTTTACTGTATTAGGTAATACGTTCTAATCGGTTTATCGGTGTAATTAACCCTTAATTATTGATTAAGGGTAATCTTTGAGGATAGGTTGACCCTGGTGGCCGAATGGGTGTTGGCCACCAGATTCAGCCACTAGGTGGCTAACAGGTTTCGGCTATGTGGTGGTCGAACGCCTTTACTCATACAATATCCTTTCTACAAATTAACCAAATCAAAAAAAATTGGTGATTTTTTTGTCCTAAAATTTTGGTGTAGGTTGTTAACATACTCCCATTAAAAAATAGGTGAAAGTATATTAAGATTCCCATGTGTATATATATATATATATAGAAGTAGCAACCCTTATACTTCGGGATGCGTACGTCTTTGCTCCCACGTGTGCGGTTTCCAAAGTTTTTATTGGCAGCTTTTGTTTTTCAATTATAGTCAATACTTTCTTAATAACTTTAAATCAAACTCAAAAATAATTTAATAATTAATTTATTAACTTTAATTTATAAATTAAAATAAACTAAATTTAAATTAAAAATTGAATTTAATAAATAAATAAATTAAATTTAACTTACGTATAATTCGATTAATTTGATTTATAAATAGATTTGATATATAAATATATAATTTATATAATTAAATTTTTATTTAATTTTAATTTATTAAAAGTTCATTTTTAATATTTCCTATTATTTTATGTAGCGTGAAATAATTATTATTTACATAGACTTTCATTGTGATTATGTTTCTTTGAAGTTATATCTAGTAATCTTGTAAAGCTAAAAGAATAAGCAGTATTTTATTTTTTTTAAAAATTAAACAATTAATTTATCTAAAATCTATTATTAAATTAAAATTCAAGTTGAACTACAAGTTAAGCTAAATATTATCAAGAAAATTAAAATTAATACAATTTTTTTATCTTTTGATAAATAATTGTCAATATCTTTTGACAAATTCTTGACTCTAACGTCTCCTTAACTAACATTTTTCACATATTTAAAGTTATACTAGCCTTCCATACACCGGTATATTCTTTTTTATGCTCTTGAGTTTGAAAAATATGTTCAAATTTATGATATTTATTAACCGGTAGCACTAAAGGTAAATATTCATTCACTAATTCAATTAAAAATTCCTCACAATAACATTATTTGCTAAGAAAGTTATATAGTGTTACAAATATTAATACAAATTTAGCTTGTGTCTTAAATAGAAATTGGGGCATTAATTTACTTAAAAATTGTAAAGCATGATTTAAAAATAACAAATATTCTCTCGATTAGATTGTTTAAGAACACATGATGTAAATGTGTAACACTCCATGTTTTCTAAGATTATTAAAAAGATATTTTGATTAATTAATATTTTTTAAAAATATTTTAGAGGCTTTGATAATTATGAGTGTTTTTAATTAAATAATAAATGTTTGCAAAAATTGTTTTGTATAATGTTTATTGAAAATATATTTGTTTTATGGTATTTAAATATATATATATATATATATATATTAATTACTATTATTATATTTTGTTATAATTAATTGAGTTGGTTTTAATAATTATTTTTATATGGATATTTATGTATTATAAAGTTTTATATTTAAAGGATTTATTTGTTTAATTAATTCAGGAAAGAAGTTTGTAACTAGTGTTGATTGTTTTAATTGCAAAATCTTAGAGATGATATCGTACACCTTGAAATGAAGCTAAAATTGATGTCTATTAGGAAATTTAGAGTTCGCTAGAAAATATTTATCTAATTATATATACAACCTATATAAAATTATTATGAAAGGTTAAAAAATATTTATTATTAAAAAAAATAAATAAAAATATTTATTTATCAAAGCATCACTTAATAATGACTTGGAATCATGAGCTGAACCCTCCCACCCGCTAAGAACATATATGAATTTCAAATCAAAGTTACAAGCTGCTAATACATCTTGTGATATCTTTTTATGACGATTATGATAATTGTTTACATCTTATGTTCTCACCATTGTCGAAATATGAGTACCATCAATAGCTTTGACGAATCAAAATTTCTTATACATATTATTAAAGTTCAACTACTATAGCTCCACAAAAATATAAAACAAATACTTCAACCAAAATACAATCAAAATGACACTTAAAAAAATATAGTTCAATAAAAATATTAATCATCTTAACTTGAAGTTTATCCGAGATGAATGTTCTTTTAAAGACATCTTAAAGAAATTGTCCTTCTTTGCTTCAGTATCAAGCAAATCAGTAACCAGAGTTTTGTCATCCAAATTTTGGATTCCTTTTACATCATCCCAAATATTATTATCTTTCTCCTTCTCTCTGTCTTTTTGTCTTTTTCTCTTTTCTCCCTGTATTTTTTTCTTTTCTCCAATATGTTAGATATTTTTCAAAATTGACAACAATATTATCAATGCTGATAGAAAAAATATTTAGAACTTTGACATGATTATTGATACCAATTGAATTAGAACTCTGCCCACACTTAGAGCTACTTCTGTTTTTTGAAAACTTAATTTTTCAATGGGAACCTCCAAATTTAAAAAGGGATTAGACAATGGACTACATTCCTAAGGTGGTGAAGATTGGTAGGGTGGTTCATAGTTATTTTGTTGATGAATTATACATCAATATTCATAGATAAAAATGTAACAAAAAAAATATTAATAGATAAAAAAGATAGAAGAAAAAATAGACAGAGATAGAAGAACAAATAAATGAGAAAGATGAACAAAAGAGAAAGAGAATATAAGATATAGAAGACATGAGATGAGAGAGAGAGGGAGAAAGAGAGAGAAAAAATAAAGATGAGATAGGGAAGATAGAGAGAGAGAGGAGAAACATAGAGGGGAAAAAAAGATGAGAGAGAGAAAGGGGAAAAGAGGTGAAGGAGCAAAAATGGAAGACAAATGAACAAGAAAAAAGAGTCATGCAAAATCTCAAAGATTTTGGTGAGATTGTTAGATAAGTGAGTTATATGTAAGTTATACTAAAAAGTCTCACAAAATTTATCATTCAAAATAATTCATTGAAATCTCTATATTTTTAAATACTAGCGTACTTTTTTGAGTGAAAAAAGTTTTAATTGAATACCACCAAATTTTTACGTACTCCTAAAAAATATTGATTGTCTTAATTAAATACTACTAGGTTTTGATGTAATCTTAAAAAATTCTAATTGTTTTAATTGAATACCACATGAATTTTCTTAGGATTTTTTTTCCCTCTATTTATCTGTCATTTAATTTTAAAAGTTCAAGACTACATTAATTATTATTTTATCAATTATATCCTTATACCTCACATAATTTTTAATAAATCTACACTTACAACTAACATGTATTTATTATAGAAAATTATAAAGGAGGGCATAATAGAAAATATTAAAATCATTATATAAAAGTAGAATATTTTTTACATTTTTAATTTATGTATAATAATCTTAAACAACTATTTAAAAGGAACGAAGATAGTAAATATCAGAGGCTAAATAACGTTGTTATACACTCATTACATATTTAAAATGAAGAATAAATCAAATAAAATTTAACATTTTTAATTATGTTGCATGATATGTTATATTTTAATCTGGTTAAATACTAATTTCATCCCTTTCAATTATCATTTAAGATTATGTTAAGCACATATTAAAATTATAATTAATATTATGTAAAATCATTTATATTTTTTAATATATATTTTTTATCATTCTTTTGTGTACTATTTTTTCTTATGTATAATGATGACAATATATATATAATTTATATTTAGGATCGTATGAAAATACCCAAATTCTTTACCACTATGTAGATAATAGCGTGACTTAGAAAAATAGTAAATTGAACAAGATACCTTCATAACTATCAGCCACGAAATTAATGACATCTTAGAGAGTGAAGATCTTTAGATTAAGCACCACTGTCTACTTAGTGGGCTAGTCAAAGTTTAATAGTATTTGGTTTAAACTAAGATTTTACTTGTTTAAGTGAGAGTTAGAAGAAATCTGTAAAAGAGATTTGATCTTTGACGTCATATCATTAAAATATCTCTTTGAATAAGTATGTTGGTCAAAATAAAATTTTAATAATCATAATGAATGTTAAAGTTGCACCATGTAAAATGTAAATTTAGACCGAATATTAAATGGTTAATAGTGAGTTCTCAAACTTATGCTTTTTTTCTTTTTACTTGAGAAGTATAAAAGTAAGAGTGTGATTAAAAATGGTCAATACCTTAATGTTATCTTTTTTTTTTTTTTAATGAGAATTAACTTTACAAAAAAATGATAAATAAATCAAATAAAATTATTCTTTAAAAGCGATGAATGCATGCATGTATTTTTTTTTTTTTTAAAGAGATGGGTTAGCAATATATTTTTTTAACAAACTTGTTTGTAAGTTGTAACACTTTATAATTAGTCCAAATTTATTAAAAAATATAAAATAAAAAGGAAATTCTTTTAAAATTTATAATTTTAATAATTTTTATATAATAATAAATGATGTGTTTCATGTTAAAGAACATGTTACTACTGTTTAATATTATTTTTTTTTAAAATTTCTCCAATCTTTTTTTTTTTTGTTGTAAGAGTTAAATTAAAAGTTTAACTTGATCCTTTTTTTTAAATATTTTTTTATAAGAATTCATCCGGAACTTCTATTGATGTATTAATTATTATTATTATTATTATTATTATTTTACAAAATATTCTTAATTATGACTTCTCTCTCTCTATTCAATAAATAGTATGTACGATGCATTTTTGTCGACTTTTTGAGAGTCTAACTTTGCATAAAAGTTTGAAATTAAAAGCTTACTTTACTTTCTTTATATTTATAGGGAAAAAAATTAAAACTACTAGATAAAACAAATCAAAATATAATTTGCTTTATTTCGATTATATACAAATATTTCAATATTAGGAATATAAATTTACATTCTTGTGATGTCTTTTTTTTTTTTTGTCATAAGCATATGTATTTTTAAAATTATTACAAATCCAGATTTTAGTGGTGAAATATGAAAATAGTATACATATAATCCTAAATTTGAAAATTATTATTATCATTATATTTTTATGGATAAAAAAATAATAAATAAAATTCAAGACAATAAATATATTAACGATAAAAGATATTAAAAGAATTGAATGCATTAAAAAAATAATAAGAATGTATTATTAAGAAAAGTTTTGAAAGTAACATGGACATTTAAGATAAACTTTGTATTATTAATTAATTTTTTTTTACTAGGTAAAAGTGAATAATATTAAAAATGAACTACAAGGGGTACTCTATCCCATACAAAGCTCAAACATAACAGAGTACATGTATTATTAATTAAATTAACTATTTTTAATCGAAATAAATTAGTTAGTTAGGTCTTATAAAATTAAAGAATTGGAGGGAGGCACAGTTTCGTTCCGGCAATAAATAAAAAACCAAAACCTAAAAAAAAAAGAAAAAAAAGAAAGAAGGCATCCTTGCATTTTATTTGTCATTAAAAAACTGTTTTAATTTGACTATAATTTTATAATATTGATAAAGTATGAACTATATCTTTTTATTATTGTGGAGTATGAAAATATAAAATATATATAGACGAGAGAGAATTTAATTAATATGAAAGTTAATCTCTTCATCTCAAAATGTTGAGTTTGAGTTTTTTTACGTGACATTTTTGTTTAAAGAAATTTCGGTCCTTAATTAAAAATGGGAGAAATAGAGAATTTAAATAATAAAAATAGAAGGTATAAGATATCGATTTTGATGGCGAGAATTTTCACATGAAAGAATTAAAGTAAAAATTTCACATGAGAAGATCTATCTCCAAAATGATTGATATGTTCTAAGTTTTTGGTTTAATATTTATTTTTTCTTGATTAATTTGCTCTCTAATTTTCAATCACCACAATTAAAAGTAAATTATTTATTGAGGATGAGACAAAAATAAGATATTTATTATTATTTTTAATATGTATAAAAATCTTAAATAATAGTAATTTTGGTATATATAAAGTAAAAAGTATATGATGAAATTATTTAATATTCTGTTTGGTCTTTATTATGAGAAAAATTATAATAAAGGTTGATTTAGTTGGTAAGGAATATGTTCATCCCAAAAGGACATGAATTCGATTCTTGCTAATGTGAGAACTAAAGTTAGATGAAAAACACATAGAAGGGGGGAGAGGGGTTGAATATGTGTGTGTGTGAATAAAGGAATTTTAAAAATATTTTCGCAAGAGGACTTTCTTTCGTCCAGTAAAACAGTATTGGTAAATGCTAAACAAAAACTACCTAAGATTGGTTTAACAAAAACATTTTACATCTGGGAATTTCATCGTCTGCTTAAAGAAAATACTTCTTAGATGAAAACTGTTCTTTAGAATGACAAGTTGAAAAAATATGGTTTTCGTCTGAAGATGGTTTTAATAGACGATAAGCATTAGATAAAGTTTTCAGTATTAGATCAACCAAATATAGTGCGTCTGAAATATTAAAGCGTAGTGCAAGTATTTTTATACTAGTTCACTCAAACTGAGCTACATCCAGTCTTCTTCAAATGAAGGGTTCCACTAGATGTTCAATAAAGTACAAGTATTGTTTATTCAGTCTCTTCAGGCTTGTAGTGAGTATTATAGACCATCAAGGTCACGACTACTCCTAGTCCCAAGTATTCTCAACCACTCCTAACTCGTCAACTTCACTTGATGACGTTAGTATTCTTTAATCAGTCACTTCTGGCTCCTAGTGAGTATTCTCGACCAACTCCTGGCCCGCTAATTTCACCATTAGCGCTAGTATTTTTTGATCAGCCACTTTAGGCTCTCAATGAGTATTCTCGACCAACTCCTGGCCCGCCAGCTTCACCCACTAGCGCTAGTATTCTTTAATCAACTACTTCTGACTCGTAGAGAGTATTCTTTGACAAGCCTCTCCAGGCTTTACAAGTATTCTTTCCCTAGCCTTTTTAGGCTTTACATATGATAGCTGAATTGGTTTGGTTTGAGTGTTTGGGTTACTCTCATAGAGAAGGTACATAAGATGGTACACTCACTAAGGTATGCAACCTTAGTTCTTACAACAACTGAGTGTTTGGTTTACTCTCACAGAGAGGATACATAAGTTGAATACACTCACTAAGGTTTGTGTTCCTAAGATGTACACATGAAACTCCTTAGTTTACAAAGATAATTATACTATTGTACATTTGACTCTATATGCTCTATCTCTAGTTTCGTTGCTTTGTGGGCTTGATATCACTCTTGTTGAAATTGCAAAAGCAAAAGACAACCTTTCAAGGTTTGAGATAGTGATATATATATTGTTTGTAAAATTTTCCCGTTGCAAGTGTTCGCTGAAGTAGATATAGTCGTTCATGACTAGTTTGAACTCTCATTTAATGCTTAAGATCTTGCATTAAATGTTGCTTCCTGTTTATAGACCTTGCGTAAAATCTTCTTTGCCTTGTTAGCAGCTGTGTCTGAATTTAGCTAAGACTTAGGAACCTTTTTGTCCTTTTTCAGTCACGTAGCTGTAGAGTGTTGTCCTTATATGAAAAAGTGATGTACTTTTTCTGACACATGCATGCTTTTGCTTTTGCGTGCTTTTCTTCTTCTTTCATCACCCTATCATGTTGAGAGCATTTGAGTGATTGTAGACGATGCCTTGATTTTTCCTTTGAGACTTGATTCTTTAAGTGCTTGCGTGGTAATCTTCGTCTGCATCTGTTAGTCTTATGCGTCTCAATCTGAGATTTTTGTCAGAGCATTTGAGTTTAATGCTTTTGACTTTCTTTTGATTTGATCAATCGTTATAGTTGGACAGACTTTATTTTTGTCTGAAGTATCTTTTCAGTCTGTGCTAACCTTCATCTTATGCATAGTTTGCTTTCTGATCTTGACTTTTGCTTCGTCTAGTTTCTTATATTGTACTAGAGGTTGTCCTTGACACGCCTTCATCTGATATTAGACTCATAGTCATCTGGCGCACATATTATCCTTTATCTATTTAGTTAGCTTGACCTGTCTTACTCTCATGATGTGTTTTGCCTTGACTATTCTTTTATCTGAGTTGACCATCTGGTTCCATCTGATGTTTGATGCATCTTTGTCTTGTTCCAGGTTTAGCCCTATTTTAGCTTTTCATCTGCTACTTCAAGTTTTCGACTTTTAGTAGACCTCGTCTAGTATACGTTGAATGTTCTTCTATTTTTGATTAGACTTGATCTTGATGCTTGGCAAACCATCATCTGATTTTCCTGTTTAGTTCGTCCAGACTTTGTAAATCTTTGTATTTAATGCATTTGATCTTGCATTAAATGTTTGCTTGCTAGATTTGTCTCACATGTGGTCTTTTGTATCGTTTGTGTACGTCTATGTCTGACTTCAGTCATGATCTAGGCATATCTGTACTTTCCTGGCATTGTAACTGCAGAGGCATTGTCTTTTACTGACTGGTAGGTGTACTTGCTCTAAAACGTGCAGCTTTGACTTGTGGATAAGCGCTAGTCCATTTTTCTTTTCATTCTTTTCCTATTTTGATGACTTTATGTATTCTTCTGAGAGTGTGGATGATAATCAGTCCTTCTCGTTGTGATTTAGTGGACTTTAGACGCAATCCAACATTCTTCGTTTTTGTCTGCATATTTGAGTCTTTGTCTAACAGATAGACTTTGACTTTTTCTTTCGTTTGGTCAGGTGTGCAACCTTTTAATTCTATCTAGGATACTATTGTCCATCGTCTGTAATCTTGTATCATCTAAGGCTTCATTATTTTCTTTCTTGTGCTAGACTTGATTTCTTTTGATCTCCTCATCTGATGTCTTGTAGCTTTTACCCTTTATCTTTGTTTCTCGTACCCTGTTTTGGGAAGAAAGCTGTAATGCAAAGTTTTTAGTTTGTGGTTAGTTGTGTCTGGTGTATATTCTTCTTTTGATTAGACTTCATCCGGTGCTTAGCTCATTTTGTCTTAGTTCTGGTGTAGAAAGTGGTCAATGCATGTTCTTTATTCTTCAATTTGCCTGTATTTATGTTTTTCTGAAACACTAACACATTTGTTAGGAATCACAATATGCATTATATTTGTCTTATTCAAAACCTTATTGAGAATTGTTTTGTCTGATTTAACAAGAACTTTATTGATGAATAATCTATAAGTATCTCCACAAACTCTCATAGAACATTGAGACTGATTCCGACCCTAGTGGTGAGTCTTTGGGATCCATCTAAACTTTTTTATCAAAAAATAAAATTTTAGAATAACATGATAGTCCTTTTTATAAAACATTTAATTTCTATAAAATTAAATACATTTTTTATTCTTGATCTTATTAGTATGTGTGTTTCTTCCATTGAATAATGAGAAGAAATTTTTTTAAAGAAATGCTCTTTCTTTCATTTTTTGAATTATCCAATTATCATTTATCAATAATTATTGATATAAGTGTATAAATTTTGGTATGAAGTGATATCTACACTTCTTTCATGACAATTCAAGGATGCATAAAGTGTAATATTGATATATGATAATATAAAAAAAATTTAGTTAAAATAACTACTTATATTAACCTATGTGTGAAGCGTTAACTTATTAGTAATTTGAATCTTGTTGTCATTATTGTAATTCAAATCCATAAAATAAAAAAATTAGTATATGTAATGTTAATAAAGTAAGTAAATTTTATGAAATTAAAATGTTAATAAAAATTAGCATATTCATTGAACATCGAAGCTGATTCCGATTCTATTGGTGAGTCCTCTAAACCTTTTTATCAAAAAA
Organism: Cajanus cajan; assembly: GCF_000230855.2. Lineage (NCBI taxonomy): Eukaryota > Viridiplantae > Streptophyta > Magnoliopsida > Fabales > Fabaceae > Cajanus > Cajanus cajan. The sequence goes on along the minus strand of NC_138518.1, from coordinate 17,227,730 downwards.
AAAAAAATTTAGAATAACATGATAGCCTTTTATAAAATATTTAATTTCTATAAAATTAAATTTTATTTTTTATTGTTGCTCCTATTAGTGTGTGTTTCTTCTTGTTGAATAATGAAAAGAAAATTTCAAAAAAAAGAAAAAGTTCTTTCTTTCATTTTTTGAATTATCCAGTTATCTTACCAATAATTATTAATATCTGCACTTCTTTCATGACACAATTTAAGGATACATAAAATGTAATATTAGTACATAATAATATAAAAAAATAGTTAAAATAACTACTTATATTATTGACCTATGTATGTGTAGCGTTAGCTAGGATTGAAATAATATACACAAGATTTAAAATTTGAATCTTGTTGTCATTATTGAAATTTATATCGATAAAATAAAAATTAGTATATGTGATGTTAATAAAGTAAGTAAATTTTATGAAATTAAAATATTAATTATATTTTGTAAACAATAGAGAAATATAATTCTCATTATGATCTTTAACATAAAAAATTTTATTGATTGATTGCATACCAAATAATTTTTTGCTTAACCGTCATTCTAATTGTTTAAGAGGTGCAGTTAAGAGCACTTATGAAGACTTGTTGATCAGTATTATTAATTAAGGGATAATTGATTGCTTTTGAATTAAGAAGAGAAAACCGACCTAAACAAAGCCATTGATTTTGCCCCACCAATCAAGCAATTTAATTTTGTTGTTAAGCACCCACTCCCCATGTGCCATAGCCCTTCCCAAAATCACTAGAAAAGACAACATGCCCATATTGTCCAATGTCCCCCATGTGTTCATGCCCTAATTCTACTTCCTGTTCCCTCAAGTCTTGCTTTTTTGTAACACTAGGGCGGCTTCTATTTTATTCATGCTTTCTCTGTCCCTTTACACGCTTTTCCACTATTATATAAGGGCCTAACCACATCAACTTCCTCTTGCTACCTCCTTCACATTAATTCAGTTCTTCATCCTAGAAACTAAACACAACAAAGAAACAAGGGAGAAAGATGATCAAGTTAAGGTCAAAGAGGTTTTCAAGAAGCAGCTCCAAGGTTGGCAAAGCAGCATCACCAGGTGAAAAGGATTGCAAGAGTGTTGTTGGTGAAATCAAATGGGAACTTAGGCCTGGTGGCATGCTTGTCCAGAAAAGGGAGAGTAACCAAGGTGTTGGGGAGGGGATGATCACAATTAGAGTATCTACTGTGTCACAATGGCATGACATTTCTGTTGATGCCACTTCAACTTTTGGTGAGTCACCCCATCTATTTTTCTTCATATGAATCCAATTTTGGCTACAAACCCATTTTTCATTTTTCAATTTGAGCAATAATCAATTGGTTATATATATATATATTAATTATAATATTAGTGTAAAATATTTACCAATAAATTGATAATTAATCTTTGTTAAAATACTTGAATAATCACTTGAACCACAATTTATTGATATATACCTTAAAGTTTTATTTTTGGGGGGTGTTTTTTTGGTTTAAAAAGTCTTGAAAACTTGATTTTTTATATTCAATTTTTAAAATTAATAACTTTTGTTCTGTGATTTAATTATAAATGCTCAAAACTTTAGTCCTTAAAGCACTCATTTTTTTTTATATCTGTACAGATACCAAAATTGAGGTACACCCAAAAATTATTGTTTAAAAAGTGGGACAAAATCTAAATTTTTGAAAAAGTTTCAGGACTAAAAGCACCAATAATCTTTTTGTTTTGGCATTGTAGAGAACATGGAGATGATACTCAAGTGTGTTTTACTAATTTGTGAATCAATGATATGACTTGCAGGAGAATTAAAAATGATTTTGTCACTGGTGACAAGTTTGGAGCCAAGAGAACAGAGGCTTCTCTTCAAGGGCAAAGAGAGAGAGGACAATGAATTCCTACACATGGTTGGGGTTAGAGACAAGGACAAGGTACTTCTCCTAGAGGATCCAGCAATCAAGGAGAAGAAGCTTCTTGGCATGGCAAGAGACCAACCCATTAACAATCCTTGTTGTACCATCACTGTTTGACCCTTATAATTGATCAAACTTCTTGTTAATTACTACTAACTTCAAAAGGAAAAAAAAGTGAAGTAAAGTTTAATGTAATGATGGGTCTTTCTTCACTTTTGTTTGTCTTAGAATAGAAATTTAATCATGTACTTATCTTGTGGGTACAACCCTCCCTTGATTTAAAAATGTGTAAGATGATGCAATGCCATGTCATTTTGCAGAGTGTGGTCTGTTAATTAAAGTGTTGATTCCTTCGGTTTTTTTACTTTTTTTTATTTTTTTTATTTTTTTTATTGCTTGTGATGGTTTGGTTTGTGTCCTATTGTTCAATTATATAAAACCATGCGTGCAAACCGACACCAAAAGGGATTAACAAAGCTTAATTAAGTACGGTGGAAGCTCTGCTTATGACAATGTCCCACAAAAATGGGCATATTTTGGTTATAAAGTTGAAGTTGTTTGGGCCAATAATTAAGGAAGTGTTAATATAAATTCTTAAGACTAATTTAATTCAATTAAAATGAAAGATTTTTTATTTTAAAAAAAACATGGTATTGGTATTGATGTCCACGGAAAACCGTGAACACATATAAGAGTGTCTAATTTCTTGTCAGCAAAGTTTCATAATTTATTTTATATCGTCTATATCAATATAGTTTATTTTATATTCAAAATTAAAATTAAAATTCCATATAACTTAATAATTAATATAAACTACTGCTTGAGGATAAATGGATGAATTTTATTACAGTTCTAATATTTATTATTGTACATTTATGTTTGTGTCCTATTTTTTTTTTCAAAAGAAGGATACTCCTTGTTTTAATTCATTAAAATTGAATTCATTATCAAGAAATTACAATAATTTATACGATCGAATTAATGTAAAAGGGTTTCTTGGTGAGTTAAAATAATATTTAACTAAGTTTTGTGAATGTAGATTTAGTCAATAGTTATTAGCTTTAAAATATCATGTGAACTATATTTATGAAAAAGAGTAAAGTAAAAATTTTATTAAAATAATATTTATTATTATATGCATTTATATTTATTATCTGATAAATTTTTTTCAAAGAAAACTTTTCTTATCCATTTAAGCTTAACACTAAAAATTTTATAACAAATCATACACTCCTCAATATGACCTAAACTCCTTTAAAAAAATGATACTCTTTTTAGCAGACATCAACTCGATTCTAAAAGGTTGTTAAACAAACTGAATAATTAATACTGATAATAATGTCAAAATGTAACTTCTTGGTGCCGTACAATGGCTCAAAGTGGGAGGCAAAGAGGTCCATGACAGGCATGGACTTCTCTTATTTGGGAAGCAACTTCAATGGAATTCAACACAATCATTTTTGGGTATTGATCATGCACTTTGTTTAATTTGCTATGTTTCTAAAAGCCAATTACTCACCAAACATCTTTGAGAACTAAGAAGACGGATAATGTAATTGAAAAATTATAGATGTGCACTTACTTTTTGGACATAGGAAACGGAAGCAAGGAAGTGACGAAAAAAAAATACTGAGACAAAAATAAAAGATAAGTAATGTAAAAATGAGGAATTGAAAGGCAGCTTGTACCTTAAAAGATAAAGTATACACTTATTGTGGTTCGAACATATTCTAGTCTATCATTTTTTTTATTAAAAAATAAAAGGATAAAGTGTGTACATGTCAACCACTTTAATTAATGATACATGGTTCATATTGTTAAAACTAATTTTAATTTGTCATATCAAATTTGTCTTTAAAAGCCAAAATAAAAATATGACTTATAAATAAATGAAGATATAAACACACTTCAAAAGATTCTAATTCATTTCAATTTATCACATTGGAATTGTTTTTTTTAATATAAGCTTATAACACTTAGTATCATTATTATTACAATTGTCACCACTATTTTGTTGCAACATTCACTACTATTGTCATTATTGTCATGTTTTTCTATAATTTTTCTTAATAAACAATGGTGGCAACTCTTCTGTATATAGCTTTGATGTTTTTGTTTGTCTTGTCATGACTCTAATTATAATAGTATACTAGTGGAAAAAAGACTTTTAAAATCGGTTATTTTTTACTTTTAAAATCGGTTCTTTAACCGATCTTGAAAGAACCAATTTTAAAAGTTCTTTTAAAATCGGTTTTTATAACCGATCTTAAAAGTCGGGCTTTGAAAAAAAATTAAACTGGAATGGGCCGTTCCAAAACCGGAACGGGCCGTTCCAGTCTGATAAAGATGCCTAAAAAGTCAGTTTTAGAACGGCCCGTACTCCTTGGAGAACGGCCTGTTCTCCTTGGAGTACAACCCGTACTCCTTGGAGTACGGCCCGTTCTCCATGGAGTACGGCCCGTACTCCTTGGGAACGGCCCGTTCTCCTTGCAGAACGGGCCGTTCCAGCTTCGAACCCAAACTGGACCTGCAACAAAAACAGAGACAAGAAAATCATGAAAAAATGAAAAGAGATACAAGAAGAACATGAGAAGACGAAAATAAAAATGAAAATGACAACAAAATTTACCTTATTAGAGATTTTAGAAAATGAGAGCTTTAGGGAAAGATTGAAGAGAATGAGAATGGAGGGGAATATAAAAGATTTCTGACGATACTTTTAAAATCGGTTATTTCATGACCGATTTTGTATACTACATACAAAATCGGTTTTGAAATAATTGATTTTAAAAGTAGTACTTTTAAAATCGGTTATAAAAGAACCGATCTTAAAAGGGGCACTTTTAAGATCGGTTCTTTTATAACGATCTTAAAAGTACTTTTAAGATCGGTTATAATATAACCGATCTTAAAAGTGACACTTTTAAGATCGGTTATACTATAACCGATCTTAAAAGTGCCCCTTTTAAGATCAGTTCTTTTATAACCGATCTTAAAAGTGCACTTTTAAGATTGGTTGTTTTATAACCGATCTTAAAAGTTTAAGATTGGTTAAATTTCAACCGATTTTAAAAGTATTCATGTTATTTACAAAATTGCCACCGCGTCACTTTTAAGATCAGTTACCTTATAACCGATCTTAAAACTCCAATTTTAAATTCAATTTTTGCACTAGTGGTAGGACCGACTAACAATTGACCATTGAGCTTAAAAGTATAATGGAAGAATGAACTTGTAAGATCAACCTGCATTTGACCATTGACTACCATGTTTAAAAGCAACACAAAATAATCAATGAGTATGACCTATTTACAATTGGCTACAATGACTAAAATTGAATAAGGAAATTGACAACTTGGAAAGACTTGCAATCAACCACTGTAATTAAAAGTGACATGAAAGAATCGACTAGTAGGACTAACTCACTCACAACTGGCCATTGCAATTAGAATCAAATTGAAAAATTGACATGCAGGACCAATTTGTAATAGACTATCATGATTAAAAGTGATATAGAAGAATCAACGAGTAGGATCAACTTACAATCAACTATTGCTATTAAAATTGACTCAAAAGAATCTATGAGTAAGGCCAACTTTTAATCAAACATCGCAATTAAAAGTGACACGAAAAAAATCAAATAGTAAGATTGACTTGTAATCGACCATTATGATTATATCATCTTGACGAATTGACAAGAAAGTCGATTGCATCACGGTTGCAATTAGGTGTTGTTGCAATAAAATTGAAAAAAACAAATTTACAAGTTAACGTGTGGGACTAACTTGCAATCGATCACTGTGATTATATCATCTTGACGAACGAATTGATAAGCAAGTTGGTTGCAATATGATTGCAATTAGGTGTTGCAATAAAATTAACAAAGAACAAATCTATAAGTCAACACGTGTTGCCAAAATAGATTTGGGTCATGAACCTCTTCACACTTAAGTGCTTGAGGCTCAAGGACTGTGTACACTCTAGGCTTAAAGTCAGTCGAGGCAAGTCAAGTTAGTTAGTTACATGAATCTCTTCACATTTATGTGTTTGAAACTTAGAGGCTTTGTATCTTTTGGATCCAAAGTTGATATGAGTAAACTATTATAGTTAGGCATCTGCAAACTATTATGTCAGTTATAAACCATCTTAGCTAAAATAGAAGCCCAATGGTTTGGGGTTATGGGCTAGAAATATTTACAATAATTAAGATCAAATGTATAATCATATTGAGACTTTTGAAAATTATCTCCAGAGAATTTGAGATTTTATTATAGCTAAACATGTGTATATAACCTTCTTTTATGGTTAAAAGACGATATATTACACTTTTTGAGTGTTAATTTTGGACATGAGCGACCACTAAATTTTTTTAGGTGTTTTCCATGCTAGACAACAAAAGATAAAACAAGTTATGACTTGTGATTGGCCTTTTTATTTTGTTTATTAATTGACTCAAAAAGGCCATTTAGGTATATGTAGGACTCATATTATGGGTTTTTAGTTTCCAATTTGATTTCGTTGTTGCATTTCTTAGGCAAAAAACAATATTTGGCAAGTTTGCATCTATTTCTAGATAACATTGATTAAGGGCCTTGGATGCATTTGTATACCATTAGACCAATATAGGCTGTAGGGTCAGGAAGTCTTTATATTCCATTGACAACTAGTGTGCCTTGTTCATTTCATTGTTATCATGTAGAAATATGTGATTTCTTATCTTGTTGTGGCAAAAATTGATCATATGTAATGGGTTTATACTTGTATTGGGACATGTTGATAAGTAACATGTTACTGCCTAGATATCATGATATGAGTTGGATATAACATTGTAGCTTTTGTGTTGCTAAATTATTAAACATCAATCTCTTGTTTAATTGTGTGTTGAACTTGTCAGTAATATATACTTTGACGCACATCTATTAACTTCAGTCTATTGCATCTACCTTAATTTATTGCCTTGCTTGATTTTTATTTCATAATATATTTTGTGAAATTTTTGTCTTCATCTCGAACTTGTGTAAACTTATACTCATGCTTGTCTGTGTTGATCTAGTTTGGTTTTCATGTTATCTTAGACATGGAAGCCTGTCAAAAGAGGCAAGCAAATCTAAAGTTAGTGATAGTGACACATGTGAGGTTCTGATTGTCATCTTGTTTCTTTAATTTTGAACTTTATGCTATGATTTTGCAGATTATGTGGTGGTCTAATAGGTTATTCTACAACCCATCTATGAAACTATTAAACATTATAACTAGAAATAAAATACTTGAATATTCATTGATTCATAACAAGGATAAAACATCTTTAAATAAAAAGAAAAGGATGATAATATTTCCACAATGGTTAGGAATAATACAAAAACTATATTATTCATAATCAAAAAGCTATAAAGGTCCTTAAAATTTTTTTTTGGGTCTATAGGGGCCAATAGTATCTAATGGGCTAGTGGCTTATGGGTCATCCTTGATAATGGGCCTATCAATACCCACTACTTTAGCTACGACTTTGTCCTCAAAGTTAAGAAGTGGGCCTTATGGAGCAAAGGGGTCCAAGAATGGTTGAGGGGTAGGTAATAAGTGAGTAGGTAGTTGGGTCAAAGAAGTGTTAAAGGAATGTGTTACTTTTGGATGGTGGGGATTGTGTGATAGGGGAAAAGCCACAATCGTGAAAGGAATGGATGATTGATCGAGAGTGCAAGTTACGGGGTTGTAAGGATAAGTTAGTGCTAGCTAGTGGAGTTTGTGGAGTATTCAAGGGAAATGGGATGTTGGAATCTAAAAAGTTGGAGTTAAATGGGTTAAGAGTGGGTGGAGAGAGATGGTTCATTATTAATCTCATTTGGGAAAATATTAACGAGACGAAAGGGGGTTTCAAAAGGGGAGTCTCCAATGTATTGCAGAGCAATGACATGTGAAAAATTTGAGTGGATCTTTTATAGTGGTGGGCAAGGCTAACTCATAGGCAACATAACCGACATGACAAACAATCTGAAAGGAGCCATGAAAGTGGCATGCTAGTTTTTGAGAATGGTAGTGTGCCATAGAGTGTTGCTAGTATGGTTTAAGACAAAAACAAACCTAGTATTGGGGTTCAAAGGTAATGTTAGAGTGCTTCTTATCTACTTGGTCTTTCATCTTTTGTTGAATGAAATGAAGATGCTTTCTAAGTTGTTGAACCAAAAGTTGCCTATTTTGTAGGGAAAGGTTAGATGGCGATGCAAAATCTTGGCGAACGTGATCGCATTAGTGCAAAAAATAGTTTTAAGATCGGTTATTAGAGAGTCCATCTTAAAAGTTACATGGTGACATTATTGTAAATAAGTTTACAACTTTTAAGATCGGTCACATTTTAATCAATTTTAAAAGTTGTAAACTTATTTACAATAATGCCATGCATAACTTTTAATATCAACTCTCTAAATAACCGATCTTAAAAGTCCTTTTCAAAATTAGTTAAAGTTACTCGATTTTAAAAAGGTGTCTATGTGTAGTAGTTTCAAAATTGGTTTCCACTACAACCGATTTGGTAAATTGTATACCAAATTGATTTTCACACCTCCGATTTAATTTTTTTTTATAAGGAATCGTGTCACCCTTCGCCCTTTCTCTATGTCTACTCTTTGTTGAACCGCTCGCACTGTTAGGCATTCTCACCATCCTTTTTGTTCCTTATCTTTGTCACGGTCTCACGTTCTCACATTTTCATTGTTCACTCGAATTGTGACTTGCACCAATCTCATGTTTTTCACCGTTCATCTACCACATTGAGTGAGGTTAGTGTACTTCATTTAGGTTCTCGCATTGTCACTGTTCATTTTGTGTTCATTGTTCTTTAAGGAATAGTGAATAATTTGAATTTCCTATTTATACTTCGTATTTCTTGTTAAGAAATTGATAATATTAGACTTTCTGTTGCAAGGTTTAGGGTTTTAAGCATTGTGGAATTCCATTTTCAAATTTTGAAATTAAGAATATATATGTAATACCAGTGGCAAGTGGAAGCGCTAGGAAACTGTTTCTCATTGAGAAACACCTATTTTGCAATCGACTTGGAGTTGTGATTACAATTGCTCCATGTTGAACGATTTCTTAAATATGGTAAGCGGACCAATCACATAAGTAGTAAGTAGAAGTATTTGTCGTTCTTCCCAAAGGACTTGTGCAATACAATGGTAATAAGTACAAATTTAGCTAACAAAGACTAAAGAATGATTCCATATTTGAAGGATTGTAATTTTGAAGCTAGTAAATGCAAAGTGAACTAAAGTGAACTTTCATCAAACACTTGGAGTGGGGTTTTAGAAACCAACTTATATGAGTGATATGTTAGGGTTAAACTTTACCAACTTTCATCTCATGCATAAAACACCTTCTTTTTCATTCAAATATTAATGCCAACCCACTAATTTACTCAAATCCCAATTTCCTTGGTTATAAGAGCCCAAGTCTCATTACCAAGTATCAATCCCTTGAATCTTCAATCAATCCCCTTGCATTAAGTCTAAGGGCTTCAGACAACAACTAAATCATGTTCTCTTCCTAGATACAAGTTTTACTAGGTATCACATTCCAAGACAAGATTACAAATGATATTTCCCAATATCAAAATAATCAAAAATCATGTAATGGTTGATCACTCCATACAATCATTAAGCATAGAAACATGATACTAACATTTGAATGAAAAAGACATATATATATATATATATATATATATATATATTGAAAAAAGTTACATGAGAGTCAAGTTAGCTACATTTAACCACAACAAAAGGGTTTTAGCAGCTCATTTCCATGAGAAGATTAACAAAATACATCATATAAGTGGAGATGAAAGAAAACTAATGAGAAACAATGGTGGAAAGGTGAACCCTAGCTTCCCAGCTTTAGACTCGCACCCTCCTCTATTCCTCCAAGTGTGTGTGATAATGTCCATTCGCGTTCAGTCAAGAGAAATAAGAATCCACGCAACCCCTTCAGTGACGCGTCTAGCGCGAGGTGATATGCGCTTGACGTGAGCTAGGAGGCGCGCCGGGTGCATAATGAAACGCGCCCAACACGCAACCAATTCTTTACCATCTCAGCCGATCTAGTGCGAGTCTTCTGAGATTTCCATTTTATTTCACTAAACTCCAATCCAATTTCTTCTCTTTGACATGGCTTCTTCCAACATGATTCCCTATCCAAAATTTCACAAAAAATGGGGATTAAGTATGTATAATCTAGTATGTGTAACCAAAGTGTCTTTACTTACAAAAATGGTTAAATTGAAGATTACACAAGTCTAAAGTTAGGAAAGAGTTGAATTTGTTAATAAGTTTGGTACTAAAATGTAAGTAAAATATAACATTATCACTCCCCTGGGAAGGTTATGTGTAAGTCTTCAAATATAATTTTAGTTTTGTGTTTATTCGAGTGTGTGCACGTGGGCTTTGGATAGGATGCTTATTGAACTATTAATTGTACTAATATTTAAAATTTAAACAATTAATTGTTATTTTATAGGTGAATGAATAAAGATAAATCAATTGTGCAATTAAGGATGAAAGTTTTGGTTCAATACCTTGATGACTTGATATCTGGTATGGGAAAAAGCTCATCCATGATTTGTTATATTTATTATTAGCTAGCTACAATTTAGAGTGAAACTATTTAAAAATTTTCTATTTCTCATTTTATATACAGTGATGTCATGAATTGTATATAATTTTGTAATGTTTACCAAGCATAATGTTAGAGTGAAACAATGTGTAGAGAACTAATCATTTTCATTAAACTAGTTTCTATTAATATAGCCTGTGATACTGTGGTAGTGTTTTCTAATGTTGCCAGAAACAGAGTGCTCCAATATTTTGTAAAAGTAGCTACACTACACAAAGTGGTTTCTTTGCAATAGTAGAAATTATATTTTGATTGTTAGCAAATGATTTTTAGTATATAACCATCCTTTTTTTTGCAATAGATTCTGTATTTTTTATTTATATCATTATTAGATCTCAATGTTGGGACTTGGAATATTTTGATCATATTTATGGCATGCAAGTTTTTTATGTCCACTAATGCCAAGTCTGGGTGTTGTCCCACAAATACCTGATTACAATGCATATTTTAAGTGCCTCATGTTTCTAAAATAAATTGATGAATGGTTTCAAATTTTGTGTTGGCAAGGGTGATACTTCTATTAGGTATGATAATTGGACTAATGTTGGCAAGATGTGTAATATGATGACATTATAGTTTATATGAAGGATGTCATTATAGTTCATCCACGTGCAACGTTAAAAATTATAAATATCTTCCACTTATTAATTAATTCAACATTTAATATAAATTGAAATAGGACTCAAATGAGTTATTTTTTTATACGTGTTTTGGATTTTGCTACTTTAATTTTTATTTACTTGTTTATGAATTTTGGAATAAAATAAAGTGGTAGATTTTTTACGAGAAGAATCCCTGTATCTTACAAGATTACTAGTTGAAATAAGTAATAATCATTATATATATGTGTGTGTATGTGTCACTAGCCCAAAAAGAGTGATTTTTAATATCTTTTTAAAAATAGGTCCATGTAGTTTAGTAATTTGAGATTGAAGGTAAGTTTATCCTGTCAATTAATTTGTATCATTGTTGTTTACTTATTGCAAAATGACACTAATATTGCTCTTATTATCTCAATGGAATTTCTAAATGTGAAGTTAGTTAATTTACATTAACCATTATGAAATAAATTGTTGTGTTTCTTGATTAGGATTGCTCAATAAAATGATTACTTTTATTTTCAATGTTGCTTGGTGATTGGTTGGGCCTTGATATTGGAATATACAATCTGTAGTGTTGTTGTTGCTTGTGGTATAACCCCCAATTCGGTTTGTGTCATTTTAATTCTTGTATTGGATTTTTGCTTGCTTATATTATTTTTTCTTTTTTTTTTCTTTCCAACAAAATGAGTAATTTATAACGTTTGTTTTTCTAGCTTGGTGATTTGTTTTTTCATCAATTAATACGATATTAAATTAGTTGGAAAATTATTTTTTAGAAATATTAGTTAATAAATACATTGGATTAGAAATAAAATAGTTTAAATACTAAACATTACTATTTTAAACCCTTTAATAATTTTAACTTTATATATTTCTTCTTTGACTTTTATGAGTACCATGAAAAATTAGATACCTTATTTCCTAAATGTGATAGGGTCACACCTTGTATAAAATAGTGAGATTGATATGCATGATTTATGTTTTTTTTTATGAAGAACAAAAGTTATGGATAATAGTTGGTTATTGAATTGAAGTTGGATAAGTATGTCACGTATGAGTGATCAATATGAGACTAGAGTGGAATATTTTCTTGGATATGTACAACAGAATGCTAATGATGATATGAATGGAAATTTTTTTGGCCCTTGTGTTAATTGTTGTAATATGACTCACCTTGAACTTGATGTTATAAGGGAACATCTTCTATGTGATGGGTTTCTTAAGAATTATACACATTAGATATGACATGGTGACAATATTGACATTCCAAGTGTGTTAGTCAAAACTCAAACTCAAACTTTTACATAAGAGATAGATATGGATGATCGACTAGGGGAGATGATTTGTGATGTGGGTCCAGAATCATTCCAGTGAGCACATATATATGAAACTTTGTGCAGTGATTCAGAGCAGTTGTTGTATCCAAACTGCAAAAAATTCACAAGATTGTCTGTGGTACTGAGATTGTTCAATCTAAAGGCAATAAATGGGTGGAGTGATAAAAGCTTCATAGAATTGTTAAAGTTGCTAAAAGAAATGCTTTCAGAGGGTAACACATTGCCCGGTCGTAATTATGAGACAAAAAAGGTGTTGTGTCCCATGAGTTTGGAGTATAAGAAGATACATGCGTGCCCAAATGATTGTGTATTGTATCATGGTGAGTTTGAAGGTTTGCACCAGTGTCCAAGATGTGGGTTGTCACAATATAGATAGAAGCATGATGATTCTGATTATGATGTGAGCATTAAGGGTTCTCCAACAAAGGTTTTATGGTATTTTCCAATTATTCTAAGATTAAAGTGCCTGTTTGCTAATGCAAATGACGCAAAGCTAATGAAATGGCATGGAGATGAAAGGAAGTGTGATGGACAACTTAGGCATCCGTCAGATTGCTTGCAATGGAAAAAAATGATTTTATATTTCCAGATTTTGGCAAGGAGCCAAGAAATGTCAGGCTTGGATTAGCTACAGATAGAATGAATCTATTTGAAAACTTAAGTACTAAGCATAGTTCATGGCCTGTTTTGCTGATAATCTACAATTTACCTCTATGGTTGTGCATGAAGTGCAAATATGTAATGTTGTCTATGATGATTTATGGTCCAAGGCAACCAGGAAATGACATTGATGTCTATTTAAGTCCATTGGTTGAAGACTTAAAGATGTTGTGGGAGGAGGGAATTGATGTGTTTGATGGGTATTCAGATGAATTGTTCAAGTTACGTGCCATGTTGTTCTACATAATCAATGACTTTCCAACATATGGAAACTTGTGCAGCTATAGTACTAAGGGGAATAAAGCTTACCCTATATGTGAAGAAGACACTTGTTACCATTAACTACTTAATTGGAAGAAGACAGTTTACCTTGGCCATCAAATATTTCTTAAGCCTAACCATCCATATCGAAGGTTAAAGAAAACTTTTAATGGATTTCAAGAATATGACATTGCTCCTACTGCATTAACTCGTGAGCAAGTTTATGCACGAGTGAAGAATTTAAATGTGGTATTTTGCAAGAAGGAAAAACAACCCAAAGAGAGAAACATATGGAAGAAGAGGTCAATATTATTTGATCTTCCATATTGGAAAGTTCTTGATGTTAGGCATTGCATTGATATCATGCATGTTAAGAAAAATGTATGTGATAGTGTAATTGGTACACTTCTAAATATCAAGGGCAAGACAACAGATGGACTCAACTCCTGCCTAGATTTACAACTCATAAGAATATGACAATAGTTGTATCCACAATCTAAGGGTAAATGAACATATTTGTCCCCAGCATGTCACACATTGTCAAAAAAGGAAAAAAATAAGTTTTTGTGAGTGCTTACGTGGTGTCAAAGTGTTGCACGATTACTCTTCTAATGTAAATAGTCTAGTATCAATAAAAGATTTGACATTAGTTGGCATGAGCTCTCATGACTGTCATGTACTGATGCAACAATTTCTTCTTATCGCTATACGTGACATTTTACCTAAATAAGTGAGACAAGTCATAACTAGGCTTTGTAGGTTTTTCAATGGCATATGCAACAAAGTAATTGATCCTCAAAAGTTGGATGAGTTGGAAAATGAAGCTGTTCTAATATTGTGTCAATTAGAGATGCATTTTCCTCCTTCATTTTTTGGCATTATGGTTCACTTAATCATCCACTTGGTCAGGGAGGTTAGGTTATGTGGTCCTGTCTTTTTTAGGTGGATGTACCTAATTGAGCAATACATGAAGATATTAAAAAGGTATGTGAAGAATCAACACCGTCCAGAAGCATTTATTATAGAAAGGTATATTGCAGAGGAAGCTATTGAGTGTCATACTAAATACATGGCCCAAGCTAAATCAATAGGCATTCTTAAGACCCATCTCGAGGGACGAATTGTTGGGAAGGTACCATATGCACAATACTAAAGGGCATGTCACGAGAAGAAGTTCTTCAAGCACATTTGTATATATTGAACAACATTGACGAGGTTCTTCCTTATTTGAATGCCCACAAAGACTTGGTGAAGAGAAACAACCTCAAATGCCTAAAAAATGGTTTCTGAACGAGTATAACAAGACTTTCCCCGAGTGGTTCAAAAAGAATGTTGGGACAAATTTAAATGTTTCTAAAACTTTACAATGCTTAGCTCAAGGACCTAACTTTGATGTGTTTACTTTATGTGGATATGACATTAACAATTACTAATTTTATACAAAGGCACAAGATGACAAAAGTACCATGCAAAATAGTTGGGTTATAATAGTTGCTCAGTATATGCATTTCTCAACCAAAAATGATAAGAACTGTATTACAACATCCATGTCCTATTTTGGATTTATTGAATACATATGGGAGGTGGATTACGGTCCATTCTGAGTACCTGTATTTAAGTGCCATTGGGTTGATAGTAATAATGGTGTCAAAATTGATGAATTTGGATGTACCTTGGTGGACCTTAATAAAGTTGGTCATAAGGAAGAGCCTTTCATCATGGTTATCCAAGTAAAATAAGTATTCTATGTCAATGATCCATCTAATAATAAGTGGTCAATTGTTCTACTAGGTAGGAGTAACAATGTATGTGACGAATTTGGTGATTCAACCGATATTTTGGATACTCATTCCTTCTCAATACATGTGCCAACTTTTAATGAAGATGATGATATGAATGATGTGAATGCCACTCGTGATGATCATCAAGAAGGAATATGGGAGAACATTCCAACTTGATCATATTTCTAAAGTACATTATTATAATTTTATATTGTTATTAACTTCTATTTGTACTAATATTTTGGTTTTTAATATTTTGGTTGTCATTTAAGTACTATGTGTCATCAATTCAATTTATACTAATGAATTATAATTTATTTTTGTGTTAATAGGTAAATATGGATGAAGATTAACACTTTATTTCAAGCTCTGCACAATCTACATCCTCTACACAGTCTACAACCAAATTAAAAGAATGTTAGAGGTCCCACTAAAATGAAATATGTTGCAACTAAACGCCTCAAAGGAGAAAGAATACATGCTGATATAAATGAGATCACTGGGCAACCTACAGGAGATTCAACTGCCCAGTTTATGAGTACCATGGGGTTTCATGCCAGAATCAAGGTTTCTATTTCATTCCCTAGTTGGGATAATGTAGAAGAGGTTGTTAAAAACCATATTTGGGCAGATATTATGGTAAAATTTTATTTATACTCAACATTTTTGTTATTAAACATAATTAGAATATCAACATATATTAACTCATTGTTGTCATAAATGTAGGAAACTTGAGACATTCCAAACACAAAGAGGCATATAAGACCACCCTCACAAACAAGTATATTTTTAGGGAAAATAAAGGAGAGTTTCCCGATAATGAAAACACCACTATAAATCAAGAGACATGGGACACATTCATAGGTTATAGAATGAGTGAGGAGTTTATGGTAAGTTAGAATTATATGCATTGTCATTTGTGTAGTTGTTAATATTCTTTTTTGCCCTTAATCTTAGTATATGATACTTTAGTAGAAGAAAAGAAAGAAGGCACAAGAGACTTTGGCAAAGAATGAAACATCTGTTGTTACATCTTGTGGGGGTTATCAATTGCTTAAGAAGAAGATCATGAAGGAAAAGGCTATGAAGCATCAGGCTAGCCAAAATGACATTGTAGTTAGTGATCCTTACTCTCCACCCACACACCATGAATTATGGAAGTTCGCCCACATAAAAAAGGGTGAGTTTACAACTGAGGCAGCAAAGGAGTTTGTTAGCAAGATAGTAAGTATAATTTTATTGTTCATATGATAACAATATAGTAAGTATGATAGTAAGATTGATAAAGGTTATTAAATTGTTTGTGTTTTATATTGCATGAGATATCGGAACAACAAGCCAAAGAATGATCTTTTGTTTCCTATGGATGATAAGATATACTTATTGTTGCCATTGGGAAGCCTGAACACATAGGCCAGGTTTGAGCAACTGGTAAAGGTCATAACTTGCAAACTTACTTTGGACGACAATCAATTAAGTACTCATCTAGCTTAGTGGATTAGATGGTGGAATTGAAGATGTCTCAAGTTGTAGCAACTTTGAAAGAGGGCATGCAAAGGAAAATGAAAGAGGAGATGCAAAGGTAGCTACAAGAGTATATGCAGTCATTTAGCCAACAGTTTCAGTAGAATACTCTTGTGATAAAACTAGTTTTTGCAAATGTGAATACAAAGGGATCATGTGCAGCTATTGATCCCTCTAATACGACCATTGACCTTGATACATCTAGTCGATGTGAGTTATTCATTGATGAATCACTCGATCCTATGAGCATGGGTAGGATTCACATCTTGGGGTCTATTGGCCACCATCAAACCATGGGAGATGATATGGTTAGGGTTTCAGTGTTGCATGTTAGACACCCAAAGGCTAGAGTTCCTGTGCCCACACAAGAGGTTCAGACTATAGTACAAGCCTTAAATACCTTCCTTCAGTGGCCTCGTAAGTTGGTGAAGGTTTTATTTGTGGAGGTATGTTATTTAATTATTTAATTTTAATTTTTTGTTGTTTTATTATAATTTAGTATAATATTTTGTAGTTTGTTGAATAGGATGTTGTTGTCCCACCAAAGGTCATGCTTACCCCTTCTACAAATCTACCTTTGATAAAGAGGTTGTGGAGATTAGCTGCAGATATAGAAGATGATGACCAGCCCAAACAAACCCCTTAGGCTCCTAAATTTTTTGGCACACCTAGTAAAGTATCCTTGTATGTAAGCTAGAGTGACATATCAGAGATTACACACAGGCATTGTATGCTGAACATATCAATTTTACAGTTGTGGATATTGTAAGTATTTGAATTAGTTTAATTTTTTTTTTGTTGCTTTTGTCTAACTTTGTTTCTAACCTTGTAGATTTATCCATAAGTTGAGTGTGGATAAAGGGAATGATAACATTTATGGATTTTTGGAACTCGAGTCAATCCAAAAAAGCAAGAACAAGGTAGAAGAAATACAAGCTTACATCCAAAATTGGGATGTTTGAATCAAATAAAAATGTTTACTTAGCCCCTTACTTTTCTGAGTAAGTCTACTTGTATATAATTGATTATAAAATTTTTAAAAAATGTAATCTCTATTAATAATTATTTCTCAATGCACTGCTCATTGGAAACTTATAGTTATTTGTCTTATAAAGAATACATCTTTGGGCTTTTGTTCAATGTATAAACCTCCTCCTACAAACTTCAAACAGTTATTAGATAAGTAAGTTATTTAAAAAAAAACAACTTTATTTTATTAATTATCATTACATTTTGTTTAAACTATAATAATAATAATAATATCATTTTATTATAGGGCTATGGAAGGATATCATATACTTAGGGGTTCAAAGTCGAAGAAAAAAATGCAGTGGTTATCTATTAAAGTAAGTTATTTTATTCTAGTAATGATATTTTTATAAGGTATTTTATTTTGAATTACCATTATTATTGAAATTAATTATTATATTCTTTTTGCAGTCTCATAAACAAATAGGAAACTATGAGTGCGGATACTATGTAATGAAGGCAATACATACTATTGTTAATTCACAAATAGTATCTGGATGGACTAAAGTAAGTTTTACAATTTTGGAAGTTTTTATTTTAAATTTTCATTTTTTCATGTTTTATGAATACTTCTAATTGTTTTAAATTTTCTTTAACAGATATCTATAGATCGAGCACCATTGTCACCAAAAGACATAAACATCATTAAGGAGCAATGTACTACATTTTTCATTGAAACATTGACTATTATGACTTATACTTAATGAAATACTTATTATAAACTTATTGTGTATACATTTATGTATTGGATATGTTTCAAAAAATTTCTCTTGTATTTTGTATGTATTGCGAGCCATTGAAAATATATCAACTGTTTGATATTAATTTGCAGGTTTTGTTCAAGAGCCTTCTCAAAGCAAGCTAATCATTTTTAAAAATCCACAACTTTAAGATCAGTGGTAATAGCCAATCTTATAAGTCCAGTTTTTAAGATTGGTATTACCGTGACCAATCTTAAAAGTTGCACTTTAAAGATAGGCTATTAGCATGATCGATCTTAAATGCTCAGCTTTTAAGATCGGCTGCATGAGCGATCTTAAAAGTCCAACTTTTACAATCAACTGCATGATCGATCTTAAAAATCCAATTTTTAAGATCAACACTTTTAAGATCGGTCAGGGAACCGATCTTAAAAGTAAAAAATGACCGATATTAAAAGTGTTTTTCCCACTAGTGTCGAGTATAATTGGTGGAGGGCGATCACAAAGCACTTGGAAAGGTGACATGCAAATGGAAGAGTGCCATGTAGAATTATACCATTGTTAAACCAAGTAAAGAAGGCAGAACCATTTGTGAGGATGATCGCTTGTGAAGTAACAAAGATATGCTTAAAGAAAGTGATTTAGGACCTCAATTTAACCATCCATCTTTGGATTGTAGGTAGTTGAGTGGAGTACTTGGACACCTTGAAGGTGAAACAACTCTTGCCAAAATTGACTAAGAAAAATACAATCTTAGCCAAACACTATGGTTCTAGGGTTACCATGGAGATGTGAGATTTCAACAACGAAGCAAGTAGCAAGACTAGTAGTGATGATGGGGTTGGGTAAGGAAATGAAATGAGCATACTTTGTTAAACGATCAACAATTGTCAAAATAAAAGTATGGACACTAGAAACAGGCAAGATAGTAATAGAGTTCATACTTATATCTTTCCAAACTTGTTGAGAGATTAGTAAAGGGTAAAGTAGACATTTTTTTTTAAAAAAGGTTTTTTTTTTACAAGTTGGGCAATCTTTGATAAAATCAGTAATGTTTTTGCGCATTTTTTACTACGAGAAGAAGGCGGGGATGTGGGACAAGGTAGGATGAAATCTAGAGTTACTAGCTAAAGGTATTGAATGATATTCATGTATCAGTCATTACCATATATTCTTAGATACAGGAATGAAGATTTTGTTATTATAATGAAGTAACCTATGAGATGATTGAAAGGAATTATTCTCATTGTTTTGATTCTTGTGAAACAAAGATGCCACCAAGATTAGTAGTATAAAAGGCACAAAGCTCATCAAGGATGGCATGAATTATTTTGGTGATAATGTGAATAATAGAGGGACCATTGTCTGAATCAACAAACAGGTCACAATGGGATAAAACATTTGCTACTAGATTTTCTTTGTTAGGTCAAAAGATAATTTCGTGCGTGAAACCTTGAAGCTTTGTAGCCTAATGTTGTTGATCAAGGGTATGGTAGGAATTAGTCCTTAAATGTCGTAGACTCTTTTGATCCATAAAAAATTGAAACTTTTTTCCCAAGAGGTATTGATACCATTTTTTTACAACTTCAATGATGGTAAACATTTCACAAGCATAGACAAAATCAACATGCATTTTGGGCATAATTTCTTGCTATAAAAAGCAATTGAATGCTTGCTTAGTGATAGGACTACACCAATGGCAATGGAAGAAGCATTCGTTTCCAAGTCAAAAGAAGTTTCAAAGTTTGGTAGTTGTAGGATGGAAGATTCTATAATTGTAGTTTTTAATTTGTTAAAAGTTGTATTTGCTTGTATGGGCCATTGTAAATTTGATGAGTTGAGTAAATCCGTGAGAGGCGAAGCGAGAATGGCATATTTCTAACAAAGCAGTGATAGAATCCAATAAGGCCTAAAAATCCATAGAGTGCGGTGAGAAAGAGAGAGAAAAGTTGGGGCCAATCAAAATGGCTTGGATTTTGTCTAGATCAGGTGCAACGCCTTTGATTAAACCTAAGTGGGCCAAATATTGGACAATAGACACAACAAAAATACACTTAGAGTATTTAGTAAAAAATTAGCATTCTTTGAGTAATTGCAAAATCAAATTGAGATGATAAAAGTGATCAGATGAAGCGTGGCTAAATATTAAAATACCATAAAAAAACTAAGACAAATTTGTACAAATAGGGACTAAGTAGATTGTTAATAACACTTTGAAAGGATGAAAGGGCATTAGTGAGTCAAAAGGGCATCACTAGAAATTATTAGTGCTATCCCAAGTTTTGAAAGTTGTCTTACGTATGTCTTTAGGGGCAACCTGAATCTGGTTGAATCCTGCAACACCTTACTCATAATTCTCAACTTAATTATTTAATATTTATTCCATAAATCAACCAAATTGTTTATCTTAGTTATAGGATTCACTTTTCTAAAATAATGATTTTTTAAAAAACCTGTTATTATATAATAAGTTATTTGTCGAGCAATATTTATATACCCATTATAGAATTTGAAATTGCTATACAAATTTTATTATAAAATTCTTATCATTTATAATTTATATTTTGAAACATTTTCAGATAAAGAAATCATACCATAGTTAAATTTATTCACACAAAAAGTGATTTCGGTACATCAAAACTATATATAACTGATATGGCATCTAGATGAAGGAAAAAGTTTTATTTTAATACAAGTTTTCTTTCTTACTTAAACTAACAGATTCACATCTCAGGTTGATATAGATTTACTATAGGATTGACATGGTTAGTAGGAGTAGATAATATGTGACCACCATGGGACCATCAATATATATCGGAGCTTGTTGATTTAGTGAAAATACGAAGGAAGATAACCAAATGCCTTGGAACTTGACTGAATTTTCAATAACATCAACAGTCCAACTGGTACTGAGAAATACAACTGAAGTAACCGTAGTGAAAGGTTCAAATATTGTAACACTCTGATTTTCACAGATTATATGAAGGCCCAAAGCCCAATAAGAGTGATTTAGTAGCCTACAACGGGCCGTTCCCAAACTGGAATGGGTCGTTCCAAACTACTAAAATGGACTATAAATCCTAGTTGGGAACGGGACATTCCCAACTGGAACGGGGCGTTCCAAATCACCAAAAAGACTTGTAACCCTAGTTGGGAATGCGCCATTCTAGTTTAAGAACGGGCCGTCCCAAACATGGCTATTATGGGTTAAAATGCAACCCCAGAACGATCCATTTTGGCTTGAGAACGGACCATTCTGTCTTGAGAACGGGCCATTCTGACTTGATAATGGGCCGTTCTAGATGTGAATTTTACACATGACGAATGAGTCAAGAACAGGCTGTTCCAGATTCGAAACGGGCCGTTTCGGCCACTCCTAGCACTTCCAAAAGCACACCTTTCACTTCTGGCTTCTTTTCCTTCTACACTCTCTAAAGACCGAGAGGAAACCATGGGAGGAGACCAACCAGATCCTGCTTTAGTTTCAGCTACTACTTATCGAGGTACGGGGGAAAAAGGAGATTTATGTGTAGAGTTACATGAGGAAATGGGTGGAGAAGAGTTCCTGTGGAATTTTTAATAATTTTATAATTGTTTTGTTTGGAGAATTATTGGTATTATGAGATTTTGTATGTGTTTAAGATTAGGAATATGTAAATTAATTTGTAAAAATGATGATCTAGGAGAGAGAACGAAATTGTAGAAAAGTGCTTGTGAGTTAGGTTTTGGAAAAATTGGGGATTTTACTAATTAAGTTAAAATTCTATTAAATTGGTGATTCAATTGAGTGTTATATTAATTTATAAATGTTATTGTTATATCATATGGTAAAAATTGATGATTTAGAGGTGGATCCATGGTGAATTGCTCGAGAGATATATGAACCACTATTTTGTGTGGACTTATCTATTTTGTGTATGTGATATGAAATTGAGTTATGGAATGCGGTGTGATGTCTTGGCATAAATGTATACATTATATCTACCATTTTAGTATTGAATCGATAACATGATGTGGAGAATGGTATATTATGACTTAATTGTTCAATTAATTATGATGTGAGTATGTTGACATGAAATGAGATGTTGTGTAGATTGTGAATGTGATGTGATTGTGATTCCTTATGCTTATGTTAGGGGTGACACGACTTTAGGCAAGAGATGCTACAAGCGTGACCTTGGCATAATGTAGGATGTGTGGATCTTTATGCTTATGTCGGGGATGGCACGACCTTGGGCAAGAGATGCTATAGGCGTGACCTTGGCATAGTGTGGGATGTGTGATTCCTTATACTTATGTAAGGGGTGGCACGACCTTGGGCAAGAGATGCTACAGGCGTGACCTTGGCATAATGTAGGATGTGTGAATCTTCATGCTTATGTCGGGTGTGGCACGACCTTGGGTAAGAGATGCTACAAGCGTGACCTTGGCATAGTGTGGGATGTGTGATTCCTCATGCTTATGTCGAGGGTGGCACGACCTTGGACAAGAGATGCTACAGGCGTGACCTTGGCATAGTGTGGGATGTGTGAGGTAATTAACACTTATGTCGGGGGTGGCACGACCTTGGGCAAGAGATGCTACAAGCGTGACCTTGGCATAGTGTGGGATGTGTGATTCCTCACACTTATGTCGGGGGAGGCACAACCTTGGGCAAGAGATGCTACAGGCGTGACCTTGACATAATATTAATTGCAAGATTTGTGATGGATTGGTATGATTGTGAATTGTGATGCGAATATGATGCATGATTGAAATGATTAGGATATATATATATATGTATATAAATGCTTGTAAATATTTCATTAAGTAATGAGTTATGATGAGGTTATGTTGTGGTTTTTCCTTGTGTACTTTACATATAGATGTTTTCTTTTCTCATCGTATAATTTGTGGATGTTTTAGGTGAGGAAGATCTGGCTATGAGTGGCATCTAGAATGCCAACAATTAAATTGTGGGTATGCTCTGATATTGTGACATTAGGGCAGAAGATTTTTAGGACATAAATTTTTATATGGATTTGAAGTTGTACTTATTATTTTAAAAACAATTTGTAAACTCTTAGGTTTTATTTTTCAAGTTTTATTTCAATTACTTTGGATATTGAAGAACATTTTTGAAGGTTTTTATGTGAACCCTTTTACCAATATTGAAAATTTTATTTCCTTAATTTATTTACATTATTACAATATATGTGTTGGGGTAGTAAGCGTGTCACAGATATAACTAGTAGATCCATCTCTTTAAGATTTTAAAATATACGTACATATATTAGGAACAAGAAAACAAGAAACACAAAAGAAATGAGTGATAACATTTATCAATTAATAAAATTAATTAATTTTAAAAAAATATATAAATATTTACATATCATTATTAATCACAAATTTATATTTTTACTCCATGGAGGGATTTGAATTGTTTTTGTAGTGACTAGTCGGGATAAATGAGTTTAATTATGGTACCAAATAATACAAGGATATTTTACCTTAAATATTTACTCATTTAAATCCCAAGGTTAAACCTTCAACTACAAATTAATTTAAGTTTATCGATAAGTTATTATAAGGAATTAAAATTTACACTTACTATTCTTTAAATATATATATATATATATATATATATATATATATATATATATATAATCAATTAAATAATAGTAACTAGATAATAAAATTATAAACATATTTAAACTAAATAAATGATAGTTAAAATTAATAGGAAATGATTAAACAAATTGTATTATAGATACCTCATTAATTAATTAAAGTTAAAATTAACATACCTTGAACAAGTAAGATGAGGTTAGGGACACCTCACCAAATAAATATAGATAAGAATGACTTAAAGTAGACAACTAAAAATAATGTAGAAATTTAAAAGAGATAAAAGTCTCATCCCCCATACCTTAATAGAAGAGTGAAATCGTTTAGAGAAAAATCAAATAAAAGGAATTTTTCCTGTTTTCTTCCTCTTGCTCTTTCTTTTTCTTCTTTCTCAATTTTCCTTCTCACGTTTTCTTATCCGGAGGCCTTCCCCCTCCATGCCTATTTATATGTAATTTGTAATGATTACTAATTTTTTTTCTTCTAACTTAATTAAAATTGAATAACATGTCATTACATGTAGATAATCACATTTCATAGAGATATGGATTCGTACCACTGTAGATTTATCTACTACAACTTTTTTTTAAAATTTCAAAATAATTTTATTACTTATATTTTATATTATTAAACATTTAAGATTTAACAATTTAAATATTTATACTTCATAATAATAATGTAGTTAAAATATTATTTGAAAAAATATTATATAAATAGATTTTAAAATTTCATAATATAATTAAATATTATATATTTCTATTTTAGTTTACTAGGAATATTATAATAAAAATTTTAAAGTATTACAAGTACATAAAAATATTGTACTTAATCTCTGTTTATTTTAAAATATGACAACTAGAAATCTAGATTATTATTTTAAGAATAAAATAGTAATAATAAAATTGAGAATACTAAAATTATATAATATTGTAATTAAACATTGTATTAGAAATTTGGGATGTTACAAGTCCCGAACGTAGGTCAATTTTAGAAAAGATAGTGACACCTTCAAGTTCGTGTTATAACTCATCAATGGTAGGAATGAGGAACTTATCACAAATATTAATAAAATTTGAGTCTTCTGTAATCAACACAAAATCTCAAGGTTCCATCTTTTTTGCGCTTCAACAAAACTGGAGAAGAGTAGGGGTTGGTGTTGGGATAAATCAAGCCTATTGGCAAAATCTTTGAAATAATTTGTGCCATAGCATCTTTGTGAGCATTTGTATATCTATAAGTGTGGAGAAAAGATAGTTGTTAGAAGGGAGGTTGAATAGTGAGTATAAAAAAAATCACACTTTTCGCAAGAAAGCGAAAGTAGTATCTGCAACAAACAAAGTCTTGGAAGATTAATCAAAAAATAGATGGAACACTATGTATTTTTATACTAGTTCATCTCAAACATAAAGATTACGTCTTGTTCTCAATCCAACCAGATTGAGTTTCATTAACTTTTTCAAAGTTACAATTACTCTTTCCCAAGCCACTTCTAGCTCTACAACAAGTGTTCATTGACTGACGTCTTCAAACCACTACTCAAGTATTCTTTCAACAACAAGATTCTCTAAGCTCTACCTATAACAACAGTTATCAAAGTATTATAGGTTTGTTATGATTGTCTCTCTAAGACGTTAATACAACAACATTTTCGTGCAAAGATTTTTCTACAAGACAAAAGTTGTACAAAAGAGATGTGTTTGTGAATGTTCTTATATTTCAATGAAAAGCTTCCTTTTGTCTTGATCTTCAAAACTTCTTATATAGTAGCTTTGAAGAAGATGACTATTGCAACACTTTGAGTCCAGCTCACAAGTTTGCTTCATTTGTCTTCATTCCCTTTTGGTGGTAGGTAGCTGTTTATCTTATTTAATGTGAGCATTAAATGAATTTCACCAAATAGTACCTCTTATATGATTAAGGAGGCTATTTATCAACTTTCCATACCAAACGCAACTTGTAGAAGCAATGTCAGCACAAAATAGCTATTGTAGTGACTTTATCTACTTTTCTCCGTGATTTTAGAGATTTGGTTCTGATGGAAAGCATGGTTTTTTACTTAAAGGATTTGTGAGTTTTGAGACAATCTTTTGATTCAATCTATTAAGGAATGAAACATTTAAAACGAACTTTATCGTTAGTCTTAATAAATGATAAATATTTAACGAATGAGATAGATGGTATGCTTCGTCTGATTAACAATTGTCTTATAGATGATCTGTGTCTTGCACTTCACCTGATAAGCTTTTTAAAGATACGTTTCAAATATGTTTGCATAAATATTTCTTTTATATAAAAGCACTTTGTTTGTTAACATTAAAACTTTGAATTTAGGAGATCATCTTTTGACTTAACAATAAGGTTTGACGTTGACTGAGCTAGAATTAAGGGGGAGGGTAATGTGGTGATTATGGGATCTTTTAGGATGAAGGTCTTTAGGAGTGGAGGAAATATTGGAACAATGTTGCAAAGCTTGCTCAATTTGTGGGTTAGAATGGAAAATACTATAAAAAAATGGTAGGCGAAGGTTTGATGTCAGGGTTAGGGTACGTGGTGAGTGAAGGATAAGAGGGGAAGGGAGGCAACCAAGTCCATGTGAAGGAGATGGAAGAGTTTTTGAGAAGAGGTAGATGTAGGGGAGGGTGTGGAACATTTGGTTAATATGATAGATTGTTGTAAATGGGTAAAGTTCATATAAGGGATGAAGAAGTCAAATGTTATGGGTCCCAAAGTATGTAACCATTCAATTCCAAGAACAATTTCAACATCCTGAATAGGTAACAATAAATAGAAATGGTGAACATGTGATCTTGGACAATTAGATTTACAACGTGACATAATCTAAACACAAAATGTGAGTGTCGTTCACTACCATTACTAAAAACATAGAAGTGAGAGAGATAGGTAAACGTAGATGGTGTGCAATATGAGGTTGCATAATGTTATGAGAGCTCTCGATATTAATTAAAATAATGACTGTTAAACCATCAATCAGCTATTAAAATGAAGAGTCTGAGAGGAGAGTTGACTAATGAAAACTTAGGAAGATAATTGTAGATGAATGGAGGGTAGGGCATCATAAGTAGTTGATAGTAATGCAGGGTCATCACTATGATCAATAGGGGGTAGGGTCTTAGGGTCACAGGAGGATGATTCATCATCATTAATCAATAAGAGAAACTATTTGGTAAGGCATTTGTGACTTGGGTAATATTTCTCATCACAATTAAAATATAGACCTCGAGTGTGATGATCTTGCATCTAGGTAGGGGTTAAGCATTTGATAGGCAAGGAAATGGAAACAAGATGTGGGGGCATAGAATGTATGTGGTAGAGTTTGAGGATGGCTTGGTGGAGGGGGGAAGCAGAAAAGCTATTTAGGTTTAGAGTCCTTAATTTTGGCTTCCACTAGATGGGCCAAATCCATGGCTAGATGGGTGGTATATGGTTTAAAAATAGCCAACTTGCGATGAATTTGTAGGAATAGTCTTAAGATGAAACAATTGTGTAAAATTGTTGATGATAAACCATAAACATTGTTATACAATCATACAAAGCATTGTTGAAATTCAATGACTGTGCTATATTGGCGGAGTTTGAGTAACTCAAACTCATGATTATCATAAGAGCTACATCC
Source organism: Cajanus cajan (assembly GCF_000230855.2). NCBI lineage: Eukaryota > Viridiplantae > Streptophyta > Magnoliopsida > Fabales > Fabaceae > Cajanus > Cajanus cajan. The sequence goes on along the minus strand of NC_138518.1, from coordinate 17,200,019 downwards.
AAAATGGATTTCCAACGCACGAGCAAAAGCTTCCCAAGTAATCGGTTGTCCATAATGGTGGAGCCATTTAAACCAAGAAAGGGCATCCCATTTCATGTAGAATATAAGCATAGAAATGTGATGATCTAGGGGTCCCTGGTGAAAATAAAAAAATTTGGTCAGCTTGAAAGACCTAATCCGAGGGATGGAACCCCTCAAAAGGTTGTAATTGTAGTTTAGGAGGACAAATTGAGTTAGGAGGTGAGAAATGTGGTAAGGGTGGTGGAGGTGGGAATGATATAACTTGAAACTAAAGGGGGTTGAATGAAGTGAAGGTGTTTGATGAATGGCCCTATCCGAACCAACTTGGAAAATTGGTGAGGCAATGTGGGCTGTGCTAATTTAGCCGTGATGGCATGGGGTTTCATGAAAGAGAGAAAGGTGAGAATGAGGTATATTGTTGAGTTTTTCAACCAAGGTGGCAATAGCACTTGTAAGAGTCTCATATCAATTCTCCATGGATGCTTGAAGTTGATCATTGCGAGTATTTTGTTAGATTTGAAAAACATGGAGCTTTTCTATCAAAGCGTGGAATGATTCCTCCATTTCTTTGGTATTTTTGGGAGGCATGAAGGTAGAAAGCACCAATGATAGGTTATTCTACAACCTATCTACGAAACTATTAAACATTATAACCAGAAAGAAAATACTTGAATATTTATTAATTCATAAAAAGGATGAAACCTCTTTAAATACAAAGAAAAAGATGATAATATTTACACAATAGCTAGGAACAATACAACGACTATATTATTCATAATCAGAAAGTCATAAGGGTCTTTTAAGGTTTCTTTTGGGTCTGTGGGCCTAATAACATCTGAAGGCCTTGTGGCTTGTGGGTCTTCATTGATAGTATGTCTATCATCTTGAAGTAACATTTTATGCGTAAAAATTGTAACATCTTGAAGTAACAATAAACTTTGATAATTTTAACTACAATCAATAATCACTAGAAAAATGAATTTGAATTTAACTCAATCTTGTAAAATTATTTTTTAAGGTGAAAATTGTTCTCCACTTACATATATTATTATAATTTTATCATTAACCAACATGAGATTTCCAATTTTCAACTTCCATTACATTGTAACTTTTAAAACTTAGCTTTTCTAACAATTTTATGTTAGTGTTGTTTCACTTCTCTTATTTTGTAACTTTTAAAACTTACCTTTTCTAACAATTTTATGTTAGTGTTGATTCCCTTCTCTTATTTTGTGTTAGTTATGTCCATATAGTGACTACATTAAGGTGGTATTATCCAAATATGTTGACCGTACCTCTACAACTTAAATGAGTATTTGTTGCAAATATACTATACCAGTTAGGTACGTTTATGACCTTATTCCCTGAATCAAGCCTAGTTTTGTGGGGTGGATTATGATACCTTTTGCTGAATGGCAACACCTTTTGCACAATAAATAAAAAGAATTGTATTCTTTTTGAAGCCTTTCCTTAAAAGTCAAATTAATATGTTGACCTTGGAATTTTGCCTCTACTACTAGTAGATGTCAGGGTGTAGTAGTTGACAAAAATGTGGTTGTTTGCATTTTTTATTGTTTCTAAATAAGGTTATCCCATTTTATTCATGTGTATTTTTTTAATCCTAAGATTGGCAGGATATTATTGTTAATTAGGAAAGTAGAACCATATACATAACCCATTTTAATCAGAACCAATATGGCTTAGCCAATGTAAGTTGCAACTTTGCCTAGCATTAGCACTCACCATTCTATCAAAAGCCAACATAAAAGATGCAAAATCAATAGGATCTATTTTCCCTAAGTAGATTGAATATGTCAATTTCGTATTTAGAACAAGTGTCAATTTTAATAGGGAAATGATGATCAAGCACGAGCCAGCTAGTGATAAATTAACCTGCTTTGTTTTTTGGTCATAAATAATTAATAATTAAAATTTATTGTATTTGAGATAAGGACAATACAGAAATAATAAACCTATATAATCCATATTACTCCATTTATTTCTAATTATGGAATGGGAATTTCACTCAGTTCCATAGTAAAGTATCAACATATGAATTATAATGGTTTTATTCCATCAAGTAATATCTTGGTCTATTTAATTTTGAGCTTGCGCGGATTGACTTGTAAGACTTGTGAGTTAAATAAGTTTAGTCAGGCAAACCAACTTTATCATTGTTGCAAATAGGCACATTATACTTTAATTATACTAATTAATTTTAAAGTTTTTCTACAAATAGTTATTTCTATCAAAATTATAATTAAACTATTTAATTATCTTAAATTCACCCTTATATATTAAATACAACTGGTTATATTGTACAAGATCATTTTTAAGAGTTTCTTTCTAACCATAATATTTTTATATATTTTTCTTTGATGAGAGATTATTTTAACTTCTTATCTATTTTAATTATTTAGCATATTTATTTATAAATTAAATTTTAATATTTTTAAATAAAATTATTAATAATTAAAAATAATCTTGTACTACAATATAAATTTTTATCATAAATTTACAATATAATTTATATATTTAAGAGTATTTATTTATATAAATTATATATATATATATATATATATATATATTTCATTTATATTTGAATATATAACTTATTATGAATTTCATTTATATATATTAAACATTTTTCCTGTTCATTACAAAAGTTAAAATACTGGTATCCATTATTCATTAATCGTTTTTTATGTTACAATTCAATTATTTATATTAAAGTATAATACAAAGTTATGAACTTAGAAAAAAAATAATGAAAAACAGCGGAAAAGTACTTATTTGATTTTTTTAATTCTAAATTTGATTACTTTTTAATGTTTACAAAAATTATTTCTAAAATAAATCTAATAAACAACTAGAATTTAAAATAAATAAATGTTTGAGATTTTTTTTCTTTTGTCAGTGCTTTAATCTGAAATTTATATAAAAAGACTATATATTTATAAAAAAGGTGGACTTAAAAAAATAATTGCGAAGATCTAAATTAAGATTTAAAAAAAAACATTTGGTATAATTTAATGACTAATTTAAATAAAATTAAAGTTTATAGCATTTTTTTAAATAAAATAAAGTTTAAAATTTAATTAAGATAAAATTAAAGTTTAGATTATTTATTTATAGAAAAAAAGTCTAAGTTTATGAGATTAAATATTTTTTTCTTTTCTAATTGCATGCTTATGTGGGTCTATAAATATAAAGATGAGTTATCTCCTTTAACTTATGCAAGTTCTGCCAATCCATGATTCTTCTATACCCACCCCTACCATCCCCTTTTAGGTTGCTGAACTGTCAGTTCAAGCCCTAACAGTCAACCTGGGCCCCGAAACACGCATAATGGATGCAGAAAGTAATTCTAGTGTTGCTTCCTCCACTAGTCTAGACAACTTATCAAATTTTAGGCCCAAGCCCCAAAAATGCACCTGCTTTTTAAGTTAAAGTTTATTTAACATGTTTGCATTCGGATTTAAAACGTAAAAATTCACGTTTAAAACGTGAAAGTTATTATTCATTGTTTTTAGTAATTTTTTACGTTTCAAACGCGAATCCAAACACACGCTTACTCAATTCATAAAATATTTGTGTCAGAATTAGAATAATATGTAAAAGTTTTAAAATCGAATTTTATTGTCATAATTTATTTTTTTACTAATAAAAAAAATAGAGTGCTTGTGTGTATAACATAACTATGTTTGTTTGAACATTTTATATAAGGTAAATTTGGTTCAAATGACATATTTTATACCTGTGAAATGAAGCAATCAAAGACAATTGCACCATATAAATCCTTTGCTTACAACCTTTCAGATGGCAAAATCCATCTCAACTCGATAATATATTTATATTTTAAAATATTATTTATTAATATTCATATTAAAATGATAAAAAAAATACTTTGATTTTTATAATTTTTTGTACTTCTGTCCTACTTTATCACGTATAAACACACTTGTATACATATTACAACTTTTATAATGGTAAAGCTTTCATTTCACTTGAAAAGTACCGTGTTAGATAATTTTAGATATTTTAGTTAATAGTACTTTTGTCATTTTGTTATTTTATATATATTACTCTATGATGCTTTATATTGTTAAAAAATCATTCTTATTATCAATAAAACCTTAGCCTTCTTTCTTAATTATTCTCTATTATGTTTGCTCTGGTCTCAATCTTAACATAGTATCAGAGCTTGATTCATGATTAGAAATAACTGTAGCATTTTTCATAACTTTTGATTTTTCTGTCCTAGTTTGTTACCTAGTTCATGACTTGATTCGCGACATTCATGACCCAGTTTCGTCTCTCCCTCTACACTCGCGTCCTAGCTCTGTAGCAACCCTCTTTGTTCTATGGTGGCTTTGCTTTTGTTTTGGCACAATGGTTTTGGTAATTTGTTTTACTCTATTATTTTGGTTGTTATACCCTATTATTGCTTTGGTATGCACATATAGCTGGTGACAAGGATGATTCTCTTCAATCAATTAGTGTACAATTAAATGAGAAAAGTTATACTTATTAAAGTTATGTAATGGAATTTTTTTTGAAAGGCAAGAAAATGTGGGACTATGTTGATGGAACTTTTGCTAACCCTTCAGATGAACAAATTATGAAATTTGCAAAGGAGTTGGAAACCTAGGAAGTAAACAACTCAAGGTTTATTACTTGGATCAATAATTTTGTTTCAGAGTCGATAGGGAAGCAACTAGTAAAGTATGATTTGGCTAAGGTTATTTGGGATCATTTTAAAAAGTTGTATGAATAGTCTAATTTTACAAAACACTATCAGTGAAAAATTGATATTCGAGTTTTTAATCTTAGTTGATTAACTCTAGTTAGTTACTGTGGTTAACTAACCATTATAGTTAGCTTTATTTTAGCCTTTATAAAAGGCAATTCTGTAACTGATTCTGATTAGTTTTGTTTTGATACACAAAATCATTGAATGAATATTATATTTTTCTCCTCTCTTCTTCTTCTCTGAGTTTTCTTTCTCAGATACAATTCTACTGCTTTAATGGCTATCACCATATTTGATATGGTATCAGATCTCTTCAATTGAAGAGCTCTGCTGCGTTGCTCATATCCTTTCTTGATCCATTCCGAGTCGTTTCTCTCTTGATTCATTTTTTTTTCTTTCCCTCTTTTCTTTTCTCCTTTTCGATTTCATTCTTTTCTTGGTTCGTATACCTTCTATTTTAAACCATGAGTGCGAAGGAAGATCGACAAACGCAACCAGACCAATCTGTGAATGTGCATAGCCCATACTACTTGCATTCAGGAGAGAACCCTGCTATTTCATTGGTCTCACCAACGTTGGATTCAAGTAATTACAATTCTTGGAGTAGATTGATGATTACGACATTAAGTGCGAAGAACAAGGCAGAGTTCGTGGATTGTTCTATCCAACGACCTGTGGTTGATGACCCATTACATACATCATGGAAACGATGTAATAACATGGTTGTTTCTTGGTTAGTGCATTCTGTGTCCCCATCAATTCGTTAGAGTGTTCTTTGGATGGATGATGCAAAAGATATTTGGAAAGACTTAAAATCTAGATATTCACAAGGTGATTTGTTGCGAATTTCTGAATTGCAACAAATGGCTTCCATGAAACAAGGTGATAGATCTGTCTCCGAGTATTTCAAAAAATTGAGAGTTATATGGGATGAAATTGAGAGTTATAGACCCGATCCTAGGTGTACTTGTCAGCAAAAATGTGCCTGTGATGCTCTAAAAATTGTTATGGAAAGAAAGAAACAAGATCAGGTGATGCAATTTCTTGGAGGCTTGAATGAAACTTTTAGCAATGTGAAGTCCAATATACTGATGATGGACCCAATGATTGCCATTAGTAAGTGTTGAGCTTAGGAGAGCTTGAAACCTAAAGGAGTTTTGATGATCACAACATAAGTGTACAACAACAACTTACAACTTGGAAGCACAAAAACAAAGTCAAAGAAAAGTCAAGAAAATGCTATGTAATGGAGAAATGTAATAGAGTTTAGAAATTAAGTTGTTTTGAATGAGTTTTTATATTGTGTGTGCTTAGTATGCTTTGTGCATAAGCAAATCTATATCTAAAGCTAAGTAGAGGTATGTGATGATGAGTGAAAAGGTTGGAAAGTTATTTTGAGACTTAAAAATGAAGTTTTAAAAACTAACTCAAAATAATCGATTATCGTTAAATATAATCGATTATTTCAGCAACAAGCAAAATGGGATGCCTTGCTGCAATAATCGATTATTTGCCAAAATAATCGATTATCCCAGAAACAACTCTCTGGAATAATCGATTATCCAGCAAAATAATCGATTATATTGTTCTTGGTTGATTTCTAGAAAATCTGAAGAACAAAATAATCGATTATTATTTAAAATAATCGATTATCTGCGTCTGAAACTTTTATAAATAGTTTGAACTTTGAGAAACTTCAGACAAGAGTTAGAACTGATAATCAAATTGTGAAAAACGTTTTTGTGGAGTCTCTATGACATCTTGGAGAGTTTTCTTTGTGAAATCCAAGAGTAAAAACGTTTGTGAAAAACTTTGTGAGATCATCATCATCATCATATCTTGAAAGGGGAAGATTAAGATTTGCTTCAAGAATTCCAGGTGAATTCGTTCCTTTATTCTTTGTGAATCTTTGTGAAAATCTTGAGAAGGGTTTCTCAAGTGATAATGTTTCTTGTAGTGGGTTCTACAAGGGGTGCTTTCTTGGGGTCAAGAAAGTGGTTATCTTTAGTGTTGAAGTATATGCATGTGTGGTGTGCTTGTAAACCTTCTTCATTGAGATAGTGGAACAAATCTTGATCAGGTGCTGATTGAGGACTGGATGTAGGTCACATGTGGAGTGGCTGAACCAGTATAAAAGACTTGTGCAATCTTCTTCTACCTTTATCTTTTACTTTGAGTAATTTCTTGATTGGATATTAAAGAAGATCATTCTTGATTAACTTGTGTGTGTGAATATTGATGGTTTAATCTGAATTAAAGCATTTCATTTGAACCTCATTATTTTGTAATCAAGAAAGCATATATCATTCATACTTCCCTAACAAGTCATATAAGGAGCTTCATGTGAAAATCCAGTCTTAGAAAAGTTTTAGTGAAATAAAGATCCTAAATACTCTGATAATTTTTAAAGGGTCATAGAATCCAATTCACCCCCCCTCTTGGATTGTGCCATTCTTTTCTAACAATTGGTATCTAGAGAAATGTTCTTGAGAGTTATTCAAGATTTCAAAAATGGCCAACAACAACCTACCCTATGGTGAGGGTGTGTCTATTCATAGACCTCCTGTTTTCAATGGTGAAAACCATGTCTATTGGAAAATTAGGATGAGAATTTTCATAGAAGCTATTGATATTGCTGTATGGGATGCTATAGAAAATGGACCCTATATCCCTATGAAAAAAGATGGTGATGAGCTAAAGGAAAAACATTGGAGTGAATGGAGTGATGAGGAAAAGAAAAGAGCCCAACATGATAATAGAGCCAAAAACATCATAACATCTGCATTGTCTATTGATGAATTTTTTAGAATTTCACAATGCATATCTGCTAAAGAAATGTGGGATACTTTGCAAGTTACTCATGAAGGAACAAGTGATGTGAAGAGATCAAGAAAGCATACTCTCATTAGAGAATATGAGCTGTTTAGAATGCAAAATGGTGAATCTATTTCTGACTTTCAAAATAGATTTACACACTTGATAAATCACCTTGTTGACCTTGGCAGGAAATTTGAGAAGGAAGAGCTGAATTTAAAAGTGCTGCAATGCTTGGACAGATCATGGCAAGCAAAGGTGACAACCATTGAAGAATCAAAGGATTTGACCTCCTTGACATTAGCTACTCCCTTTGGGAAGCTGAGAGAGCATGAGCAAAAGCTGCACATATTTGATGAACATGAGCAACAAGATAAGAAAGGCAAAGGAGTGTCATTGAAAGCCTTGAAATCTGTCAAAGGAAAAGAGGTGTGTGAAGAAACAAGCTCCGATGATTTCGAAACTGAGAACTTCAATTTGCTGGTGAAGAAGTTCAGAAAGTTCATGAGAAGAAAGAAGAATTCCCTCTACAAATTCAATAAAAAGACAAACAAGAAAGAGGAAGCAAGCACATCCTCCTTCAATTGCTTTGAATGTGGAAAATCGGGACACATGAAAGATGAGTGTCCAAATCTCTTGAAGAAGCAACAAGAGGAGAAGAAATTTAAGAAAAATGGAAAAGGGAAGAGAGCCTACATTGCTTGGGAAGATAATGACTCAAGCACATCAAGTGATGAATCCGAATGTGAGGAGAACAACTTGTGCTTGATGGATGGAACTGACCAAGACACAATTGTAAGTGACTCTGACCTTGAATCAAATCCGGATTATGATCAACTCCAAGAAGCTTCTATACAAATCCATGAAGAAGCTGTCAAATTAGTAGCCTTAAATTCAAAGCTGAAAAACAAGCTGAAATGGTATGAAAATGCTTTAATTAAAGCTGAACAAGAGCTTGAAGATTTGAAGCATGAGCATGAAAATCTTCAAACTATGTTTAACTTTAGTGAAGCTCATTCCTCAAAAGATGTTTGTGAACATTGCAAAATTTTTGAAAAAGAAAATGATGATTTGAGATCCACTCTTGCAAAGTTCACAAATGGAAATTCAAACTTAAACATTCTTTTGGGAAAACAGAGAAACACTTTTGATAGGAGTGGACTTGGTTTTAATCAAAGCATGAGCATGCCATTCAAGTCAAAGAAAGAAGCTTTTGTGAAAAACCAAAACTTTAGAAAATTTAAAAGCAATTTCTCTAGACAAACAACTTGTTTTTATTGCTGTAAAAGAGGCCATACAATTAGGAACTGCTATTCTAGAAAATATGGAGTTCCAAATGGAGAGATGGTTTGGGTTGAAAAGAGTCAAAGGCTGAGAACTAACCAACAAGGACCCTTCACATGGGTACCTAAATTTTTCCTCTGAATTTGTGTTGTAGGAATGCTTGAGGGCCAAAAATCTACTTTGGTATCTTGATAGTGGCTGCTCAAGGCATATGACTGGGGATCCTTCAAAATTCTCAAGTCTGAAATTAAAAAATGAAGGGTATGTTACCTATGGTGACAACAACAACGGGAAAATTCTTGGCCATGGCAATGTTGGTAATTCCTTCTCTCAAACATTGATTGAAAATGTATTGCTTGTTGATGGCTACTCAAGATATACATGGGTTATGCTTGACTTAGAACACTCAATAGCAATCTCAAGTACTAAGTGTCTAATAACCCAAGAAGAAAACATATGGCTTTGGCATAGGAGAGCTGCACATATTCATATGGATCATTTGAATAAGCTGTGTAGGAAAGAATTAGTGGTTGGTCTACCTAAACTCAAGTTTGGTAAGGACAAACTATGTGATGCTTGTCAAAAGGGCAAGCAAGTGAAGGCTAGCTTTAAAAGCAAAAATCAGATTTCCACAACTAGACCTTTACAATTAATTCACATGGATTTGTTTGGTCCTTCAAGAACCATGAGCCTAGGTGGAAACTACTATGGTTTAGTGATTGTTGATGACTACTCAAGATATACATGGGTTATGCTTTTTGCAAATAAAAATGATGCTTTTAATGCCTTTAGAAAATTTGCCAAACTTGTTCAAAATGAGAAGTGTTCAAGCATCACCTCTATAAGAAGTGATCATGGAGGTGAGTTTCAAAACATAATGTTTCAAAAATTCTGTGAGGAACATGGTATAAACCATAATTTCTCAGCACCTAGGATACCTCAACAAAATGGGGTTGTTGAGAGGAAAAATAGGTCCTTAGAAGAACTTGCTAGAACAATGTTGAATGAAACAAACTTGCCAAAATATTTTTGGGCTGATGCTATTAACACTGCTTGTCATGTGTTAAACAAAGTTTTGATTCAGCCTATATTAAAGAAAACACCCTATGAAATATATAATGGTAGGAAGCCTAACATTTCATATTTTAGAGTGTTTGGGTGTAAGTGCTATGTGCTGAACAATGGGAAAGAACAACTTGGAAAGTTTGATGCAAAGGCTGATGAGGCAATCTTTCTAGGATACTCTACAAATAGTAAAGCCTATAGGATCTATAATAAGAGAACTCTAGTTGTAGAAGAATCTGTCCATGTGGTATTTGATGAGTCAAATAAGCAAGAGACTAGGCAAACTGAAATTGAAGATTTAACTGAATTACTTGATCAACCCCTATTGGAGAATGAACCAAGTGAAGTGCCTAAAGTGAGTGAATCACATGAGAAAGTAAAGGAAACAAGTGAACAACTGCCTAAGGAATGGAGAACTTGTAGAGACTTATCAATGGATAACATAATTGGAAATATTGGTAAGGGAGTTTCAACTAGGAGTGCTATTAAAAATATTTGCAACACTATGGCATTTGTGTCACAAGTTGAACCTAAGAGCATTGATGAAGCACTTAAAGATGAGCATTGGTTAATGGCCATGCAAGAGGAACTAAATCAGTTTGAAAGAAATGAAGTGTGGGATTTAGTGCCATTACCAAAAGATTAACCAATTATTGGAACCAAGTGGGTTTTTAGAAATAAGCTTGATGAATCTGGGATAATTCTAAGAAATAAGGCAAGACTAGTGGCTAAGGGATACAACCAAGAAGAGGGGATTGACTATGATGAGACTTTTGCCCCTGTAGCAAGAATTGAGGCCATTAAATTACTTCTTGCTTATTCCTCGATAAAGAATTTCAAGCTGTATCAAATGGATGTGAAAAGTGCTTTCCTCAATGGGTTGATACAAGAGGAAGTGTATGTTGAACAACCACCAGGTTTTGTGGACTTTAAGAATCCTAATCATGTGTATAAGCTCAAAAAGGCACTCTATGGCTTGAAGCAAGCTCCTAGATCATGGTATGACAGGTTGAGCAAATTTTTGATTGAGAATGACTATGAAAGAGGAAAGGTGGATAATACATTGTTTGTCAAGAAATTTAAAAATGATACAATGTATGTACAAATATATGTGGATGATATTGTGTTTGGATCCACAAATACCTCTCTTTGTAAAGAATTTGCTAAAACCATGCAAGGAGAATTTGAAATGTCAATGATGGGAGAGCTTACATTCTTTTTGGGACTGCAAATCAAACAAATGCATGATGGAATTTTCATAAGTCAAAGCAAGTATTGCAATGAACTTCTGAAAAAGTTTGGTATGGAAGGGTGTAAGGAGGCTGCCACACCTATATCAAACAATTGTAATCTTGACTTCGATGAGAAAGGAATTGCTGTTGATAGTTCAAAGTATAGAGGCATTATAGGATCACTCTTGTACTTGACAGCAAGTAGGCCTGATATAATGTTTGCTGTGTGCCTATGTGCAAGATTCCAAGCTAATCCTAAATAATCTCATATGAAGAGTGTGAAGAGAATCCTTAAGTATTTAAAAGGTACAACTAATGTAGGGTTGTGGTATCCAAAGGGAGTCTCACTAAGTCTGATAGGTTACTCAGATTCAGACTATGCTGGGTGTAGACTAGATAGGAAGAGCACAAGTGGAACTTGTCACTTACTAGGTAGTGCACTTGTTTCATGGCATAGCAAAAAGCAAGCTTGTGTTGCTTTGAGTACAACTGAGGCTGAGTATATAGCTGCTAGAAGTTGTTGTGCTCAAATTCTTTGGATGAAACAACAATTAAGAGATTATGGAGTTGAGCTGAATAAGATTCCTTTGAGGTGTGACAATACTAGTGCAATAAATCTGACCAAGAATCCAATTTTGCACTCTAGGACAAAACATATTGAGATAAGACACCACTTTTTGAGAGACCATGTGCAAAGGAATGATTGTGTTGTAGAGTTTGTAGAAACTAGCAAACAACTAGCTGATATTTTTACAAAACCTCTACCAAGGGAGAGATTCAACAATTTGAGAATTGAATTGGGAATAATCAATGAATCATGTTTGAATTGATCATGCTTTGAGAATGATAATTAGAGATATTTGGAAGAGAGTATTTAAAGTGACAAATAAGACTCGGTGAAATTTGAGAAGTTAAATTTCTAAGAAGCAAAACTTCTCTGGAATAATCGATTATCTTAAGTAAACTCATGAAAATAATCGATTATTTGGGTAATAATCGATTATCTGGAACATGAAAAATTCCAAGAGCCTCTGAAATAATCGATTATTTGGGCAATAATCGATTATCTGGTAAGAAGGAACTCAAGAGTCACTGTAATAATCGATTATCTTGGGTAATAATCGATTATCTGGGAGTTGGAATCTGAGAAGTCACTGGAATAATCGATTATTCTGTAAATAATCAATTATCTAGGCTGTGTTAAGAGAAAATACCCTCTGTAATAATCAATTATCTTGAAAATAATTGATTATCTATATCAGATTGTGTTTTTAAGGGGTTTTTGCTGATGTAAATAATCGATTATTTGCATAAATAATCGATTATCTGGGTAGTTCTTTTAAAATTTCCTAAAACGGTTATCTACACGCCAAACCCTTGGATCCTCCTATAAACCCTCACTCAGAATGTGTTAGGGCATAATCCTCCTCTTCTCTCATTTTCTCTCATTCTCTCTCAAACCCTCAAATCCTTACTCTCTCAAACCCTCTTAAATCTCTCATTTTCTTCATCTTCTTCAACACCCACTCATGGCATCTTCATCAAAGAGACCAAAGAAGCTTGAGTGTTAGCGCATAATCCTCCTATTCTCTCATTTTCTCTCATTCTCTCTCAAACCCTCAAATCCTAACTCTCTCAAACCCTCTTAAATCTCTCATTTTCTTCATCTTCTTCAACACCCACTCATGGCATCTTCATCAAAGAGACCAAAGAAGCTTGAAGTGAGGGGGAGCAAACGTCCTCTACCCTCTGGGCAGCTGATTACGAAATGGTTTGCTGATGAGAAGGCTCAAGAGTACTATTTTGAGTGGTACGCCGGGCGGAGAATCATTCCTCCTAAGACCCTTAAACTTGAATGGTTTAAGAATGAGGGTTTTAGTTTTCCAACCCTTTTGGAGCACCAAGAACTGAGCAAGTTTTTGGAGATGGAAGGTCCCTACTATCCTGAGTTAATCAGGCTTTTTCTCTGTTTTGCCATGAGCAATGAGGGCATCCTGCAATCGGTGGTGAAAGGAAATTTTATTAAGTTGGACGGACCAACGCTGAAGGCTGCTGCGGGACTGAGCGGCACTGGAAAGGAGAAACCCCAACCTTTCAATTTTGGGGATTTTGAAGCGATGATTACCTTCCGGGACTATCAAAGGAACCCGGTGAACACAAACTATGAGAAATTTCTGGCGGGAGGTATGAAAAAGAATTCCCGTCTAATTTCTTTTATTATTGCTTGGATGTTGAAACCCAGGTTGCACAATCATGCACAAATGTCAAGGGATGACATTTTTTTGATGCATGTTATCAAGAAGAAAATCAAGATCGATTGGGTATCGGTCGTAAATGATTGTATGTGGAAGGCTAGGCGGAAGGAAGACGGCCCAATTCCTTATGCTCTTTTGTTGTCTAAGATTTTTTAAATTACTGGTGTAGATTTATCTGGGGAAAGAAAAATAATTTTGCATGCTTCAAACAAAATAGAGAAGTCTTCATTGCATCACATGGGGATGCTTAAACAAGAAGACAAATGGGTGTTTAAAGGCGATGTACCCCCTACTCCGGAGCAGGCAACTGATGAAGATGGTGTTCCGTCCCATGATGAGGATCAGCCACCACAGGTAGAAGCTGAGCCTGGCAGGGAACCTGAAGCGGAGCTGAAGCCGTTTTCACCCTTTGAGCAATTGATGATCAACAAGATTGATGCGATTATGGAAATGTCAAGGAGACATGAATCCTTGTTTTCTGGTATTCTTGACAGGTTTGATGACCTGGATCATGAAGTGAGGCTGCTCAAGACTCACCTTGGCATACCGGAGGATGAGGATTGATCTTTGTTGTGTTTCTGTTTAGTTTTAATTAGGAGTTTAAATTCTGGTTTTGAACAATTAATTTCGGTTTGGTTTTAATGATTTCAATTTCTGAACAATTTTAATACTTTCTGTTGGTTGAACAATTAAATTCTGATGAATTTGGAGTTTATTTTGCTGTTATAATGGCCTGATTGTGGTTCCAAATTATGATTTGGAAAGCTGGCTGAAATGCTCTGTTTTGTGAGCATATATGTTGATATTTTGGTTTTGATTTTGAAATGCTCTGTTTTTTTGATATTGTGGAAATGTTTTTCTTGGCTTGACTTGTTCTGAGTTGTGGATCATTGATGCACAAATGATTTTCTAACATTGCTGAACCAAAGTTTTTTTTACTTAGTTATTGCTGGATATACTCTGTACATGGCTTATAATTGTGAAACTTGGCTTACTTTGTTTTTGATAATGCCAAAGGGGGAGAAAAGGTTGTGTTGTGTGTATTAGTTGTTTTTGCAGGTATTGTGCTTGTGTGTGTATTGTGCAGGTTTTATATGTTGGAAATTAAAGGCACAATGACTAAGAAGATTGAAGCACAATTGTATTGAGTTGATGTAATGAGAATCATGGGTTGTCATCATCAAAAAGGGGGAGATTGTTGAGCTTAGGAGAGCTTGAAACCTAAAGGAGTTTTGATGATCACAACATAAATGTACAACAACAACTTACAACTTGGAAGCAAAAAAACAAAGTTAAAGAAAAGTCAAGAAAATGCTATGTAATGGAGAAATGTAATAGAGTTTAGAAATTAAGTTGTTTTGAATGAGTTTTTATATTGTGTGTGCTTAGTATGCTTTGTGCATAAGCAAATCTATATCTAAAGCTAAGTAGAGGTATGTGATGATGAGTGAAAAGGTTGGAAAGTTATTTTGAGACTTAAAAACGAAGTTTTAAAAACTAACTCAAAATAATCGATTATCGTTAAATATAATCGATTATTTCAGCAACAAGCAAAATGGGATGCCTTGCTGCAATAATCGATTATTTGCCAAAATAATCGATTATCCCAGAAACAACTCTCTAGAATAATCGATTATCCAGCAAAATAATCGATTATATTGTTCTTGGTTGATTTCTAGAAAATCTGAAGAACAAAATAATCGATTATTCTTTAAAATAATCGATTATCTGCGTCTGAAACTTTTATAAATAGTTTGAACTTTGAGAAACTTCAGACAAGAGTTAGAACTGATAATCAAATTGTGAAAAACGTTTTTGTGGAGTCTCTGTGACATCTTGGAGAGTTTTCTTTGTGAAATCCAAGAGTAAAAACGTTTGTAAAAAACTTTGTGAGATCATCATCATCATCATATCTTGAAAGGGGAAGATTAAGATTTGCTCCAAGAATTCCAGGTGAATTCGTTCCTTTATTCTTTGTGAATCTTTGTAAAAATATTGAGAAAGGTTTCTCAAGTGGTAAGGTTTCTTGTAGTGGGTTCTACAAGGGGTGCTTTCTTGGGGTCAAGAAAGTGGTTATCTTTAGTGTTGAAGTATATGCATGTGTGGTGTGCTTGTAAACCTTCTTCATTGAGATAGTGGAACAAATCTTTATCAGGTGCTGATTGAGGACTGGATGTAGGTCACATGTGGAGTGGATGAACCAGTATAAAAGACTTGTGCAATCTTCTTCTACCTTTATCTTTTACTTTGAGTAATTGCTTGATTGGATATTAAAGAAGATCATTCTTGATTAACTTGTATGTGTGAATATTGATGGTTTAATCTGAATTAAAGCATTTCATTTGAACCTCATTATTTTGTAATCAAGAAAGCATATATCATTCATACTTCCCTAACAAGTCTTATAAGGAGCTTCATGTGAAAATTCAGTCTTAGAAAAGTTTTAGTGAAATAAAGATCCTAAATACTCTGATAATTTTTAAAGGGTCATAGAATCCAATTCACCCCCCCTCTTGGATTGTGTCATTCTTTTCTAACAGTAAGGTGTTTTCTTATGCTGTTCAACAAGAGAGACAAATTATTGGTAGTGATATGTATTCAAGTTCTATAAATGCTGCAACCTCTAACAAGTCTAATGTGTCTTGTACTTACTGCGGAAAGGATTATCATACGGAGGATAAATGCTATAAGAAACATGGCTATCCTCAAGAATCTGGACCGGCTAGAGGGGGTAGAGGAGGTGGTAAAGGTAGTTTGGGCAGAGGAAAACTATGCACCCATTGTGGTAATACTAGACATACTATAGATGATTGTTACAGGAAGCATGGTTATCCCCCAGGTCATAAATTTCACAAGCAATATAGCTCCTCTATTAACAATACAGTGAAGGATGATTCAGCAACAACAAGTTCTAATGATCAAAAATAAGAAAAACAGATGAGGGAAATTAAGCTGACCAATCAACAGTACGAAGCCTTAATGGCTGTACTACAACAACAAGGAGGAAATCCAGCTTCAAATGCTTCACATGTTAATCAAGTTGGCACCACCTCTAGTCCTTCAATTTCTCAAGCAGGTAATAATGTGCTTACGGTTACCTATAATGTAAGTAAAGAAAATAATAACTCATGGATTTTAGACTCGGGAGCGACAAATCATGTAGTTTCCTCACTACATTTATATTCAGAATATAGGAAAATCATTCCAATTTTGGTTAAACTTCCTAATGGACATCAAGTACAGGCAACACATGCTGGAAACATATGTTTTTCTGATAATCTATACCTTGAAGATGTTTTATTCCTGCCATATTTTCAATTCAACTTGATCTTCATATCCAAGATAATGTACTCTTTGCCTTGCCAATTGATTTTTACATCGAACAAATGTTTGATACAGGATTTGCAGCACTAGAAGATGATTGGTACAATTGAGTTCATTGAAGGGTTATACAAGCTGGACGTGCTCCCCCTTAATTCTCCAACTACTCACTCTGTCTCTGATTTACAAAATATAGTTGATTCTGTTAGTAAAAGATCCATTCTAACATGTAATAAGTTGCTGATAGACATTTGGCATTTTAGATTTGGGCATCCCTCTTCTGAAAGATTGCAAGCATTGAAACAAACATATCCTGCTATTGATTTTGATAAACATTTTGTTTGTGAGTCCTTCCATAAAGCTAAGCAAAAAAGGTTTTCCTTTCCCAATAGTGAATCACGTTCAAATTCCCCTTTTAATCTTATTCATGTTGATATTTGGGGTCCTTGCAACATTCCCTCCATGCAAGGTCATAAATACTTCTTGACAATAGTAGACGATTTCACACGTTTTGTTTGGCTCTTCTTATGCGTTCGAAAGCTGAGACACAATCCACTTTGAAGAACTTTATTCTGCATGTAGAGAGACAATTTAATGCTAAAGTAAAAATGGTCAGGTCAGACAATGGATCTAAATTCATAATGCAGAGATTTTATGAAGAAACGAGTATTATTCACCAAACCTCTTATATAGAAACACCACAAAAAAATGACATTGTGGAACGCAAGCACCAACACCTCTTAAATGTAACCATATCTTTAAGAAAATTTACCTTCGATTATCTGGTCGTATGCCTTGCTTCATGCTTCTCTCTTGATAAACTGCATGCCAACTCCTTTACTTGGCAACACATCTCCTTATGAGAAGCTCTATCAAAAATCGTATGATATCTCAATATTGAAAGTTTTTAGCTGCCTCTGCTACACAAGTACACTACCAGCTAATAAAAAAAAGCTAGATCCTAGAGTTGTCTCCTCTATATTTCTTGGTTTTAAACCGAACACAAAAGGCTATGTCACTTTTGATCTTAATTTCAGGTCTCTAAATGTTTCTCAAAATGTTGTGTTCTATGAAGATTGTTTCCCTTATACTGCTAATAACAAGCCTGACCCTATTGACCTCTTGCCTTTGCCACAAGAAACTGCCTTCCTTTCTTTTCCTGACGTAGCTGTCACTCATCAACCATCTTCTGATAATCCACTTATGATTGTTGATCTTCATGTCAATGGTGACAATCCCATGAAGTTAAGAATGTCCTCAAGATAGTCACGACAGCCCAACAAATTTATTGATTATCATACGACATTCTTGTCTTCAAGTTCTCCATAATTCTCAGGGAAGCAATATCCTATTGGTAATGCTCTCTCTTATACAAAACTTTCACACTCTTATAGAAAGGCAATTCTATCTGTCTCTGCAGTTCATGAACCCAAATCCTACAATGAAGCCTCTAAACATCAACATTGGATTGAAGCCATGAATTCTGAATTACAAGCTCTTGAATCTAACCATACTTGGACTCTCACTGAATTACCACCTACTAAAATAGCTATTGGATGTAGATGGGTCTATAAGATCAAACACAAAGCTGATGGAACTATAGAAAGATATAAAGCTAGATTGGTTGCCAAGGGATATACACAGATTGAAGGTCAAGATTATCTAGACACTTTTTCTCTAGTGGCTAAGCTCACCACAATAAGACTTATTCTTTCTTTAGCTGCCACTCAGAAATGGCACTTGAAACAACTTGATGTGAATAATTCTTTTCTTCATGGTGACCTCCATGAAGAGGTCTACATGACACTTCCTCCTGGCATGTATCAAAATCAATCGAATAAGGTTTGTCGATTGCATAAATCTTTATATGGCTTAAAATAGGCTAGCAGGTAGTGGTATGGTAGACTATCCACTTTCCTTATTTCTCATGGTTACAAACAATGTTCTACTAATTATTCATTATTTTTAAAGCATAATTTCAATTCTTTTACTGCACTACTAGTATATGTGGATGATATAGTGTTGACATGAAATGACTTGGCTGAAATTACAAACATTACTCAATTACTTGACGTTGCTTTCAAAATTAAAGATTTGGGAGACTTAAGATTTTTCTTGGGGTTTGAGGTTGCAATAAGGTCATCATCTGGCATCAATCTTTGTCAAAGAAAATATGCCTTTGACATACTAACTGATTCAGGAATGCTTGGCTCTAAACCTGTCTCCACACCAACAGATTACACTACAAAACTTCACCAAACAGCTGGTTCACCACTCTCTGATGTTGATGCTTCCTCTTTTAGAAGGCTAATTGGCAGACTCATTTATCTTACCAATACTCGAACTGACATTTCTTATGTTGTAAAACATCTAAGTCAGTATGTTTCACATCCTACAACAGCACATCAGCAAATAGCTAATAGAATACTGAGGTACATTAATAAAGGCTCACCTGGAGTTGGGATTTTCTTTTCAACATCCAATATTTTACAGCTTAAAACATTTAATGATTCTGATTGGGCTGGATGTTTAGATACTCGAAGATCGATTACTGGTTTCTCTGTTTACCTTGGCTCTTCTTTGATTTCATGGAAATCCAAGAAACAAGCTACTGTATCTCGAAGCTCCTCAGAAGCTAAATACCGTGCAATGGCTAGTTTTGTTTGTGAGTTGCAGTGGCTCACTTTCCTCTTAAAATACATTGGCATTTCATTCATTCAATCAACCATTTTATATTGTGATAACAAATCAGCTTTACACATTTCTGCAAACCCTATATTCCATGAACGTACCAAACACATTGAAATCGATTGTTATATTATTAGAGAAAAAGTTCAAAATGGTTTGGTGAAACTTCTTGTTACCTCAGCAAACCAATTAGTAGATATCTACACCAAAGCACTTTCTCCTGCTGCCTTTAAATTTTTGTATGTCAAGCTTGGAATGTATTATATCCATCCTAGCTTGACGTGGATCTTAGTTGATTAACTCTAGTTAGTTACTGTGGTTAACTAACCATTATAGTTAGCTTTATTTTAGCCTTTATAAAAGGCAATTCTGTAAATGATTTTGATTAGTTTTGTTTTGATACACAAAATCATTGAATGAATATTATATTTTTCTCATCTCTTCTTCTTTTCTGAGTTTTCTTTCTCAGATACAATTCCACTACTTTAATGGTTGTCACCATATTTGATACTTAAAGAATTAACAGATTTGCAAGTGCATTTGATGTATACTAATTTTAGAGAGAAACAATGTTTGGTTTAGTTCTTGATGGTACTACGAGATGATTTTGAAGGGCTTCATGGAATGATTTTACACCATTCTCCCCTTCCTAGTGTTGATGTTGTGGTTAATGAGTTGTTGGCAGAAGAAATACGACTGAAGTCCAACTCTGGTTTTGATAAAGGAATTCTCTCTACACCACCATCTATGTTTGCTGCTTCTTTTATTAAAAGTAAGTCTTCGAGAAAGATTGGTCATGATGCAACTATTGTAAGGAGAAAGGTCATTGAAAAACACAATGTCCAAAATTATTAAAGTCACAACAACAATCTCAATGGCATCCCCCTTCCAATCAATCAATCTAGAGAAACTTTAGAACTCCATCATCAAATGTTGTTGTTGGACCCAATTTCACTACTAAAACCACCTCTCAAGTTGTTGATCTTGCAAATTTGTTCTGAAAATTTCTTACTTCTTAGTCACATGCCATGTCTACCTCCTACCTAAAAGGTTTGCCTTCCTTTAGTTCATTAGGTATGTCTTCTCCAATATAGGTTCTTAATTCTGGAGTATTACATCACATGTCATATGACCCTAAGGGGCGTTTGGTACGCGAAATATTTTTACATTATTGGGAATCTTAAAGTGAGAATATCAATTCCCCATGTTTGGTAGCTATTTTTTTTAAAAAGAGACCTCCGAGAAAACATGTTATTGGATCTCGGTGGGCCCACACAATTAAAGCCAATTTTGATAGGTTAGTTAAGTGTTACAAAGTCCATCTTATTGCTAAAGGATTCTCACAACAATATGGTATGGATTATGCAAAATTGTTTGCTCCAATTGCTAAGATAACTACCATTTACACCCTTATTGTAGTTGCATTTGTTTGTTAGTGGCATATCTTTCAAATGAATGTGATAAATTTATTCATTAAGGAAGTCTCTCTATGATCTTAAACAAGCTCCACGAGGTTGGTTTGAGACGTTCTTCATTGTGATTGCATCTCTTGGCTTTTGCCCTAGTGATAATGATTCTACATTGTTTCTGAAGACCTCTTCACATAGTCGTATAATAATTTACCTATATGTTAACGACATGATTATTATTAGGATGATGATGGGATTGTAGACTTAAAATTGTAATTAGCTAGCAGTTTTTGTTGAAAGATTTAGGTCCTCTCACTATTTCGTGGGGATTGAAATTGCTTACTCTCCTAGAGGTTATCTTTTCCCTCAATTTATATATTGCAAACATTCTTGAAGGGCCACGCCTTTATGATACTAGAGCAATAAACATTCTTCTTGAGCTTAATGAAAAAGATCTCTTTTTGATAGTGTCCCTTTACTGGATCCCACTTTGTATCGTACATTGGTTGGCAGCTTGGTGTACCTCACCATTACTAGGCCTGATACTACTTACGTTGTCTATGTTGTCAATTAGTTTGTTAGCTCTCCTATTATAATGCATTTGGCAACCCTTCTTTGTATTCTTAGATATCTCCAAGGCACTCAATTTAAAAACCTTATATTTCCTTCATCTTTTTCTTTAGAGTTGCATGCTTACTCTGATGTTGACTAGGCTAGTGACCCTATTGCATAAGTCTACCACAACATTTTTATTTTTCTAGGAGACTTTCTTATCTCTTGGAAGAGCAAGAAACAAGATATTGTCTCTCACTCTTCGATCTATAGAAGATGAATATCGCACCATAACTTCTACTATTGTAGAGATAATTTGGTTATGTTGACTACTCTTTGATATGGGTGTTTCTGTCTCTGGACTCACTCCTATGCACTAGAACAACAAGAGTGTCACACGCCCACAACTCAATCTTTCATGAGCGTATAAAGCACATTGTGATTGATTTCATCTCATAACTCATCGCCTTCAACATGACATCAATACTTTATTTTTATTTTTTTTTTGTTGTTTCCTTTATGCATATTGATGACTTATTTAGAAAATTGCATTCTAGTACTCATTTTCATTTTCTAACTAACATGCTCTCGATGTTTCATCCTAACGTGCATCATGTGTTTGAAAGATTTTATATAATATTAGATATTTTAATGAAAGGTATTTTAATCATTTTTGTATTATAAATATATATATATATATATATATATATATATATATATATATATATATAGTGTTGAAACATCATTCTTATTATCAATAAAACCCTATTTTTATTTTTTATTATATATATTTGTTTTCTTAATCTTAACACCATGTACTTCAAAGAGATCTTTTAAGGTAAATTCAAAAAGCACATCATTTCCTGCGTTTTTGTTTAAGCTTGTCTACCCTTGGTTTTAATCATCTCGTAATTGCATGAAAGAAACATAACCAGATGGTGGAAGAAAAAACAAAACATAATTAAATGACAAGTTAAAATTATAATAATGACCCGAACATAGAGCATAGTGTGTGCCTGGTTTTCGAGTGTAATATACTCACATTTGAAAAAATAGTAATATTAATTCTTAAAATTTTAAAAATTCAAATAAATATCTAAAATGCTAAATAAAAAATTTTAAATTTAACTACCGACTATATATATATATCATTATTATCATTTTAGTGACAAATTTTTTTTTTCTACTTTGAACTAATTAACAAGATTGCCAATTTGTACACTTAATGATTTCTTAATTTCAGTTTTTTAGTTTCGAAAACTAACAACATCTTTTAAATTCATAGAAGATAGTGAATATTTACTCATTTGAAAGATACTAACAGGATGTTCACTCGTTCCGATAAACAAAATGTAAAAACAACTTTATTTTCTCATTGGATTCAACATGGGATACATTGAAACTAACTTGTTTAGAAACACACCCTTAGCAATTTATAAATTGCAACACTCGGCATGAGTATTATCAAACCAACGTACTAAACATACAACAAGCAACTATGCCACAAACACGTAGGCTGTAGCACTACCACAACCCTTTTATTTCCTCATTCACACATCATTCACATGCACAACAACAAAGTCTCTAGTATTAATTAGATTTCACATTAAAGTTCCCAAATCCTTTTAGGACCCCTCAATTTGAATCACCTTGGTCTCTGGCTTCTTCACCTCTTTCTTAGGGATAGTCACAACAAGGACACCATTCTCCATGGAAGCCTTAACATGATCCACCTTAGCATTCTCTGGGAGCCTAAACCTCCTTTGAAACTTGCCACGGCAACGTTCAATGTGATGCCACGTGTTGTCCTTGTCATCTTCATCATTCACATTGTTTTTCCTCTCACCACTAATCCGAAGCACCCTTCCCTCATCAACTTCTACCTTGACCTCATCTTTCTTCAGCCCCGGAAGGTCAGATATGAACACGTGGCAATCTTTGGTCTCCTTCCAATCCGTGGGGGTGCTTAGAACGGGGCACTTGTTGATCGTAGACAGAAAGGGGTCGTAGGTTTCATCACCAAGAAGTTGATGAATGAGTGACATGGTTTTAGTTGTTGAATTTCAACACAAAAATTAAGAACTATAATATTATGGATGATAAGTTCGAAGATGAAGATAAATTGGATTGTTGTTGGGAGAAATTTCGGGTGTGGTACCTTTTTATTATGGGTGAAAAGTGAATGTCCTTTGAAGTCTTGAACCTTCTTTGAGTTTCTCGTGTATTTATTTATTTATTATTATAGTTTGATTGACGTTCTACCATCTTCTATTGGTGCAATATTTTTGAAACATTCTCGTTGCTTCTAGCATGATCTTATTCTATTTCGAAAAATAAAACAAACACGAGATTTTCAATAATGTATCAAACATTTGGTTACTCTTTTAAATGAATTTAAATCATTTGATGTTTTACACATTATAAAAACAGTAAAAAAAAAAGGTCTCAATAGAGACTTGAAAAACAGGTTTAAAAAGGACTAAAAGTCAAGCAAAAAATTTTCAAGGAGCAAATTTGAAAAATAGAATTAATTTCAAGAATAAAAAAAGTTTAAACCCACGTTTAACTGTTTAAGTTTTATGTGAGAAAAAATTAACAAAAGCTTCATTTAACTATTTAGATTTACTCTACTCAATAATTCATATTCTTCATTAAATTTTAATAATTCAATCATTGAATTAAAATTTTTTAATGCATAAATCAAGTATGTAAATTTTATAAAAAATTAAAAACTATTTAATATTTTGTTAAATAAATTCAAGTCAGCATATAAAATAATTTTACGATTTTTTTTCAATTTGAATTAATAAAATGAAGTATCAAATAATTTTATTTTTTTTTAAATTTAAAGATTTGATTTATACATAACAAACTTTTATTTTAACAAAGTATCGGATTTGATCTATGTAGATAGATTTGCTCCACTCAATAACTTATATATGTTTAACATCAAATTTTAACGATCTAATCATTAAATTAAAAATTTTTAATGCGTAGATTAAAGAGGTTTTTCTACTAGAACACATTATTTAATGAAATGTTTAATGAAAAATTAACTTCTAGGAACAACTTCCTTCGAAGAGATACTACCCTCTAACACTATAACCATCTATTCCTGCTCTTCAAGACCTAGGAGGTTGTTTTTCTTTTTTGAATTCTTTTTTCTTCATCTAATTTTTTCTTCATAAATATTTGATCCTCCAACACTTGTGATGGTGAAAAAGGAGTCAAAGTGTGTTTCTTGCCTAGATGGACTAGGCAAATTTTGTTTGTAACACCATCATAGATGGCTTTCCTATCAAATTGCTGAGGTATACCAAGTAAAATGTGGCTTGCATCCATTGGAATCACATCACATAAAACTTTATCTTTATATTTTTCAATGGAGAAAGGAACATTTACTTGGTCTTTAACTTCTGTAGGTCCATCCTGATTAAGCCATTAAAGTTTATAAGATTTAGGATGGGTTATAATAGTTATATTAGGCTTTTTAACCAACCTTTGACTTACAAAATTAAAAATATTAGTAATATTTTATAAAAGTATTAGTGTTGACTTTGTTGACAATAAGGTAAAATAAAAAAAATTAAAATATTTTATAAAAGGTTAGTGTCGATTTTGTCGACAATAAATTAAAAATTCAAAACTAAATGTGTATAATAATTAAAATTAGTGTTAGTTAAACTATCTTTAAGTAAATAAAATTCAAATATTATTTTATTATAAAGTTAGTTAAGTCGATAATAAAATATTAAAATATTTAAAAATATTAATTTAGTATTATAAAAGTTGACGTTAAGAATAATAAAATATCATAAATTTTTTTAAAAATAAATATAGAGTTAGTGATGATCTATGGTTAGTTTAGTTGACTCTTTATATATAATGTTAACCTAGAAAACCAACACAACTTAGTATAGACATTTAGATCAATGAAAGACTTTATGTTTTCTTATGTGATACCTCTATCTAATGGTGTTTTGTGAACAGTTTTCTTTTTAGTGAAGTTTATTTTCAAACTCCTTTATTATTTCTCTCATTTTATATTATTTAATAACATGTTTAGTAGAAGGTGTCACATATAATTATAATTGACCAGTGCTAGGATTTATGTTTCAACACTATTATATTAAATGTATATGTATATATATCTACAAGGACTATTTGTAACCTTATAAGGAGGTTTTATTTTACTACTTTGGTGACCATGATCTGTTTCAACACCTTTGATTTTGGTTAATAATCAAGACCCAAGTACATGTATATATAAATGCATGATGTACAATCTTTTATTGAATGAAAAACTTAAGATAGATGATTTAAGTTTTTTGAAGCTTTATGTATTATTGTGGTGTTAGTTGTGTCGGTGTGAGGCCTATTGAGTTGTTACACTGTCTAACTCACAAATTTATCTATTTTATTTTATTATTAAAAAATATCTCTATTTATCATAAGCTCAATAATAAAGGACCAAATCAAACCAATTACATGAAATGATGCATTAAAAGAGTAATTTAACCTACCTTATATTACATTGTTATTATTAATTTAATTTTTTTTAAAAAGGAGTCATAACTCCTTTTCACCGGTCGACTCTTATATATAAAAATAAAGTGATATATCTAATTATGATTCTATCTCTAAAATAAAGATTAAATTTTAATCTTTAATTAAAGAATCATAATGTTGAGCCACTTAATGAATGAACTGTGTAATTATAGTGTTGAGCCACTTAATGAAGGAACTGTAGTCTTACATTGTTATTTGCAAATATGGGTAAAATATAAAAATTAGATTAAATATTACTAAACTAAATGTTTATTTTATTAGTAATTAAAAAAAATCACCCCTAGCTTAATATTCTTTAATGGGACTGACTCTCTTACCATATTCATCTACTCGTATTTGTCCTTGTTCAATACAAATTCGAAACGTCGCAATATAGTAAATAAATTAACACTGACAGTTCCAGACTAGACAAAATAAAGGAGGACAAACTTTCAATGCAAGTACATCGAAAAGAAAAGGCTAATGACACAATTCATATGATCTAAACTTTCCTTGTCCTCACTTTCTTCCCTGGCTAAGTTAAATGAAGTTGGGAATTGGGATCATAAATTAAGAAGCGTGATTCCAATATTTACGTATACTTTTGGAAACCATGCCAAAAAACTGTCCCTAGTTTTATCATAGACTTTTTCTTGGGTGCATCGGAACATAAAGTGAGAAACACTCAATTATATAGACTTGCGTGTTTACATGATTTTATTTTAGAGAGATTTTAAAAAATGAATTTTATAATTATTTTTAATGAATTTATTAATATTTAAAAAAATTGACTTACGTATTGATATACGATTAAAATGTATAAAAACTAACATTATTTACCCCTCATGTATCAAGTAATAATACACACCCTTCTTCATTGATCTATTTAGAATATATCATCAAGAGGCATAAGTTATGCATTTATGATAAACCCTTTTGTATAAGTTCAATTTTATTGGATAATTTTTTCTTTTAAAATACATATTAATTGTATTTATCTGAGGACACACTAGTAATTTTTTCGTGATAATCTAGGATCTTGAAGCTAAATGAGAGCTCCGGTCAAGAAGTAAGGGGAGAGGTACCTGCAAAAGGTACTCGAACGCTCAAGTCAAGACAAACATGAATATCAATAGTAACAACAAATAAATAGTAATTTTACCTCGTTTTGTGTGACTATTTATACTAACCAAATTGGGTTTTTGATGTGGTGGATCATCTGTCCTAATTATCAATTAGGTAATATAGTCATTCGTGAATAAATAAACCTTAATCTATGATTATTCAGTGTTTGATATGTTTAGGCTATGTTAGACATGTTCGGCATTCCGATTACAGCCGTTGGCTTATTCGACCACGAATAATGACGAGTTGTTCTATGGTAGATTCATTTTGGCTTGAACAAATGTCGTCATCTTTTACCTACATGCTTGTCTTACTGTAATCATTCTAGCAATTTTGGTTGCCATTAGGACTGAGACTCGGTATCGCATGGGACCTTTATAGCTGTGTTGGATCGGTCGACTCGACTATCGAGTCGATCGATCCTTGGGTCTCCTATACCCTTACATGACTTGGTGTGATATTTTCCCTATACATATGGTACACAAGCCCCCCAACCTCGAGGAGTAGTGTGCTAGTTGGGTCTTCATTCAAAAAATGGTGTGTTCGAAGTGTCGAAGTGTCGTGCCTCCTACATCGTTAGATCCAAGTGATCCAAGTTTCCCCTAGATCTTCGGCTCCTTGATCTTTCCTAAGCTTGGCTAAGGTCTCCAATGGAGGAGGAGACCTTAGAACCACCACGGTTTGGTGGAGAACACTCCCAAGAGGCGCCACTCCTTGATGAAGAGATAAGCCCCTTCAATTCTCACCACACTCTTCTATGAAGGGATAAGAGAATTGGATGAATATCAAAGAGGTTTAGGGACTTTTAGAAGAGAGAACCCTGAACACTTTTCAGAATATGAAATCTCAATACATCCAAAAGTGTCTTACAATGAAAGGAATACAAGTATATAGGAGTAGGAAGCTTAGAGAGCAAGCTAGCCTTAACCATGGTTCACTAGGAACCATGGTAGGGTCTAGCTAATCCGTCCAAGGTCAAGAGGCTTGGAGAGCAAGCTTCTCACTTAGCTTGCTTGGTAAGCTTGCTAAGGAGAAGCTTGTGCTTCAAGCTTCCAAGCTTGAGAAAGCCCAAACAATCCGGCCAAGTGTGAACACAAAATCCGGCCAAGTGTGAACACATCCTAGGTGGCGGCTCTTTGGATTTATTTTACTCCATCTGGTTTTGATTTTGATAATTTGGTTTAGTTAGGTTCATCCAATGTGAATGGAACCTAGCTAAATCAAATCTATGAAAAATTAGGAGTAAAATGAGTCCAATATGAAAAATTTAGCCTAAGACCACCTTTTGGCTAAATTGCTAGTACCACTCTATAGCTTGTTAGTGACACTCTCTAGTTTGCTAATGCCACTCCAAACCTACTACTAGAAAACTAAGAAAAGAGTGTGTTTCTAGGTTAGGTTAAATGGAGTCAAAGTGCCCAAGTAACCTACCCTAGAAACATTATACAATAGCTACTAAAAGGAAATAAAGTGCCTCTCAAATACAAAGGCAAAAATACTCCTATACAAGTATCTACTATATACAAAGGTACAAGAAAACAACTATACAAGTATGTACAATGGAAACTCAAAAGACTAACAAGAGGAATCATAATCAATGCTCATGAAGAGCAAAGGTCTAAGAAGCACCTCCTCTTTAGAAGTCTCTTCTAGCTTCCTAACCATGGACCTAGTCAAAGGTCCAATGGCCTTCATGTATACATCCTCCTTGGGTGGTCCTCCATCATACCCTCCTTCTTGAGAAGGATCTGTCCTCAGATCTACTATCTCATCATCAGTGTTAGCATCACCTGAAAAAGGTATAAGATCACAAACATTAAATGTATTACTAACACCATAATCAGAAGGTAAATCTATCTTATAAGCATTATCATTTATCCTTTGGAGGACTTTGAATGGACCATCTCCTCTTGGACTTAGTTTGGACTTCCTTTGAGTGGGAAATCTTTCTTTTCGTAAATGAAGACAAACTAAGTCTCCCTCTTCAAAAATAAGTTTCTTTCTCCCTTTGTTGTTGTATTCAATATATTTTTTAGTTTGTTTTTCTATTTGGTCTTTAACCTTCTCATGGAGTTTTCTTATAAAATCAACCTTAGAAACTCCTTCTTTATGTAAATAAGAAGAAGTACTAGGGAATGGAAGTATATCAAAAGGGGTGAGAGGGTTAAAGCCATAAACAACCTCAAAAGGAGAAAGATTGGTAGTCTTGTGAACTATCCTATTATATGCAAATTCAATGTGAGGAAGATGTTCATCCCAAGACTTTTTGTTGTTCTTTAAAATAACCCTTAATAGTGTAGATAGGGATCTATTTACTACTTCAGTTTGCCCATCAGTTTGTGGGTGACAAGTAGTAGAAAATAGAAGTTGAGTTCCTAGTCTTTCCCAAAGTGTTTTCCAAAAGTGACTAAGGAACTTAACATCCCTATCTAAAACTATTGTTTTAGGGATTCCATGTAATCTTACAACTTCTTTAAAGAAAAGTCTTGAGATATGGCTAGCATCATCTATTTTGTGGCATGGAATAAAGTGAGCCATTTTTGAAAATTTGTCCACTACCACAAAAATAGAATCATGACCCCTTTGGGTTCTTGGAAGACCAAGTATAAAATCCATGCTAAGGTCAACCCAAGGGGTGCTAGCTATAGGTAGAGGTGTGTAGAGTCCATGAGGCATAATTTTGGATTTAGCTTGTAAACAAGCTATGCATTTTGAACAATACCTTTGGACATCTACTCTCATGTGGGGCCAATAAAATCTTTCTTTTATAAAACTTAGAGTTTTATCAATTCCAAATTGGCCCATGAGACCCCCTTCATGACTCTCTTTAATTAAAAGCTTTCTAATGGATCCTTTGGGTATGCAAACTTTTCCCATTTTAAACAAATACCCATCATCAATGTAGAATCCATCAAAGGCCTTTTTGAGACATTGTTCATAAGTAGATTGAAAATCTAGATCTTTTTCATACAATTCCCTAATGTTTTCAAATCCAAGACTTTGGGAACTCAAAGTAGTAAGTAATGTGTATCTTCTAGAAAGTGCATCGGCCACCACATTACTTTTCCCTTTCTTGTATTTAATAACATATGGAAATTGCTCTAAATATTCCACTCACTTAGCATGCCTTTTATTTAACTTACCTTGCCCTCTCAAATACTTTAGTGACTCATGATCGGTATGAATGATAAAGTCTTTAGTCACTAAGTAATGTTCCCAAGTTTTGAGGGCTCTTATGAGAGCATAAAGCTCTTTATCATAGGTGGGATAATTCAAGGTGGGACCACTAAGTTTCTCACTAAAATAGGCAATGGGGTGGCCACCTTGAAGTAAAACCGCACCTATACCTATTCCACTTGCACCACATTCTAGCTCAAAAGTTTGGGAAAAATTTGGAAGAGCTAAAATGGGTGCATGTGTGAGTTGGTCCTTTAAGTTATGAAAAGCCTTTTCTTGTTTCTCCCCCCATATAAAAGGCACATCCTTCTTAACCAACTCATTAAGAGGAGATGCTATGGTGGATAAATCTTTAACAAACCTCCTATAGAAGCTTGCTAAGCCATGGAAACTCCTAATGTCTCCCACACTTTTAGGGGTAGGCCACTCTTGAATGGCCTTGACTTTTTCGGGGTCAACCTTAACCCCTTCTTTGCCAACTATAAAACCTAAGAAGTTTACATTCTCTTGGCAAAATGTACATTTTTCTAAGTTGTCATAGAGATGGTTTTCCCTAAGAATGAGTAAGACATCTCTAAGGTGTCCTAAATGGTCTTTAAGGCTTTTACTATAGATAAGATGTCATCAAAATAAACAACCACAAACCTACCTATACAATTAGGGGTGGGTATATGGACTTGAGTCCGCGGACCGGTCCGTAAGTCCGCGGACTTCACGGATAACGGACCCATTTTTTTTAATCCGTATAATCATACGGACTTTTTAGGCCCGACCCGTTTAGTCCGCGGATTTTGCGGATTTAATCCGTGAGCCCGCGGATTACCCGTTTAAATGTGGACTCAAATTTTATTATTGAATATGCTTGATTATATTTGATAGATGTAATTGGACTTACAAATATTTTATGTTTGTTTTTAAGATATTAATTAAGACTTTGATGTTTTAAGGTATTTAGACTTTGATGTACTTGGACTTACAAATGTTTTATATTTGTTTGGTTGTGTATTAAGACTTTTAAAGTTTTAAGGTAGTAAGACTTTAATATTTGGTTAATAGTTGGTATGCTTGGACTTTAAATTTTAAAGGCATTGAGACATAAATATTTATATTAGAAATTTAGAATGTGTAAACTTTGTTATTTAAGACTTTGATTTATTATTTACAGTGTTTGATGTTATTATTAGAAATATATTTATATCATTTTATATGTTTTTTTTTTCCTCATGTTTTCATAGGTTAAATAAAAGAAAAGAAATTTAAAATCTGAGTCAATATTCATTTAAACAATTTAGATTTAATTGGGCCCGCGGACTTATCCGTTTATCCGCGGGCTTCACGGGCCGGATACGGACTTGAAGATTTAAGTCCATTTATTTCGCGGACCAGATTTATCCGGCCCGTTAAAAATGCGGACTTCGCGGACCGGGCCTTAAACGGGCCGGACCGGTCCGCATACCCACCCCTATATACAATCCCTTAAGACATGGTTCATTAATCTCATAAATGTGTTAGGAGCATTGGTTAAGCCAAAAGGCATGACTAACCACTCATATAATCCAAACTTGGTCTTAAAAGCGGTTTTCCATTCATCTTCTTCTTTAATCCTTATTTGGTGATAACCACTCTTAAGATCAATTTTAGAAAATATGAGTACTCCATGCAACTCATCTAGCATATCATCTAGTCTAGGGATTGGATGCCTATACTTAATAGTTATATTATTAATAGCTCTACAATCTGTGCACATTCTCCAAGTTCCATCCTTCTTTGGAACCAAAAGAACGGGCACAACACAAGGGCTTAGGCTCTTTTGAACCCATCCCTTCTTCATCAAACTTTCAACTTGGGTCTTTATTTCCTTAGTTTCTTGGGGATTGGTCCTATAGGCAGGCCTATTGGGTAGGCTTGCCCTGGGCACCAAGTCAATTTGATGTTCTATTCCCCTTAAAGAAGGAAGTCCACTTGGAACTTCTTTGGGAAATAGGTCATCAAATTCTTTTAAAATATTTTGGATCCCCTTAGGTAGAGACTCAAGTTCAAAATTTGTGACAGCAAGTGTCTCTTTAACATAGAGAAAGAAAAGAGGTTGTTCAACTAGAAGACATTGTTTTATTGAATGGTTTATTGAAAATTGACTTCTAGGAACAACTTCCTTGGAATGGACACTTCCTTCCAACTCTATAACCTTCTCTCCCTCCCTTTCAAGACTTAGGAGGTTTTTTTTTTTTCTTCTAATTTTTCCCTTTTTTTTCTTCCTCAAATTTTTTTTTCATGACTATTTGATCCTCCAACACTTGGGAAGGTGTAAGAGGAGTCAAAATGTGTTTCTTGCCTAGATGGACTAGGTGGATTTTATTGGTGACACCATCATGAATGGCTTTTCTATCATGTTGCCATGGTCTTTCAAGTAAAATGTGGCTTGCATCCATTGGAATTATATCACATAAAACTTCATCCTTGTATTTTCCAATGGAGAAAGGCACACTTACTTGTTCCTTAACTTCCATAGGTCCATCCTCATTAAGCCATTGAAGTTTATAAGATTTAGGATGGGCTATAGGAGTTAAGTGAAGTTTATCAACCAACCTTTGACTTACAAAATTGTTACAAGATCCACTATCAACAATGAGAGAACATGTGTTCTTGAAAATTTTGCATCTAGAATGAAAAAGGTTCTCTCTTTGTGATTGATCTTTTTCTTTTAATTGGTTGGTTAATAACCTTTGGGCAATTAATAGATCACCCTCACATGGTGCTTCCTCACTAGAACTAAGAATTTCGTCTTCTTCATTTGAGGAGGATGAAGAAGATGAAGTGCTCTCTTCACTTAGGATCTCATTGCCCCTAATGATCATGGTCTTTTTTGTGGGGCATTGGGAAGCTATGTGTCCCCTCCCTAAGCACTTAAAGCACTTTATAGAACTAGTCCTAGTTTCATTGGAAGGTTTTTCTTTTTCTTTTTCTTTTAGTGGCCTTTCTTTTGAATAGGAGGGTTGACCCTCCTTCTTGAAGTCCTTTCTAGGGTATGAGGTAGATTCCTTCCTAAGGGTAGGCTTTCTCCTAAGTTGTTCTACTCTCACACAAAGTTGAACTAACTCATTTAGGTCTCTATAGGGTAACAGTTCAACTTTATCCCTAATCTCTAGGTTTAGGCCACTTTGAAACCTAGCTATGGTGGTTCTTTCTTCTTCTCTAATTCCAGCCCTCATCATAAGCAACTCCATTTGTTGCCTATATTCCTCAACACTAAGGTGTCTTTGTTGGAGTCTTTGGAGCTTATCCATCAACTCCCTCTCAAAATATGGAGGAATGTGCCTTCTCCTTAAGGCACTTCTAAGCTCATTCCAATATTGAATTGGAGGCTCATGATGAGTTCTTTTTTCCCTTTCAAGGGAAGTCCACCAATACATGGCATATCCTTGAAAGCTTAGGGTAGTCATGGGAACCTTTCTCTCTTCACTCACATTGTGGCAAGTGAAGAGTTGTTCAACCTTCACCTCCCAATCTAGATAATCATCAACATTGTCTTTTCCATAGAAGGGAGGAAGGTCAAACCTAGATTCTCTAGAAGAGGTTGTTTCATGCCTAGGCCTATGTTGCCTAGGGGGTCTTTGATAGTAGCCATCATCATGGTGACTACTATAAAACCCTTCACTTGTAGATGAGTGAGTGTGTGAATGTTGGCTTTTGGGCCGTGATGACTCTTCATCATGTGTGTTCCTATGAGACCTAGAAGGCCCTTCACCATCATGTCTTTTGGGCCTAGTAGGCCCATGACCCTTATTGCCATGGGGTTTGCTAGTCTCACCCCCCACCACAAGCTTATTCAACATTTCTCTTATAGTTTCATTGTTTTTTTCATTTTCTATTCTTTTTTCCTAATATAATTCCTAAGTTCTCCAAGCTCATCTTTAGTGCTTTTATGACTCCTAGGAGAATGATGACCATGCACACGACTTTCATGAGAATGATCACTCATTTTTGCAAGAGAAAGGTTTTCACAAATCTTAAAGAATTTTGCAAAGTGAGTGATAAATATTTTCACAAAAGATTTTCTCTTTTTGGTGCAATACTAAGTACTTGGAGGTCTAAGTATACAAGTTGCACTATCAAGGGAGGTGAGCTACTAGGATCCACTTAATAACCAAGCCTTTTCAAGTGGAAATTACTAAACCCCCTTATACCTTTCTTACAAAACAAATTTTTCACACAAGCAAGTCAAGTAGTTGTGTGTGTGTGCACGCAACCCCTAGTAGGAAAAGGAAGCCTTCTAAACGAACTTAGAAATTAAACAAGTAAAAAGAAACAAGTAAAGCATACACTAGTCGTAGGGTCCTAGGGTGGAAGTCCAAGTGGCACTTGAAGCTTTTTGGGACACTTCCACAAGTTCTAAACGAAGTATGAAAGCTAGTAAAACTAGGCATGTCCTAGTGGAAGCCCAAATGGCACTTAAAGCCTTTGGGGACCCTTCCACAAGTACTAAACGTGTCTAAGAAGCTTTATTTAATACTATTTAGGAAGTGGTGGGACTTAAACAATCTCCCAAACAACCACTCCTAAATGTAGGTTTGTTTTAACAAAGTAAACTAAACAAGTTAACCCAAGGTAGGGTTTAGGAGTTACAACACAATGGAAACAAACTAAATCAAAACTTCTTGAAGAATCTCCACCAAGGGCGGTTAGGGACAAGCTTGGAACAGCCTTGGAGTCAAGATGAAACGTCCCAAATTGGTCTCCACCAAGCCTTCACTAAGTGTTCCAAATCCGTCACCAAGTTCTCCAAATCCGTCTCTAAATGGCTTCCAAAATCCATCTCTAATGTTGACCTAAAAATTCAAAACAAAGCTTGGCTGCAAAAAGAACAAACAAATGAGCCTTTCCAAGGTGTTTCACTCAGTTTATTTGTACCTCAATCTCCTTCAAGTGTAGACCCCTTTGAGATTATACAATATGTCTCAATTAGTCCTTCCTTCCAAGTGTGATGGCTTGAAAAGTATTATGTCTCACCAAGGCTTAACAACCAAACAAGAGAGAGTAGAGGCCAAGGAATGAAAACTGAAAAGCACAATTTAGAAAAGGCTACACTCTTGTAGGAAATAGTGTGACAAAACAAAGAGAGCCAAGAAGACACAAAGCAACAAATAAAGGCAAATTTCAAAAGCTAGCACCCAAAAGAATAGTCCTAGGAATGGCACTAGAATTGATTACAAAAACCAAAACAAAATTTGTGCAATTGTTTTGAGTGTTTCAAAGTATTTTTCCAACCACTGGACAGCAAGCAAACCTCAAGAAAATTACACAAAATTTCAAGGCCAAGTGCTACTAAAATTGTTTTGTTTTCACCTTGCTTTTTTCTAGGTTTTTCTCTTTTGTTTTCTTTTCTTTTTCTTATATTTTTGTCTCTTTTCTTTCTTTCTTTTCTTTGAATATAGAGAGTAAGAACTTAAAACAGAGGCCAAACAATTAATAAAGAGGTTTCCAAGTGGTGGAGAAAAGAGAAGTAAGAAGAGTAGAAGTGTAAGTGTACTAGTCAAAATTTTCAGCACAAAAATGTTACTAGTTTTGATACTAGTTTGTTCTTATTTTTTTTTGTACACTTGATTTTTGTTTTTAATACACTTATAACTCTAATTTCTTTTTTCAAAACAAGCACAAGACACACAAGGAATTTCTGGTCACAAATTGCTAAGAAACAAATAGCAATTGAAGTTCACAACAAATTGACTCTAGAACATGTTAGGTGTGATAACACGCATTGGAATCATTTTATGAGCACACTAAGATTTAATAATGTTCAACCAGAAATGAAACCATATATGAACAGAGGTTAACACATTTAGATTCAAAAATAAAAAGGCACAACAAGGATTTAATGACAAGTAAAACAACTACACATGACTCTAAGACAAAACTAGTAGATTAAGAAATGAAAAAATGCTTGTATTCTTGTTTCTTTTTAGGAGTTTCTTTTTAGTCCGAATTTAATAGGAGTCCAATGGAAGATAAAAACAATCCTAAAACATTTAAAAAGACATACAAAGAATACCTAAGGCACACACAAAGATTGATTCACAAGAATTTAAAAGGTGAACCAAAAACAAGCAAGACAAAGTGAGTGTGTTCTATAGATTTATAGATGTGACACAAGAACCACTCAAGGCACACAAACACAAGACAATAAAAGGAAATACATGTAGGAACAGTTTAGACACACTTTTACATGATTTGAACCGAACAAAACAAGACAAGAAAGCTTAAGAACGAATTTACCAAGGAGACCTAGCTCTTGATACCAAATGATGGAAACTTGCTTGGAGAATCCGGATTGATGTGAATCCTCTTCAAGTTTCTCCCCTAGATCTTCGGCTCCTTGATCCTTCCTAAGCTTGGCTAAGGTCTCCAATGGAGGAGGAGACCTTAGAACCACCACGGTTTGGTGGAGAACACTCCCAAGAGGCGCCACTCCTTGATGAAGAGATAAGCCCCTTCAATTCTCACCACACTCTTCTATGAAGGGATAAGAGAATTGGATGAATATCAAAGAGGTTTAGGGACTTTTAGAAGAGAGAACTATGAAAAATTTTCAGAATATGAAATCTCAATACATCCAAAAGTGTCTTAGAATGCAAGGAATACAAGTATATAGGAGTAGGAAGCTTAGAGAGCAAGCTAGCCTTAACCATGGTTCACTAGGAACTATGGTAGGGTCTAGCTAATCCGTCCAAGGTCAAGAGGCTTGGAGAGCAAGCTTCTCACTTATCTTGCTTGGTAAGCTTGCTAAGGAGAAGCTTGTGCTTCAAGCTTCCAAGCTTGAGAAAGGCCAAACAATCCGACCAAGTGTGAACACAAAATTCGGCCAAGTGTGAACACATCCTAGGTGGCGACTCTTTGGATTTATTTTACTCCATCCGGTTTTGATTTTGATAATTTGGTTTAGTTAGGTTCATCCAATGTGAATGTAACCTAGCTAAATCAAATCTATGAAAAATTAAGAGTAAAATGAGTCCAATATGAAAAATTTAGCCTAAGACCACCTTTTGGCTAAATTGCTAGTACCACTCTCTAGCTTGTTAGTGACACTCTCTAGTTTGCTAATGTCACTCCAAACCTACTACTAGAAAACTAAGAAAAGAGTGTGTTTCTAGGTTAGGTTAAATGGAGTCAAAGTGCCCAAGTAACCTACCCTAGAAACATTATACAATAGCTACTAAAAGGAAATAAAGTACCTCTCAAATACAAAGGTAAAAATACTCCTATACAAGTATCTACTATATACAAAGGTACAAGAAAACAACTATACAAGTATGTACAATGGAAACTCAAAAGACTAACAAGAGGAATCATAATCAATGCTCATGAAGAGCAAAGGTCTAAGAAGCACCTCCTCTTTAGAAGTCTCTTCTAGCTTCCTAACCATGGACCCAAAGGTCCAATGGCCTTCATGTATACATCCTCCTTGGGTGGTCCTCCATCATATGGTCTTGTTGAAATACACAGCTATGAGTGGGTTCATGGAGAAGTCGCGAGTGTCTTCTCTCTGTATACCAAAAGGGCTTTGATTGCACTTCTCTCTACAACCGAAAAATTTGTGAAACTCTGAGCTAATGAGGAGCCTTTTTCTAATTATTCTACAACCCTGTTGAAATGAAGATGGGCCAAACCTAGACTTCGTGTTCTTGGACCAAGGAACATGTAAATATCAATTCTTTTACGTGTATGATTATATGTTTTGGATCTTGGTATTACCTTGCCATTTGACCATTTTTTATGTACATGCTCTGAATTTTGAACGTTGCACTGACTCAACTACACCCAAATAGTTGGGCAACTATGCAAGCCTTTCAGCATTTGTGCCTGTTTTGAACATAAAGTCGACAACCCCATTGATTCTTTTGTTTTATTATTCTCGTCCTTGTAGACCCCTAAAATTGTCCGGGTCGGAAATAAGACTCAAAGACTCTCGAAGACCGAAGGAAAGTCAGCCGGAAGGACTCCTAGAAGACCCTAGGATGATTCTTTGTAAGTCTAGGAGTCTTAGAGTAGCTTAGAATAAGGGTATGCGAGGATTGGAGCTCAATACGCCCTCCCAGAGGTTCAGTACGGCCGTACTGTAGTTCAAAAAACTTCAGTACGGCCGTACCAAATTCAATACGGCCGTACTGTAGTTCAAAAACTCAGTACGGGCCGTATTGACCTCCCAGGCCGTATTGCGCCTCAATCCTATAAATAGGACGTCATTTGCACGTCCTTCCACACTTTTTACTGATTCCTGAACCCTCCTGCTGAGTATTCTTGGGTTTTTGAGCTCTTCTCTGCCCTAGATATCTCTCCGGGAATCGATCCGACGAAGTTCTTGAGTCACGAGCCATTAGCTTGAGATTCGAACAAGTCGAAGGGAAATCTCTTTGATTTCCATAGTAAAAATTTTGTCTTTAGGGGTAAGGAGCGAGCGGACGTGTAGTGGGAAGGAGCGCCAAAAAGCCTCTTAACGTTGTTCATATATATATAAAAGCCCGCTTCGGAGGTTTCTTTCTAAATCCTTTCTTTTACTGCTTTTATTGATTTTTGATTGTTGCATTACATGTTTAGAGCTTTCATCATGTAAATATTTTATCTATAATCGTTTCTAATAAAAAGGGGTAATTTAGTAACTTTATACTATTATTTATGAAATAATTCGTCATAGGGAACCCAAAAGGGGCGTTGTGGGGTGCTAACACCTTCCTCGCACGTAACCGACTCCCTTACCCGACTCTGGTTGTAATGGCCAAAGTTGATTTACGAAAATCAATTGCCTTATATCTTTTTCCAATGTTTTGAGTAAAATATTGGTGGCGACTCCAAGAACCCTTCTTTTTGCGAAAACCACTAACCCATGGAGGGTCCCGCTTGGGATTAACATGGATTGGTGAATCATTTAATAAAATTGTTAGTTCGATGAGGTCTCAGTTTGAGAATAAGTCGCTCTAATAATCCATCATTTTTCCAAACTTTAAAAAGAGTCCAACCATCGTCGCGAATGCCAACGTCCGTTTCGGCGGGTGGCGACAGTCCTTTGGACAAAGTGAAATGGATATCACTTTTCCGCTAGCCTAAGAAGCAATTGTTGGAGCCCTACACTTCTTCCTACAAAAGTTTTAAGCTTGTATTTTTCAAGGTGATGATTCGACCTAGCACTGGTAACAAATATTTTTTCGACACCTTCGAGTAGCCCCTTTTTCCCTTGTATTGGACTCAGGTTCCTTGGAAGTATGACATCGTTCGGATCTCTTCCCTTCCAGTCGAGGAGAAGCTCAACTTGGCCTTCTTAGAAAACCTTCCTCAACGGTTTCCTTGTCAGCCTTTGGTCTGATTATCTAGGTCACTCGAGATAACTCATGACTTAATTGGTATGGCATTGTTCCTTGTGGTTTACATTAACCTTCGTTGATATTGATTTTGAATTTTCTTTTTGGAAGGCATAATGGTGAGTTTCGGCAGTGAGGAACTTGATATTCACTACCTAATTGGCAGCTATGTTTGCAATGCCATCGAAGGCGGTGTGTTGATTCCCATAGTGCTGAGTGGGGCACCTATGTCTCCCCCTACAGATTTTGCACTTCATTCTATTGAGAAGAAGTATAAGGGGATGAGTCCCAAAGACTCTCGGCGCCATAAGCACGAGAAACGAAGATCTTTCGAGAAGGCTCTGAAGGACTCGAGTCGAGGGTTGAAGCAACTAAAACTCCCCACCTTGTTGGTTCCTTCTTCTCTGGTTGGTAATGGTTTCCTGGCCCCAAATCTGAGTGCCCAAGATTTTCTCAACCAATATCTAACCTCCCAACAATGGAAAAATTTTCTTGGTACCTTGAAGCCGATGCAGAAGTGGAGTTACTTTTGCGAGATTCAGGCTCGCTCAATCATGTTGGCTTAAAGCATAGTGATGGAGCCAAATAGTGAGGTTGAGGATCTAAGGAGGAAATTGGATGATTCAGAGAAAACTTTTCAAGAGATTTTATCGGCAATGATTGAATCAACTAAGAAGTATGGGGGAGAGTTTAGTTAGTTTCTTCGAGTCAATGATGACTTGGTTCTTCAGAACCAAAAATTGGAGGCAGCTTCTCAATAGTAGGGTGAGGACATTGAGAAGTTTCATTGGGGTCAGGAGGCCGAGAAAGTGGCCTATGTCGCTTTCTAAGACTGAGCAAGGAAGAAGGTGTTGTCCCAACATGAGGCTGGGTTTGCACAGGCTAGCTGCCAAGCACGATTCTTTGGTCAATTCCTGGTTGATTTTTAGTTTGACATGACTAGGTATTTTTACCAAGGAGCCTTTGTTAACTTGGTGAATATTCCTCCTAACAAAAGGACGGATACTAAGGCTCCTTCCGTGTTCGAGAGCGTACCCCCAAGCAAGAAAATGATGAAATTACGTATGAAAGAGATGAGAATGTTGAGGAAGACCTTATTGCTCTCGAGGAGAATGTTGACCAACCAGCTGACTCTTGAATCCTTTGTGTAATTTGGCTGATAGAGTTGTGTAATCGCCCTATGTTATTGAATGAATGAAATATCACTTTGGTTTATACCATTGTTACAATGTTTATAAGTTGTGGGGTTTAAGTTATTAACTATGGCTAAAGTAGATTTAGGAGAATTTAAGGTACTCCTTAGGTCGAAAGGGAGTTTGGGAATAAAGCCTATCAAATTTACCTTAATGCATTAGCTATATATCAATGACCGAGAGGTGTTAGACAGGTAAAACTTGTAATTTTAATAAATTGCAGGCAGGGGTATGCCCTTGGCCGCGAGATATCTCAAGAAGGAAATCATTTTAACTTATGCAACAAGCGTATGAGGGTACATCCTTGGACGAGAGGTATCTTGGAAGGGTAACCTGTTAAATTTAAGAAACATGAGGTAGGGTGCATCCTTGGCTAAGAGGTATCTCGGGAGGGAAACCCTTTAATTTAAGAAATGTGAAGGAGGGTACATCCTTGGCCGAGAAGTATCTCGGGAAGGAAACCCCTTTTAATTTAAGCAAATAATTGTGAGCGGGGGTGCATCCTTTGCCGAGAGATAACTCAGGAGGAAAACCCTTGTTTACTTAAGCAAACAAATTTGGATGAAAATTGTATTGTATTATAACGTGTTGGGGACTAGGTGTCTCGTTAAAAACCTTACCATCCAAAACCCCTCTTCACAATTTTGTGAGGGAAAAAAGGTTGATCAAGGAAAAGAGTACACCCTTACAAATTTGCTCAACTATAATAAAATTTGAGGTGTGTTGAATTCCATGTTCTTGGCATGGTTTTCCTTAAAAGTTCTTCGAGTTTGAAGGCACTATTTTGCAA
The DNA here is from genome assembly GCF_000230855.2 of Cajanus cajan. Lineage (NCBI taxonomy): Eukaryota > Viridiplantae > Streptophyta > Magnoliopsida > Fabales > Fabaceae > Cajanus > Cajanus cajan. Next base: position 17,158,445 of record NC_138518.1, on the reverse strand, counting down.
GTTGTGGCATATTCAGAATGGGTCGTTCCAGTTTGCAACTAATTTTCATTCCCTCAAGTTCTGCCGTGTTATGCCCGAAGCCCTCCACACCAAGTCACCTTGATGAAACTCTCTTGGGTAGAGTTTGGTGTTAAAACGCTTGGTTATTCGTTGCTTGCAAGCTTCTATGATAATTACGGCTTTATCCCTTGCTTATTCTATCAAGTCTATCTCTATTTGCATAAAACGACCATTATTTTCCTCTTCAAAGTGTGCGCAGTGAAAAGAGGGCTCGCCCACCTCAACCGGCAGCATTGCATCAGTTCTATATGTTAGTCAAAAAGCCATTTCTTTGGTTGTTGACTAGGGTGTGCATTGATACGCCTACAAAACTTTAGGAAGTTGTTCGGCCAAAACCCCCTTTGCATCTCCGAGTCACTTTCGTAATTCTGTGAGGATGACTTTGTTGGCTACTTTAGCTTGGCCATTGGATTGGGGATGATCTACCAGGGTGAATCGATGTTGGATGGCATGTGGCATCCCAAACCGAGTAATAATGTTTTTCCATTGAAATTTTTGTATATTTGCAGCCAAAATGCTTGCCAATGGCTCGACTTCGATCTACTTTGTGAAGTAATCTACTACTACTAGTAAAAAACTACATTGTCCCTTAGCAATGGGAAACGGTCCCAGAATGTCCATTCCCTATATTGCAAATGGCCTTGGGGATGTTATAGTGTGGAGTCCTTCGACAAATGCATGTATGACATTATCGTGTTTTTGGCATTGTATGCATTTCTTAACAAATTTGGTCGCATCTGTCTTAAAGGTCGGTCAACAGTAGCCTGCTTGGAGCACTTTGGCCGCCAAGGTTCATCCACCTGAATGTGATCCACATATACCCTCATGGATTTCTCTAAGGATATATTCGGCTTGCTCGTTGTTGACGTAATTGAGCAACATGGTGGAAATTTCTTTTTTGTACAACTCTTGGCTGACCACCGAGAATCAGGCTGCTTGAACTTTGACCTTTTGAGCAACTTTAGGATCTTTTCGGATAACCCCCTTCATGATGAACTTAAAGATGTCAATTACCCACATTGGGGTTGCTTTTCGACTGTCATGTATTCCTTTATGGTTATGCTTGGCGTTGAGAGTTCTTACTGAATGAAAGTACACAAGTGTCCTAACTTTCAACTACTAGCTAGTCGTGCTAGTTGATCGGCTTATTCATTATTGGATCTAGGTGTGTGGTGGACTTATACCTCTTCAAAGTCTTCATACATGTTCTTCAACAAGGGAAAGTATTGTAGCAGCGTAAGGTCTTTCACTTGGAAATTTTCGTTGACTTGCTTGACTACAATTTTTCAATTTATCCATTAGGCTACCTAGATGGCTCCTACATCCCTAACATACCTTAACCCGACTATTAGTGCTTCATACATGTTCTTCAACAAGGGAAAGTATTGCAGTAGCATAGGGTCTTTCACCTGGAAATTTTCGTTGACTTGCTTGACTACAATTTTGCAATTTATCCATTAGGGCTACCTATATGGCTCCTACATCCCTAACATACCTTAACCCGACTATTAGTGCTTCATATTCAGCTTGGTTGTTTGATGCCTTAAAGCTGAAACATAAGAACTACTCCAACGTTAGCTGGTTTGGTCTTTCTAGAATAATCCCTGCACCGCTACCATGACTGTTAGAAGAGTCGTCTACATGTAGCATCCACATCGCTACATTAGGCATCTGATCGGGGCATAATTCATTGGCAAAATCCGCTAATTGTTATGCTTTGATGGACCTCATGGTTTAAATAAGACGTCGAACTCTAAGAGTTTTATAGACCATGTCATCATGCGTCCGACAACCTCTGGCTTTGAAAATACTTTAGGAATTGGATAATTAGTTCGGACGACTACTTGGTGACTTTGAAAGTAATGTCTCAACCGTCGTGCTGCATATATGAGTGTGAGGGCTACCTTTTCTAACATCTGGTATCTGGTTTCAACGCCTTAAAGCAATCGACTGACAAAGTAAATTGGGGCTTGGTGTCCTTTGTCCTGGTGTATGGGTATGACACTTAATATGTCAATTGATACCGAGAGGTAGATTATCAGTTCCTTTCCTTTCTCGAGTTTAACCAAGATCGGTGGGGTAGCTAACATTTCCTTGAGCTATTGAAACGCATCCTTACATTTGTCCGACCACTCAAAGCTTTTTTTTTCTTCAAGAGGTGTATGATGGGGCGAGCTTTATTAGCAAGTCGAGGGAGGATGCGAGACAACAAAGTCATCCGCCCCACAAATCTCTGCACCTCCCTAACATTTTTGGGACTTTGCATGTCAATCATCACTTGGCATTTGCCAGGGTTTGCTTCGATTCCTCAATCAGAAAGTATAAACCCGAGAAACTTTCCTCCCTTTACTTTGAAGACACATTTCTCTGGATTAAATCGCATGTCATACCAACGTATCTCTTCGAACATCTCCTCTTTGTCTCAAACATGTTTTGTGGTGCCATTGGACTTAACGACCATGTCATCAATATAAACTTCCATGTTTTTCCTTATTTAGTGCTGGAAGACCTTATCCATTAACCTTTGGTGTGTGGCTCTTGCATTCTTTAAGACAAGGGGCATAACTCGGTAACAATATTTTGCCGACCCAATTATAAAGGTTGTTTTGTCTGTCTCTAAGATGCATTCAGATCTGGTTATGCCTTGAGTGCACGTCAAGGAATGACAAGAGTTTGTGACTGGCTGCTCCTTCCACCAACCAGTAAATAATCAACAAAGGGTACGCATCCTTGGGATAGACTTTGTTCAAATTAGTGTAATTTGTACACATTCTCCATTTTCCATTTGGGTTTCACACCAGGATGATGTTTGCTAGCCATGTGGTATATTGGACTTCCATGATAAATTGGCTTCTAACAATTTGCTCACCTCGACATCGGTTTGCAACCTTTCGTTCACTTCTCATTTTCCTTTTCCTTTATGTTACAGGTTTTGCCCCTTAAAATATGGAAAGTCGATGATAGTGGAAATTGGGATCAATTCCTAGCATATCGAATAGTATCCAGGCGAATAGATCTTTATTCTTGACTACATTATTTTTTATCATCCACTGGTCTTGTGTCGAAAGCATCGTCCCAACGTAGGTAACATGAGTATTGGCCGAGATGACTTGGAATGGTTGTGTCTCTTCAATGGATTCCAGTTTGTCACTGTTGCTGAGCGAGGGTCCAATTTCGAAGGGTCATCAGTTCTCGTGGGTGCTATCATGTGTACCGGGTTAGATTTATTTTTGAGAGGTTGTAAGCGTAAACTGGAAAAGTAAAATTCTCGTGCAGCCTTTTGATCGGTGTGCACCATGAGTATCCAACCTTAAATTGAAGGGAATTTCATTTCCAAGTGGGGGTAGAGACAATTTCCCCCAAGGTGTTGATGGATGGTCTCCCAAGGAGGATGTTATATGATGTTTGAGCTCACACCATTATATACTTCACTTTCACTTCTCTATATATACTCTCTTTCATCGAAGCAGAACCGAGTAGGGAGGATAATGCATCCACAAGTATTGAACCATTCGCCAAAGAAACATACTAGAGGTTCAGCATACATTGTTAGCTTTATTTCTGAAATCCCGAGTTATTTGAAAGTTTCCCAATAAAGGATGTTAGTTGAACTTCCCTACTTCGTGAGGGTTTTTCTAATAATACAGTTTCAAACCTCTTTGATGTCAGCATCTGTGAAGGTTATAGGTGGCACACGCCTGTTGTCCTTGGTTTCGATTGTGTGCACTACACAAACTATGCAAAGGTTTCACTTTTGTGTTGAGGATGTTGAGCGCAAAGCCTCTAGCTATGGTGTTGATTACCCATCTCTACTCATGAAACTCACTACTTTTTAGTCCCTTGACCTTTTGTGCTCCCTATGTGTTCGAGCATCGGTTTGTTGTCGATCATTTCGACTAAAGTGAGATCGATCCCTAACATGTCCATGATCCCCTAATCCATTTACAAAATCGTGCAATTGTCCTTGTTTGATTAGGTCCTCTATCTTGTCTCTTAGGGAGGTGCACTCTTCTTCTGTTTGCCCCTTGTTTCTATGGTAACAACAAGTTTTTGTAGGGTCCGTGCTCGGTGGGGTATTGGCACGTTTGGGGACCGATAGTACTTCAAAAGCCAAAGCTTGTTCTAGTATTCTAAAGCGACTGGTATTGAGCGGTGTATATTGCGAATACTTAGGTCCTCGGGCTAGCCGACCCTTCAGTATCAACTTTCTTCCTTTATTTTTAAAGGAGTTTTGAGTGGGGCTATCGATTTTTACCAAGACTATTTCTACTCAGGTTTGGTTATGGAGTTCGGGTAGTTCCTCCTTCTGCATGTATTTATCAGCTCGGTGTCGGAGATCATCCATGTCTTGGGAGGATTTTTATAAAGGTTGTTGGCGAATGGTTCAAGCTTTAACGTCATCATGAGATAGTGTAGCACAAGAAAGGTCCTTTATTTGTAGTACAACCTTGTTAAAATGGTCATGAAGGTCCTTATGGATTCTCTTTTATCTTGTTTGATACTCACTAATACAAAGGAAGTCATCTGACAAGGATGACTTGTTGCGAACTAAGTAGCTAGGGTGTTGAACGAGTTAGTAAAGTTTGGCGGGAGTCGAATGAACTAACCAAAAGCTCATCGCTTAAGGGAGGTGGGAAAGATTCGACATAATGCGGAATCGTCAAAAGTGCTAAGAGTGACTTGTGTAAGGAAAACATCTATGAGTTCATTTAGGTCGGAAACACCGTTGTATCGGTCCAAAGGAAAGTCTTTCAATGATCTAAGAGTGGGGCTTGCATAATGGACACCGTAAAAGGATGCCTATGGGAATCAATTGACATTCTCTAATTGGTAGTTGGCATTGTTAGGGCTACCACATGGGGAGTGGTGGAGGAGTTTCGTAGTGTTGGATCATGATATCCTTGAGAATAGAAAGATGAGAATTCTGATTGTGACAGGATGGCCTCAAGGGCCTTCCACGATGGATCCAAACTCTTCAGGTGTTCATTTTCTTGTCATAATAGGGAAAATTCTCTTACATCCTTCTCTTTTTGTTTCTATAGTAGCTCCATTTCGGCCCTTAATTGCTTCACGACTTTTGACAGGTTTGTTTTGTCCACTAACTCCACATGGTCTTCTTCAAAGTGAGGGTCTTCTATGGTATTCTTGTGTGTGGTAACCATTGTGCTTGCTATTTGGAGCCTTATCGTTTGTTTAGCCCTATGGTGGGCACAAAAATGTACCTATCTGATGGCACACTAGTAATCTTCTCGTTGTAATCTAGTATCTTGAGGTCGAATAAGAGCTTCGGGTCAAGAAGTAAGGGGGAGGTACCTGTAAAAGGCACTCCAACACTCAAGTCAGGACAAGCACGAATATTAGTAGTAGCAATAAATGAACACTAGTTTTACCTTGATTTGTGTGAATATTTATACTAACCAAAATGGGCCTTTGATGTGGTGGGTCATGTCTCCCAATTATGAATTAGGTAATACGACCACTCATGATTAATTAACCCTTAATCTATGATTATTCAGTGTTTGATATGTTTAGGCTATGTTGGATTTGTTCGGCATTCCGAAGAGAGTCGTTGGCCTATTCGCCATCGATAATGATAAGTCGTTCTATGGTATATTCATTTTGGCTTGAACAAAGGTCTTCATCTTTTCCCTAGATGGTTGTCTTACTGTAATCATTTTGTCAGTTTCAGTTGTCGTTAAGGCCAAGACTTGGTATCGCATGGGACCTTTATAGTTGTGTTGGATTGGTCAACTCGATTGCGAAGTCGACCGATCCTTGGGTCTCATATACCCTTATATGACTTAGTGTAATATTTCCCTATACATATGGTACACTAATTAATCTTTTTCTATAATATGTTATAAAGGTTATTTTCAAACAAGCTTTAGAAGTTTTTTTTTGAATTGCTTTATTAAAAATTAAAAAAAATTAGTAGAGAAATTCTAAAAATACTTGTAACTTATATGTAAACATATTCATCCACTACAAAAAAGTTGGCATGTATTGATACACGTTTTATAACGACACATTATTTGTTACTAAAAATTACTTTTATCTACACTATAAATATAATATATGTTGGTATATTGTTAAAAAGTATAAGTTTAACCTATAGTGACACACAATATATATTGTTGAATCCCATTCAAAATTAATATTAAAATTGTGCATAAGTATATGTCAAATATTTTCATGCATACATATATTGTACCTATAGTGAAACTTTTTGTATGTCATTATATATAAAATTTCATGTAGTAATCGCCTAATATATATTGTTTTTGGCTTTGATCACTTTTTTCTCTATCTATTTATTGAAAAAGGACTCAAAATTCTTTAAACATGTGTTATGGATTTGGTTTCTAAATTCATGGGAAAAAAAGTAAACTTATTAGAAATAATCTTCATTACTAGAAATCAATGTGTATAAATTAATCCAATTGAAAGGATTCAAGTTATGAATTTAAACATGTGTTATATATGGACTTGGTCTCAAAATTCATGTTTGAGAAAAAAAGTATTAGAAATGATTTTCATTAATTACTACTGTAATTTCCAAAATGGAGACAATAAGTTTTCTATTGAAGGTCCTCGAACCTCAACTTTTTGATCCTCAATCTCCAAATATCATAGGCCGATTATACTTGTAAAAAGGACTCTGATGCCAAAGTTAGTAGGTATTTAGAATTTTCCAGTGTGTTTTATAAGATGACATAGCTTATGAAGGTCTAATGCAGGTATATTTATAGGTAAAAGAATATTATCATTGAGGATTTAATCATTATGTATATTTAAGAGTCTTTATTTCCTTATAGGAGCTGAATGTTACTCTTTGTAATGATTGCAACAATGTGCTTGGTAAGGTCGAATACTTCTTAACTATATATATTACTATTTGATATCATTTTGGATCTAGTAACCGACCACATCTCAAATCATTTGAATACTTTTCTATAAACAAGGTCGAACACATCTTGGCTCTAAGACCTATGCGATATACAAGCCCCCAAATCTATGACATATGGGAGAAGAGTTGAATAAGTAGTGAAATTTTGTTTCCCTCCAAAATTAACTTTCAATTTTCGCTTTCCATGGGAGTGTCGTTGTTTTAGTAGTCATTCCATGTGCAATGATGATATGTTATAGGACATACTCACATAGATATGAAACATCTCGTGCAAACAAAAAGTTGTTTGCATCTCTGCCGTTGATATTAAAGGGATTTAATGGTTCAAGGAGACGAAACACTTCGTATCCCAAAGTTACCTTTTCCTATAAATAGAGCCTCTTAACTTTCAAAAGCATTTACTTTCTACCTTCAACTTCCAAATACACCAAGAATTAGTTTTTCTTGCCTTAGATTTCCAAAAGTTGAGTACTGACTAGGTACACTTCCTTCCTTCTTTTATGAGTTTCAACAATAGTATAGAGTATCTGATAGTTGGTGGAATGGTGGTTAACGTTATTTCTAGTTCCTTATTATCTTCCTTATCTTCATCTTTTTCCTTCGAGAACTTCCACTCTTCTTCTTCTTCCTATACCCATACACTCAGTTGCTTAATTACTTCCATTAGACATGAGCCTCCTTAATCAAATGCCAAGATACTTGTAGAGGATAAGAAACAAATGGTTGGTGATCAAGATGACAACCAAGATGATCCAAGTAGGAAAATTCCTAATATTGTGGTGCTTAACATGGGGGCCTTATCGAGGTTTAAAATCCCTTGTAAGAAGATAGGGTGTGTCGAGAAGCTGACAATGACAAAGCCTACTTCTTCGTATACGATAATGATCACCATAAGGTCATCTTGACAAGGATCCAAACCCTTGAAGTTCTCATTAGGGAAAGAGTTCGGCAAAATTTTCCATGAAAGTTTTTTCTACAACTACATTCACTACTTTAACTTAGAGGAGATGTCGCTTTCTAGCTGAGCTAGTCAACCCTCTACTAGAGAATCCACCAGCAATGGTGTTGATCACCCCACATAACTGAGAACTCAATGATCCTCTTGTTGAGGAGCCTACTCAAGACTTGTTCGAGTTCTATCAGTTATTTCATGTCTCACGATGATCACACCTTCAATCTCGACCATGAAATTGGGTTTCATTTCTTTGTACAAACTTATGCAAGTGCCCAACGTAAATTAACTCTTTGATTTTATGTTTCAAGGTCACGCACTCCTTTGTGGTATCACTGAAATTGCAATGGTATCTAATGTTTGTTGTGGTTGGCCTTCTGAGGAGTAGAGATTGATTTAATAGGTGGTATTAGATCTACTTATTACGTACCTTGTCCAAGATCCTTGACCAGTTATCATTCATTAGGGTATATTGTGAATATTGAGGATGCTCGTGCTCCCTTAAACTCTTGGAACGGTCTCTCCCCTAAGATTATACTTTCCTTTTTTCTCGCTCATTGCCAAAGTGTTCTCAAAACTCAACAAGGTCTTCCCTCTACATATACTTTACGGTTCTCCTATGAAGCTTTTCCATGGATAAAGCTGACTTCTTATTCAGACTATCTAGGAAGGGGCCCAACCTCAAAGTTGTTAACATCTGATGTAGAGCGACCTCCTTGACCAGATTGGGAATTAATTTCAAAAGTAACCTTCCCAAACCTATCCATGAAGGCCCTGAGAGATTCATCCTTACCTTGCTTGGTGTTGATAAGGGTAATCGAGGACATAGCATAAGGTCTACTAGTGCCAAAATCTATGGTAAATTAAGACATGAGCACTCAGAAGGAATTAATTAAACGAGGCTGTAGACAAGTGAACCACCTTAGAGTCGCTCCTTTTAGAGAGATGGAAAATATTCAACAAATGACAATATTCATATTGGTTAGCATGCTAACTTGAGATCATAGGTCCCATCATACTTGTCAAGCCCCAAATTTTTCCATTCCCTTAGAAGGGGAACTTCCACAATGTCATCGATGAAAGGGTGTTTCTGAAACTCTTCAGACATAGAATCAAAATGAGGTGTCAAAGTCTCAACTTGTTGAGAAATGGGCATTGAAGCTTTGGTCTATCTATAGATGTCTGAAAAAGTCAAATCCCTCTAGATCGTGGAACTCGAGTTGACGACATTCCTGAAGGAAAAATGGAATCCCTTGAAGAGTTAGAAGAATTTGGCTTCCATGTTGGATCAAAATCAAGTATTTTCATATTTGACTACAAATACTCGATCAATTGTTTTAGTTTGATATTATGTTGTCAGACGAGCATCATTCCTCCTAATGCCACTTTTGTTGTTGTTCACTCTACGATTTCCATTATTGTATTTCTCATTGCAACCCCGTCAACACTTGAGAGATGTCTGGCATTCCATAATTCCTGCTTAGCAATCCTCATATTCTAGCCATTATCTATCAGTTCAACAAAGTCTATAGAAAAAATTTCTCTACGAACCCCACGATAGGTGTCAAATATACTTGCCAAAACATGGAGGCAAAAAGTCTTCTATTGAAGGTCCTCGATCCTCAGTTTCTTAATCATTGATCTCCAAATATCAAATGTTTTGGGGGCCAGTAATTAATCACATTTAAAATTATTTGAGCACTTTTCTATAAACAGGAGGCCGACAATATCTCCGCTCTAATACCTATTCGATACAACTACAAATATGCAAATGTATAACTTGGTGATTTGAAATATTGAACTATATGAAAGTTTTCCTGTGAATATAAATTGTGTAGAAAAAGATAAATTCGTGAAGATAAAATTTGTGGGAATATATGCAACTGATTTGTATTAATTTCTTTTGTTTCTTTATAAATATAACATTTAGTAATCAAGTGGCCTATCTATCTCAATTAGTTTATTAGAGTGTATGAGTACGTCATTGTAATTTCATAGTACCAAGTTAGATTCTGATAGGCTATGCATTGAATATATAATCAATATTGACTATATAATCAATATTGATTGAATATATATATATATATATATATATATATATATATTACGTGATTATTAAACTCTTTTAAATGAAAAAAATATGCTATATACTAATAGTGTAAAAGTAGTTTTGCATTGCCAATAATGAAAAATAGGAGTAGAAATAAATCAAGCCATGATTTTTAATAATTTTAAGCCTAACTTACAATGGAATTATTAAGCATGGGTCTGACTTGTTTATTTATTAGACCATTTTATTAGGGTTACGTACTCTGACATGTTTAAAAGTTTCATCTGATCTGAAAGCCTAGCTATGTACATAACTTGTTTTATACAACATCTATAAATAGACTAATAGGCCTATAAGTTTAAATACGTTAATAAAGCTAAATATTAAATATATTATTATTTACAATTACAATAAATTAAATATAAATATTGATTAAAAATAATATATGTAATATAATATTATTTTATATTTTAAATAGGAAGTTCTCTCAGACTTTTTAAAAGCCTAAAACTTAACGTTTTAGTTCAAAAGACTTTCTAAAAAATCTAAGTCTCGCCTCCTTGATAAATAGACAAAGTGAGGCCACAAGTCCCTAACAAATTATCCGACCTATTTCCACCTTCAATCACAAGTAACAGTGTTTTCTACATCAAAAATCAATTGAGATTTTTTATTTCAAAAATGTTTTTTTTTTTTACATGTCCAATCCTATAAACAAGTTATAGACAAATAATTTATTAATAATGGAAAAAAAATCAAAAAAAAAATGAAATTTAAATACATAGTTCTGAAAACTCAACCAAAAATTAGTCTAGTAAGTAGTTTGCTAACTCAAAAGAATTGACACATTTTAGAATTGGTGTAAACTATAGTCAATAATCGATCCCAAACTGATAAAAAAGAATGATGAGAAATTAGTATACAAAATTGATTTGAACTAGTATTTTTCAAAAAATTTATATTTTCAAAATTTAAAGTTTATTTAAAATATTTTTATGGTAAATTAAAACACATTTAATATAAACATTTTCAAATTAGAATAAATTATTTTATCAATTATTCCTAATAATTTTATTATAAAGATATAATTCATTTATTTATATCAATTAACAATTTTATATAACATTAATTTGACATTTCTACTCTAGATGTAAGCATTTTATTTTTAATGAATACTGTTATATTTTTTTTTATATAAAATCAAACTTAAATATTATATTTATATTTTAAGTGTATCTTGAATGTTAATAACTTATTAAATGATGTTTTATTTTTAATTTTAATTATTATAAAATTATGATATTATATTTAATTAATATTATTTTCTATTATTTAATAATTATTATTTTATTAATATCAATTTGACTATGGTTCAACTATAGTTAAACCACTGAACTAATCCCTTCACTGAGATTTATTTTATCATGTAGCAAATCAAATTAAATATGATGTAATGAGATTTTTATTATTATTTAGGCATACTAATTTATGCGAGTCCTTTAGATATTAAGAAAAGAAATATGTTGAAAGAGGTACCTAAAATAAAATGGGAAATCTTTTTTTCTTTTTCTTTTTTTAAATTTTTTGGCGAGTTGGCCTACTGATCTGCCAACCCACCGTTAGGTGGGGTAGGCTAAGACTTCTAGCTCATTTTTACTTGGTAAGCCAACTTAGCTCTAGGGGTGGGCAAAAAAAATTGAACTGAACTGAACTGGTGGTGAACTGAACTGAACTGTATTATAAAAAACTGAACTATTTGTAAAAAAACTGAACTGAACTGTTTAAAAAAAACTGAACTGAATTGAATTGTTGAAAAGTTAACTGTACTAAACTATAAAACTGAACTGAATTATAAAAATTGAACTATTTTTATAAAAGGATAAAAGTTAAATGTGTCTAACATGTTATGTCTTAATGGATTAACTTGATAATCTAATAACCAAAACTTTAGGAAAAAAAATGTAATAAAAAAAATTATATCAATTTTGTCGAACCTAACGGATCAATTGAGCTACGTTGGACTACTTATTTTTATGCTTAAAATTCACTGAGTTTGTTTGACTTAATTTTATATTTTTTCTTTGAAAAATTTAAATAAAATGAAAAATAAAGTAAAGTTGGAAAATGTGTCCTATTTTGATAGATCAATGAGTCAAAATTGTTCAATTCAAAATATCATAATAGTTCAGTACAGTTTAAATTGCAGTTCAGTTCAAGTTTTTATAATATAGTTAAGTTCAGTTCAATGAAACAAAAAAATAGTTCAGTTCAATTCATCTGAACTAATATTTAGTTTAGTTCAGTTCATGAGAACTACTTTTAAGTTTAGTATAGTTTTTATAAGTTCAGTTCAATTCAATTTATTTTGCTCACCCCAACTTAGCTCAACTCAACTCGTTCTTGGTGATTTGAAGGCGGGGCAAACATAAACAGGTCGTGTTGGCTTGTTTTGCCACCCTTATCTAATAGGATGTGAAATCAGTTAGGGGGTTTACGATTTAGAACTTCATGTTAGTTTCCTTATGTAATCACTTTATTAGTCATTTGTTTTAGTTCTTATTTTGGTTGCAGGTTATTATCTTATACCTCAATCACAGGATATTTGCAAATTATATTTATTCACCAAAGTTTCTTTTTTCAAAAATTTTCAATCTTCTTTATATTATATGCCTATGTTAGTATGTGAGATAAAGGGTATCATAATTGTAGCCAAAAGTGGCATTAAGAATACTTGCTGCCAAAATTTTGAAAGTTAGTTGAACCTTTTGAGTTCAAAGATAACTAGACATAGTTCAAGTTGAGTGAACTAGTATAAATTTTTTTTTTTTTATCCCTTCTTTTTCTTCATGTTTTTTAGTCAAACTCCTTTTATGAACTTATATGTATCTATTTGTGAAAATATTTATAAAATACAATCACACGCATTCATCCCCCTTTTATGTGTTTATTTTAACCTTCAATATTAGGCAAATACATCCACCACACACACGTTTGCCTTTGAGTCATTCTACCATCAAGACATGGATATTAAGGTGATTTGTAGTGGTTGGAGTGTGTTGAAGGGTGCAATGTGTTGAGATTCATGGAGTGGTGAATCAACTCAAACTTGGAGAATGAAGGTTTTGATGATAACAAAAAATGGATTATGAGAATCAAAGCTGACCAAGGACATCAACAAGTCAAAAACAAAGTCAAGAAGAAAATATGGCTATTATGATGTGTAATAGGAGTAGCTCATAAGTTGTGTTGTTTTGTTTAGTTCATTTTGCATGTGTGTGCTTTGTGCATGAGTTAATCTTTATCTAATCTGACTAAGAGTGAGTATGACGATGAGTTAGAAACTTGAAAAGTTATTTTGAGATATAAAACAGAGTTTTTGAAAACTGAATCAAAATAATAGATTATCATTAAATATAATCGATTATTCCAGCAACAGGTGAAAAGGGTGCCTTGCTGTAATAATCGATTATTTGTGAAATAATCGATTATCCTAGGAATCACTCTCTGGAATAATCGATTATCCTGCAAAATAATCGATTAATTTGTTCTTGGTTGATTTCCAGAAATCATGAAGAACAAAATAATCAATTATCCTTTAAAATAATCGATTATCTGGTTTAGAAAATGTTATAAATAGTTTTCGCACTTTGAATCTTTAGAAGAGAGAATGAGTTAACAATCAAAAAGAGAAAAACGTCTTTGTGACCTTCTTGGAGTGGTTTCTTTGTGAAACCAAGAAGTAAAACGTTTTTGAAATGCTTTGAAAAAGATCATCATCATCATCACATTCTTGAAAGAGAAAGATTGATATTTGCTTCCGAATTCACAGTCTGATTTGTTCAGCTTCCAGGTGAATTCGTTCCTTTAATTCTTTGTGAATAATTGTAAATCTTGAGTAAGTGTCTCAAGTGGTCAGGAATTCTTGTAGTGGGTTTCTACAAGAGGTGCTTTCTTGGGGTCAAGAAAGTGGTTATCTTGAATGTAGGAGTGTATGCATGTGTGGTATGCTTGTAAAACTTCTTCATTGAGATAGTGGAACAAATCTTGATCAGGTTATGATTGAGGACTGGATGTAGGTCACATGTGGAGTGGCTGAACCAGGATAAAAGACTTCTGCAATCTTATTTTACCCTAATCTTTTACTTTGAGTAATATCTTGGTTGTGTGTTAAAAAGAATAATCTTGATTAACATGTTTGTATGCACAACATTGCTTTAAATCTGAATCAAAGAGTTGCATATTGATTGTTCTTAACTTTGAACTTTATCAAAGATTAATCAAGAAAGCATATATGACTCATTTTCATTAGCAAGTCTTTTAAGGAACTTCTTTCAAAATTCATATTAGAAAAGTTTGAATTGAAATAAAGATCCTAAGAACTCTGAAAATTTTAAAGTGTCATAAAATCCAATTCACCCCCTCCCCTCTTGGATTGTGCCATTCTTTTCTAACAATTGGTATCTAGAGCAAGGTTTTTGAGTGTTATTCAAGATTTCAAAAATGTCCAACAGCAACCTACCTTATGGTGAGGGTGTGTCTATTCATAGACCCCCCGTTTTCAATGGTGAAAACTATGTCTATTGGAAAATTAGGATGAGAATTTTCATTGAAGCAATTGACATTGCTGTGTGGGATGCAATTAAAAATGGACCCTATATCCCTATGACCAAAGATGATGATGGGAAGAGAGAAAAACATTTGAGTGAGTGGAGTGATGATGAGAGAAAAAGAGCCCAATATGAATATAGAGCAAAAAATATCATTACATCTGCATTGTCTATTGATGAGTTTTTTTAGAATTTCTCAATGCAAATCTACTAAAGAAATGTGGGACACTTTGCAAGTCACTCATGAAGGAACAAGTGATGTAAAGAGATCTAGAAAGCATATTCTCATAAGAGAATATGAATTGTTGAGAATGAACAATGGTGAATCAATTTCTTATTTTCAAAAGAGGTTTACACACTTGATAAATCACCTTGTTGATCTTGGCAGGAAATTTGAAGAAGAAGAATTAAATTTGAAAGTTCTACAATGCTTGGATAGATCATGGCAAGAAAAGGTTACTGCCATAGAAGAATCAAAGGACTTGACTTCATTGACCCTTGCTACTCTCTTTGGAAAGCTAAGAAAGCATGAGCAAAAGCTGCATATATTTGAGGAAAATGAACTGCAAGAAAAAAAGGGCAAGGGGGTGTCACTAAGAGCCTTGAAATCAGTCAAAGGCAAAGAAGTGTGTGAAGAATCAAGCTCCGAAGATTCTGAAACAGAGAACTTCAACTTGCTGGTGAAGAAGTTCAAAAAATTCCTAAGAAAGAAGAGGAATTCCCCCTACAAGTTCAACAAGAAGCAACAATTGTTTTGAGTGTTGAAAACCAGGACACATAAAATATGAATGTCCAAACCTCTTAAAGAAGCAACAAGAGGAAAAGAAAGTGAAGAAAAATGTCAAAGGAAAAAGAGCCTACATTGCTTGGGAAGACAATGACTCAAGCACAACAAGTGATAAATCTGAATTTGAAGAGAACAATTTATGTTTGATGGCTGGAGCTGATCAAGACACAATAGTAAGTGATTCTGACCTTGAATCTAATCCGGATTATGATCAACTTCAAGAAGCTTTCATTCAAATTCACAAAGAGGCTGTGAAACTAGATGCTTTAAATTCAAAGCTTAAAAATAAGCTGTCATGGTATGAAAATGCTTTAATTAGAGCTGAACAAGAGCTTCAAAATTTGAAAAAGGAGCATGACTGTAGACATCCAATTTCGTCCGGGGGGCATACAAACAAGATAGGACATCAGAGGGCCCAAAAACCCAAATTAACTTTTTTTAGTGGCCTGGAACGGGCCGTTCCAAAATCGGAAAGGGCCGTTCCCAAGTCCGGAACGGGCCGTTCTCGAATTGGAACGTGCCGTTCCAAGGCTTCTTCAATGGCCTAAAAATTGTTATCTAGAACGGGCCGTTCCAAAAATTGGAACAGGCCGTTCCCAAGTCCGGAACGGGCCGTTCTGAAATCAGAACGGGTCGTTTTGGTTCCCTGGAACAGGCCGTTCTAGGGTACTAAAATGGTACATAACGTTCGGATTCGAAACGGGCCGTTCCGGCCCACATCCGATGCCTATAAATAGAGATCTCGGGCATAGTTCTCAAGGCGGCCAGAGAAATTTCGAATAAGACTCCTTTGAGCACGAAAATTCTCGATCTCTCTCCCTTTTATTATATTTCTTGAGATTTGTGTCGCATCTCTATATTCTCTCTCTCTTCTATTGTATTTCTTGAGTGTTGTGAGGCAATTGTAGTGCGAAAGGTTGCTACAAAGCACCTCAAATCTCCCTATTTTGAAGATCCAATAGAGCTCATTCAAGAGGTATTTCAGTTAATTTCTTTCTCTCTTTTTTATTTCTTATCTATAATAATTGTTATAATAAAAATAATCATGTAGACATTTTAGGGTTAATTGTATTATTTAAATTTCAAGTATGTAAATAGTTATTAATAAAGGGGATTTAATATTTAATTTATTATTTCTTATCATATTAACTTCATCATAGGGTACCGATTGAGGGCGTTGTAGGGGTGCTTAATACCTTCCCTACACGTAACCGACTCCCAAACCCAATTCTGGCTATCAAGGTCATTTGAATTTATAAAAAAAAAACTTTTCTTTTTCCGATGTTTTTGAGTAAAACATTGGTGGCGACTCCAAGAACCTATTTTAAAACCATTAATTAAGGATTAGTCTGGCGTCCGAGCGTTCCTTAGTTGATGAGATCTTTAAAGGGATGTCTAAACCGTTAGTCGCGAGATCGAAAATTTTCAGGTTGCGACAGATGGCGACTCCACTGGGGACGTTTAAAGAGGGTCAGGCCCATTTAATTGATGAAGTTAATAAAATAAAAATAATAATTTAAATATTTCTTCCCCTTTACTTTGTTTGCTTCGTTTGTTTGGCTTTATTATTTGTATGCTTATTTAAATTCCGCACATGTTTGAATTAACAAATTGCACACAAACCATAGCACAGAACAGTCCCCCTACACCCGGGGGCATGTGGGTATTAAACATAGGGAGTGGTTGACGTACGACCGGCCCAAGTTTGGCCTTGGAGCCTGCGAGCCTTGTCGAAAATCACACTCAAGGTGATAACTGGTTACTCTAGCCTGAAATACTGCGACAGACCTTAGAGTTTGCCAGGTGACGGCGACAGAGATACTGGGTCCCTATAATGGGGGCACCTTGGGGGCCTTAAGACCAAAGTGAGGGTAATTAGAACTGCCTTATATGATGCACTTTTTTAACAAGGACCACAGACCATGGATGTATATGCGACTGTTTGTGGATTTTATGAGCATATGTTTGTTGCATTTTGTCTATTCAAATTATTCATTTATTTTTTATAATTCCCCTAAGGTAAAGAAAAACACAAAAAATTAAAAATGCATTATCATGTGAGAGAAAACCTGACGTGAAAATAAGATTTGTGAGAAGCATATATTCCTTCCTTTAAAAAGGGGGGGGGGGCATCATGCATTTTCTACAAAATAAAAAGAAAAAAAGAAGGAACGTGCATATCGTATATTTAGGATCACAAGGGGATTTGTATCAAAGACTAGAAATCAGTGTGACCTCTGTCACATCATAAAATATTATGAAGAGGAACACCGATAACTCACCTCTCGACAAGGATGAGCCATCAAGTCTTTGATAGAAACTCCCTTCATGCATTACCATTTAAATAAACTTGATAGGAAACTATCTTTTCCCTTAAAGGTGGCTTTTCAACATTCCATACTCACACAAGCTCAAAATATAAAAGCTATGGAAGGCCTAGAGGAAAGAAATCGTGTTCTTAATGAGGAGCTTGAACAACTCAAGGAACAAATGGCTAGAATGCTTGAGGCCATGAATAAATTGCAGCACGATAATAGTACTAGCAACGTCGGTGATATTTCCAAAGATCATCTGAACGCCTGGGAAGAAAGACTGAGAGTTGTGGAAGGACACAGTTTTGACGTTCAAGAGGCTGCGGATATGTGTCTGGTGCAGGATATCCAATTCCCCGCCAAGTTCAAAATCCCTGACTTTCAAAAGTACACTGGAGCCAGTTGTCCAAAAGGACATCTAATAATGTACTATAGGAAGATGGCAGCCTATATGAGCAATGAAAAGCTCCTAATTCACTGTTTTCAGGAAAGCCTTTCAGATGTTGCTCTCAATTGGTACATGCAGTTGGATGGAGGGAAGATCCAGACATTGAAACAGTTAGCCGACGCCTTTCTTCGTCGGTACAAATACAACATCGACCTGGTTCCTGATAGGTCTGATTTGCAAAGCTTGAGAAAGAAGGGCGACGAGTCCTTCAAAACTTATGCACAGAGATGGAGGGAAACGGCTGCGCAAGTAGAGCCTTCATTATCTGATAAGGAGATGGTGACAATGTTCATCAATTCCTTAAGTGGACCCTATTATGACAAGATGATAGGGAACACTTCGACTCTCTTTACCGACATAGTCATTATCGGCGAAAGAGTCGAGCAAGGTCTGAAAAGTGGGAAGATAGGAAAATCCCCTGAAAGCCAAGGGTATAAGAAGATTTTTGGGGGAAATGAAATTAATGTTCTAACCTCTTTCGCTACTCCTCGAACGACCAAAGCATCACGAAAAGCAAAAAGGGAACTAGACAAAATTCCTATAAGCTACACAGAGCTATTCCCCCAATTGATGAAGGCATCCATGCTGGTAAGAACCCCACCACAAAGAAAGCAACAACCGCCTTACCCGCTATGGTATAGGCCATAGGAAACATGCAATTATCACGCTAGGGCAGTAGGCCACTCCATAGAAAATTGCAAGGCTTTGAAATCTCGTGTACAAGAGCTTATTGACGCCGGGCAACTCAAGTTTGAGGCCAACACAGCACACATCAAGGAATGACTAGATGAGTAACCATCTTGGAATGACAGTTGTTAGGGGCTCTCTTTTTTTCAAAAAAATAAAAAATAAATAAAAAAAAATATTTGCTCAAACTCATAACCTTTGCCCACGGTCACGAGTTCAAAATAAGGGCTTGTACAAGTTTTTTTGCATTCATCAAATAATATACGTCATTTCATAGATCTCTTGTGATTATTCTTTTCTCTCTTGTGTTACACATCTAATTCCAAAATCAATCACCAGAAATAAAAAACAACAAACAAACAAACATGACTGAAGATAATAAAATTAATCAAAACTCTGAACATCTACGACGCATTGTCTGAGTCTAAGGTAGATAAAGAGATCACTTCTTCAAAACACACATAGATGAAAAAGTGATCAAATGCAGAACCATAAGATTCTCATTGCACAAAAGGAGTCTTACAAAATCTTCAACTCAATTTCGCTTGACAAAGGAAGCACAAATCTCAGTCCATAAAAGAACTCCCAATACTTATAGGCCGAGGCATCATCTTTCTCCTTGGTGTATCCGACAAGGGCAGTGTTAATCATTAAAGGCACTGGTCCTCCAAGACCCAGATGGCAAGAGGTTTTGTCAAAGCAAAGAACTATTATGCCAAAAAATATATCACTTGCAAAATACCACTAGGATGAAAACTCGCAAAGGGCATCTTAGGCAAAAAAAAAAAATCAATCAAAATCAAAAGTTCCCGCTAAGACACGTCTTAGGCAAAAATTAGGGATCTAAAAAGAAAAATAGCAAGTGACAACTCCCATAGTTGAAAGGTAAAAGGCGGCTTGAACACTTCTACAAAGGGCCAAATTCTGCGAAGACTCTGCCTGAGACTCAGATATGTAGCTCAAGATAATTAGGAGAATGATTATAATAATTATCCAAGGAAATGTTTGTTTAAAAAACTTAAACACTCACCTACCTCCACTATCCATTCATTCTAAATCTTCCTACCTCCATTAACTATCCATTCTAAATCATGCTTTCTCGTCCTTTCTGTCTTGTCCAATCACAATGACGTATATTGTTGATGATTGTCAAAATTGAACATGTAAAAAAAAAAAATAATAAATAAAAATGACCCACTGGGATGAAAACCCGCAAAAGGTTTCCTAGGCAAAAATTAGGGCAAAAAAAAAACAAAAAATACCCACTAGGATACATCCTAGGCAAAAGTTAGGGTTTCTAAACAAAAAGAAAAAAAGAGCCCCAAAATGACTCAATACATCAAACGACCAATATGACTAATGTTGCGCATCGATCGAAGCAGTCTCTTCGTGAGAAGGAGAAAAGGAGAGCCACCTTCTAAAAAAAAACAGGAAAGAAAAAAAAACAAAAATCAAAATATGCATTGAACGCATTCAAAATCATTTCACACACTTAGAAAATTTTCTTTATCAAAGGGGAATTATTCAAAATATGCAATAACTATCATCATGCATAAATAAGCATTCAACATTTTTTTGCATCTCAACAAGAAAAGCCAAAAAGGGAAACATAAGTTCCAATCGATATCATCCCAACAAGAGGAAAATGCAGCCCAAACTAGGGGCATCAACAATCATCAAACAGGAAAGCATAAACAACCAGTCATCAACGAACAAAAAAAAACCTACCTCAAGCAGGCGCCTAGAGAGGCATCACAATACTCAAGTGGCAGGGGCAACACTGGAATCCCTGCCAGCCATCCACTTCTCTTCCCACCAACACAGGGGCACAACAAACATCTCCTGCCCATCCCACCTAGGGGCATTCTTTCATTCCACAACCATCTAAACAATCAGTCATCAATGAATCAAAAGGACTCAACATTGCGCCTGGAGAGGCATCACAATACTCACATGGCAGGGGTAACACTAGAATCTCTGTCACCCATCATTTACTCCTTTGGCCACCATCACAAGGGCACCACCTACCAGCAATCCTCGTCTTCATCAAACGTCCTCCCAAAGAAAAGGGGAATCACATCATCATCATCAGCAGGCAACCTAGAGAGGCCAGGCATAATAATACTCATCATTTACTCCTTTGCCCACCATCACAAGGGCACCACCTACTAGCAATCCTCGTCTTCATCAGACATCCTCCCATAGAAAAAGGGCAATCACATCATCAACATCAGCAGGCATCCTGGAGAGGCTAGGCATAATAATACTCAACATTCAGCAGGCGGCCTGGAGAGGCAGGCATAATAATACTCAGCATCAGCAGGCAACTTGGAGAGGCCAGGCATAATAATACTCAACATTAGCAGGCGACCTAGAGAGGCAGGCATAATAATACTCACCGTTTAGCAGGCAGCCTGGAGAGGCCAGGCATAATAATACTCACCGTTTAGCAGGCGGCCTGGAGAGGCTAGGCATAATAATACTCAGCAATCAGCAGGCGGCCTGGAGAGGCAAGCATAATAATACTCAGCATCAGCAGGCGGCCTGGAGAGGCCAGGCATAATAATACTCACTATCAGCAGGCGGCCTGGAGAGGCTGGCACAATAATACTCACAATATTAGCAAGCGGCCTGAAGAGGCCGGCACAATAATACCCACAATATCAGCAGGCGGCTTGGAGAGGCCGGCACAACAATACTCAACATCAGCAGGTTGAAGAACCGGATCTCCACCTCACTATCGAAAGAGAAATAATGGAGCTTCTACTCGAAGACTGAAGATCAGGTGTACAGTTTGTCAACCTTGTTACCCAATAGAGTACGCAATCAATGCTCAACTGCTCTAAAGGGTGAGGATACAAGCAAATGCATTTGTTTAAAGGAAGCAACGTAGAAGCATCAACACAGAGACGAGAAGAAGACCCGGACGAAATGTCTACGTCTTTACTTGCCTTTGGAAAAATAACACAGCTATTCCAAAGGAAAAGGAAAGAGGGGCAGCTGTAGACACCTAATTTCGTCCGGGGGGGCATACAAACAAGATAGGACATCAGAGGGCCCAAAACCCAAATTAACTTTTTTTAGTGGCCCGGAACGGGCCGTTCCCAAGTCCGGAACGGGCCGTTCTCGAATTGGAACGGGCCGTTCCAAGGCTTCCTCAATGGCCTAAAAATTGTTATCTGGAACGGGCCGTTCTAGACCAGAACGGGCCATTCCAAAAATTGGAATGGGCCGTTCCCAAGTCCGGAACGGGCCATTCTGAAATCAGAACGGGCCGTTCTGGTTCCCCGGAACGGGCCGTTCTGATTTCAGAACGGGCCGTTCTAGGGTACTAAAATGGTACATAACGTTCGGATTCGGAACGGGCCGTTTCGAATCCAGAACGGGCCGTTCCGGCCCACATCCGATGCCTATAAATAGAGATCTCGGGCATAGTTCTCAGGGCGGCCAGAGAAATTTCGAATAAGACTCCTTTGAGCATGAAAATTCTCGATCTCTCTCCCTTTTATTATATTTCTTGAGATTTGTGTCGCATCTCTATAGTCTCTCTCTCTTCTATTGTATTTCTTGAGTGTTGTGAGGCAATTGTAGTGCGAAAGGTTACCACAAAGCACCTCAAATCTCCCTATTTTGAAGATCCAATAGAGCTCATTCAAGAGGTATTTCAGTTAATTTCTTTCTCTCTTTTTTATTTCTTATCTATAATAATTGTTATAATAAAAATAATCATGTAGACATTTTAGGGTGAATTGTATTATTTAAATTTCAAGTATGTAAATAGTTATTAATAAAGGGGATTTAATATTTAATTTATTATTTCTTATCACATTAACTTCATCATAGGGTACCGATTGAGGGCGTTGTAGGGGTGCTTAATACCTTCCCTACACGTAACCGACTCCCGAACCCAATTCTGGCTATCAAGGTCATTATTGAATTTAAAAAAAAAACCTTTTCTTTTTCCAATGTTTTTGAGTAAAACATTGGTGGCGACTCCAAGAACCTATTTTAAAACCATTAATTAAGGATTAGTCTGGCGTCCGGGCGTTCCTTAGTTGATGAGATCTTTAAAGGGATGTCTAAACCGTTAGTCGCGAGATCGAAAATTTTCGGGTTGCGACAATGACAATCTTCAAACTATTTTGAACTTCAATGAAGCTCATTGTGAAACCTCCCCTTCTTAAAAAGTTGTTTGTGAAAATTGCAAGGCTTTGGAAAAGGAAAATGTTGATTTGAAAATTACTCTTGCAAAGTTCACAAATGGAAATGAAAATTTGAATATCATTTTAGGAAAGCAAATAAATACTTTTGATAGAAGTGGACTTGGCTTTAATCAAAGCATGAACATGCCATTAAAAACAAAGGAAAGAGTTTTTAAGAAAAACCAATTTTTCAGAAAATAAAAAGGCAATTTCATTAAACAAACAACTTTCTATTATTGTTGTAAGAAAGGTCATACAATAAGGAATTGCTACTCTAGGAAGTATGGAGTTCCAAATGGAGAAATGGTTTGGATTAAAAAGAGCCAAAGGCTGAGAACTAACCATCAAGGACCCTTCACATGGGTACCTAAATCAATTTTATGATCTTTGTTGTAGGAATGCTTGAGAGCCAAAAGCTTATTATGGTATCTTGATAGTGGCTGCTCAAGGCATATGACTGGAGATCCTTCAAAATTCTCAAGTCTGAAATTAAAGAATGAAGGGTTTTTTACTTATGGTGACAACAACAAAGGGAGGATTCTTGGTCATGGAAACATTGGTAACTCTTCCTCCTTAACATTGATTGAGAATGTATTGCTTGTTGAAGGGCTGAAACATAACTTGCTACGTATAAGTTAACTTAGTGACAAAGGTTTTAAAATTAAATTTGATAACACTTGTTTCTTGATCTGTGATAAATTGACAAAAGAAATTAGATTCATTGGAAAAAGAATTGACAACATCTACATACTAGATTTAGAACACTCAATAGCAATTTCAAACACTAAATGTTTAATAACCAAAGAAGACAATATTTGGCTTTGGCATAGAAGAGCTGCACATATATACATGGATCACTTAAACAAACTTAGTAGAAAGGAGTTAGTGATAGGATTACCTAAACTCAAGTTTAGTAAGGACAAACTACGTGATGTTTGTCAAAAGGGCAAGCAAGTGAAGGCTAGCTTTAAAAGCCAATATCAGATTTCAACTACTAGACCTTTACATGGATTTGTTTGGTCCTTCAAGAACCATGATTCTAGGAGGGAACTACTATGGGTTAGTTATTGTAGATGAGTATTCAAGATTCACATGGGTTATCTTTCTTGCAAATAAAAATGAAGCTTTTACTGCTTTTAAGAAATTTTCCAAGCTTTTTCAAAATGAAAAGAACACAAATATCACCTCAATTAGAAGTGACCATGGAGGTGAATTCCAAAATATTTTGTTCCAAAAATTTTGTGAGGAGCATGGTATTAATCATAATTTTTCAGCACCTAGGACACCTCAACAAAATGGGGTTGTTGAAAGGAAAGATAGGTCTCTTAAGGAATTAGCTAGGACTATGTTGAATGAGACTAAACAACCAAAATATTTTTGGGCTGATGCTATTAACACAGCTTGTCATGTGTTAAACAAGGTTTTGATTAGGCCTATTATAAAGAAAACACCCTATGTGATTATAATGGGAGGAAGCCTAATATTTCATACTTTAGAGTATTTGGGTGTAAGTGTTTTGTGATGAACAATGACAAAGAGCAACTTGGAAAATTTGATGCAAAAGCTGATGAGGCAATCTTCTTAGGATATTCTACAAATAGCAAAGCCTATAGAGTATATAACAAGAGAACTCTAATAGTTGAAGAATCAGTTCATGTTGTGTTTGATGAGACTAACAAACAAGAGACAAGACAAACAGAAATAGAGGACTTGACTGATTTGCTTGATCAACCACCATTAGAAAGTGAACCTAATGAAAAGCCTAAAGAGAGTGAATCAAATGAAACCACTGAAAATACAAGTGAACAATTGCCTAAGGAATCGAAAACTTCTAAGGACTTATTAATGGAAAATATATTTGGAAATATTGGTAAAGGAGTGTCAACTAGAAGATCCATCAAGAATATTTGTAATACTATGGCTTTTGTTTCACAAGTTGAACCCAAGACAATAGATGAAGCACTACAAGATGAACATTGGTTAATGGCTATGCAAGAGGAACTAAATCAGTTTGAAAGAAATGAAGTATGGGATTTAGTCCCATTACCAAATGATTATCCAATTATAGGAACCAAGTGGGTTTTTAGAAATAAGCTTGATGAATCTGGAATCATTATAAGAAATAAGACAAGGTTAATGGCTAAAGGGTATAATCAAGAAAAGGGAATTGATTATGATGAGACTCTTTTCCCTGTAGCAAGAATAGAAGCTACTTCTTGCTTATGCTTCAATAATGAATTTTAAGCTTTATCAAATGGATGTGAAAAGTGTTTTTCTTAATGCTTTAATACAAGAAGTGTATATGGAGCAACCACCAGGTTTTGTTGATTTTAAGTATCCTAATCATGTGTACAAACTTAAAAAGGTACTCTATGGCTTGAAACAAGCTCTAAGATCATGGTATGACAGGTTGAGCAAATTTTTTATTGAGAATGATTATGTAAGAGGGAAAGTAGATAATACATTGTTTGTGAAGAAGTTTAAAAATGATACAATGTATGTTCAAATCTATGTGGATGACATTGTTTTTGGATCTACTAATATCTCTCTATGCAAAGAATTTGCTAAGACTATGCAAGGTGAATTTGAAATGTCAATGATGGGAGAGCTTATATTCTTCTTGGGGTTGCAAATCAAACAAATGAGTGATGGAATCCTTATAACTCAAAGTAAGTATTGCAACGAATTGTTGAAGAAGTTTGGTATGGAAGGGTGTAAGGAGGCTGTAACACCAATATCAAACACATGCAATCTTGACTTGGATGAGAAAGGGATAGTTGTTGACAACTCAAAATATAGAGGTATCATTGGATCACTTTTATATTTGACAGCTAGTAGGCTTGATATAATGTTTGTTGTGTGCTTGTGTGCAAGATTTCAGGCAAATCCAAAAGAATCTCACATGAAATCTGTAAAGAGAATTCTTAAATATCTAAAAGGAACAACTAATGTAGGTTTATGGTATCCAAAAAGAGTCTCACTAAGTCTGCTAGGCTACTCAGATTCAGACTATGCTGGGTGTAGACTTGATAGGAAAAGCACAAGTGGTACTTGTTACCTACATGGAAGAGCACTAGTCTCATGGCATAGTAAAAAGCAAGGTTGTGTTGGTTTAAGTACAGTTGAGGGTGAGTATATAGCTGCCGGAAGTTGTTGTGCACAAATTCTATGGATGAAACAGCAACTAAGAGATTATGGAACTGAGTTGAACAAAATTCCTTTGAGATGTGATAATACAAGTGCTATAAATCTAACTAAAAATCCAATTTTACACTCTAGGACAAAACATATAGAGATAAGGCATCATTTTTTAAGAGATCATGTTCAGAAAAATGATTGTGTTGTAGAGTTTGTTGAAACAAGTAAACAATTAGCTGATATATTTACAAAACCTCTACCAAGAGAAAGATTTAATCAATTGAGAATTGAACTAGGAATAATCAATGAGTCTTGTTTGAATTGATTATGAATGTGTACTTGAGTTTGATTGCTTGATGTATGTGTAAAACATTGATATATGATGCATAAAAGAGAAAGTTTAAGAGTTGAAATAGATTAGGAATTGATTAAAAGGTTAGAAATAAGAGAAGCAAAACTTCTCTAGAGTAATCGATTATTGTAAAATTTAATCGATTATTGTAAGTTAGCCTAGGAGAATAATCGATTATTTGGAAGATAATCGATTATCTGGGAGAAGAGGAATTCTAGAAGTCTCTGGAATAATCGATTATTTGGGCAATAATCGATTATCTAGGAAGCAAGAATACAAAGATTCTCTAGAATAATCAATTATTTGGGGAATAATCGATTATTTGGGCAATAATCGATTATCTGGGCAAGTAAGAGAAAATGACCCTTTGGAATAATCGATTATTCCAAAAATAATCGATTATTTAGTACAGAAAGGGTTTTTCAAAGGATTTTACTAATACAAATAATCGATTATTTGTATAATCGATTATTTGCGCAACCCTTGGTTTTCCAAACGGTTTTTGAACGATTTTATTCACGCCAATCTCCAACTTCCCACTACTCTTCATAAGTGGAACCTCTCCTCTACCCCAATCTGGTGCTAGGGCTTCTATAACTTCCAAACCTTCTTATTTTCCAAATACCCACATTCTCTCAACTCTCAAACCCTAACACACTCATCTTCTTCATCTTCTTCATCTCTACCAAAGAACCCACCTTTAACCTCAAAATGGCCTCATCTTCCAAGAGACCAAAGAAGCTTGAAGTTTTGGGGAGCAAAAGACCTCTGCCCACAGGAGCTGAGCAACTCATCTCTAAGTGGTTTGTTGATGAGAAGACCCAAGTTTACTATTTTGAATGGTGTGCAGGTAGGAGAATCATCCCTCCGAAGACCTTGAAGTTAGAATGGTTCAAGAATGAGGGGTTTAGCTTTCCTCCTCTCTTGCAGCACCAGGAACTTGGGAAGTTCTTGGAGTTAGAAGGACTGTATTACCCTGAGCTTATAAGGTTATTCTTATGCTTTGCCTCAAGCAATGAAGGGATAATGTAATCTGTGGTGAAGGGAAAACTTATAAAGCTTGATTGTCCAACTTTGAAGGAAGCAGCTGGGCTGAGCGGAGACGGAAGTATGAAGCCCCAACCCTTCAATTTTGGATATTTTGAGGAGCTGACAATGTTTAGAGATTGTCAAAGGAACCCGGAGACCACTAACTACACAAAATTTATGACCGGAGGTATGAAGAAAAATTCAAGCTTAATTTCTTTTATTATAACTTGGATGATTAAGCCTAGATTACATAATCATGCTCAAATGTCAAGGGATGACATTTTGCTGATGCATGTAATTAAGAAAAAGATTAAGATAGATTGGGTGTCTTTAGTGAATGGCTGTATGTGAAAGGCTAGGAGGAAGGAGGATGGTCCAATACCATATGCTTTGTTATTATCTAGGATTTTTGAGAAAGTAGGTGTGGATCTGAAAGGGGAGAAAAAGATACTTCTCCATGCCTTGAATAAAATTAAAAAATCTTCTTTGCATCATATAGGGATGTTGAAACAAGAAGACAAATGGGTATTCAAAGGAGATGTCCCTCCGACTCCTGAACCTGCAACAGATGAAGATGGTGTTCCATCTCATGATGAAGACCAGCCACCACAAGTGGAAATTGAACCTGAACGGGAACAAGAATCGGAGCCTAAAGCATTTTCTCCATTTGAGAAAATTATGATTAACAAGCTTGATGCGGTAATGGAGATGTCTAGGAAGCACGAGTTGTATTATTCAGGTATTCTTGATCAGTTTGATAACCTTGATCATGAGATTAACCGAATTAAGGCTCAGCTTGGGATGCTGGAAGACTCAGAGTGATTCTAGGAGCTTTAGTGTTCTGTTCTGTTTTTAGAAGTTTTAGTTTAAATTTCTGGTTTTTAAATTTCAATTGGGTTGTAATCGTTTTAATTCCTGAAAAATTTTCTCATCTTGGTTTATTTTGTTTTGAACAATTTAAATTCTGATGCAATATGAATTTCACTATGATTATATTGTGTTTGGGATGATTTGCTTATGGAAACTTTGATTTGGTTTCAATATTCTGGTTTGTATGTTGATGTGTGCAAATGTAATGCATGTTTTTGATGTTTGCTGATGTTATGATGCTTAGCTAATGAATCATATGGTTGAGATATTGTGATTAAAAGACAATTTGATGAATATGAAAAATCTCTGATACAAATTTTGATGTTACTTTGGATTAATTGGAATAATGCCTATAGTTGGTTTTGTGGCATTAAATTTTTGAGCAAATGATTCTTGTGCATAATTCAATACATGTGAAATCTGCACATATGAGTATATCTAGTTGTTTTTGATGATGTCCAAAGGGGGAGAAAGGTTTTTGAGTTTGTTTTGCAAGACTTAAAATGTGAAAATACTGGTTTGCAAAACAAAATGGCTTGTATGGTTTGTCATCATCAAAAAGGGGGAGATTGTTAAGATTCATGGAGTGGTGAATCAACTCAAACTTGGAGAATGAAGGTTTTGATGATAACAAAATGTGGATTATGAGAATCAAAGCTGACCAAGGACATCAACAAGTCAAAAACAAAGTCAAGAAGAAAATATGGCTATTATGATGTGTAATAGGAGTAGCTCATAAGTTGTGTTGTTTTGTTTAGTTCATTTTTCATGTGTATGCTTTGTGCATGAGTTAATCTTTATCTAATCTAAGAGTGAGTATGATGATGAGTTAGAAACTTGAAAAGTTATTTTGATATATAAAACAGAGTTTTTGAAAACTGACTCAAAATAATCGATTATCATTAAATATAATCGATTATTCCAGCAACAGGTGAAAAGCATGCCTTCTTGTAATAATCAATTATTTGTGAAAAAATCAATTATCCCAGGAATCACTCTCTAGAATAATCGATTATCCTGCAAAATAATCGATTAATTTGTTCTTGGTTGATTTCCAGAAATCATGAAAAACAAAATAATCGATTGTCCTTTAAAATAATCGATTATCTGGTTCTGAAAATGTTATAAATAGTTTTCACACTTTGAAACTTCAGAAGACAGAATGAGTTAACAATCAAAAAGAGAAAAACATCATTGTAAAGTCTTTGTGACCTTCTTGGAGTGTTTTCTTTGTGAAACCAAGAAGTAAAACGTTTTTGAAATGCTTTGAAACAGATCATCATCATCATCACATTCATGAAAGAGAAAGATTGAGATTTGCTTCTGAATTCACAGTCTGATTTGTTCAGTTTCCAGGTGAATTCATTCCTTTAATTCTTTGTGAATAATTGTAAATCTTGAGTAGGTGTCTCAAGTGGTAAGGAATTCTTGTAGTGGGTTTCTACAAGAGGTGCTTTCTTGGGGTCAACAAAGTGGTTATCTTGAATGTTGGAGTGTATGCATGTGTGGTATGCTTGTAAAACTTCTTCATTGAGATAGTGGAACAAATCTTGATCAGGTTATGATTGAGGACTGGATGTAGGTCACATGTGGAGTGGATGAACCAGGATAAAAGACTTGTGCAATCTTCTCTTACGCTAATCTTTTACGTTGAGTAATATCTTGGTTGTGTGTTAAAAAGAATAATCTTGATTAACATGTTTGTATACACAACATTGCTTTAAATCTGAATCAAAGAGTTGCATATTGATTGTTCTTAACTTTGAACTTTATCAAAGATTAATCAAGAAAGCATATAAGACTCATTTTCATTAGCAAGTCTTTTAAGGAACTTCTTTGAAAATTCATATTTGAAAAGTTTGAATTGAAATAAAGATCCTAAGAACTCTGAAAATTTTTAAAGTGTCATAGAATCCAATTCACCCCCCTCTTGGATTGTGCCATTCTTTTCTAACACAATGGTGGTTCGATCTCTAATTAGTTTTGGTTGTGATTTGTTATGGTAGTAATTGGAGTTCGATGGTGGTAGGAGTGTGTCTCTGAAGGTGATTTGATGGTGGTTGGATTCAGGCTTGGATTTAGAGGTGGTTTGTGGTGGTGGTTGAAGTGCCTGGATTAGAGAGAAAATGATTGAATGGGAAAGTCAAAGAAAAATGAAAAGAAATGGATCTTTATTTAAAAAACTAATAAATCTAATGGTAAAAAAAACCTTCTTTAACAACTAAGTATTCTTTCAATCTGAAAGCTTGCTCAATTTTTTCTAGCCTAACAAAGTTTGATAAAATAAACTATCAAAACAAAATAGAAGCCAAAAGATGTGAAATTATAAGGAAGAATAAGGTTTGACAACAACATATATATCTAACTAACTATATCTTTAAGAAGATGTATTGGTATATTCAAGCTTTTGCAAATATGATTTTTGTAATATCTTCAGTACTTGATCTTCAAAGTTGCCTCATTCAACTTTATTTTATCTCTTCATGATCATGAAAGGTGTCTATTAATTTAAAAAATCAATTGTTGTATCACATAACAAACTCTTAACAAAAATCCATATTAAGGTGGAAATATAAAACTAAACATACCCTTATCATAAGAATTAATAAAGAATATCCCTAACCTAAGCCTTAATGTCACATGTCTTATTGGAACATTTCTAAGACAAGAATTAAGTCTTGTGACCAGCATCATTAAGATCTTGATGAACCCCACCTACAATAACATTCATAACAACAAAACAAGGAAACAAGGGGAATGACAAAACTTCTCACTCTAGCTCATGGCATGAAATTAGAGATGAATTGTGACACCCTCTACCCCGCATATCATAACACATAATAATAAAATTTGAATAATAAAACATTTTATAATTAAGAAAAAAAAAATCCAACGTGTTCAGATAGAGAGTACCACATGCATAACTTAACAAAATCAGCAAAATTTAAAAAAAATAAAATAAAAGCAAAGTCTCCAAAAATAATTTAATCCTATCTACGCCCCGATGTCACATGTCCTATCAGAGCAAAGCCAAACTCTGAAGCCTAAGCTTCATCACCTACAATTCCAGCCTCATGCTGATAATCACCTGTACAACAGTCAAAGGAGAACAACAAAAAGAAAAGGGAGTGAGAAACATCTCACTCTAGCTCACAGTGTAGAAATACACACCGAATAGCCAAACACAAACAAGACAAATATAACAGAGATTTATTAATAACAATATTACATCTCACTCATCCAAGACATAAAAATATCAATTAATTATATAACATTGAAAATGCACGTGTATGGACACGGACTACATGTTATCATGCATGTGGCGCCAGTAAAACATCACATGGCATATTGCCGCTAGCAATACACGAAGAGTAGTCTAGGAGTACATGCCGGGTCACACCCTCTGCGCACTCTCATGTCGCCACCGGCCCGAAACGGGGCTTTCGGCATTCGCGAAGGATGGTTGGACTCTTTTATTTGTTTAAAAAATATGGATTGCCAGAATGACTTATTCTCAAACTGAGACCTCGTCAAACGAGCAATTTTATTAAAAGGCTCACCAATCCATGTTAATCCCAAGCGGGACCCTCCATGGATTAGCGGTTTTCGTAAAAGGAGGGTTCTTTGGAGTCGCCACCAATGTTTTACTCAAAACATTGGAAAAAGGGATAAGGCAATCGATTCAAAAATCGACTTCGGCCATTACAACCAGAGTCGGGTAAGGGAGTCGGTTACGCGTGAGGAAGGTGTTAGCACCCCACAGCGCCCCTTTCGGGTTCCCTATGACAGATTATTTCTAAAAATAATAATATAAAATTACTAAATTACCCCTATTTATTATAAGCGATTATACTTTAAATATCTACATGATGACAATTTTTAATATGCACACAGAAAGCAGTAAAAGGAAGGATTTAAGAAGAAACCTTTGAAGCGTGCTTTTATATATTTCGAGTAAAACTGGGAAGCTTTTTGGCGTTCCCTCGCTCTACAAGCCCGCTCGCTCCCTCCTATAAAATTTTAACTATGGAAATCCGGAGGATTTCCCTTCGACTAGGTTCGATCCTCAAGCAAAATGGCTCGGGGCTCAAGAACTTCGTCGGATCAACTCTCCGAGTGATTTCTAGGGCAGAACACTGCTCAAAAACCCCAGAATACTCAAGGAGAGGGTTAAAACTATGTTCCAAAGTCCCTCATGACGTCCAATTGACGTCATATTTATAGGGAACAGGCCCAATACGGGCTACAGAATCAATACGACCGTATTGAAATTTTTGAACTTCAATACGGCCGTATTGAGTTCAATACGGCCGTATTGAAATTCAGAAATTTCAATGCGCCCGTATTGAGTTCACTGCGGCTGTATTGAAGCTTCAATACGGCCGTATTGATTTCAGTACGGCCGTATTGAAGTTTCAGAAACTTCAATACGCCGTATTGAGTTCACTGCGGCCATATTGAAGCTTCAATACGGCCGTATTAAGTTTAGTACGGCCGTATTGGGCTTCATTCCCTCCACTTCCTTATTTTAAGCTATTCTAAGACCTCT
This sequence comes from Cajanus cajan, assembly GCF_000230855.2. Classification (NCBI taxonomy): domain Eukaryota; kingdom Viridiplantae; phylum Streptophyta; class Magnoliopsida; order Fabales; family Fabaceae; genus Cajanus; species Cajanus cajan. The sequence continues at coordinate 17,125,495 of NC_138518.1, read as the reverse complement.
AGACCTACAGAGAACCCTCCTAGGGCCTTCCAGGAGTCCTTCTGGCTGATCTTCCTTCAGTCTTCGAGAGTCTTCAAGCTTTATTTCCGACCCGGACAATTTTAGGGGTCTACAGCTGCCCCCCCTTTACTTAGTCAAACGGCCTTTTGGTGTACCGATTGACAAGTAAAGGAGTTGACCCAATTGTCCGGGTAATACACCAACCTTCTGACTTGTAGTGTCTTCTGGTGGAAAATTGTTGAGTAGCCTCTCCAGGTTGTTGCATACCTCGGCGCTTCTGACAACCTCGGTAGCTAAGTTTAACACCAACGTGCCTCTGACGACGCTGATGGCTGAGTATTGTCTCTCCAGACCTTGAGTATTGTCTCTCCAGACCTTGAGTACTGTCTCTCCAGACTTTGTTTGAGTATTGTCTCTCCAGACTTTGTCTGAGTACCGTCTCTCCAGACTTTGTTTGAGTATCGTCTCTCCAGACTTTGTTTGAGTATCGTCTCTCCAGACTTTGTTTGAGTATCGTCTCTCCAGACTTTGTTTGAGTATCGTCTCTCCAGACTTTGTTTGAGTATCGTCTCTCCAGACTTTGTTTGAGTACCGTCTCTCCAGACTTTGTTTGAGTACCGTCTCTCCAGACTTTGTTTGAGTATCGTCTCTCCAGACTCTGAGTACTGTCTCTCCAGACTTTGAGTACTGTCTCTCCAAACTCTGAGTATCGTCTCTCCAGACTCTGAGTACTGTCTCTCCAGACTTCGAGTACTGTCTCTCCAGACTTTGAGTATCGTCTCTCCAGACTCTGAGTACTGTCTCTCCAGACTTTGAGTACTGTCTCTCCAGACTTTGAGTATCATCTCTCCAGACTCTGAGTATCGTCTCTCCAGACTCTGAGTATCGTCTCTCCAGACTCTGAGTATCGTCTCTCCAGACTCTGAGTATCGTCTCTCCAGACTCTGAGTATCGTCTCTCCAGACTCTGAGTATCGTCTCTCCAGACTCTGAGTATCGTCTCTCCAGACTCTGAGTATCGTCTCTCCAGACTCTGAGTATCGTCTCTCCAGACTCTGAGTACTGTCTCTCCAGACTTTGAGTACTGTCTCTCCAGACTTTGAGTATCGTCTCTCCAGACTCTGAGTACTGTCTCTCCAGACTCTGAGTACTGTCTCTCCAGACTTCGAGTACTGTCTCTCCAGACTTTGAGTATCGTCTCTCCAGACTCTGAGTACTGTCTCTCCAGACTTCGAGTACTGTCTCTCCAGACTTTGAGTATCGTCTCTCCAGACTCTGAGTACTGTCTCTCCAGACTTGTGCATACCTCGGTGCTCTCGACAACTGGGTAGCTGAGTACTGCCTCTCCAGGCTTGTGCATACCTCGGTGCTCTCGACAACTGGGTAGCTGAGTATTGCCTTTTAGGCTTTGAGATGATTTTGTCTCCACAGTCCACGATGCTGCTTCGACGGTTTTTCTGATTTTGTGCCGCTGAGGGCTGGATAACGCAGGGATCCGTCTAGGGGATGTGCAGTCATTCATAGGTTCCTGTGCCCCAACTTGCATTGCATTGTTGGTACCCATTGAGGAATTTCTGTTTCCTTGGGGTGTAGACACAGATGCTCTTCTTGAATTGAGCGATGCCTTATGTTTGGCTGACGTCCTTTGACGTTGGTGGAGTATCCCGGTTATCTTTATTCGGGTGACTCTTTTTGATTTTCTGGTTTTATTGCCTCTGTGTAGGCTGTTATCCACTGGGGGATTCTGTTGTGATGATTTTGTCTCCACAGTCCACGATGCTGCTTCGACGGTTGTTTTTTTGATTTTTGTGCCACTGAGGGCTGGATAACGCAGGGATCCGTCTAGGGGATGTGCAGTTACTCATAGGTTCTTGTGTCCCAACTTTCCATTGCGTAGTTGGTGCCCACTGGGAAATTCTGATTCCGTGGGGATGCAGACACAAAGATGCTCTTCCTGAGGTGAGCGATGCCTTATGATTGGCTGACGTCCTTTCGACGTTGGTGGAGTATCCCGGTTATCCTTATTCGGGTGACTCTTTTGATTTTTCAATTTTGTTGCCTCTGTGTAGGCTATCATCCGCTGGGGGATTTTGTCGTTTTGTTGTGATTAGCCTCTTCTGTTAGGCAGATCATCTTGACGCTTGATGTTTGGCTGAGAGCCGGATTCCACTTGGGGAATGATTATTGATCTTTTTTGGATTTTCTCTTTTTGAAGGAGTGCCTCTGAGTAGGCGAATTATCTTGATGTTCAATGTTCGGCTGAGTGCCGGATTCCGCTTGGGGAATAGTTATTGATGTTTTTGATTTTTTCTCTTTTTGTAGGGGTGCCTCTTGAGTAGGCGACTGGGGATTTGGGGATCTTATGTATCCCAGAGTATTATTTAGGAAGCCTCTACAGGCTTAGACTCACTCAACGCCTGAGTTGGAGAGCTATTTTCCACTGAGGAAGTTTTAAGTCCTTTGACTAGATATACTGCTTGGGTGATCGTACTTCCATTGGGAATTTTGTCGATCTTGCTTTGATAGCTCTCGCTGGGGATTTGTTCCATGAGCTTAAGCTGAGGTTTCTCTGGGGAGTATTATTTCTGCGAGCCTCTCCAGGCTCATTTATTCTAAGAGAGTATTATTTCGGCGAGCCTCTCCAGGCTCAGTTATTCTGAAAGAGTATTATTTCGGCGAGCCTCTCCAGGCTCAGTTATTCTGAAGGAGTATTATTTCGGCGAGCCTCTCCAGGCTCAATTATTCTGAAAGAGTATTATTTCAGCAAGCCTCTCCAGGCTCAATTATTCTGAGAGTATTATTTCGGCGAGCCTCTCCAGGCTCAGTTATTCTGAAGGAGTATTATTTCGGCGAGCCTCTCCAGGCTCAATTATTCTGAAAGAGTATTATTTCAGCAAGCCTCTCCAGGCTCAATTATTCTGAGAGTATTATTTCGGTGAGCCTCTCCAGGCTCAGTTATTCTGAAAGATGTGAAATCTTTGTCCTTTTTTTGTCGACTTTTGACTTTTTCTGTATGTTTGCCTTTTTTGTCATTTTTTGGCTTTTTCTGTATTTTTGCCTTTTTTGTCATTTTTTGGCTTTTTCTGTATTTTTGCCTTTTCTGTTGTTTTTCGGCTTTTTCTGTACAGAAATGTCTCAGTTATTATGAGAGAGTATTATTTCGGCGAGCCTCTCCAGGCTCAATTATTTTGAGAGAGTATTATTTCGGCGAGCCTCTCCAGGCTCAGTTATTTTGAGAGAGTATTATTTCGGCAAGCCTCTCCAGGCTCAGTTATTCTGAGAGTATTCTTTCGGCAAGCCTCTCCAGGCTCAGTTATTCTGAGAGTATTCTTTCGGCAAGCCTCTCCAGGCTCAGTTATTCTGAGAGTATTCTTTCGGCAAGCCTCTCCAGGCTCAGTTATTCTGTATGACGCTGTTGATTTTTTGAATCTTTGCATTTTGTTTGCTGCTGTCATACACAAGCAATTTTTCTATTTTTTCTATTTTATGTGATTGCCTCATGACGAGGTCTTTGAAAATTTCTTTGTAGCCAATACGGCCATATCCATTTCAGTACGCCCGTATTGAATTGAAAATTTGTTCATAACCCTAATTTTGGTACGGGTGTACTGAACGTGGTATGGGCGCATTGTTTTTTCTGAAGTTTATTTTTGTTTTTTTGTTTTTTTGTTTTTTTTGTTTTTTTTTTTTGTTTTTTTTTTGTTTTTTTTTTTTTTGTTTTTTTTTAATAAACAGAGAATAAGTGATCTTCCAGTACACCTATCATCTGTATGCATGTATGCAGTATGATGCACCTAATTCTATTTGATTCACTTTTCAAAAGAATTAACCGATGCGTTTCTCTGTTTGGATTTTTGCCATTCCTCTAGACGGGCTGTGCGCTGCCGACTTCTATAACCGAGGAACGATGCATATTACATTAAGATTTGGTGTCATCAACCAAATGATCCTTCCCTTCCTTTAGAAGATGTGTCAACCCTCCTATTGACCACTATATCTCCATGTTTCCACTAGATTATTAAAAAATCGTTGGGACAAGAGAGAAAAGAAGGAAAGGATATATTTTTTCGAAAGTTTGTGTTTTAGAGGGGTTTTTATTTTTATTTTGAAAAATGGTTTTTGTAAGAATGGCTGGCCAAGGTAGGCTTATTGTGTTTAGGCTTGTTTGATTAAACACTTATGAAGTTAAGCACGTCTTGGTTATTAACATTTGTGATTTGACAACTTGGATAGCTTTTCTTGAGCCCCTTTGTTGAATTCAGTTGGTGGTACCATCATGGATTTATTTTGTTTTTTCTTTTTTGACGGCCCTAACTTTTGCCTAAAACACCCATTTGTGGAGTTTTAGCGGGCTTTTGTTTTTGTTCATTATTTTGTAACCCTAATTTTTGCTTAGGTCACCCTTTTGTGGGATTCCTAGCGGGTCTTTTGCTCTTATTTTTGCGCAGTCCCCTTTTTGGGTTTCCTGCCGAGCTTTTTGTTTTTTAGGATTTTTGTCCTGAATGGATTTCTTTTTATCCATGACGGCACTTATTGAGGCCAAGGAAAGGTGCTCCAAGTTGTCACACACTTCCACATAAAAATGATGCGGGTTTATTGATTATTAAGATGATTTTAACCTCATTTATGTTTATTCAAACAGGGTTACATAATGCGGTTTAGAATTTTATTGCAAGCAAGAAAAGAAGCAATAAGAAATAATGAAGAATGATTTTATTATAATCGCAGCGGAAACATGTGCCCTATCGAGGCTCGGGGGTCGGGCTGTCCCCGAGGAGTGATCTCTAATAGTCACTGAGTCTATACATCCCTATCGGAAGGAGAAAAACATTTTGACGACGACGACCGGCCTTGACGCTTGTGAACCGGCCTTCCTAAAGATCTGGCTTAAAGAACGTCGAGAAGGATCTTGATTCCTCTTCGTTCTTTGATCATTAACAGGGTTGTATCCTAACCCTTGTTTCCCCGGATTGTCCTTGATAATGGGTAGCTCCGAGATTCCTTGGGAGTCCTTGCCTAATCCTTTGTCCTGGCAAGTATCCGTTCTTAGTGAGCATATGGGCTACCTTCTTCATTTCTCGGGGAAACGTCTCAACATTGGCAATTTCCAATGCTTGGAAGGCGGTTTCCAAAGCTTCCTCTGCTGCATCCACATAAGGTATGGTGGATGGCTTGCTGATGAGTATGTCATCTTCAGCTTGTACAGTCACCAGTTTGTCACCCATTATGAACTTGACTTTCTGGTGGAGCGTTGAGGGAACAGCTTTTGCATCGTGAATCCAAGGTCGGCCGAGGAGACAGCTTTATGCAGGATTAATGTCCATCACTTGGAATTCGACATTGAAAATGGTGGGCCCAAATTAGATCGGAAGATTGATTTCTCCCACCACTTCTCTTTTGGACCCGTCGAAGGCTCGAACGATCATGTTGCTCGGGCGCATTTGGACTCCCTTGATTGCCACTTGATCAAGTGTTCTTTTTGGCAACACATTCAAGGAAGATCCATTATCTACCAAGACTTTGGCGATGTGATACTCCTTGCACTTTACAGAGATGTGCAAGGGCTTGTTATGGTTCGGTCCCTCGTCGGGGATTTCTTCATCGGTAAAGGTAAGGTGATCATTAGCCGTAATGTGACTAACAATCCCCTCAAACTTGTCTTGGGAGATGGAATGCGACACATATGCTTCGTTCAAGACTTTCAACAAAGCTTATCGATGCGGTTCAGAGCTTAGGATCAACGACAGCAGAGTGATTTTCGCTGGCGTCCTGTGAAGTTGATCCACGATGGAGTACTCACTTTGTCGAATGTACTTTAACAGCTCGTCTGTCTCCTCCTTGGATTCTTTTTCCTCGGTTTTTTCTTCTTTTTCTTTCTCTTTATTCTTGGGAGCTTTGTTATGAAGATCATTGGGAGTGTAGATCCTGCCACTCCTAGTCATGCCCCCAAGTCCAGCGATGTTGGAGATATCGCTGTCGGCAGAAGAGTGGATGTCGTATATCCACGGCACAGCCTTATTTGATTTGTAAGGGAAAGGCCTTGGAACTGTGATCCTTAATGGTGTTGGACCTTCCCCTTTGTTTACCAACAACGGAGTTGACGTGTGCTCGCTTGGCGCAGTTGTTGGCTTACACTTGATAACGAACGGCGTGTGATCCATTCTTTGAATATACGCATCGATTATTTCTTTCTTTTTATTAATGTTTATTAATGGATTACTAGGAGAGATGTATGAATGACTCCTAGATCTCTCCATGATCTATATGCATGATATGAGATGATGAGGTTGAATATGCATGCATTGTGTTTATTCAACTAAGCATTATCATGTTTTTAGGATGTCCCTAAGATGATGCATGATATTGCTTGGTTTTGGGTAAATATCATTTTTCTTTTGGATATTTAATTTGTATCTTTTTTGTATTTTTTGGGTGAAAAGGGAAACTACCTATATGAATGTGATGAAGGTAGATGTTAACACCATGTAATGGAAGATTTTTATTCCTATTTATTCTTTTTTATTTAAAAAAAGAATGTTGTATGTTTAAAGAAATGCAATGTATGCTCAAACAATTTCATATAAACAATGCACAAACAATTCACTCATCCACGAACAGTCACGAGCGAATCACGAGGTAGGGGTATCCTGCAGAAATGGTGCATATTCAAGGTAGGTTCTAACTGTTCTCACCAGTCCAAGGCCCCCAAGGTGCCCCCATTATAGGGACCCAATTCCTCTCATCGTAGGTCGATGGAAAGCTCCAACGCACCGTCGGACTCAAGTTCATGGTTATCACCTTGAGTGATGTTTTCCGACAACGGTCTACGGGCACCTATAGACCCATTCGACAACCGGCCGTACTAACATCCACTCCCTATGGTTAATCACTCATGCCCCCGGGTATAGAGGGAACTGTTGTGTGCAAAGGTTTGTGTGCAGTTTTTATTTCAAACAATTGCGGAATTTAAACATACAACAGTTATTTAAAGCCATATAATAAATCATGTTATCATACAAGCAAGGGGTAACGAAGTAATTTTTAACTATTATTTGTTAAAAACAATCTGTCACTAAATGGGACTGACTCTCGAAAATTCCCCAGTGGAGTCGCCATCTGTCGCCACCGGCCCGAAACGGGGCTTTCGGCATTCGCGAAGGATGGTTGGACTCTTTTATTTGTTTAAAAAATATGGATTGCCAGAATGACTTATTCTCAAACTGAGACCTCGTCAAACGAGCAATTTTATTAAAAGGCTCACCAATCCATGTTAATCCCAAGCGGGACCCTCCATGGATTAGCGGTTTTCGTAAAAGGAGGGTTCTTTGGAGTCGCCACCAATGTTTTACTCAAAACATTGGAAAAAGGGATAAGGCAATCGATTCAAAAATCGACTTCGGCCATTACAACCAGAGTCGGGTAAGGGAGTCGGTTACGCGTGAGGAAGGTGTTAGCACCCCACAGCGCCCCTTTCGGGTTCCCTATGACAGATTATTTCTAAAAATAATAATATAAAATTACTAAATTACCCCTATTTATTATAAGCGATTATACTTTAAATATCTACATGATGACAATTTTTAATATGCACACAGAAAGCAGTAAAAGGAAGGATTTAAGAAGAAACCTTTGAAGCGTGCTTTTATATATTTCGAGTAAAACTGGGAAGCTTTTTGGCGTTCCCTCGCTCTACAAGCCCGCTCGCTCCCTCCTATAAAATTTTAACTATGGAAATCCGGAGGATTTCCCTTCGACTAGGTTCGATCCTCAAGCAAAATGGCTCGGGGCTCAAGAACTTCGTCGGATCAACTCTCCGAGTGATTTCTAGGGCAGAACACTGCTCAAAAACCCCAGAATACTCAAGGAGAGGGTTAAAACTATGTTCCAAAGTCCCTCATGACGTCCAATTGACGTCATATTTATAGGGAACAGGCCCAATACGGGCTACAGAATCAATACGGCCGTATTGAAATTTTTGAACTTCAATACGGCCGTATTGAGTTCAATACGGCCGTATTGAAATTCAGAAATTTCAATGCGCCCGTATTGAGTTCACTGCGGCTGTATTGAAGCTTCAATACGGCCGTATTGATTTCAGTACGGCCGTATTGAAGTTTCAGAAACTTCAATACGCCGTATTGAGTTCACTGCGGCCATATTGAAGCTTCAATACGGCCGTATTAAGTTTAGTACGGCCGTATTGGGCTTCATTCCCTCCACTTCCTTATTTTAAGCTATTCTAAGACCTCTAGACCTACAGAGAACCCTCCTAGGGCCTTCCAGGAGTCCTTCTGGCTGATCTTCCTTCAGTCTTCGAGAGTCTTCAAGCTTTATTTCCGACCCGGACAATTTTAGGGGTCTACATCTCACTAGAAGGATATACTACCAGAGTCTCGTCGGGATAGCTAAGCCGCGCAAGATACATCCCATGCACACAATGGGCGAGACTGGGACTTCCAAACCGAGTTATCTCCAAGGACTAATCCCCAAAGCTTTTACACTAGGGGGCCTTCTCTGGCGGTGTATTCCATATCGTACCCTTAAAACACTTATGCAAATGATGCATGTCAATCAAGACTCTATGCATTCTCATATCACATTATCATTTCCCATGGTCATATCACATCATCACATTATCTCATCATATTTCATTATCACATTTCATATCTCATGTCTCAATCACATTTCACATTATCACATTATCTTATCATATTCACCAAGCTTCACAGAGCACTTTAATTTATATCAAAACTCGTTAATTTATAAAATTAAATACATATTTTTTTTTACATCTTATCAAACAATAAATATAACAGAGCAATCAGAAATCAAAACAGAAAATATTTATATTTTACCTATTTCTCATAGGGTTTCCCGCAGGAATCCATAGAGCACTCTAAATCATATCAAAACATATTTATTCTCAAAATTAATCACATAGTTACACATTACATTTAACAAGGAATACAATAGAGCAATCAGAAATCAAAACAAAAAATATTTATATTTTGCCTATTTCTCATAGGGTTTCCCATAGGAACCCATAGAGCACTTTAAATCATACAATTAATTACATATAAGAAAAATAATAAGTAAAACATATACGATTGGGAGAAACCCCTCATACATGAGCATACAAAAAAATACAGCAAACACAGGATTGGGGGCCAATCCCACTACCCAGCATATATTCCCACACCCAGAGCAAGATTTCTCACTCCCCCCCCTTACCTCGATAAGCAGGAGTCGAATCTTGATGGTTGCCCCCTCTAGGTTCCCCTTCGTCTTCAGAGAGAAAGGAGGAAAAAGATTAGAAAATGAAGAAATGAATTTTAAAGAGTGCAAAACGCTCTATTTATAGGCACCAGGCCGCGGCCAGAACGGCCTGTTCCAAATCCGGAACGGCCCGTTCTGGATTCCTTCGTCACCTAAAAAATATGCCACCGGAACGGCCCGTTCTGGACTTATTAATGCTATGTAAAAAATGTAACCGGAACGGCCCGTTCTTCATTCAGAACGGCCCGTTCTGGATTCAAAATTTTCTTATAAAATCGTGTACCGGAACGGCCCGTTCTTAAACCGAAACGGCCCGTTCTGGTTTCAAATTTTTCTCATAAAAACATGTCTTGGAACGGCCCGTTTCGATGCAAGATTTATATGTTATTCTAGTAGTTTGGAACGGCCCGTTCCAATTTCGGAACGGCCCGTTCTGGGCTACTAAAATATAAAATATTTTTTTTGTAAATAATTATCATTAAAATATTCATATTCATTAAAAATATCTAAAATACTTTATAAAATCCATTTAATTGGTTAAAATAATCATAAGAATTAATCTCCATATATAAAAATAATAATAACAATTAATTATTACATTAGTAAAAATTTTCAGGGTGTTACATGAATAGTCAAACACACTCCATCCATTATTTATACCATAGCATGATATTAAAAAATAGTTACCTCTAGCAAACATAATAACTCATAATTGCCACTATCAAACACAACCACTTATTCATAATGCATTAATCATAAATCTCCAGATACAATTAGTCACATGTGAATATGAAATGCAATGGACACAAACTCTCAATTTTCATGCATGTGGCACTAATCTCAAAATGTGTAATGCATACTAAACAATTTATCAAGTTATCATTTTGTCGATTTTTGTGCATATGATGCATGTCACATAGACTCTCTATCATATCATGAACCACTACACACACTCAACAATTTGCCACACATACAAGTTGTCATACATACAATTTGACATAGATGCAATTTACCATACATACAATTTATCATACATACGATTTACCATATACACAATTTGCCATACAAAAGTAAATTATCTCATTAAATCAATATATCAAAACATACATGTTTATTTCATACTCATCAACATTCAAATTACTCAACAAAACCACTTTAGATTAAGTGAAGAAATAATTTTCATACATAGGTAGTGCCCAACGAAAGTCAATCCACACCTAGCCAAACTCATCTAGAGAGCACTCATAGCTCTCAGGATGACTTACGCCCGATGAGATAGCAATAGGGACTTCCCTAGAGCCCCCACACCTGAAGAGCCTCAACCTCAACTCACGCTCGGTGTGAATGTTACAAAGACTCATAGTTTTGATAGCAATTGGCAAGGCATATCCCATACCTAGTGTAAATCGAACAGAGAGCACCCTTACTCTCGACCACAACAACACCTAGCATGATGCATATGGCACTTGACGCCATTGTAGAAAAACCAATTCTAAAAAAGTGTGACACATGCAATTTACGAGTCCAACACTTGTATATTACAATTTAATCAGTAAAACACTCTAATATACTCATAATACATCCATAAGGCACAAATTTCATACAATTACATATTTCTATTAACTACTCACACATTAACTATTCAACGCATACCTTCAGGGTTTTCGTAGAAAACCATAAGCAACACAAAATATACCAAGAAGTCTCATCACACGAAATTAACTATCGAAAATTACAATTAATATCAATAAGGGAGTTGAATAGTCATGGAACAAACAAAAATCACCAATAAAAAAAAAACAATAAAGTTTCCCCCTTCATACAATGCATGCAACATGTAGAGGTTGGGGGCCAACCTCACTTTCCATCAATTATCCCATACCCTAGAGTGAGAATTCTCACTCCTCCCCTACCTCGATCAATAAAAAGTGAAGAACATGGGTCTCCTAAATTATCTCCTCTTGGTTCTTCAGAGCATAAAATGAAAATTAGAGTTTGAGTAGAAAATTAACAAGTCTATCCTTTTATTATTAAAGGTAACTCAACCTTTATCTAGCCCATCCATGGTTACTTGACCTTTTGCCAGTAATTAAGAGGGTCTCTTAGATAACTGATGCCCAGAAGTTGGCATAGGGGGCATGGAACCAGTCACACTTTAATTTAGCAAATTTTGTCCACCCAACATTGTCTAGATACAACCTTACAAGATATCCTTCATCCTACATCTTCTACACAAAAATCATGTTTCTAGGCAGAAATACATTCTCAAGGCACTCCTCTATATGCACCTTCTGACTGGTAGGGGCAGTTCTTGGGGCCATTTCGTTTAAGTCAGACGAAGCAATGCCCAGCAAGGTTTTGAATGAGACAAATATAATACATGTTGTTATTTCTAACAAGTGTGTTAGTGTTTCAAAAAAACATAAGTACAGGAAAAATGAAGAATAGAGCATGTGCCACTGCCTACACCAGAACCAAGATAAAGGATAAAAACTTCAAGCATCAAATGGAAAAGTCAACGAACCCAAGACTAGCACAAAAGGCAAATGATCAAGCTTCAGACAATACAGACCACAGATGAAAGGCCAAAACAAGTATCAAACAAGACTAAGTCAAGAACAAGACAAAAGTGGTTAAGCACCAGATGAAGTCTGAACAGATGAAGGACAACAGATGAAGCTTAATGGTCAACTAGATAAAGATGAGACAAAGCAAAGCACATCATGAGGATCAGACAAAGCAAGCCAAATGATAGATGGAATATGAAATGTGCGCCAAACAATAATAAATCAAATATCAGACGAAGGTGTGTCAAGGACAACCTAGAGTAGAACATAAGAACTCAGACGAAGGCTGGTCTAGAATCAGAAGAAAGTCAACCACGTATCAGATGAAGGACAATACAGACTAAAAATTATTCCAGATGGAAACAAAGCCTGTCCATCTATAATGTTGACTAGACCAAAGAAAGTCAAGGCATTAATGACTAATTCTTAGACGAAGATCAAGACTTGAGATGCATATTGACAATCAGACGCAGACGAAGACTGCCATGTAAGTATTTGAAGAATCAAGTCTCAAAGGACAAATCAGACATCGTCTACGACCATACAAAAGCTCTCAATAGGATCGCGCAATGAAAAGAAGAAAAAAAAGAAGAGAATCAAGCACAAAAGTGAAAGCATGCATGTGTCAAAAAAAATAATTACTTTTTCAGATAAGGACAACGCTCTACAGCTACGATGACCGGAAAAGGACAAAAAGTTCTTAGGTCTCAGTTAAAGTCAGACACAATAGCTAACAAACGTAGAATACTTCACGTAATGTCTATAAATAGGAAGCAACATTTAATGCAAGATCTAATGAATTAAATGAAAAGATCTAACTAGTCATGAACAACTACATTTTGCTTCAATGGACATGATATCAAGCCCATGAAGCGATGAAACTAGAGACAAAGTTTATAGAGTCAAATGTACCATAGTGTATTTATCTCTGTATACTAAGGAGTTCTAAGTGTAACTTAGGAACATGCACCTTAGTGAGTGTACCAAATATTTGTATCCTCTTTGTGAGAGTAAACCAAACACTCAAACCGAATCATCTATCTATCATTTGTAAAGCCTGAAGAGGCTACGGAAAGAATACTTGTAAAAGCCTGGAGATGGTTGTCAAAGAATACTCACTACGAGCCTAAAGAGGCTGAACAAAGAATACTAGCGAGTGAAGTTAGCAGGCCATGAGTGGTCGACAAACCTCACTAAGAACCTAAAGAGGCTGAACAAAGAATACTAGTGCTAATAGCCTAGGAGTGGTTGACAATACTTGGGACCAGGAGTAGTCAAGAATACTCACTGAGAACCTGAAGAGGCTAAACAAAGAATACCAGAGCTAGTGAGTGAAGCTAGCCAACCAGGAGCCAACCAGGAGTGGTTGAGAATACTTGGGACCAGGAGTGGTCGAGAATACTAACTGAGAGCTTAAAGAGGCTGAATAAAGAATACTAGTGCTAGTAGCCAACCAGGAGTGGTTGAGAATACTCGGGACTAAGAGTGGTCGAGAATACTCACTACAAGTCTGAAGAGGCTGAACAAAGAATACTAGAGCTAGTGAGTGAAGCTAGCCAACCAGGATTGGTTGAGAATACTCAAGACCAGGAGTGGTCAAGAATACTCACTATGAGCCTGAAAAGGTTGAACAAATAATACTTGTACTTCATTGAATATCTAGTGGTACCCATCATTTGAAGGAGACTGGACGTAGCTCAGTTTGAGCGAACCAATATAAAATCTTTGCACTTTTTATTTATGTTTCAAACGCAATTTCACTTGACTAACATATCATATTGAAAACTTCGTCCAATGCTTAACTTTCACTAAAACTATTTTCAGACAAAAAATACACTTGTTTCATTCATTACCTTAAGAAATAGTTTTCCTTTAAGAAACATTTTCTTTGTGCAGACAATGAATTTTCAGACGCAAAATTCTTGGTTAAGCAAATCCTGCACAGTTCTTAAGAATTGAAAATAATATTTTTACTGGACGAAAAAGATTCCCTTTGCGAAAACGATTTTAAAATTCCTCCGTTTATACACACACATATTTAACCCCCCTTCTATGTGTTTTTCATTTAACTTCATTTTGCACTTAGGATTTTGAGAGAGAAAGGCGGTTTCTCACAAGAAGGAAGATGAACGGTGATGAGTGTAGAGAGAGTGAGTGATTAAGCATTTTGAGGGACTTGAGTGGTAGAGAGAAATATGCACGTTACGTGCTTGATAGACGCACTTCTATCGTGTCTACTCTTCCATGTATTACTTTTCTCATTTGTTAATGCGCTAATGATTCCTTAAATTTAATGGTCTTCAATGCACTTATTACCTCTTTCAAAAACTTTAGATGAGACATTAGAAAAATATATATTTATTAAAAATAAATGCGTCAAATTAATGAAGATAAGATGATGCATATTAGACTTAACAATAACCAAATAAATCATTTAATATGATCAGATGAAGCATAACGAGAGGATCTATCATCATCTTAGTAAAGAAATGAAATTAAAAGATTTTTCAATAGAAGCCTTTTGTAGAAATATCAACTTTATTTGCAAATATCCATAGGAGCTGTGAACTACATCCTTCTTGTACTCTTTCTTTCAATTTTGTCCTTAGCATAATCTACATTACACAATCTTGCTAACCTGTTATTCCTTAAATGAATAGACTTAGGTTAGTAGAACTTGCAATATATCTGAGTATTTATTTTACAACTTTCAAATGAGATTCTTTAGGATCAGATTGAAATCTAGCATAGAGATAGACGCTAAACATAATGTCAAGTCTACTAGTAGTTAGATAAAGGAAGGATCCAATCATACCTCAGTAGATCACCTTATCTACTGGTTTACCTGATTCGTCTTTTGATGACCCTACAAATGGATGTAGGCTTATGCATATAATCAATCATTCTTAACTTCTTAAAAAGTTCCTTGGTGTATGCCTTTATATGTCTGCATGATCTATCTTACTTGAACCCTTTATCTTCCTTTTGATGTTTCCAAAAGACACAAACCCTTCATGTGATTGGAGATCTAGGAACATAGACCTTTGTCCCATCATGTTTCATGAGCAGCCACTATCTAGGTACCAGCTTGAATCCTTCCTGCCCACCAAGGAGATCTATAATGGGAGTAATTTTTGATTTTGGTACCCAGATCTTGTTGGGTCCTCTTGTGTTAGTCCCACTATCTTTAGTTTGTCCTTTTCATCTGCCTGGAGGTTTTACTCCTTTTCCACTAGCATAGAAGGTAGACTTATGTCTATTTGAAAATGTCTTTGAATTAGACTCAAAGCCAATACCACTTTTGTCAGAAGATAGTCTTCTATGTCTTAAAAGCATGTCTAACTTAGAAGACCCATCTACAAAAGTCCTTCCTGAGTTGTAGGTTTTTAGTTTTTAAAGCTTCTACCTTAGGGGGAACATAAGCGAATGATCTTGCTTTTAAGATCCTTTACTTCTACCTCAGATCTCATTAGATTTTTCTTGGGTTCAAGATTTTCTTTTCCTAGAAGTTTTTGTTTTTCTTTGAGTTTCTTGTACTCAAGAAAGATCATATGAGAGTTGTCAAGTAAAGTGTCATAAGACATTTATTTTCCCCCAGAGACAGATAAATAGGAATTGGATTGAGAGCTTACCTTAATATTTGTTTCAACGTCTACAATTAGATAGATATTTGCCTTATCTTCACTTGAGTTGTTGTTACTACTATCAAGGTCTTCCCAAGTGTCCATCAGACTCTTTTTGGTTTTCCTTTTGCTTGACCATCTTTTCTTAAGAGAGGGACAGTCTCAAGGGATCCAAGCTTCTTGGACCTCTCTTTCTTTATGTGGAAGGTTCTCAACCTTCCTTTCTTTTTCAACATGTTCTTGAACTTCTTAGACATGAGAGAAATCTCATTGTCTATGAGTCTTCAAAACCTCCTTCTGAGTTGGATTTAGACTCAACTTTTAGCATTTTTCCTTTTTCTTTCCTTTTGTTGGGTTGACCACCCTTTAAAGCAATGGTGTCATTTGCTTTAGGTGTTCTCTATTGTTTAGATGAACCTCATGAACTCAAAGAGCTCCATGAATTTCATCGAGAGTAAGAACTTTAAAATCCTATGCTTCACTAATGGTTGTGGCCTTTGACTCCCAGATCTTGGGTAGACTGTCCAAGATCTTTAGATTTTCCTGAGCTTTTGAAAACACAATTCCTAAGGATTTTAACCCATTGAGAATTGTTTGGAAGCATCCAAACATCTCATCAATGGTTTCATTCTTCTTCATGGAGAATAACTCATAGTGCCTCTAAAGTGTGGCAACTCATCTAAGCCTCACATCTTCAGTGCCCTCATGAGTTACCTTGATGGAAACTCACATATCCTTCACCATTAAGCAACTATAAAACTTATTATACTCAGTTCTAGACAAGGAGCAAGCAAGTATATATCTTGCTTTAGTATTGAGCTATAAGGTATTGTAATCATCTTGAGTATACTGGCTCTTAGGCTTTGTGATTGCTACATCTCCTTACATGATGATTCTCCATAGTTGAAATGGATGGATTTGATGAACATCTCCATCTTATCCTTCCATTACAGGTAGTCTTCACCATTGAAGATAGGAGGCCTTGTGAGAGAAGTTCCTTCTAGTAAGTATTGTCCTTCGTTGCTTCCTATATGGATCTTTTTCCTTTAGCACAATTAGATGCTCAACACCATCAGAGGTTGATCTTTGATACCAAATTATGGAGAAAAGGCACACACTAGAATGGGGTTAAATAGTGTATATCAAAAACTCACACTTTTGTGCAGTGAAAATAAAAAAACTTATCAGATGAAGCACTGGAGAAGAGTTAGATGAAGCATCAAAGATTTTTAAACTGGTTCGTCTCAACTACCGAGATTACGTCCAATTCTCAATCCAACCAGAGTATGTTCACTAACTTTCACAAAGTGATGGAAACTCCAAGGAAAGACTTGATTGATGTAGTTTCTCCTTCAAGCTTTTAGAATGGATCTTTCCCTTCTTGGTCTCCTTCTAGCTTCATTAATGGCTTCCTAAGGTGTTGAAAGCCATTTTCAAACACACATGGAAGGGTAGGATTCTCCCTTGGTGACACCACACTCATGTGAGTGATAAGTCCTTCCAATTCTCACCACACTAGAGAGAGGATAAGAGAAAAGGATCAAGTTTCAAAAAGAGAAAAAAGCTTTTGAGAGAGAATTTGGAGACAAATTTCGTCCAAATCAAGTATATTACTCAAAACTATCACAAAATGGGTACAAAGAAACAATTAATAGAGTTTAGTTGACTTATGGTGCAAGCTTGATTAACCATGGTTATCTATCATGTACTTAAGCTAACTAACTCTAGTTAAATGTTTATAAGTCTAGTTAGTTGTCTAAAAGATGATGAAGCAAGCTAAGCTAATCCTAGTTTAAGAATAACCTAGGTTAGCTTAAGTTAACTCCAACTATCTAACCTAATCATTACAACTACTAAACTAATAATTATTTTTAATAAGTTTGTTGAGATTTCACTATCAAAGCCATATGACTTAATTTATAGCTTGGATGGCAAGCTTGGCATGTTTTGGATGTCCAAACCAATTGCATGAGCAAGTGAACATCCAAATGTATGGGAGATAAAAATATTTGGGTCATCCAAGCCCAAATAATTCTAACAAGACTTTGCTAGTTACACCTCCCATAATCTACTAATTACACCATTAAGTAAAAAATAATAATACAAGGACAAAATTACCTACATTACTTGAACCAAAATACAAGGTCAAAATAAAGGAAAATATTTACATGGAAAATATAAAAAAGCAAGAATGAACTATGAAATAAGTCTATATCTCAACAGAAGCTTCAGCCTTGTACCTTTCACCTTAAGCCCACTCCTCTTGCATTCTTCTTGTCATTGTTTTTTTTAAAGGTCATGTACCTTCAAGAATGGTTTTCTATCATCCCCTCTTTCTTGATAATGATTTGTCCTCAGATCATAAGTTTCTTCTTCTCCTGTAAGAGAAAATATATTGCAAGCATTAGAAATGTTATTTACTTGATGATCTAAGAAACTTAGTCGATTGCTTCTCTCTAAATGTGGAATGAACCTATCTTGAAGGAGTTTTCTTTTCTTGGGATGGGGTCCTCTTGAACCCCTTTTATTCTATCTACACTTTCTATACCTAAGCTCTATTTTCCTAGAAGAGGTATACTACTAAATTGTAATATGTATAAAAGAAGAAGAAAAAAAAAGGGTTTTAGTAGCTTTCTAGCCTACTCCCTCAGAATCTTAGATAGATTCATCCCTTTCAAAGGGTTCCTTAGGTAGAATTGCATCAACCCCTCCCCCTTCGAGAGGATTTACTCTCAAATCTCTAGGCTCCTCCACAATTTCCTTAAAACCTTTAAAAGAAGTTATAACATATTCATTAGAGATGTTTTGCACAGTATAAACATGAAGGAGTGTAGCCTATAAGGGATCTTTTCCCAAAAAGCTAAAAGGATTATCTAATCTAATGAGAAAGATAGACTCCCTATTAGTAAGGAAAGCATCCTCACTAAAGTGAAGTCTATAGTGGAAACTAAAACCTAAAAAGGTAAAACTAGTAAGGCTAAAACAAAATAAGTTTCTATTCCTAAAAACAAAAATATCTTACCTAAGGTATCATGTATGTTTACCTTGGCTCCTAGAACTAAGCAAGTTGAAAACTACTAAAAACACTTCCTAAACAACTCTTAAACATGTGGTTTATTAGATGTATGTAAGAATTTGGTGAAGTGATAAGTCTAAAAGACTTAATCAAATTATATCATATAATCCAACATTAGTCTTAAAAATAGTATTAAATGTAGTTTTAATGTGTTTTGAACCACTCTTAATACTAATATTAAAAGATAATGATGCACCGCAAAAAAGGTATAAAAAATCACATACTTTAAGAGTTGGGTGCTCAAGCTTAATATATAGAAGAAAGTGTTCTACTTATATACATGTTTTCTTCCTTGGGCACCACCAATTTAGAATAGGCATAAGGATTAAAACTCTTTGAAGTCCTATCCTTCTTAAAATCATCATGCATGTGCTACTAATAAAATCACAATATTATAAAGATATCAGGATAATAATTATAATATAATTAAATAAAATAATAAAAATAATTTTAATTAATTTGATTGTCAGATTATCAAATCTATAAAATACAAAATCACGAATCAAACCAATTAAAGTTTAAATTTATTTTGTTTGAATTTGAATTTGATCCAATTTGATTATGAAAAAAAATCAATTCAATTTAATTAGTTTAGTTTGGATCATCAATTTTATTAAAAGGGGTTGTCACTCGGTATTTTATGTTTTACCAACTCTATGCAATTAAATACTACCTCACACCCCACCCCACCCCAATTGCCTTTCCATTTTATTTATTTTAACAATTGTTATTAATTTCATATTCGTGATGCTAAAATCATTATTGCTCATTTTTATTCTTTATAAATATTTTAGTATATTCATGGAGGTAATCGTTATGAAAATGATCGTTTTCACCAAGAAAGCTATAGCTTCGGAAAGCTGGTAATTACCTCAATCAGATATCGACACCACACCGTTGACGAAGCTACTAATACTATGTAGCTAGGGGGCATGGTCCCCCTCAATTTTCTAAATTTAATTTTTCTTCTATATATTAAAATTATTATTTTATTAAGAATAATTGAACATAAAAATAATAACATTTAACTATTATCTATTGTTTATTTAACAAAATAATGTATTCTCTCTTTATAGTTGTTATCGTAAATATTTTTATAAATAAATATTCTATTTTTCTTTTTATGATCTTTGTTGGGGTGATAATTATATTTTTTTTCTATTTTTAAGCAAATTATTTACTAAAAAATTAATTTTTTTAATTGGTTCTTTTCTTTATATAATTTTATAGAAAATTTAAAAGTTATAAATAATGATATTTATAATAAAATGAATTTGTTTTCATCCCTAACTTTTGCATGAATTTATTATAAATTAATTTGAGAATTAAAAATTGTTATTAATATTTATTGATAAGACAGACATTTTTACTTTATATAAGAGATTGATATATTGAACTTTAAGTAATATTAATATAAAAAAATTTGATATTTTACGACAATTTTTTTTTCTTTTCTCATCTCTTTATGGTTGAATGATATTTTACTTTCTTCAATTCTTATTGACTATTATTGTCTTAATAAATAATTTGGTGAAATTCTTTTATATATATATATTTGATAATATTGTTGACTATTATTATAAAAAAAATTGATTAGTAACATAATTTATTTTGATTTAATAGATTCTTATAACAAAATTAATAATACTTATTTACTATTAAACATATTCTCTAAAAAAAATTGTTAAACATTTTAAAAATGAATAATTATCAATATTTTATATAAATTTTTTTGATATTTATATATTTTTTAAATATTTTTTTATAAAATTGATCACTGTTATAGTTTAGTTCCGACTTCGTCAAAATAGTTTAGTTATTTTAATCATAAAACATACCTTTCGAATTTTTCAATATTTTATAATTTATGTTTTAATCTCACTGACATAATACCCATCTCACTTTTTCTTCCTCTTACTTTTCTCTCTCTTTTAGTTACCTTAAGTTTTGTAAAAGAATAAGAGCAAGAATTAAATTTCACTATAGTTATATATATATAGTAGCCATTGTGGAAAATAAACAAGAACCACTTGTTGCAAAAACAAGTCTTCAATGCTCTCTCTCCTATCTCACTAGGGAATTGTCATTATCTATTGTTCAACCACTTTTTCAACACTACACCGATTCTTCTCCACTTGTCTCCAACCATAGCCAAAAAAATCTCTCTCTCTCTCTCTTTGTGGTTTCTTCCTTCTTCTATTCCCATAAAAACACTTTTTAATTTCAGTCCTGTTAATTTTGCGAGAGTGAAAAGCTTGAAGAGCCTAAGCAAGTTGTGCAAAGGTATATATTCTATCCCCTTACTCTATCTCTTTTTACTGCCATGTGTGTTTGTTCATCATCATCCTAATCCAAATGAACATAGGTTAAATAATTTAATTTGTTGCTTTTCTTTTGGACATGCTTATTATATATATGCAGAAAGCGTCAATGATCAAGGGATGAACATTATAAACAGTTTGTTGACAGAAGATAGAGAGCACAGTTGAACATACCCAAAAGGTCTTTGTGTGTGAGCAGTTTTGTGCTCTCTGTTCTTCTGCCAACATACCCAGTTTTTCATCAACTATAGCTTGTTAGTCTCTCAAGTCTTAACTCAACATGGGAATTGAATACTCTTTAATTCGTAATAAACATGCAAATTTCTCAGGGAGAAAACTCTGGTAAGTACTTACTTTTACTTTTAACTTTTTATTCATAATCATACCAAAATGAAATATTCCTTGTCAGAAGTAAATCTCTATAAAAAATCTTGAATATATACATACAAGATGAATATTTCACTCGGTTTTGTTGCAATTGTGACGCTGCATTCCAAATTTAAAAGCTTCCTCTTTTAATTGGTACTTGCATGATTCGTTGTTTAGTTCACTGTTATAGACACTGTGCTATAATGTAGTGTTGGCTCAATAGCACTTGGAAGTGCAAAGCAGTGAAAGCACACTTTGAACATCAGAAGTTGACTTGACCGAGTAACACGTTCCTTGTCAGTGATTAAAGTGACGTATAGCTTAACCAACATGATGTAGTTTAATTAATATAGTTGATAGATAACGTGGTACAGTGTCAAATATTCGATATTGAAATTCAATGTACAGATGAATGAATATACAGTTTCTAGATTTTTGATTGGAAGATATATACTTAATTCAAGTTAAAAAAGAAAAATGTGAATTATAATTTCAACAAACAGATTTGCACCTGGGGCCGGAGCTGGAATCAGGATATGTGTCTATTCAAATGTTGATGCGATGTGTGGAAGAAAATATGAACAAAATTTGGATGATGCCAAAGTATCGAGAAAATAAAGGTCAAGTTAAAGCAAGCTGATCAAGAAGCAAGATCTCAAGTAATAACTAGATAAGTCTTGACTGCTTAGCTTAGTATGTAAAATAAACTTTTAGAATTTGCAAATTTGACTTGGCCATTAAAATAAGAATTTCAAGAAAACCTAAACTTAATACTTTTGAATATAAGAATAAGTTGTTTGAAAAGAAAGCAAAAAGAGTATTCAAAAGATTAAATAAAAATATTTTTAACTAGAAAATAGAAGCTCTTTATATCTTAGGTTTTCATAAGCCAAAACAAGTGACATGTTTCTGGTAATCAATTACCACTTGCTGTAATCAATTACCAGAGAAAAAAAACCTTTCAAAATGTTAAAATGCTATCTGGTAATCGATTACTACCAGAAGAGAAATTTCAAACTTCGAATTTGAACTATACAACGTTTCAAACATTTTGAACTTAAACTGTTGTAATCAATTACCAAGACTTGTAATCGATTACCAGAGCCTATTTTCTGAAAAATTATAGAGTTACAACTCTTCATGAAAAGACATAACTCAAGATACAATTGTCTATAAATACCTATAATTTTTCAGAGAAAGGTGACGAACTCAATTGTGAAAAATTATCTTTACAAATCACTTGGCCAAAATCATTTGCAAAATCTCTAAAGAGTTCATCAAAGATCATGAAAGTGTAATATCCACTCTTCAAGAGAGTCATTCTGTATTACTTAACAGATCATTGGATCTGTAAAGGAGAAAGGGTTTTTCTCCTTGTTGGTGTTTGAATCTCAACACAAGGAAAGGGAGTTCCGAGGTGTTGGAGGATTCATTTTCTTGTAAGGTTTACAAGAGTAGTGGAATTCTCAAGTGGGAGACTTAAGGACTGGATGTAGGCAGGATTGACCGAACCAGTATAAAATCAAGTTTGCAATTCTTCTTCCCTACACTTTTATTTATTTTTTATTTAATTGTGTTTGAGTTGTTCTTCATCATCATTCTTTACATGCTAATTTGTCTAAGGAAATAAAGTGATAAGAAAATAATTGGAAAAATTTTTATAAGAGGAAAATTTAGAAAACTTAATTCACCCCCCTCTTAAGTTATACAAGGCTAAGGGACTAACACGATGGAACAATGACAAATGCTAATGTACATATTTTAATTAACGTACTCATTTCAGCATATATTTTATTATTGGTAAATCTTACTTGGATTTCATTTTGTATTTTCTATTATTGGGAAAAATATTATTAGTAGATCTTAGTTCTTCATTATTGGAAAATTGAAAATACCAGTAGATATTACTAAACCGGATGGATCTGAGCTCATATCACTGTATAAAGAAAATAAAAAAAAAAAAACACTATCTTGTAATGATACGATATAATATTTTTTATTAAAAATTATTTTTATTTATAATTGTATTCTTATAATTGTTAATACATATTACTAAATCACATTATTTAATATCAAAATTACGAATAGATATATTAAATAGATTTATATTTATATATATTATATCTAAATAAAAATTTTTATATGTAATATTTTTTTTTAATGTTTTTAGTAAGTCTTATTAATCTCTTTAGCTTCCAGGTTCATCTAATACTTTCATTTTAAAAAATGTTTATATATATATATATATATATATATATATATATATATATATAATATTGAGCACATGATTAAGACGATAATTGATATGGTCGGTGTATACACACTTGTTTGTTTGTATTCTAATGGCAATATATATGAGGACAGTGGCATGTTCACTTTTGATGCGTTTTTCTTAAATAGCCTAGGTTAGATTTTAGGGGTTTTGTACACTTATAGATAGAGAATCTTCAAAATGCATTATGGGGAAACAAACTTTAGCTGTCATAGCAGATAAGTAAGGATACGTGCTCCCTCCTCATATCTATATATTTTGGAGAAATAGGAAAACCCTTTTGGCTTTTTTCTTCCTTTCTCATTCAATTTTTAGGGTAGATGCGTTCCGTAGGAGAGTAGAAAATGACAGAATCTTTTATCATAAACAATTCATGCCAAACACATGCACACACAACAACTGTTCAATCTTACACAAATTAATATTAAATAGTGGATTTAATTTCTCTTGCCTATGGTGCTCCAATATGATGGCCATTAGCTAGACCAAAGAGACAATTGTTAATTAATGAGTAAAGGGGTTGTCAATATCCTCGTTAAGGTGGAAGCCATATTCTTTATTGACAAAAATTCTATTTCGTATCATGAATATGCATATTGAATTTTCTTTAGCTAAAGATATGTTCTGGAAAATGTATATTTGTATTACTTATCTACTAGGTGGTAGAGGAGGCAACAACAATTTTCTTCAAGCAATTGGTTCTTCCACTGTAGATTTGCAAAGCACTATAATACTCAAGATAGGAGAGAAATTCATTGCTTGAAAGAGACCTTTATTTATTATATACTTTATAGCCTAGTAAAATGAGTAATACAAATTCTTATAATAAATACATAAAACACAATTGTCAGAAATTTTATTTTTAATAGTTATTGTGGGCTACATATATTATTTATAGTATTTATATTAGTTATTTACATTTAGTTGGGCTCTATAAAAGTGATCTAATTTTAGTGAGTATTTAGACTGTCAACAGGAAAAATTGATATTGGTTCAAATAATCAGATTTGGTCCGTTAAGGGTTAATGGAAACCCTAATAGGTTTAAAATCGTAAAGATGGTCATGGTCCCCAATATGTCAAATCAGAAATACACGTCTCTCTGTCTCCTCATCAGAAAAGTAACATCAAGTCCCATTAAAAAATTCAGTGATTTGGCTGAGGAAGATCATTGCACCAAAAGACTATTCTGCTGCAATTTTTTGATCAACGTCAATGAATACATGTATGTGTTATTAACATTAACTCTATAATCTGAGACAACGGTTCTTAATTTTGATTAATGAAAATTTTTTATTTAACTTAAGAAATTTATCCCAACAACAATAATTTAATATTAAATCATACAATTTTGACTCAAAAGACATGTAGTGCCCATTACTCTACTAAAAAATATTTGGCTTGAGGTCCAAATCTTGTTGGAGGTTGTCATCTTTGTTAGAGGTATCAAAACTGGTCAGAAAGTTTGGTAGATTTAGTTGAACTTCGAAAGAAGTAACTCAAAAAATGATTAGTTTAATTTAGTTTGACTTTATAAATTAAAAAGGTCAAGTTAAACTAATAATTTAGATTAAATTAAACATCGAAAGAAGTGACTTAAAAGTAATTAGATTTAAACATGTTAAGTGAAATTAATAATGTATAAGCTTAAAATCTACTACTTTTATTTGATCTAATATTATTTTTTATTTTCTTACAAAATAAAATAAAATAATTCAATTTAATTTTATAGCTAATCACAAAATATATAATTCATAAAACATTTGGATCAGACCATATCACTCATCAGTCCACTTACAAGTGTTGATCCCTATATGTTAGGCCGACCATTTGACAAGTCTAATCTTTGCTAAATACATTATGTAGGTAAAATTAATATTAAAATTTTTCATTATTATATAACTAATTGATGCAGAAGTGGTTATACACACATCCACCAATACATATAGTTATATATACCTATATTTATAAGAGGTAATCTCATAAATCGTAAGGTAAAAGAGCTATATTTAGCTATATAATTATGATGAATAATTAAAATTTATTTTTATTTATTCATTTTAATTGTATGACTAAGATTACTTCTCTCAAATATCTTCTCTCACCTAATACGTGCATTGCCTTTTTTCTTCCCGATCGATATATTTAAGCTTTCCATTCACGTATAGGTTAGGTTGTGTCCTATTTATAATGTTTAATTTTTACTTTTTTATATTTTCTCTTATCGGTAAAGAGTTTGTTTGGAAGTTGAAATTTTCTTTCTTATTTGCTGATTAATGATTTTTTTATTTAATTTAATCCACCTTATCCAAAATTATTAATGTCTTTTCAATGAATGAGAATGATGCAATGAATTCACATGTTGGGATTGTCAATTTATATTAATTAAATCGGCTATATTAATTAAATCAGATTTCCTTAATTTTTTGGTTACTCAATCTAATTTTCCTGCAATTTTCACTATGTACTATACATTTTTTTATTCAAATATTAGTTGTGTTTTAAAGTTTTCATGTAAGTGATTCAAAGAGACAAATTTCAAATTTTAAATAAGTAAAAAATATTTAAAATCTTGTCTTAAAATTGAAAATAAATATTATTTAAAATAATTAATTGACTAAAATTTTAAAAATAAATGATCTAAATAAATATTTTAAAAGATAAAGAACCAAATCAATCCTAAAAATAAGATAAAGAACTAAAGTATAATTTAACTTAAAATTTTATTTATTATACCTTTTTTATTTAATTTTCTTATTTTATAGGTTTTTATATGTTTTTTTTCTTTTTTACTTATTATGTAGAAAAGAAAACTTAGCTAAACATCACCTAAACTTATATCGTCATATCTCTGATACACTGAAAAACCATGTATGTACTTGGACTTCTCCAAATTGGTGACATTTCCAATATATGTTTTACCAATCAATTTGTTTGAGCTGCTATACTTTTTTCACTTGAAAGTCTATACATGCTAAAATACTAAAGTTCTTTCACATAAATAAACCCTTATAGGTTTTGAGATGTTATTAACTAAATATCATGATAATGGATTTATCCCTCCAAGGAAAGGTTTATTTTATAGAGTAAAGTAAGCATTCCAGTTATTAATTAAAAATTTAACAATTGAGATTTAAAAGATTGTATAATCGATATAACTGCACTATTTAATAACAAATCATTCAATTAGTGGTTCTAATTTCTTACTCTAATCTTTCACTTTTAAGAACGCGAGTGAGAAAGAGGCATATATTTATTTTAAAATTAAAATAAAATGAAAAGCACATATATTTGGACCTCATATGAAGATAGGGGAAAAAGATTATTGTTTAGGGCATGCATTCAAAAAAGTGATGTTTATTCATTTAAAAAATATTGAAAAAAATTTAAGTCTCATATCGATAAAATAATTAAAAGAATATATAAATGGAAAACAACTCTCACTTTATAAGTCAATTTTGTAGAGTTGAGTTGTGTTAGTTAAATAGCCTCATATAACTTAAGATGAGGGGTGAATTAAGTTTTTCAAATTTTCCTCTTATAAAACTTTTCCGAATTACTTTGTTACAAATTAAATTCCATAGATAAATTTACATGTAAAGAATGAATGATGATGCAAATTACTCAATCACAATAAATAACAAGTAATTAAAAGTATAAGGAAAGAAGAATTACAAACTCAATTTTATACTAGTTCGGCCAATCCTGCCTACGTCCAGTCCTCAAATCTCCCACTTGAGATTTTCATTATTCTTGTAAACCTTACAAGACTTGAATCCTCCAACACCTTGAAACTCCATTTCCTTGTGTTGAGATTCAAAAACCAACAAGGAGGAAAACTTTTTCTCCTTCACATATCCAATGATCAATTTGAAATTACAGAATAACTCTCTTTTAAGAGTAGATATACATTTTTATGATCTTAATGAACTCTTTTAGAATAATGCAAATGAATTTGGCCAAGATGTTTTTGTATATGACTTTTTCATAATAGAGTTCGTAAACTTCTTCTGAAAAATTATAGTTATTTATAGACAATTATTTCTTGGGTTGTGTCTTTTCATGAAGAGTTGTAACTCTTTATAATTTTTCAGAAAATATACTTTGGTAATCGATTACAAGACTTGGTAATTGATTACAACAGTTTTAAGTTCAAAATTTTGAAACGTATCTTTTAAATTCAAATTTTTGAAGTTTTCTCTTCTAGTAATTGATTACAAGGTCTGGTAATCAATTACAAAGTCTGGTAATCGATTACCAGAACACATTTTGTATTCAGAATATGAACTTTGAAGTTTCCTTGTTCTGGTAATGGATTACAAGGTCTGGTAATGGATTACTAGAACATATTTTTGCATTGTTTCAAAATCTTTTATGTAGAAAACTTCTTATCAATAATTTCTTTCACAAATCTCTTTTAATAAATGATTTGAACTATTCTTTAAAGCTTTTGTTAAGTCTTTAAAAAACATTTTTACTTCCTTTCAAAAGATTTAAAACTTGCTTAAATTTAAAGAGATTAATTTGAGGTTTTTGAAAACTTATTCTTGAGGCCAAGCATACTTGCAATTTTAAAAGATTCTTTTACATTCTTAGCTAAGTTGACAAGACTTATCTATGTAACACTTGGGATCTTGTTCTTGCATCAACTTGTTTTAGCTCAACCTTGATTCTTCTTCAATGCTTTATAATCACTTTGGCATCATCAAAACATTTGTGCATATTTTCTTCCACATTCTCCTCCTTTTTGATGATGACAATTTACTGTAAAGGGAAGGAAAATAAAATAGTATATTCCGATCACTCCCCTTTAAATTCCCCCTTAGTAAAGCATTGATTGATGTTACTTTTATTTTTATAAAAGGAGTTGTACTTATGTTTTGAAAAAGATTGTAGAGATCAATGTTTATATTATAAGACATAAGTTTCAAGTTGAGCATTAAGAATATTTTTGTCAAAATATTTTATTCAAACTTAGCCCAAAGTAAAGTTAGACAAAAATAAACATTTGCTTTTCCTTTGCGATTATCTCTCCCAATTTGGCAACATCAAAAAGCCAAGTAGAGTATTAAGATAAATGTTATTTATCTTTTTCCTTTTGTGATCCTTATCCTTTCTCTCCCCCTTTGCCAACATCAAAAAGAATATAATAACAAAATTATTCAAAGGTAAAAAGCAAGCCAAAATATTAACCAATGTTAAACAAGCTAAACATGATGTCAGACCTACTTGCAGATAAATAGAGAAGGGATCTGATCATACCTCTGTATTGTTTTAAATGGACAGACTTACCACCTTCATCTTTGTCCAAGTAGCATGTAGTGCTCATGGGTGTGGCCATTGGTTTAGCATTTTCCATTCCAAATCTTTTGTGTAATTTCTTACAATATTTGCTTTGATTTATAAAAAATTCCAATTTTGGTTTGCCTTATTTGTAGTCCAAGGAAAAAATTTAGTTCTCCCATCATGGACACTTCAAATTTACTTTGCATATCATTTGAAAATTCCTAGCTTGCACAAGTAGTCATTAGTAGCTCCAAAAATAATATCATCAACATAGATTTGTACTAAAAGAATGTCATTCATTTTTCTTTTGATAAATAGTGTTGTATCAACCTTTCCCCTTGTAAATTCTTTTTCCAAAAAAAAATTTTACTTAGTCTTTCATACCATGCCCTAGGAGCTTGTTTTAATCCATATAGAGCCTTTTTCAACTTAAAGACATGGTTTGGAAATTCTGAGTTTTCAAATCTTAGGGGTTGTTCAACATAAACTTCTTCTTGAATAAAACCATTTAGAAAAGCACTTTTGACATCCATTTGATATAGTTTGAATTCCATTATAGATGCATAGGCAAGTAACATTCTAATGGCTTCTAGTCTTGCTATAGGTGCATATGTTTCTTCATAATCTATGCCTTCTTCTTCTTGATTATATCCTTTAGCAACTAGTCTAGCTTTGTTTCTTATAATTATACCATTTTCATTTAATTTATTTCTAAATACCCATTTGGTTCCAATAATTGGATCATTATTTGGTCCAAGGACTAGTTTCCATACTTGATTTCTCTCAAATGGATTTAACTCTTCTTGCATAACATTTATCCAATGTACATCATTTAAGGCTTCATCAATGATTATTAACTTCTATTTTAGAAACAAAAACCAAATTATTGCATGCTTCTTTGAGAGAGTATATAGTAGTTACCTCTTTTGATATGTCTACAATGATATTTTCAAGAGGATGATTTCTTGAGATTCTCCACTCTCTTTGAGGATTCATGTTTGGGTTGATCTTCTTGGATTATTGATCCTCATTTTCTTCATCTTCATTGTCCTTTTGAGTTTGCTTATGAATATGAGTGTCTTTAAGGCTTTCTACAATATCATTAATAATATCTTTTCTTGGACAAACAATGTTAGTCTCATCAAATACAACATGAAATGATTCTTCTATAGTCATGGTTCTTTTATTGTATATTCTGTATGATTTGCTTTTTAAAGAGTATCCAAGAAATTTCTAGAGAAATCATCTACTAACATAGTAACTTCCACCAAAGCTCATAGTTCTAGAGGGTCCAAAAAAGTCCATATGCAAGAGTTCTAAGGGTCTAGAGGTTGTAACTATATTCTTTGGTTTGAAAGATACTTTTACTTGTTTCCCCTTTTGTCATGCATCACCAAGTTTATTTTTCTCAAATTTAATTTTTGGTAATCCTATTTCTAAATCTTTTGAGATTAATTTATTTAAGTATTCCATGTTTATGTGAGCAATTCTTTTATGCCATAACCATGATTCATCATCTTTACTCACAAGACATTGAGAATGACTCATATTTTTCTCTAATTTTATCTTGTATATATAGTTTACTCTAAATCCTATTATTTTAACATGTTCATCATTTTTATGTTCAACAAGCCATTTTTGTGAATCAAAAGATACAGAGAAACTTTTATCACATAATTGACTCACACTTGATGAACTATGTTTAAGACCATTCATAAGTAAGACAATTTCTATGGAGGTTGAGAAATTTGTACCAATTCTTCCAATGCCAAGTATTTTTCCTTTGTTGTTGTCTCCAAATATTACATGTCCACTTTTCTTAGGAGTAATGTCAATGAATTTTGAAGTATATCCTATCATGTGCTTGGAACATCCACTATCAATGTGCCAAGTTTGGTCTTTGGAATCCTTCAAGACAAAGAATGGATTGATTTTGGTACCCAAGTTTTCTTTGGGTCCTTAATGTTAGTTTTAACTAGAGAATCTTTTGGAATTCAAATCATATTCTTAAGATTGCTAATGTTCTTTCTAACATAGCATGTTGATATACTATGACCTTTCTTACCACAATAAAACATGTTATAAAAGGAGAGGTAGAAACTTGAGAACTTGTAAAGAAATTCTTGTAATTCTTTTGTTGTTTTTGTGGGTTGTATCCTAATCCTACTTTGTCAAATCCACATCTTTGTTTTCCTAAAATTATATCTAAATTATTTCTACCAATGGTAAATTTTGAAAGAGTACTCCTTAAGTTGTTAATTTCTTCTTTAAATTCATGACATGATGTACATGGATGTGTAATGTTTGTAATTTCCAAGTTACTTGTAGAGCAATGATTTCCATTCTTGGAATTTATCATTTTAACTTCTGATTTAAGACTATTTAATTCTTCATTTAATTTAGTAATTTCCTTTTCCATATTTGAATTTGTTTTCTTATAGGATGATACTAGTTTTGCAAGTTTTAAAGATTCCTTATGTAAATCATTGAATGCATCTTGTAGTTCATCAAATGAAATTGAGATATCATTGTTAGAAGATGTTACCTCTTCTTCGCTTTCGTAATCTTTGGCCATGAGTCCCAAATTTACAACTTCATTTTCAGAGTCACTTGTAGAATCCATGTCATTTTCTTCCCAAGTGATATAAACTTTCTTCCCTTTCTTTTCTTTGAAGCTTTTCTTGTTGGATTTTTCCATTTTTCTTTTAAGGATCATACATTTTAATCTTAAATGACCTGATTGATTGCATTCATAGCATCTTGAAGTTGAAGAAGATTCTTCTCCTTTCTTCTTTATGTTGAAGTTGAATTTTCTTCTATTTCCTTTATTCCTTAGGAATTTGTTGAATCTTTTTACAAAGAGACTAAAATCTTCATCATCATCATCATCTTCAATGTTGTCATCTTTTTCATTTTCTTCATGAGAGGATGAAGATGCTTTAAGTGCTATACTTTTCTTCTTTTTGTAACTATCTTCATTTTGACTTAGTCTCATCAATTCCATTTCATGCTCTTGAAGTTTTCCAAACAGAGATGCAAGAGACATGGTAGACAGATTCTTTGATTCAACAATGGCGATCACTTTTGGTCGCCATTCCCTACTTAAGCATCTCAAAACTTTGTTAATAAAATCTTCATTTGAAAATATTTTTCCTAAGGATGCAAGATGATTAATTATATGTGTAAATCTATTTTTCCTGTCTTGTATATTTTCATGAAGATTCATTCTAAATAGTTCATATTCATGAGTGAGAGTATTTATCCTATATCTTTTAACATCATTAGTGCCTTCATGTGTTACTTCAAGTGTATCCCACATTTCTTTAGCATTTTTACAATTTGAAATAGTAAAATATTCATTTATGCCTAATGTAGAAGTAATTATATTTTTGGCTTTCAAATTGTATTGAACTTTTCTTTTATCATTTTCTCTCCATTGATCTTTGGGTAAAATCCTAGTTTCTTCTCCTACCTTAGTTGAAGGGATATAAGGACCATTTCCAATTGCATCCCATATATTTAAGTCAATTGATTCAATAAAAATTTGCATACGAGATTTCCAATAGTGATATCCTTCACCATTAAATATAGGAGGTGTATTAATGGAGTTTCCTTCGGGAAATAAAATATTTGATGAGGCCATTTTTATTCTTGAAGCTTTTAAGCCTTATACAAGAAACCTGCTCTTTATATCACTTGTTAGTTAAATAGCCCCATATAACTTAAGAGGGGGGTGAATTAAGCTTTCTAAATTTTTCTCTTATAAAACATTTCTGAATTACTTTGTTACAAATTCAATTCCTTAGAAAAATTTACATGTAAAGAATGAATGATGATGCAAACTACTCAATCACAATAAATAACAAGTAATTAAAAGTATAGGGAAAGAAGAATTACAAACTCAATTTTATATTGGTTCGGCCAATCCTGCCTACTTCTAGTCCTCAAGTCTCCCACTTGAGATTTCCACTATTCTTGTAAACCTTACAAGACTTGAATCCTCCAACACCTCGGAACTCCGTTTCCTTGTGTTGAAATTCAAAAACCAACAAGGAAAAAAACCCATTCTCCTTCACAGATCCAATGATCAATTTGGAATTACAGAATAACTCTCTTTTAAGAGTAGATATACACTTTTATGATGTTAATGAACTCTTTTAGAATAATGCAAATTTGGCCAAGATGCATTTGTATGACTTTTTCATAATAGAGTTCGTAAACTTCTTCTGAAAAATTATAGGTATTTATAGACAATTATTTCTTAGGTTGTGTCTTTTCATGAAGAGTTGTAACTCTTTATAATTTTTCAGAAAATATACTCTGGTAAATTGATTACAAGACTAGGTAATCGATTACAACGGTTTTAAGTTCAAAAATTTGAAACGTTGTATCTTTTAAATTCAAATTTTTGAAGTTTTCTCTTCTGGTAATCGATTACAAGGTCTGGTAATCGATTACCAGAACACATTTTATACTCAGAATATGAACTTTGAAGTTTCCTTGTTCTGGTAATGGATTACAAAGTCTGGTAATGGATTACTAGAACATATTTTTGCATTGTTTGAAAAAAATTTATGTAGAAAACTTCATATCAATAATTTCTTTCACAAATCTCTTTTAAGAAATGATTTGAACTATTCTTTAAAGCTTTTGTTAAGTCTTTCAAAAACATTTTTACTTCCTTACAAAAGATTTAAAACTTGCTTAAATTTAAAGATATTAATTTGAGGTTTTTGAAAACTTATTCTTAAGGCCAAGCATACTTGCAATTCTAAAAGATTCTTTTACATTCTTAGCTAAGTTGACAAGACTTATCTATGTAACACTTGAGATCTTGTTCTTGCATCAACTTGCTTTAGCTCAACCTTGATACTTCTTCAATGTTTTATAATCACTTTGGCATCATCAAAACATTTGTGCATATTTTCTTCCACAAGTTGGATTCATAACTCACATTCTAAGATGGTATCAGTGTTGTCTAAATCTATTTTAAAAAGTGACTCTCACTGTTAATACATGCATTAAGCTTAATAATATTAAGCGTAGGGGATGTATTGGAAAAAAATTCAGTCTCACCTATCTTTAATTTTAAGAAAGGTTATTCATCATTAATACATGCATCAGTTTTGATGGAATCGTGTCAAGGAGGCCAAGAGGTGACACCTTGAAGGACCCAAGAGGAATGGGCTAGACATGAAGATTTTGGCCAGTCAAAGCCCAATGGGCCCGATGGGCTTGGAAGGCCTAATTTGCTCCTCACATGGGCCCCACCTTGAGATACTCACTTTCTTTTAATTTGTATATATTATATTAGTATAGGTTTCATATGTTTTGGTCTTGTATTTTAGACCACATAGAGTAGCATTTTTGGGCCATAGGCTTAATGGGCCTAGTTTTGGGCTTCATCGGTCTTTGGGCTTTTGGTACTCAATATTGGGCTCATTTTGTTTCTTTTATTATTTCCTTTTATTTGTATATGTTTGGCCATTGTATTTTAGGCCATTAGAGTAGGAATATTGGAGGAATACTTAATAAGGCAAAAGTAGCTTAAATTAGGTTTCATTTAGCATGCATTTAAGTTGAATTTGAGTCACATGTTTTAGCTAAGGGTGGCTGCACAAGTGCACACTCAAATGCAGCTTAAATTCACTCCAAATGAAGCTTAATTAGCCATGATTCATGTTTAGCACATGGCAGCCCAAAGAATTTGAATTCAAAATTCAAATTCTTGGTGCGAAAGCTCAAATTTGAACTTGGTGCCACTTTGGCTTGGCTAGTTGTCTATTTAAGTCTCTTCCTTCACATTTGTATTCACTTTGAGCATAATTAAGAATTCTTCTAAATACATTTCATATTTCTCTCCCCAAAGTCACCTAGGTTCTTAGTTTAGCTTTAGGAATCCTTCACTTTCTAAAGCCAAATCGTGAGCCATCATTTGCAATTCACTAGTGGAAAAAAGACTTTTAAAATCATTTATTTTTAACTTTTAAGATCGGTTGTTTTATAACCGATCTTAAAAGTGTGGCTATGGAAAAAATTAAACTGGAACGGGCCGTTCCAAAACTAGAACGGGTCGTTCCAGTCTGTTTAAAAGGCCTCTAAAGTTAAATTTTAGTACGGGGCATGAACGGCCCGTTCTCCAGGGAGAACGGCCCGTTTTGCAAGGAGAACGATCCGTTCTCCTTGTAGCACGGGCCGTTCCAGGTTCGAAATTTACCCAAACTGAACCTACAACGAAAATAGAGACGAGAAAAGCATGAGAAAACGAAAAGAGACACAAGAAAAACATGAGAAGACGAAAATGAAAACAAAAACGACAACGAAATTTACCTTATTGGAGACTTTAGAAAATGAGAGCGTCAGAGATTAAAAAAAGGAATGGAGGGAAAGATTAAAGAGAATGAGAATAGAGGGGAATATAAAAGATTTATGACGATACTTTTAAAATCGGTTATTTAAGAACCGATTTTGTATACTACATACAAAATCGGTTCTGAAATAACTGATTTTAAAAGTAACACTTTTAAAATCGGTTGTTAAATAACCGATTTTAAAAGTAACACTTTTAAAATCGGTCATAAAATAACCGATCTTAAAAGTACTTTTAAGATCGGTTAAATTTTAACCAATCTTAAAAGTGTTCATGTTATTTACAAAATTACCACCGCGTCACTTTTAAGATCGGTTACCTTGTAACCGATCTTAAAACTCCGATTTTAAATCCAATTTTTGCACTAGTGCTTCTAACTTGAGTGCTTCCTTCTAAGATTTGGAATTCCAAATCTTGTCTTGTTCAACTCTTCATTTCCCTGGAATCAAAGTCTTAAAGGCAAGATCCATTGCAGATTCAAGCAAGGAAGATTATCTTCTCCATTTCACCTACTTGACTCCATCAAAGTTCAATAATGTTGAACGTAGGAGCTATATTGGAAAAAACTCAAGTTTCACCTATCTTAGATCATTAAAAAAATTTATTCACCATTTATCCACGTACTAAGCCTAATAATAGTATTGGAAGTGAGAGAATGTATTGAGAAAAGACCCAATATTATTGAACCTATGGGCTGTATTAAAAAAAACTCAAGTTTCACTTATCTTAAATTATTAAAAAGGATCACTACTATTAATCAACATATCAAGACCAATAGTATTGAACGTGAAGGGATCTATTGAGAAAAGACTTAAATCTCACATTATTTAGAGATAAAAGAACTAAAAAGTATATAAGTGAGAGACAAGACAACACTCACTTTATAAATCGATTTTGTATAATTGACTTACAATCATAACCCACATTCTAAGAAAAATAATAAAAATTTATGAGTAAAAATATTTAAAATAAAATAAAGACCAACAATAATTACTACAATAAATATCTTCATTAAAATAAGTGTATAAATCCCACAACATTACTGCCTATAACCTTTATAGGATTTGCGATGCTCTCAGTAGAATATAACGATAATGAATTTAATGTCTCAAAAACAGGTCATGCATTTACAATGTAAAGTGATTTTACTCTTACGGTATACATAGAAGTTACTATTTCAAGAAATAATTACAATATATAAGTGCATGCATTTAAGTACAATATTTAATTGTTAACTTTTATTTTAACGCTATAATATAAACATCCATTATATTATCAATCAATTAAAATTTATCTTTAATTTTGTTATAAAATAAAATCATTTTTTATTTATTATTAAAGTAATTGTTTAATTAATTATACCAAGGGGTATCACACTTACATGTCCACATTGGAATCTCTCATGTTTTGATTATAATAAACATGCATTATTGATATAAAAAAATTAATTTATATTATCAATTAATTAAAAATTATCTTTGATTTTGTTGTAAAATAAAAGCATCTTTTAATTTATTATTAAAGTAATTGTTGAATTGCACCAGTATCCAACATACATGTCCACGTTGGTATGATATATTGTCTATTTTGGACTTAAGCTCTCATGATTTTCACTTTTTGTTATCTTTCAAAAGGTTTCATATTTATAAACTCATGTTTTTCCTTTATCCACAATATGAGACTTTATTTATACATTCTAATAATCATCCCCTCAAATAAACGACCATTACCCCCAAACTATCTCCACTTCAAGAAAGGATTATGGTCAACCTCTCCCTTAGCAAATAGACCACAAGTATGACTCCTAGCTTTTCAACTATTAATTTATGGCAACGAGACATGTTTCTGACCTCTATTTTGCCAAGAAGACACACTACTAGAAAAGTGTCATTTTCCTGCAAAAAGATATTCGCAGAAATTTTTTACAAATTTTTTTACAAAAAAATATTCGTAGAATTTTTTGCAAATTTATTTGTGAAAAATAATTTACAGATATTTCTTACAAATTTTGCTACAATTTTAATGATCATAGAAATTTTTTCCATGGTAAAAATTTGTAGAAAATATTGTAAGAATTTTATTTTGTTTCTTGCAGATTTTCTTTGCAAAAATAAATTTGCAAGTAATATTTACTAAATGGTAAAAAAAATTTACAGGTAACTTTTCCTGTGGATTTTCTTGCAAATTTTAATCCGCAAGAAAAATAAAAATAAAAATTAAATTTATAAGTTGGGGCAACACTTACCTTACAAGTTAATTTGTATGGTTGAGTGTTAGACTTATAATCTACAATCACATGTTGGAGGCATGGAAACAAATGTTTCGGATGAATTCATTGCGAGCATTTGAAAGTTGAAAAATTATTGATAGAATTTATAGTAATTTCTTTAATTTTTTTGCAAAAAATATTCTTGCAGAATTTCTTGCGAAAAAATTCACAGGAAATTTTCCTGCAAATTTCTTTTTGCAGGAAACTTTCTTGCAAATTTTTTTTTGCAGAAAACTTTCTTGCAAATTTTTTTCGCAAGAAATTTCACAGGAAAATTTTCTGCGAATTTTAAAATTCACAAAAATATATTATCCACGAAGATATTACATACAAATAAAATTTTGCAGAAAAATTTGTAAGAACGTTTCCTGCAAATTTTTCATAAAAATTCACAGAAAAAATCGCATGTAATAAGAAAAATTTTAATAGTGACATCCACCTCCATAATTTTTATGATTTTATTTTTTGTTATCTTTCAAAAAAGTCTTATACTAATAGAGCATGTACGTACTTTATAAAACGATGTTTCTTCCTTTGTCTCGACAAAATGAAACTTTATTTATAACTTCCAACAATAATTGTAAAAATCAATAAATTATCATAACAATTTATTATTAAAAAAACAATATTATTTTTTTACGTATTGTGGATCATAATTTAATTGTCATGCATTTTCAATTTAATAATTTTTATTTTATTAATTAATTATAAATTATCATGATTTTTGACAAAAATATTATAAAAGTCAAAACTTAATTGCTATCTATTATAATTATTTGGAATTAATTTCCTATAAAAAAGACTATTGAAAGAACTAACCATTTTAATTATTTTTAAATGCATTAACTTCTACAAACAATTAATTACAAATTATTATAGATATGATTTTTGTAAAAATGTGAATAAATTTATTATATTTTATAATTTGTCATTGAATAATGCAGTGGATTTTAATCAATTTTTTTTTAAAAAGTAAACTGTTCGTTGATTTAACCATTTTAGTTTTATTTTGGATAGCATTATTTTTGAAGTTGTTTTAAATATAATGTTATTTATCCTAGTTCTGTTTTATTATTAATATAATACTACATTCGTTTCTATATATAACATTTAAAAACTTAATTTTCAATATTAAAAAAAGTAACTAATATATTCTCTTTATTTTCTATTATAAGGAAAAAAGGATACACTTTTTCTAAATATAAGTAATTCAAGTTACTTTTGTTTCATTTAATAATATTTTTCTAAATTATTCATCTTTTAATGCATGATTATTTAATTGGACAACTTTTTTTAAAAAAATAATAATAAGATTAATTTAGAAAGAATGTTTTAGAATTAGTAAAGTTTAAAGCAAATAATTAATTTTTTAATATATATGAAATTAATTTTTTTCTTATAATCTATACCTATTATAAAAGAGATATTGAGTTATGTAACTACTTTTGGTCTCTACATTTTAGTGAACCATTATACTCTTCGAATATTTTTTTTTATATTTTTTATTAAATAATTACTCACAATCTTTTTTGTATATAACTATGAAATGTTTCAACCCTTCTAGTAGAAAATAAAGGGAGTGTAGTTGATAATAATAATAATAATTTTTTAATTTTTTTTTCAAAACTACCATTTCACTAATTTTCTCTTAATTAATAATGGTCTCTCTCTTAACCAATTACAATGTATCTCTTATAGTATTTACTCTTTTAATCAATTAGAATAGAAGTTATTTAAAGAGTCTATAATTTATGTATTTTTATCAAATTAAGAGAACATATTTTAGTTAAGAATTTAAAGATCAAATTAAGAGAACATATTTTAGTTAAGAATTATTTAAAGAGTCTATAATTTATGTATTTTATCAAATTAAGAGAGCATATTTTAGTTAAGGTAATTCGATCCAAAAATAATTAACACATCAAACATTAATTAATTTAATGGCTAAATTGTATTTTTATACTTCCAATTTCATCACTTCTTAAGATTAAATATATAGAAACAAAATTTTTAATTTTTATCTGGAAATGTGCAATTTAACCTACCAAATATTGGCTAATGATAACTGAAAAACTTTTAGGGGTATTCCGAGAATTGAACTCGGGACCTCTCGCACCCTAAGCGAGAATCATACCACTAGACCAAATGCAGTCTTTGAGTTAAGGTAATTCGATCCAAAAATAATTAACACATCAAACATTAATTAATTTAATGGCTAAATTGTATTTTTATACTTCCAATTTCATCACTTCTTAAGATTAAATATATAGAAACAAAATTTTTAATTTTTATCTGGAAATGTGCAATTTAACCTACCAAATATTGGCTAATGATAACTGAAAAACTTTTAGGGGTATTCCGAGAATTGAACTCGGGACCTCTCGCACCCTAAGCGAGAATCATACCACTAGACCAAATGCAGTCTTTGAGTTTAATGAATTGGTTATATAAATACATAGCTGAGTCTGAGTCACTAACTTAATTGATGGGTAATGTTTTCGGCGTAGCCTCGGGCATTGTTGGTGGTTCTTCGAATGTAACAAGGACTAGACATGACAATCTAACTCGCTCCTGTGAGTACTTACTCGAACCCGCCCCAATTTAGATAGAGAAAACTCGTGTATATCGGGTTCGGGTTTAAGTTTTCCTTGATTGATAAAATCGAGGGTGGGGGCAGGAGCGGGGATGTTAATACCCACCTCGTCCCTGCCCCCATACCCGTTCCCGCTAGGCATGGCAACGGGGCGGGGCAGGGGCGGGTTTTACGTTCCCCGCCTCTGCCCTCGCAAAGTTAAACTGCTCCCGCCCCCGCCCTCGATATCCGCCGGTGGTAAACTCTAGGTCCCCATCCCCGCCCCCGGCGTGGTTCGGGTTTACCCGCCCCGCCCCCATCCCCGCTCCTATTTTTTTCTTCATTTTTTATTTTTTTATTTTAAATAAATATGAACAATTTAAAACAATAAAAGAAAAGAAATAATATAAATTTTTATATATAAATATTTTTAATTTTGGTTTATATATATATAAAAATAATTTTTTAATTATATTATTAAGCGGGACGGGGAGGGGGCGGGTATGGGGGCGGGGGTGGGTATTAACATCCTCGTCCCCGCCCCCGCCTCTGCCCCTGATTTTATCAGTCGGGGAAAACCCGAACTCGAACCCGAACCCGATAAACACAGATTTTCCCCGTCCAAATTGGGACAGGTTCGGGCGGGTACCCACGAGGGCGGGTAAGATTGTCATGCCTAGCCCTCGCCCCCGCCCCCCGCCCCGCTTAATAATATAATTAAAAAATTATTTATATATATATATATATAAACCAAAATTATAAATATTTATATGTAAAAATTTATATTATTTTAGTTTTCTTTTATTTTTTTTTAAATTGTTCATATTTATTTAAAAGAAAAAAAGAAGAAAAATAATAGGAGCGGGACGGGGGCGGGGGCGGGGCTGGGATACCCGAACCCCGTCAGGGGCGGGGATGAGGACCCAAATTTCATCCCCGGCGGGTATCAGGGGTGGGGGCGGGGGTGGTTTAAATTTGCGGGGGCGGGGGCAGGGAACGTAAAACCCGCTCCCGCCCCGCCCCGTTGCCATGCCTAACAGGGACACCCATCCGTGTCCTTTTCAATATCCAATATCCGCCATTGTGTAAAAATAATTTATATGGTCGATTAATAAAAACAAATATAATAATTATGAATTCTTAAGAGAATCTCTAATGTAAGCAATTTTAAAGAGTTGTTTGGTGCATAGATTCATGTGTTTAACGATTTCCACTGTGTCACGTTAACTTTAAATAACTTTACTCTATTTTTATTCTAATGGTGAGTTTCTTCAAATAATTTTATAACGAACTTAATATTTATAATTTTTTAATCTTAAATTTCATTAAAATAGTACCTTTAAATTAAAATTTTATTTTTAATTATTGCATATCAAGTAACATTTTTTTTAATTTTGAAAAAATTAGTATTCAAAATATTTAATAATTTTTTAATTTAAAAATAATGAAATTTACATAACATATAAATAAAAACGTAACAATTGAAATATATAATAATATAAAAATTTAAAATAATTATGTTAAAAAAAAAGACATGACAATGAAAAATTCAATATTCTACATTAAATTAATTTTCTTTATTTTCTATTCCAAATCATTGTCAAATATGTTTGACCAAATCCACTTGAAGTTGTTGGTGTTTGTCTTTGTTTTGAATTGGTACTCTCCTCTCAAAGTATGTATATCTAAAATTGGGATGGTCAGTCAAAAATATGCCTAATGTCAACATTTCATTTCTAACAATATCATAATCAATATGATTCTGATAAGTGTTTCATTCATCTTCGATGATCATATTATTCAACATGATACATGCATAAATTATATTCTTCACAGTATGAGCATCCCAAAAATGTGACAGATCATAAATAATTGCGAATCGTGATTGAAGCACCCAAAATGCACGCTCTACATCCTTTCTAGTCGATTCTTGTCGTTTTACAAATAATTTTCGCTTCTCCTCTTGTGGCATTGAAATGGTCTTCACAAATGTGGCAAATTCTAGATAAATGTCATCCACTAGATAGTATCCCATATCATATTGGGTTTTGTTGACGGTGAAATTCACCGTAAGTGCATGACCTTACATAACTTTGTTAAACACATCAAATGCATTTGACACAGTAATGTCATTATTTGACTTTGTAGCACCAAAAAAATGCATGCCAAATCCATAAATATTATGATGCAACTGCTTCAAGAATGATTGTCGAGTTTGCATAATCACCTTCGTTAATCAAGTAGCCTCATATAACTTAAGAAGGGGGGTGAATTAAGTTTTCCAAATTTTCCTCTTAAAAACTTTTCCGAATTACTTTCTTACAAATTCAATTCCTTAGATAAATTTATATGTAAAGAATGAATGATGATGAAAATTACTCAATCACAATTAATAACAAGTAATTAAAAGTATAGGGAAAGAAGAATTGCAAACTCAATTTTATACTGGCTCGTCCAATCTTGCCTACATCCAGTCCTCAAGTCTCCAACTTGAGATTTCCACTATTCTTGTAGCTCTTACAAGACTTGAATCCTCCAACACCTCGGAACTCCCTTTCCTTGTGTTGAGATTCAAAAACCAACAAGGAGAAAAACCCTTTCTCCTTCACAGATCCAATGATCAATTTGGAATTATAGAATAACTTTCTTTTAAGAGTAGATATACACTTTTATGATCTTAATGAACTCTTTTAGAATAATGCAAATGAATTAGGCCAAGATGTTTTTGTATATGACTTTTTCATAATAGAGTTCGTAACCTTCTTCTGAAAAATTATAAGTATTTATAGACAATTATTTCTTATGTTGTGTCTTTTCATGAAGAGTTGTAACTCTTTATGGTTTTTCAGAAAAGATGCTCTGGTAATCGATTACAAGACTTGGTAATCGATTACAACGATTTTAAGTTCATAAAATTTGAAACGTTGTATCTTTTAAATTCAAATTTTTGAATTTTTCTCTTCTAGTAATCGATTACATGGTCTGGTAATCGATTACCAATACACATTTTGTATTTAGAATTTGAACTTTGAAGTTTCCTTGTTCTGGTAATGGATTAAAGGTCTGGTAATGGATTACCAGAACATATTTTTGCATTGTTTCAAAATCTTTTATGTAGAAAACTTCATAT
Organism: Cajanus cajan; assembly: GCF_000230855.2. Lineage (NCBI taxonomy): Eukaryota > Viridiplantae > Streptophyta > Magnoliopsida > Fabales > Fabaceae > Cajanus > Cajanus cajan. The sequence continues at coordinate 17,082,366 of NC_138518.1, read as the reverse complement.
CAATAATTTCTTTCATAAATCTCTTTTAAGAAATGATTTGAACTATTCTTTAAAGCTTTTGTTAAGTCTTTCAAAAACATTTTTACTTACTTTCAAAAGATTTAAAACTTGCTTAAATTTAAAGAGATTAATTTGAGGTTTTTTTGAAAACTTATTCTTAAGGACAAACATACTTGCAATTCTAAAAGATTCTTTTACATTCTTAGCTAACTTGACAAGACTTATCTATGTAACACTTGAGATCTTGTTCTTGCATCAACTTGCTTTAGCTTGACCTTTTATTTTCTTCAATACTTTGACATCATCAAAACTTTATGCATATTTTCTTCCACAACCTCGATAAAATTGAGTTTTCCATTCAACAGGACAAATTTTCCATTCGTAGTGGATACAGTCAATTGAGCCTATCATACCTTGAAAGTCATGTGTTGCTCCCATTTGTAGAATTCTTTCTAGGTCTTCGTTATTGGGCTTCCGTAGGTACTCATTCCTGAATATTGCACAAATAGCTAATACAAATTGTTGCAAGCATTCCATAACAGTGCTTTCACCAATGCAAATATATTCATCGACACTATCAATAAGTGGGCCATAAGCTAAAATATGAAGAGTAGCAGTGCACTTTTGTAATGGTGATAGGCCTTTTCTACATGTTGCATTTACCCTCATTCGGAAGTACTCATCGTGATTGGTTAGGGCTGTTACAATTCTAAAGAACACATGTCTTTGCATATTAAGACTTCTTCAAAATTGAGTCTTTATATACACCAGATTGTCAAAGAAATAGTCATTAAACAATCAATCATGACCTTCCTCTCAATTTCGATGTACCACCCTTCTTCTATGTGAACGAAGAAGAGTGTTGTTGGCTCCTATTGATTCAAGGATCAACCTTATCACTTCTTCCTCAATGTTCTCTTCAAGCGAATCATCTAAGACTTGATCCAATAGTGCGTCCAAGTTGTCGTCAAAGTCCATTCTATGGATAACTGAAGTGTTTGAGTGAGAGAACAATATTGTGTAAGCTCAAGAGAAGATGTGAGAATGAGAAAGCATTACACAAATATATAACATAATTCATAACAACTAGTTTCCAACGACTAATTTCCAATAGCTACTTTTACAACGACTACTTTTATAACAACTGGTTACTGATAGAAAAGAATGGCTCAATCCAAGAGGGGGGTGAATTGAATTTAATGACACTTAAAAATTTTATCACAGTTTAAGGATCTTTATTTCAATTAAAACTTTTCTAATACAAATTTTCAATGAAGTTTATTGAACCTCTTGTAAATGGGAATGACTCCTATATGAGTTCTTGCTTAATTTTTATTGGATTAGATCACACAACAATTTATATGCAATGCTTATGTTCAAGTTTAAACCATTTTAATCATGCAAGCAAATTATCAAAACCAGCCATTTTAAAATTCAATTAAAGATTGATCAATGCAAGAGATAAAGATGAGATAAGAGTGTTGTAGCATCCCGAATTATTTCTACTAATACTAAGAATAATTATTATTTATTTTTGTATTTATGAAGATTATTTCCTTATAATTATTTTGATTAATTAAATGGGTTTGATTGAATTTTTAAAGGTTTTTAATAATAATCATATATGAAAATTATTTTGTATAATATTATTAATTATGATATTTTGTTATAATTATTATTTGAAGAAAATCATGTTTTAAATTGTATTGATATTTTATTTTAATTTGATATATATATATATATATATATATATGTTACTTATTTATTTATTAATTAGTAATCCCGGATTTTCATAGCCCCGGAACGGGCCGTTCCACTTTGGGAACAGGCCGTTCCAGACGTGGTTTTAAAGAACAAATTATTGACTCAAAACGGGCCGTTCTAGTTTTGGAACGGGCCGTTCTGGGAGAGACTTTTGTACATGTTCTATGTGCCCAGAACGGGCCGTTCCGGATTTGGAACGGGCCATTCTAGCCAAATCCTGATGCCTATAAATGCGTTCTGGCACTCCAGAAAAACACATTTTTTCACTTTTGACTTTTTTCTTCTACACTTTCTAGAGACCAAGGGGAACCCGGAGGAGGAGATCTTGCTTCAGTTTCAACCCCTGTTTATCGAGGTAAGGGGAGAGCGAGAAACCTCGCTCTGGGTGTGGGATTGTATGTTGGGTAGTGGGATTGGCCCCCAATCCTGTATTTGTTGTATGCTTCTTTATGAGGAGTTTCTCCCAATTATATTTGTTTCTTCTATTTGCTCTTTTTATATGTAAATAAATATATGATTTGAGATCTATGTGGGTTCCTATAGGAAACCCTAAGGGAATGCATTGGTGATTGTAAGAGGTGATTGTTTAAAGAGTAATTATATGAGTAAATTATATTATTTTAAATGTTTATTGTATGAATTAGAGTGCTTTGTGGGTTCTTGTGGGAACCCTATGAGAAACAGGCAAATTTTTAATGTATTATGTTTTATCTTTTGAGTTTTCTGTTGTGTTCTTTAATGTTTATAGAGTGTAAATAAGTGTCCAATTTTGAAAATAAACAAGTTTTGATATGAATTAGTTTGCTCTGGGAGTTTTTGTGGAAACCCTAAGAGAAATAAGCATATTTATAATATTTTCTGTTTTACCTTTTGATTGTTCTGTTGTATTCCTTGTTGTACGAGATGTATAAATATATGTTTACTTTTGCAAATAAATGAGTTCTGATATGAATAAAAGTGCTCAGTGAAAATTGTGAATATGATGTGATAATGCCAATGTGATGATGAAATGTAATGAGGAGATGTGATGATGAGATGTGTTGAGACATGATAATGTGATATGGGAATGAGACATGAAAATGTAATATGAGAAAAACATGGAGTCTTGATTGACATGCATCATATGCATAAATATTTTTAAGGGTACGATATGGAATACACCGCCAGAGAAGGCCTCCTAGTGTAAAAGCTTTGGGGATTAGTCCTTGGGGATAACTTAGTTTGGAAGTCTCAGTCTCGCCCATTGTGTGCATGGGATGTATCTTGCGCGGCTTAGCTATCCCGACGAGACTCTGGTAGTATATCCTTCTAGTGAGAGTGCGCAGAGGGTGTGACCCGGCATGTACTCCTAGACTACTCTTCGTGTATTGCTAGCGGCAATATTCCATGTGATGCTTTACTGGCGCCACATGCATGATAATGTGAAGTCCGTGTTCATGCATGTGTATTCTTATTATTGAATGATGATAAATTACTAATTGTATGACTTGGATGATTGGATAAGTTATTGTTGTTGATTGATCTATGAGATAACTGTATTGTTTGTGTTTGGCTGTCCGGTGTGCGTTCCTACACCGTGAGCCAGAGTGAGATGTTTTTCACTCCCTTCTTTTGTGTTGTTTCTCTTGTTTGATATACAGGAGACCATTAGCAGCATGAGGCTGAGGATATGGACGATGGAGCTTAGGCTTCTATGTGGGATTTTGCTCTGATAGGACATGTGACATCGGGACATAGATAAAATTAGAATATGACATTGTTTATGATTTATTAAAGTATATATTTTGGAAATTTTCAATTTTTATTCTTTGTAATTTTATTTGCTATTTGGATTAAGGACATGAATGTGAATTCTCTACTCACATGATTATTGGAATTGTCGTTTCATTTTTAAATATATTTTTTTATCCAATAAGATATTTCTTTTTATTATTTTATATATATATATATATATATGTTGGGGTAGAGGGTGTCACATTAAGTGGTATCAGAGCAAGTCGATCCAATCGACCGTGTGTGTTATGTGCTTATCACGACTCTATTGTGTACTCTGACTATGTCTTGTTTGTTGTGTACTATGATGATGTTTTGCTTTGATGATGATGATGTTCTTCTTGTGTTGATATTGTTGAGTTTGATATTGTTATTTTGTAATTAGAGGAATGATAGTCATGATAGTGTTAGCTAATACCATTATGACCGATCTTCTTCATTCTTATGATTGCTTATTTGTTTGATACTTCCTGCTTACGTAAGAAGTAGTGGTTGAGTGATATCGCTTGTGTTGTAAGCATATGTGCGAGTAGTGATAGACGAGATATTGTGTTAATATTGTAGGAACTATTGAGGCCTTAGATTTGGGTAAGACATTGATTTTTTTTAGTGTATTAAGAGTTTACGATTGATGGAATTTTTTAAAGCTATAGTGGTAGTGATTGAATCCAAGGATGATGTATGTTGAGAATCGGAGTTTTGGTATTCTTAAGGAGAGATTGAAGTGTTGATGATTTCTAGAGTTTGATGGTTGCATGTTGACCTTTTATGGTTTAGGTAGCATGTGAATTTTATTTTCTAAGCCTTTTGTACTGAATATGTGAGTTGTTTTGGTTTAGGATTGTAGTGGAAAGCTTGAATATGAAGTTGAGGTGTGAGTTTGGAAGGGTTGAGGTATTTTTGTGGGCTTAGATATATTGATATACTATTGTTGTTTGGTGTAGAGGATATTTTCGCTGCAGTTTTGTTGTGCCAGTATGAGTACCATATTGACAGATTTAGATTTTATGGTCTTCACAAAAGTTGTAGCCTTGGACGTTATATTTCCAATAGAACTGGAATCAGGTAAAACGGAGGTCTAGAACTCCAGTTATAGCTACTTTAGTGATCAAAGGTCTAGCTGCAAGCGTTGAATATATCTGCTGCGGTTTTTGAAATTTTTAGCTAAGAAGATGATCTTTTTAGAATCTTATGTCTTCGTAGGAGTTGTAGCATATTCTCTTAGATTTCTTTTGGGATAGGTTTGAGATCATTTGGATGATTATAAATCTCTAAGTATCATTTTCTTTGATCGTTGTTGAAGGGATATGTATGGTATCATGATATTTTTGAATCGTTAGGAAATGCAAGGATAAGAATTGATTTTGTTAAGATGTTTTGGGGTGTTTTCATATGGATTGAGAGGTTGTTTAAGGTTTTATGATGCTATGTGGTAAAGGTTGTTCATGTACATGCTTATGGATGGTATATTTGAAGGTTTAAAGTAGGTATTCTAATATGATTTAATATGCATGTGTGTTGATATGTGGATAGATGACCTTAGGGATCAATTGGTGAATGTCGTGTGGTTAGTGAGATTGATCTTAGGGTGTGATATGATCATATTGTAGTTGAGGGTGGAGATATATCTAAGACGGTTGTATGTTAAGTTATCTAAGTATTACTATTTTATTTTATCTTATTTTATTTTATTTTATTATTATTTTTTTGTATGAGATAAGTTTTCTAGTTCCTGTAAATTCCAGTTGAGGTAAACATGGATTTGTCTAGGTAGAAGTTGTGTTTAAGTGGGGAGATATCTAAGCCAGTTAGTGAAGATAAGAGTTTTATGAGATTAGCTTATTATTATTGGAGATTTATTGAAGGAATTTCTAAGATAGCATTGCCCTTAACTACATTCACTAGGAGGAGTATTGTCTTTATGTGGGATAGTAAGTATGAGAGTAGTTCCAACTCTTAAGGCAAGATTGACTCGTGTTAATATTATTGGATTTTAGTAAGCCTTTTGTGGTATATAGTAGTACTTATAAGATGAATTTGGATGCATTGTTGATGCAAGAAGGAAAGGTAGTAGCTTATGTTTCTAGGCAATTGAAAATTCATGAGAGGAACTACCTTATCTATGAGTTAGTAGTTATGATATTACATTAAGATTTGGAGACACTACCTATATGATTCTAAGCTTGAGGTATTTAGTGATTGTTAGAGTCTTAAATATCTTTTGATCAAAGAAGATAGTTGGAATTTCTTAAGGACTAAGATTTTAATCTCAGTTGCTATCTAGGTAAAGGCAATGTGGTGACAGATGCCTTGAGTAGGATGATCTTTCATCTATTTTTTTGATGATTTAAAGGTTAAATTTGATTGAAGAGTTTAGAGATTTAAGCTTGATTTGTGAGCTTACCCTTAGAAGCATTGAATTGAGTATGTCGAAGGTGACTAGTGAATTAATGGATGAGATTAAAGGAGCCTAAGAGTTAGATCCTTTCTTAGTGAACCAAGTGGAGAGGATTGGTAAGGGTATAGATAGCCCTTTTCGAGTGAAAGTTGATGGTGTTTCGTGGTTTCAGGATAGAATCTATGTGCCTAACAATCCCGAATTAAGGAAGATGATCTTAGAAGAAGGCAATAAGAGTACTCTTAGTATTCACTTAGGAGCTATTAAGATGGATTCGGAACTTAGGAGGATGTATGAGAGTGGCGTAGCGGAAGCGTGGTGGTCTAAGGTGAAGAGAGGAGTAGAGGAAGTTATGGACTCGTGTGTAGTATCCAGAAGTCTAAGCTCGAACCTTAGAAAGTCAAATGCAGGAGACATATCCATTTTTATTTGCTTAAGGTAATTTCGGGGACGAAATTTTTAAAAGGATGGGAGAATTGTAACATCTCAAATTATTTCTACTAATACTACGAATAATTATTATTTATTTTTGTATTTATGAAGATTATTTCCTTATAATTATTTTGATTAATTAAATGGGTTTGATTGAATTTTTAAAGGTTTTTAATAATAATCATTTATGAAAATTATTTTGTATAATATTATTAATTATGATATTTTGTTATAATTATTATTTGAAGAAAATCATGTTTTAAATTGTATTGATATTTTATTTTAATTTCATATATATATATATATATATATATATATATATATATGTTACTTATTTATTTATTAATTAGTAATCCTGGATTTTCATAACCCCGGAACGGGCCGTTCCACTTTGGGAACAGGCCGTTCCGGATTCGGAACGGGCCATTCTGGCCAAATCCTGATGCCTATAAATGCGTTCCGGCACTCCAGAAAAACGCATTTTTTCACTTTTGACTTTTTTCTTCTACATTTTCTGGAGACCAAGGGGAACTCGGAGGAGGAGATCCTGCTTCAGTTTCAACCCCTGTTTATCGAGGTAAGGGGGGAGTGAGAAACCTCGCTCTGGGTGTGGGATTATATGCTGGGTAGTGGGATTGGCCCCCAATCCTGTATTTGTTGTATGTTTCTTTATGAGGAGTTTCTCCCAATTATATTTGTTTCTTCTATTTGCTCTTTTTATATGTAAATAAATATATGATTTGAGATCTCTGTGGGTTCCAATGGGAAACTCTAAGGGAATGCATTGGTGATTGTAAGAGGAGATTGTTTAAAGAGTAATTATATGAGTAAATTATATTATTTTAAATGTTTATTGTATGAATTAGAGTGCTCTATGGGTTCTTGTGGGAACCCTATGAGAAACAGGCAAATTTTAAATGTATTTTGTTTTACCTTTTGAGTTTTCTGTTGTGTTCTTTAATGTTTATAGAGTGTAAATAAGTGTCTAATTTTGAAAATAAACAAGTTTTGATATGAATTAGTTTGCTCTGTGAGTTCTTGTGGAAACTCTATGAGAAATAGGCATATTTATAATATTTTCTGTTTTACCTTCTGATTGTTCTGTTGTATTCCTTGTTGTACGAGATGTATGAATATATGTTTACTTTTGCAAATAGATGAGTTCTGATATGAATAAAAGTGCTCAGTGAAAATTGTGAATATGATGTGATAATGCCAATGTGATGATGAAATGTAATGAGGAGATGTGATGATGAGATGTGTTGAGACATGATAATGTGATATGGGAATGAGACATAAAAATGTAATATGAGAAAAACATGGAGTCTTGATTGACATGCATCATATGCATAAATGTTTTTAAGGGTACGATATGGAATACACCTCCAGAGAAGGCCCCCTAGTGTAAAAGCTTTGGGGATTAGTCCTTGGGGATAACTCGGTTTGGAAGTCTCAGTCTCACCCATTGTGTGCATGGGATGTATCTTGCGCGGCTTAGCTATCCCGACGAGACTCTGGTAGTATATCCTTCTAGTGAGAGTGCGCAGAGGGTGTGACCCGACATGTACTCCTAGACTACTCTTCGTGTATTGCTAGCGGCAATATGCCATGTGATGTTTTACTGGCGCCACATGCATGATAATGTGAAGTCCGTGTCCATGCATGTGCATTCTTATTATTGAATGATGATAAATTACTAATTGTATGACTTGGATGATTGGATAAGTTATTGCTATTGATTGATCTATGAGGTAACTGTATTATTTGTGTTTGGCTATCCGGTGTGTGTTCCTACACTGTGAGCCAGAGTGAGATGTTTCTCACTCCCTTCTTTTGTGTTGTTTCTCTTGTTTGGTATACAGGAGACCATTAGCAGCATGAGGCTGAGGATATGGACGATGGAGCTTGGGCTTCTATGTGAGATTTTGCTCTGATAGGACATCTGACATCGGGACATAGATAGAATTACAATATGAAATTGTTTATGATTTATTAAAGTATATATTTTGGAAAAATTCAATTTTTATTCTTTGTAATTTTATTTGCTATTTGGATTAAGGATATGAATGTGAATTCTCTACTCACATGATTATTGGAATTGTCGTTTCATTTTTAAATATTTTTTTATCCAATAAGATATTTCTTTTTATTATATATATATATATATATATATATATATATATATGTTGGGGTAAAAGGTGTCACAAGTGCAAAGTGTTTTATCCTGGTTCAACCACTCCACATGTGACCTACACGCAGTCCTCAATCATAACCTGATCAAGATTTGTTCCACTATCTCAATGAAGAAGTTTTACAAGCATACCGCATATGCACACACTTCAACTCTCAAGATAGACTCTTTCTTGCACCCAAGAAAGCACTTCTTGTAGAAACCCACTACAAGAATTTCTTACCACTTGAGACACCTACTCAAGATTTTCTTAACACATTACACAAAAGTTTAAAGGAACAAATTCACCTGGAAGTTAAACAAATCAGACTGTGAACTCTTAACCAATCTTAATCCTTCTTTCCAAGAATGTACTAATGATGATGATTTCTCTCAAAGCATTTCGAAAAATGTTTTTCTTCTTGGTTTCACAAAGAAAACACTCCAAGAAGGTCACAAAGACTTCACAAAATCAATTCTTTACTCTCTTCTATTCTCTGTACTTGTTTCAAAATGTGAAAACCATTTATAAAGTTTTCCAAACCCAGATAATCAATTATTTTTAAGGATAATCAATTATTTTATTCTTCATAAATTCTGGAAGTCACTTAAGAACAGAATAATCGATTATTTCACAGATAATCAATTATTACAGCAAGGTTCTCTTCAACCTCTTGCTGGAATAATCAATTATAGTTAGTAATAATCGATTATTTTGAGTTGGTTTTCAAAAATTTGATTTCACACTTAAAAAACCTTCCAAGTTACTTTTAAACATCATCATACTCACTCTTAGACAATTTGGATTAAGATTAACTCATGCACAAAGTACACACATGCACAAACAATGAAATTGATCAACAAAGCAACTCAACACATAAGAACTTTTGAACTACATGTTGAATTTTGCTCCATCGAGACTTTAACTGGGTGATAGTTCTTGTTGTGAATTGGTCGTGCTCGTCATCGTTGTTGTATGATTTTGTTATTCATTCTAAATATCGATTTAACGACTGGTCAACTCCAACAATTGGATCCTTCAAAACATTCCATCACAATCAAACTAAAAGTATATCCTCTAGGATTGTGAATGGCACACAAGATTTTTTCTGCGACATATTTTCACCGCTCCCATCGAGTTGGATACTATCCAGTCCGAGAGGTGATTAAAGTTCACTATTAGGAGGGTCTAAGTTGGATGAAGGAGTCGCATGATCGATGTTTAGGATGGGTGGGGGTGGTGGAACCATAGGTAGTTGTGGTTACGAAAATTTTCATCGATGGGACATGGTGGTGGATACTAAAAATTTTGGAGATTTTCATGATTATCACCACTACAAGGTGGTTGGTTTTGTAAAAGATGGTAATAATATTAATAATTATAATTATACTAGTTATGATCCATAATGCAAAAAATTTGAGCACAAAATTTAATTGAAAATGAGATAAACAAAATTCAAGATTAATACTATTTATACTTAAATAAAAATTACTATTTTTTAAAAAATACATCTAACGACTCTTCTTCTCCAAAGTCTCTTTCTTTTTCTTTTTCTTTTTCTCCAACATCTCTTTCTTTTTCTTCCAACGTCTTTTTCTCCCGCGCTAGATGGATGACCGCTTCGCATATCGATCCACTACGTCAGATGATTGCTCCTCCCACAGACATCGTACCACGTCGCACGAACTACGGTGTTGGCATTGACCACTGCGTCTCCTCTGTTGTGCCTCCCCTGACGCACCTCCTCCTCTATCGTGCCTCCTCCGTCACTCTGCCTCTTCTCACCCCTTTTCCCTTTTGTTTCTCTCCGCCTCTTCTCTTCCCTTTTCCCTTTCATTTCTCTTCACTTTCCCTCTTTTTTCAGCTAAAAATTAATACTATTATATTTAAGCAACTTGATGGAGGACCATCCAAGGAGGATGTATACTTGAAGGCCATTGGACCTTTGACTAGGTCCGTGGTTAGGAAGCTAGAGGAGGCTTCTAAAGAGGAGGTGCTTCTTAGACCTTTGCTCATCATGAGCATTGATTATGGTTCCTCTTATTAGTCTCCTGTCATGTGTCTTGAGCAGCCGCTGTCTAAGTACCACATTGATTGCTTTGCTCTCAAGCACACCTGCAACACAAGTTATTCAATTTGATTTTGGTACCCAATGGATCTTGGGTCCTGGAGAATCAGTGAGTACATAATCTAATTTCTTAATCCATTTATATTTTCCACTAGGAATGCCAAATTTCCTTATCATGCATCTGTAGTAGTTATGACCAGATTTCATACAATAGTTACATGAGTGGGAATTAATGGATTTCATAACATTAACATTCTGTTTTTCTTTATCCTTTGCTTTTAATGCAGCATACAATGTTTCACAGTTCTCACATGGTGACTTTAGTTTAGAGATATCTGAAAGTAGTTTCCTGTTATCATTCTCTAAATCAGAAATTTTATCTCTCATGTGTGTCATTTTCTTTTTGTAAACATTATTTGATTTTTCTAATTTCTTTGCTTCAGCATACAGTTCAGCAAATGCATTTTGCAATTCATCATACGAGTCAATAGATGAGTCAGAATCATATACCTCATAATCTGAATTATGTTTGGTCATGAGACAGAGATTTGCTTCCTGATCCTCATCACTATCACTTGAAGTTGTTGAGGCATTCTCTTCCCATGCTATGTATGCTTTCTTTTTCTTTGATCTGAACTTTTGTTTCGTCTCCTCATTCTTTTTCAGGCTTGGACAGTCAGCTCTCATGTGTCCAGCTTTTCCACATTCAAAACATTTGAACTTTGGAGATGAGTTTTCATTCTTCTTGAAGGATTTCTTCTGACTGGAGAATCTCTTATTTTTGTTCTTCCTTCTCATGAATTTTCTAAAATTCTTCACCATCAGATTTAATTCTTCTTGTTCAGAACTTTCATTGCTGCTATTCTCTTCATCACTTGAGGATTCTTTTACCTTTAAGGCCAGACCTTTTGCCTTTTTATCTTTTTGTTCTTCATCAGCAATCCTTGACAAATCCATCTCATATTCTCTTAGCTTTCCAAATAACTCAGCACTTGTCATCTGAGCTAAGTTCTTTGACTCTGTAATTGCTGTGACAGTTGGTTGCCATCTTCTGTTCAGTGACTTCAGGATTTTGACATTTACTTCTTCTTCCACGAAGTCTTTCCCTAATCCTTTTAGGTGATTTATTATGTGAATGAACCTCTTTTGCATATCCATGACAGTTTCACCTTGATTCATTCTGAAGGTTTCATATTCCTGAATGAGTGTGTTCTTTCTAGCTTTTCTCACTTCTGGAGTTCCTTCATGTGTTACTTGGATTAAATCCCAAGCTTCCTTTGCTGTAGAACAAGCTGAAATTCTAAAAAATTCATCAGAATTTAGTGCAGAATGTATGATATTTAAAGCTTTTGCATCATTCTCTGCTCTTCTAATTTCACTTTGATCCCAGCTATCATATGGTTTCTCAATTTCTTTTCCTCCCTCTATCTTAGTGGGTATTTTGTAATCTGTGATTACAGCCTGCCAAATATTTCTATGAACAGATTCCATGAAAATTTTCATTCTAACTTTCCAAAAGGGATAGTTATCTCCACAAAACAATGGGGGTCTGTTTATAGAAGCACCTTCAGCAAACGGTAATTGATTACCAGCCATCTAACCTTTCTAAAGATCTAGTCTTGAATGTTTTACAAGATACAGCTCTGGTACCAATTGTTGGTCCCTACGGTTAGAATCTAGAAGGGGGGGTTGAATAGATTCTATGTTATTTTTCCTTTTCTTGTTTGCTTTCTAAATCTTTACCTAACAAATCTTGATTTTAATCAAACCTTTAAACATAAAAAGTAATTCAGAGTTATATATGCACAGCTTATCCAACAAGATTTGAATAAACACAATTAATACAAGATATGTAAAGATTGATTTTATCAATTACCAAGAATCTTTAAAGTTCAGTTTCTGCAGATAATGTTTTTCTTCATACAACATTAATCAAGAAACTTATACAGAATGTAAAGAGTGTAAGGGTTAAGAAAATCATGCACCAAGATATATACTGGTTCAGCCATCTAAAGGCCTACATCCAGTTTCAGATTTAGATACACCTCTAAATCCAGTCAAATCCACTATTGATATTCTTTACATGCACCCTGCACAAGCAATATCCAATCAATGAATTTAACAAGCAAATCTTGACACCCACAAGATTAACAAACCATTTCTTGACTCCACAAGAAACATATAACCCAAGAATATTGATCCCACAATATCCTACTTGAGAAAAACCTATCTCAAGATTTCTCTTTACACAACTCTTCCAGAGATTCTCTAATCTCAAGAGTTAAAACCATTCAAACAATAACCAAAGATCAGAAACGAGTACACCTGTTCGTGTAGATATGATCTTCAACAACGTAAACCAGTTTAGAATGAATTTTCTATATGAACTTCATCTTCTTGAATTGATCTTGCACACTTCTTTTTCCAAAAGTTGATTTTCAGCAGATATGTTCTTTCTTTCTTTTTCAGAAAATCTTTTTCTCTTTTGCAGTAATGTGTATTAAAAAAAAATCTCTCTTTTTCGTGTGTGAAAATTCTTCTTTTTTTTTCTCATTAAAAGCTTCAGTTTTAATCTTATTTAAAGACAATTTTCATGTGCAAGGAAACAGTTATTTCAGTTATTTTCATAACAGAGATAATCTATTACCTGTGATGGTAATCTATTACCACGAGTTAGAATAACTGAACTAATTATTTCAGCTCCTGTTTTAATCTATTACCTAACATGGTAATCGATTAACACGATGCCAAAATAACACAAAACTCACATTTGGAACAGAGGTAATCGATTACTTTAAAGAGGTAATCGATTAACACGATCCTTTTTCCTCTTGAAATCATCAGAATCAGTTTGATAATCTATTACCACACATGGTAATCGATTATTCCAGTATCAATCAGTTTTTCAACATGAGTCAGGTAATCTATTACCAGTTCAGGTAATCTATTCCTTAACTCAGAAAATTTCTGATGTTTTCAAGTTTTCATTTAAAGTCTCAAACACTTAGTAAATTAATACTTCATGTTCTCAACAATGAATGAAATAAGAAAAATGAGTATTATGATATTTTCACCTTCATGTTAATTACTAATTTTTAACACATAACAAACAAACACATACAAGCCTAATCTTTTAAACAATCAATACATTATCCTTTTGACATAGGCTTAAAATAAAAAGCAACATGAGCAAAACATCAAAACTAAAACTTCTAGGGAACATCTTCCAGATGTAGATTCTTCAATCTTCAACAATCTCCCCCTTTTTGGTTTTGATGAGCCAAACTCTTCATGTTGACTTTCACGATCATCATGTTGTTTTGTTTCACTTGTTTGTTTGAAATTTGAACTTGAATTTGAACCTGCATATGTCTAGAACAAAAACTTCCATACAAAGCATTATGCAGTTCTATTTCCATTTCTTTCTTATACAATACATAAACAACCATATAAACATTTAATCAGTTAATCAGTTTCTCATGAATTTCTCCCCCTGTTTGGCTTAACCAAACCAAAAAAAAACAGAGTAAACAGAGAAATAACATGATACTTATGCAACAAAAACAACAAGCACTTAATAAGACTTTCATCATATAAGCATTAAAAATGTTTAGAAGCATACAAATACTACAACTATTACAAACTTTAAGTCTGAAATATAAATCAAAGTATTTATGCAGAACAAATTAAAATGCAGTGCCTAAAATGTAATGCATAACTAAAGTTCGTCAGGGTAGGGTATGTTCATCGCATCCAGTCGTTCAGATATAGATTCAAAACAAGCCTTCAGCTCTTGATAATCTCTTCTCTGAGTTTCTCTGATGTCATCTAGCTTTGCCAGAACAGATAGCTCAAAAGTAGAAAGAGGCTTCGGCTCTTCAGCTGCTTCCTCTTCTTCAATTTGAACTTCAGGTTGAGACGGCTCTGTAGTCTCAGCAGTAGGAACATCTTCCTTTGCTATCCAACCAGCATCTGTTTTCACTAGCTTCATCATTTTCAGAGCTCTATCCTTGATATCATGAACATCTCTGGTGACCTCTCTTGCTTCACCAGTTAAGGGAACTTTATAGAACACCAATACCTTGCTTATGAACACAGCATATGGACACTTGCAGTCCATTAACCTCCTTGTCTTTAGCATTATGTCTTCTACCACATATACCCAATCAACTTGAATGTTGTTCTTAAAAGCTGCGAGCAGTGCCATATCTTCTTCACTGATTTGTGCGTGATTGCTCCCCCTTGCTGCCAGAATCCAAACAATTACATAATGTAGGAGTCTATCTTCCACTCGTAGACCTCCAGCATTATATGTAATTTTCCTCTTTTCTTTTCTTAAGAGAGTTTTTGAGTACTTAAAAAAAACACAGGGGTTCGCGTCAGGTAATCGATTAACCCAGTTGGTAATCGATTATCTCGCAACTGAAACAGGGTAATTATGCAAGTGAGTGAGTGGTAATCGATTAACCCGCGTGGTAATCGATTATCACAGTGGGTATGCATCAGAAATTGCATCAAAGTAGCAGAGGTAGTCGATTACTGAAAATTGGTAATCGATTACTGCTGTTGATTTTTCAGCAATTTCTTCATTTCTTCCAATGGTAATCGATTAACCCGATAGGTAATCGATTATCACAGAGAAATGTGTGCAGATACAGGGCATACTGTGTTTTGTGTGATTTCCTATTATGAGTGCACATACATCAAGTTTAAACCTATAAGTGCTTAGCAATTTCATGCATATTCACACAATCATACTTTAATTATGAGATTTAGGATAGATTGGACTCACTAATGATACCAAGATTGGTTCTTAGCTTGAAAAATCTTTCCTTTGGTAGAGGCTTTGTAAAGATGTCAGCAAGTTGATCTTCTGACATTATGAATTTGATGTCACAGTCTCCTTTCTCTACATGATCTCTGATAAAGTGATGTCTAACTTCAATGTGCTTAGTTCTTGAGTGTAGAATAGGATTCCTTGAAATGTTAATTGCACTTGTGTTGTCACACTTCAGTGGTATGTGATCAATCTTCAAACCAAAGTCTTGAAGTTGATGTTTAAACCAAATTGACTGAGCACAGCAGCTTCCAGCAGCTATATACTCAGCTTCAGCAGTTGAGAGTGCTACACAAGCTTGTTTCTTGCTCTGCCACGATATGAGACATTCTCCAAACGTGTGGCACGTTCCACTTGTACTTTTCCTATCCAATTTACAACCAGCAAAATCGGAGTCAGAGTAACCAGTTAAAGATGGAGAAGTACCTTTAGGATACCACAATCCAACATTGATTGTGCCTTTCAAATACTTCAGTATTTTCTTTACAGCCTTCAGATGTGATTCCTTTGGTTTTGATTGGAATCTAGCACATACACATACACTGTACATGATGTCAGGTCTGCTAGCTGTTAGATACAGAAGAGATCCAATGATCCCTCTATACATTGATTCTTCAACATCTTTTCCTGCAATATCACTATCTAGATAACAATTAGTAGACATAGGAGTATTTGATATCTTACAATTCTCCATATCAAATTTCTTTAACAGTTCTTTGCTATATTTAGTTTGATGTAGAAAAATTCCATTTTTCATTTGTTTGACTTGTAGTCCTAGGAAGAAGCTTAATTCTCCCATCATAGACATATCAAACTCCTTCTGCATATTGGAAACAAATTCTCCACAAAGAGATTGGTTAGTTGATCCAAATATTATATCATCAACATAAATCTGAATCAGCAGAATATCTTTTGATTTTCTCTTTATGAAAAGAGTTTTATCAACATGACCTCTTTGAAAGTCATGAGTTAGTAGAAACTTACTCAGCCTTTCATACCATTTCCTTGGAGCTTGTTTCAGTCCATACAAAGCTTTCTTGAGCTTGTAAACATGCTTAGGTAATTTGCAGTCAACAAAACCAGGTGGTTGAGCTACATAAACTTCTTCATCAATTAAACCATTTAAAAATGCACTTTTCACATCCATTTGATATAGTTTGAAATCAAACACACAAGCAAATGCAAGTAAAAGCCTAACAGCTTCTAATCTAGCAACTGGAGCATATGTTTCACCAAAGTCTATACCTTCTTGTTGATTGTATCCTTTGGCTACTAATCTAGCTTTATTTTTAACTATAACACCTTCTTCATTTAGTTTGTTTCTGAAAACCCATTTTGTACCAATGACATTCATATTCTTATTGAAAGGAACTAAAATCCAAACATCATTTCTTTTGAATTGATTCAGTTCATCATGCATGGCCATTATCCAGAATTCATCTTTTAATGCATGTTCCACACATAATGGTTCAATTTGAGAAACAAATGCCATATCATCACTTAGAAGATTAAAAGAGTGTCTAGTAGAAACTCCCTTATTTATATCTCCAAGAATGTTATCCAGAGATAGATCTTTGGGTTTCCTCCATTCTTTGGGTAGTGATGTGTCTTCAGATGGTGTTTTCTGCTGTTGTTCCAGTTTTTCTTCTTCTTGTGTAATACTGTCACCTATCTCATCTTCATCATTAAGAGATTTTCCTTTTTCAAGGATGTTAGTTTCATCAAAAGTAACATGTATAGATTCTTCAACAGATAAGGTACTTTTGTTAAAGACTCTATATGCTTTGCTAATTGCAGAATATCCAATAAAAACTCCTTCATCAGCCTTAGCATCAAATTTTCCAAGAGTGTCTTTTCCATTATTCAGAACAAAACACTTACAGCCAAACACTTTAAAATGTGAAATGTCAGGCTTTCTTCCTTTGTAAAGCTCATATGGTGTTTTCTTTAAAATAGGTCTAATCAAGATTCTATTTAGAACATAGCATGCAGTGCTTACTGCATCAGCCCAAAAGTATTTTGGTAAACCATTTTCATTTAACATGGCTCTTGCTAGCTCTATTAGAGATCTGTTTTTCCTCTCTACAACTCCATTTTGTTGAGGAGTTCTAGGGACAGAAAAATTGTGATTAATACCATTTTCTTCACAAAAAGTTTGAAAAGATTCATTTTGAAATTCACCACCATGATCACTTCGCAAAGATTTAATTTTCAAGTCCTTTTCATTCTGAATTCTTTTTGAAATGATTCTAAAGGCTTTAAAAGCATTGTCTTTATGGGATATAAATGCAACCCATGTGAATCTGGAGTAGTCATCAATGAGAACTAAAGCATAAGTGTTTCCACCTAGACTTTTGGTTCTTGATGGTCCAAAGAGATCCATGTGCAAAAGTTCCAGCGGTCTAGAGGTTGACATAACTTTCTTTGATTTAAAAGAAGCTCTAGTCTGCTTTCCCTTTTGACATGCATCACAAAGTCCTTGTTTAGAGAACTTGATCTTTGGAAGACCACTAACAAGATCTTTAGATGCAAGTCTATTTAACTGATCTGCATTTATATGTGCAATGCGTCTATGCCATAACCATGTTACATTATCATGTGATGTGAGACAAGAATTGGATGATGAATGCTTTAAGTCTAAGATGTATATGTTATTGACTCTTTTTCCTATAAGCAGGACTTCATTTGATTCCTTATCACAAACCATACAGCATTGATTATTAAAAGAGATATTGTAATTTTTGTCACAAAGCTGGCTAATACTAAGCAGGTTATATTTGAGACCTTCTACATACAGGACATTTTCAATGAGAGTATTGGAATTGTTACCAACACTGCCTGAGCCTAGTATTCTGCCTTTGTTGTTATCTCCATATGTTACAGATCCTCCTTCTTTTTCCTGTAATGAGATAAATTTGCTTTTATCTCCTGTCATGTGTCTTGAGCAGCCGCTGTCTAAGTACCACATTGATTGCTTTGCTCTCAAGCACACCTGCAACACAAGTTATTCAATTTGATTTTGGTACCCAATGGATCTTGGGTCCTGGAGAATCAGTGAGTACATAATCTAATTTCTTAATCCATTTATATTTTCCACTAGGAATGCCAAATTTCCTTATCATGCATCTGTAGTAGTTATGACCAGATTTCATACAATAGTTACATGAGTGGGAATTAATGGATTTCATAACATTAACATTCTGTTTTTCTTTATCCTTTGCTTTTAATGCAGCATACAATGTTTCACAGTTCTCACATGGTGACTTTAGTTTAGAGATATCTGAAAGTAGTTTCCTGTTATCATTCTCTAAATCAGAAATTTTATCTCTCATGTGTGTCATTTTCTTTTTGTAAACATTATTTGATTTTTCTAATTTCTTTGCTTCAGCATACAGTTCAGCAAATGCATTTTGCAATTCATCATACGAGTCAATAGATGAGTCAGAATCATATACCTCATAATCTGAATTATGTTTGGTCATGAGACAGAGATTTGCTTCCTGATCCTCATCACTATCACTTGAAGTTGTTGAGGCATTCTCTTCCCATGCTATGTATGCTTTCTTTTTCTTTGATCTGAACTTTTGTTTCGTCTCCTCATTCTTTTTCAGGCTTGGACAGTCAGCTCTCATGTGTCCAGCTTTTCCACATTCAAAACATTTGAACTTTGGAGATGAGTTTTCATTCTTCTTGAAGGATTTCTTCTGACTGGAGAATCTCTTATTTTTGTTCTTCCTTCTCATGAATTTTCTAAAATTCTTCACCATCAGATTTAATTCTTCTTGTTCAGAACTTTCATTGCTGCTATTCTCTTCATCACTTGAGGATTCTTTTACCTTTAAGGCCAGACCTTTTGCCTTTTTATCTTTTTGTTCTTCATCAGCAATCCTTGACAAATCCATCTCATATTCTCTTAGCTTTCCAAATAACTCAGCACTTGTCATCTGAGCTAAGTTCTTTGACTCTGTAATTGCTGTGACAGTTGGTTGCCATCTTCTGTTCAGTGACTTCAGGATTTTGACATTTACTTCTTCTTCCACGAAGTCTTTCCCTAATCCTTTTAGGTGATTTATTATGTGAATGAACCTCTTTTGCATATCCATGACAGTTTCACCTTGATTCATTCTGAAGGTTTCATATTCCTGAATGAGTGTGTTCTTTCTAGCTTTTCTCACTTCTGGAGTTCCTTCATGTGTTACTTGGATTAAATCCCAAGCTTCCTTTGCTGTAGAACAAGCTGAAATTCTAAAAAATTCATCAGAATTTAGTGCAGAATGTATGATATTTAAAGCTTTTGCATCATTCTCTGCTCTTCTAATTTCACTTTGATCCCAGCTATCATATGGTTTCTCAATTTCTTTTCCTCCCTCTATCTTAGTGGGTATTTTGTAATCTGTGATTACAGCCTGCCAAATATTTCTATGAACAGATTCCATGAAAATTTTCATTCTAACTTTCCAAAAGGGATAGTTATCTCCACAAAACAATGGGGGTCTGTTTATAGAAGCACCTTCAGCAAACGGTAATTGATTACCAGCCATCTAACCTTTCTAAAGATCTAGTCTTGAATGTTTTACAAGATACAGCTCTGGTACCAATTGTTGGTCCCTACGGTTAGAATCTAGAAGGGGGGGTTGAATAGATTCTATGTTATTTTTCCTTTTCTTGTTTGCTTTCTAAATCTTTACCTAACAAATCTTGATTTTAATCAAACCTTTAAACATAAAAAGTAATTCAGAGTTATATATGCACAGCTTATCCAACAAGATTTGAATAAACACAATTAATACAAGATATGTAAAGATTGATTTTATCAATTACCAAGAATCTTTAAAGTTCAGTTTCTGCAGATAATGTTTTTCTTCATACAACATTAATCAAGAAACTTATACAGAATGTAAAGAGTGTAAGGGTTAAGAAAATCATGCACCAAGATATATACTGGTTCAGCCATCTAAAGGCCTACATCCAGTTTCAGATTTAGATACACCTCTAAATCCAGTCAAATCCACTATTGATATTCTTTACATGCACCCTGCACAAGCAATATCCAATCAATGAATTTAACAAGCAAATCTTGACACCCACAAGATTAACAAACCATTTCTTGACTCCACAAGAAACATATAACCCAAGAATATTGATCCCACAATATCCTACTTGAGAAAAACCTATCTCAAGATTTCTCTTTACACAACTCTTCCAGAGATTCTCTAATCTCAAGAGTTAAAACCATTCAAACAATAACCAAAGATCAGAAACGAGTACACCTGTTCGTGTAGATATGATCTTCAACAACGTAAACCAGTTTAGAATGAATTTTCTATATGAACTTCATCTTCTTGAATTGATCTTGCACACTTCTTTTTCCAAAAGTTGATTTTCAGCAGATATGTTCTTTCTTTCTTTTTCAGAAAATCTTTTTCTCTTTTGCAGTAATGTGTATTAAAAAAAAATCTCTCTTTTTCGTGTGTGAAAATTCTTCTTTTTTTTTCTCATTAAAAGCTTCAGTTTTAATCTTATTTAAAGACAATTTTCATGTGCAAGGAAACAGTTATTTCAGTTATTTTCATAACAGAGATAATCTATTACCTGTGATGGTAATCTATTACCACGAGTTAGAATAACTGAACTAATTATTTCAGCTCCTGTTTTAATCTATTACCTAACATGGTAATCGATTAACACGATGCCAAAATAACACAAAACTCACATTTGGAACAGAGGTAATCGATTACTTTAAAGAGGTAATCGATTAACACGATCCTTTTTCCTCTTGAAATCATCAGAATCAGTTTGATAATCTATTACCACACATGGTAATCGATTATTCCAGTATCAATCAGTTTTTCAACATGAGTCAGGTAATCTATTACCAGTTCAGGTAATCTATTCCTTAACTCAGAAAATTTCTGATGTTTTCAAGTTTTCATTTAAAGTCTCAAACACTTAGTAAATTAATACTTCATGTTCTCAACAATGAATGAAATAAGAAAAATGAGTATTATGATATTTTCACCTTCATGTTAATTACTAATTTTTAACACATAACAAACAAACACATACAAGCCTAATCTTTTAAACAATCAATACATTATCCTTTTGACATAGGCTTAAAATAAAAAGCAACATGAGCAAAACATCAAAACTAAAACTTCTAGGGAACATCTTCCAGATGTAGATTCTTCAATCTTCAACACCATGGTTAAGGCTAGCTTGCTCTCTAAGCTTCCTACTCCTATATACTTGTAAACCTTACCTTGTAAGACACTTTTGATGTAAATGAGATAGTATTTTCTGACTTGAGTTCAGATTTCTCTCTTCCAAAAGTCCCTAAACCTCTTTGAGTGCATCCAATTCTCTTATCCCTTCCATAGAAGAGTGTGGTGAGAATTGAAGGGGCTTATCTCTTCTCCAAGGAGTGGCGCCTCTTGGGAGTGTTCCTCCACCAACCGTGGTGGCCTTAAGGCTTCCTCCTCCATAGGAAGCCTTAACCAAGCATAGGGAGAATCAAGGAGTTCAAGGTCTAGGGAGGAGCTTGAAGGGAACTCACATCAATCCGGGTTTCTCCAACAAGTCTTCCATCATTTGGTATCAAGAGTTAGGTCTCCTTGGTAAATTCGTTCCTATGCTTCTTTGTCTTGTTTTGTTCGGTTCATATCATCTTGTATTGTGTCTAAACTGTTCTCACATGTATTTCCTTTTTGAGTCTTGAGTTTGTGTTCCTTGAGTGGTTCTTGTGTCACAACCATAAATCTATAGAACACACTCACCTTGTCTTGCTTTTCTTGATTCATTTTAAAATTTCTTGTGAATCAATCTTTGTATGTGCCTTAGGTATTCTTTGTATGTCTTTTTAATTGTTTTAGGACTGCTTTTATCTGAGGGTGATCTATTAATTGCCCAAAGGTTATTAACCAACCAACTAAAAGAACAAGATCAATCACAAAGAGAGAACCTTTTTCATTCTAGATGCAAAATTTTCAAAAATACATGTTCTCTCATTATTGATAGTGGATCTTGTAACAATTTTGTAAGTCAAAGGTTGGTTGATAAACTTCACTTAACTACTATAGCCCATCCTAAATCTTATAAACTTCAATGGCTTAATGAGGATGGACCTATGGAAGTTAAGGATCAAGTAAATGTGCCCTTCTCCATTGGAAAATACAAGGATGAAGTTTTATGTGATATCATTCCAATGGATGCAAGCCACATTCTACTTGGGAGGCCATGGCAATATGATAGACAAGTCATTCATGATGGTGTCACTAATAAAATTCGCCTAGTCCATCTAGGCAAGAAACACACTTTGACTCCTCTTACACCTTCCCAAGTGTTGGAGGATCAAATAGTCATGAAAAAAAAATTGAGGAAGAAAAAAAAAAGAAGAAAAATTAGAGAGAAAAAAAAACCTCTTAAGTCTTGAGAGAGAGGGAGAGAAGGTTATAGAGTTGGAAGGAAGTGTCCCTCCCAAGGAAGTTGTCCCTAGAAGTCAATTTTCAATAAATCATTCAATAAAACAATGCCTTCTAGTTGAACAACCTCTTTTCCTTCTCTATGTTAAAGAGACACTTGCTGCCACAAATTTTGAACTTGAGTCTCTACCAAAGGGGATCCAAAATCTTTTAAAAGAATTTGATGACCTATTTCCCAAAGAAGTTCCAAGTGGACTTCCTCCTTTAAGGGGAATAGAACATCAAATTGATTTGGTGCCCGGGGCAAGCCTACCCAATAGGCCTGCCTATAGGACCAATCCCCAAGAAACAAAGGAAATAGAGACCCAAGTTGAAAGTTTGATGAAGAAGGGATGGGTTCAAAAGAGCTTAAGCCCTTGTGTTGTGCCTGTTCTTCTAGTTCCAAAGAAGGATGGATCTTGGAGAATGTGCACAGATTGTAGAGCCATAAATAATATAACTATTAAGTATAGGCATCCAATCCCTAGACTAGATGATATGTTAGATGAGTTGCATGGAGCACTCATATTTTCTAAAATTGATCTTAAAAGTGGTTATCACCAAATAAGGATTAAGGAAGGAGATGAATGGAAAACCGTTTTTAAGACCAAGTTTGGATTATATGAATGGTTAGTCATGCCCTTTGGTTTGACCAACGCTCCTAGCACATTTATGAGGTTAATGAACCATGTCTTAAGGGATTGTATAGGTAGGTTTGTAGTTGTTAATTTTGATGACATCCTTATCTATAGCAAAAGCCTTAAAGAACATTTAGGACACCTTAGAAATGTCTTACTCATTCTTAGGGACAACCATCTCTATGCTAACTTAGAAAAATGCACATTTTGCCAAGAGAATGTGAATTTCTTAGGCTTTATAGTTGGCAAAGAGGGGGTTAAGGTTGACCCCGAAAAGGTTAAGGCCATTCAAGAGTGGCCTACCCCTAAGAGTGTGGGAGACATTAGGAGTTTCCATGGATTAGCAAGCTTCTATAGGAGGTTTGTTAAAGATTTCTCCACCATAGCGTCTCCTCTTAATGAGTTGGTCAAGAAGAATGTGCCTTTTATATGGAGGGAGAAACAAGAGAAGGCTTTTCATAACTTAAAGGACCAACTCACACATGCACCCATTTTAGCTCTTCCAAATTTTTCCAAAACTTTTGAGCTAGAATGTGATGCAAGTGGAATAGGTATAGGTGCGGTTTTACTTCAAGGTGGCCACCCCATTGCTTATTTTAGTGAAAAACTTAGTGGTCCCACCTTGAATTATCCCACCTATGATAAAGAGCTTTATGCTCTTATAAGAGCCCTCAAAACTTGGGAACATTACTTAGTGATTAAAGACTTTATCATTCATACCGATCATGAGTCACTAAAGTATTTGAGAGGGCAAGGTAAGTTAAACAAAAGGCATGCTAAGTGGGTGGAATATTTAGAGCAATTTCCATATGTAATTAAATACAAGAAGGGAAAAAGTAATGTGGTGGCCGATGCACTTTCTAGAAGATACACATTACTTACTACTTTGAGTTCCCAAATTCTTGGATTTGATAACATTAGGGAATTGTATGAAAATGATCTAGATTTTCAATCCACTTATGAACAATGTCTAAAAAGGGCCTTTGATGGGTACTTGTTTAAAATGGGAAAAATGTGCATACCCAAAGGATCCATTCGAAAGCTCTTGATAAAGGAAAGTCATGAAGGAGGTCTCATGGTCCATTTTGGAGTTGATAAAACTCTAAGTTTTATAAAAGAAAGATTTTATTGGCCACACATGAGAGTAGATGTCCAAAGGTATTGCTCAAAATGCGTAGCTTGTTTGCAAGCTAAATCCAAAGTTATGCCTCATGGACTCTACACACCTCTACCTATAGCTAGCACTCCTTGGGTTGACCTTAGCATGGATTTTATACTTGGTCTTCCAAGAACCCAAAGGGGTCATGATTCTATTTTTGTGGTAGTGGAACGATTTTCAAAAATGGCTCACTTTATTTCATGCCACAAAGTAGATGATGCTAGCCATATCTCAAGACTTTTCTTTAAAGAAGTTGTAAGATTACATGGAATCCCTAAAACAATAGTTTCAGATAGGGATGTTAAGTTCCTTAGTCACTTTTGGAAAACACTTTGGGAAAGACTGGGAACTCAACTTCTATTTTCTACTACTTGTCACCCACAAACTGATGGGCAAACTGAAGTAGTAAATAGATTCCTATCTACACTATTAAGGGTTATCTTAAAGAACAACAAAAAGTCTTGGGATGAACATCTTCCTCACATTGAGTTTGCATATAATAGGGTAGTTCACAAGACTACCAATCTTTCTCCTTTTGAGGTTGTTTATGGTTTTAACCCTCTCACTCCTTTGGATATACTTCCATTGCCTAGTACTTCTTCTTATTTGCATAAAGAAGGAGTGTCTAAGGCCGATTTTATTAGAAAACTTCATGAGAAGGTTAAAAACCAAATTGAAAAACAAACTCAAAAGTATATTGAATACAACAACAAAGGGAGAAAGAAACTTATTTTTGAAGAAGGAGACTTAGTTTGGCTTCATTTGCGAAAAGAAAGATTTCCCACTCAAAGGAAGTCCAAACTAAGTCCAAGAGGAGATGGTCCATTCAAAGTCCTTCAAAAGATAAATGATAATGCTTATAAGATAGATTTACCTTCTGATTATGGTGTTAGTAATACATTTAATGTTTGTGATCTTATGCCTTTTTCAGGTGATACTGACACTGATGATGAGATAGTAGATCTGAGGACAGATCCTTCTCAAGAAGGAGGGTATGATGGAGGACCATCCAAGGAGGATGTATACTTGAAGGCCATTGGACCTTTGACTAGGTCCGTGGTTAGGAAGCTAGAGGAGGCTTCTAAAGAGGAGGTGCTTCTTAGACCTTTGCTCATCATGAGCATTGATTATGGTTCCTCTTATTAGTCTCTTAAGTTTCCATTGTACATACTTGTATAGTTGTTTTCTTGTACCTTGTATATAGTAGATACTTGTATAGGTGCATTTTTTTTTTGCCTTTGTATTTGTGAGGCACTTTATTTTCCTTTTTAGTAGCTTTTGTATATTGTTTCTAGGGTAGGTTACTTGGACACTTTGACTCCATTTAACCTAACCTAGAAATACATTCTTTTAGTTTTTCTAGTAGGAGTGGAATTAGCAAAATAGAGAGTGTCCTTAGTAAGCTAGAGTGTGCTCCTAGCAATTTAGCCAAAGGTGGTCCTAGGCTAAAATTTACATATTGGACTCATTTTACTCCTAATTTTTCATAGATTTGATTTAGCTAGGTTCCATTCACATTGAATGAACCTAACTAAACCAAATTAACCATTTTCAAACCGAATGGAGTAAATTAAATCCAATGGGCCGCCCACCTTAGAAGTGTGTTCACACTTTGTGTTCACACTTGTTCACACTTGGCCGAATTTTTAGGCACTTCTCAAGCTTGGAAGCTTGAAGCACAAGCTTCTCCTTGGCAAGCTTACCAAGCAAGCCAAGTGAGAAGCTTGCTCTCCAAGCCTCTTAACTTGGACGGTTTAGCTAGACTCAACCATGGTTCCTAATGAACCATGGTTAAGGCTAGCTTGCTCTCTAAGCTTCCTACTCCTATATACTTGTAAACCTTACCTTGTAAGACACTTTTGATGTAAATGAGATAGTATTTTCTGACTTGAGTTCAGATTTCTCTCTTCCAAAAGTCCCTAAACCTCTTTGAGTGCATCCAATTCTCTTATCCCTTCCATAGAAGAGTGTGGTGAGAATTGAAGGGGCTTATCTCTTCTCCAAGGAGTGGCGCCTCTTGGGAGTGTTCCTCCACCAACCGTGGTGGCCTTAAGGCTTCCTCCTCCATAGGAAGCCTTAACCAAGCATAGGGAGAATCAAGGAGTTCAAGGTCTAGGGAGGAGCTTGAAGGGAACTCACATCAATCCGGGTTTCTCCAACAAGTCTTCCATCACAACTATTGCTTATACAAGCAACCCAAAAAAAATTTTAAGCAACTTTCATGCCACCTAGGACTCCTCCAATTGTAAGTTTCTTCAAGGATCTGTTGCTTGGGTTAAGAAACTCTCCAAGCATTTGTCATTGGAGATGCTCTTATTATTTGTATAAAAAAATAGTATTTTAATCTACAATATACATGATAATTATTTATTTTATATAATTAATTTTATAATAAAAAATATTATTGGTTAATATATATCATGTTATAACTAAAATTTATAATAAATTTATAGTTTTGAATATACAAATTATATTTATTTTATATTTATGATAAACAATTTATATTGTGATATAAAATTATTTTTAACTATTGATAATCTATTTTTAAAATATTAAAATAAACACAAAAATGATATATTCCAAGAGACCATTGCACATTAAGGGAGTGAATTCACATCTCCGCGAGAAAAGAAATTTAAATGAGAATAAATGTGTGAGAAAATGACGATAGTGGAATGCTTACAAAGAAAATAATTATTCTAATTTATATGTATAGATAAATTAAAAAATAATACATCACTTTTTTTTATTTGATGACAATTTACAATGTGGTTACGTATACTAATTATTTTCAATAATAATACATTGTTTAAGAGTAAAATATTGGAAGATGACAATACATGCAAAAGTTTTTATTTTGCTCATTCTTGGTAATTATATTATTAGTGTGAAATATTCAATTGATGACTAAGATCTATTAGAGGATTTGACTGATTAAATCTTTCTTTCTGACCACGTTTCCATACATGAGACTTAAAAAACACAAGTTTGTTTTTGAACCTATACAAATAACATAAACAGTTTTTAATTATTATAGTCATGTCTTTTAGAAAACACTTAACTTAAAGTTTGGTGCATGTTGCCAATAACATTTTTTTGTCATTAGTGAAAAAAAAGACTTTTAAAATTGCCTTAACCAAACTCCTTATCTTGTACGTAATCTAAGCCTGCAAATGGAGAGCAATCCAATCACAAACGCAACTACATGCAAGGAGTAAGAATACTACTCATCCATGTACAATACATATAAAGCATAAGGATAACTAAACATACATATGTCATAATTAAATTTCATACATACATTTATCCTCGTCTCCACATCCAAGAAAACATTTCTCTTAGTCATACCACCCAAAATACATTGATTCATCGTCAACAACAAACAATCATTTAGTTCCATCATTCATAAATATAAATATAAGGGCTCATGCAGATGCATGCACTCAACTCTAGATACATGTGGTACCAAATCTTCTTATCATCCTTAACTTAGAATAGCCTTTGAGCCATGAAATGAGATCAACCTATCTATGGTGTAGGAACCACCTATTTATGGTGATTCCCCTCAAACCACCCTCAACCAAGGACATAATTATCAGGTTCTTTGTAGTGTTATAACTGGTCATGGTTGTCTCTCACTCCCATTAGAGGTTTCCCACTATAACACCCTAAAGAAATATGTAAATAATCTATGAAATCCTACCTGCATAGACTCACAGTATCCCACAAACAAAGTATGTGTGCATGGACTCTAACAATTGCATCACAACATTACAAATATACAACAACCATTTTCCTCATTTTCCAGTCCGTAGTACTAAACGTAACCACCACATCTCATCACATCACTCATAGTAACTCAATGCATCATGTATCAATATAATTCTCATACATCAATTCCATCTCATATGCACATCATCATTACTATTCATTCTCATAAGATATTATAACATCATTATCATAATATCTCAATCATAACATTATCACCATTGAACCTCAAACATCATCAAATATACCATAACATTATCACCATTACTCATTTTAAATATTGGTACTTAAAGAAGAACTTAACCTTGTAACTCTTCAATTATCTCTTCTTATCCTAAATTTCTACAACATCGTGTGGTTTAAATGTTATATCTAAAGTTATAACTATGATATCAAGTTGATCATAATTTTATTAGAAAGTTATAATTATCTATAACTTTTATGTTGACCTAAAGAGTTGATTTATTATATATTATTTTTAAAAGTTACAAAATCATAGTATTTTAACCTAGTTTTGACAGCTTGATCTTTTCTAATTAATTTAGTCATAACATAAGTTCTAGAACTTTCTTTTTGGCTAGTGGCCCATAATTCATTTTTTAACAATGCCTTGATCATATCCTAACACATAGATGAAATTGCATAATTGCAAGATTGAAGCAAAGCCAATTGAATAAAAGAAAATGATCTCAACATGTTATTTGTAGATCTCTCAACTCACACTGTTATGCTTTTGAAAATTCATAACACATCATGTAACGATTACCAATCTTAGAGAAATAAACACAAGAAATTAAACATTGGTTTCACTTTAAAAATGACCACAAACTACCCTACTTTTATCAAATAGAAGTCAATTATTAATTAACAAATAATAATATTGTTCACATTAAGGCTCCCAAATACAGCCCAACAATCACAAATAGAGAATAGTGCATGGTACTACAATCAAAATAGAATAGCCCAAAAAATAATGCTAAAATAAATTACTAACATAAGAAAGAAATCTTGGCCTCTCTCAAATAGGCCATTAATCTTTCAAATCAGAGTTATTCTCAACTATAGCTTCACCTCCTCCTTGGCTAGCAATTTGTTGCTCCCCATAGTCAGTTGGCCATGCCATCCGCACTACTACACTAAAAATAATTAAGCATTTTTTTACATGTACTTGCTTAGAGCGAAAATTGATGGTAGCTCTTAGCAAGACGTTAGCTCTTAGCAAGACGCTAGGTTCGAGTATCTTTTTTTTTTGCTTTTTTGTGTGCTTGCTTAGAGCAAAAATTGAGGGTAGTTTTGAGCTAGTGCTAGCTCTAATCCAGGTACATACATAATTTATTTTTATGCTAACTTAAAGCAAAAATTAAGGCAGTTTCAAGTGAGTATTCTCACTCAGAGCGAAAATTGATTGTAGTCTTGAGCAAGGAGCTAGCTCAGGAAAAAATATAGTTAGCTTCAAGCGAGTATTTTTTTCATTTTTTTTATGCTAGCTTAGAGTAAAAATTGTGACACCCTTACTACCCCAACACATATATTGTAATAATGAAAACTTCCAAATAAATTTTTCAATTTCGGTAAAGGGTTCACATGAGAATCTTCAAAATTATTCTTCAACAACCACAATAATAAAAATGAAACGCAAGAGTTTACAAATTGTTTTCAAAAATAACATTTACAATTCCAAATCCATATAAAAACCTATGTTCTAAAAAAATCCTCTGCCCCGATGTCACAATATCAGAGCATCCCCACAATTCAACTGTTGGCATTCTAGATGTCACTCGTAGCCGGATCTTCCTCACCTAAAACATCCACAATTTGTACGGTGAGAAAAGAAAACATTTATATATACAGCACACGAGGAAATCCACAACATCATCTCATCATAACATGAAATATTAATTACAAGCGTTTCTATAGATATATCATCATTCTATCAATCATTCATCATCTTCACATCACAATTCATAATCAAACTCATTCATCTCAAATCTTGCAATTAAAATTATCATTTTCACATTCATAATTCACACAATCTTACAATTAACACTATGCCAAGGCCACGCCACAACTGACATAAGTGATACGGGTTAATTGCCTCACTCATCGCACACCATGCTAGGGTCACGCCCTCCCTGTAGCATCACTTACCCAGGGGCCATGCCATCCCTAGTCATTGATGTGAGGAACCACAATCACATGACAATCCACACAATCTCTTGCAATTAACCCTATGCCAGGGCTGCCATATTTGACATAAGTGATACGTGTTAACTGTCTTACTCATCCCACACCATGCTAGGGTCAGCCCTCCCTGTAGCATCACTTACCCAGGAGCCGTGCCATCCCTAGTCATTAGTGTGAGGAACCTCAATCATAATCATATTCACATTCATCACATCTCATCTTATAGCTCAATAACATATCACATACACACAACGGATAAGTCCAACAAAATAAGGGTTTCATACACCTCAAGCAATTCACATATAAATCATCAATTTTTATCAATTGATATAACAATAATATTCATAAATTAATATAATACTTAAAAAAATTACCAATTTAATATAATTTCAACATAAACAGTAAAATCCCCAATTGTTCCAAAACTTAGCTCACAGGCACTTTTCTACAATTTCGTTCTCTCTCTCATATCATCATTCTTACAAATTATAAGCGTATTTATAATCCTCAACACATACAGAATCTAATGGGATCATCAATTCCTCAAACAGAAATCATCCAATTTTTCACAACCTAACTTACAGGCACTTTTCTATAATTTCGTTCTCTCTCTCAGAGCATCATTTTTACAAACAAATCATATATTCATAGTCCTAGATATATACAGAATCACATAAGACAATTAATTCTCCAAACAGAAATAATTATAAAATTACTCATAACCCTAAGGGCTCTTCCTCTACCCAATTCCCTCGTGTAACTCTACATATAAATAATCCTATTTTCCCCCGTACCTGGATATGTAGAAGCTGAATTTATACGAGATCTGGTTGGTCTCCCTCGCTGGGTTCCCCTCGGTCTGAAGCAGAAAGTAGAGGGAAAAGAAGAGAGAGCAGAAGAAAAGAAATCAGAAAATGAGAGGTGTGCTTTTTCAGAGTGGCAGACAGCTCAATTTATAGGCCTCAAACTTCGCCGGAACAGCCCGTTCCAAATTCGGAACGGCCCGTTCTGGACCATAAAAACATGGGTAAAAATCACACCCAGAACGGCCCGTTCCCAAACCAGAACGACCCGTTCTGGTGTGCATTTATTACTCAACTGCCATAGCTCGTTCTAAGCTCGTTCCCACTTAGAGTTTAACGCAGTTTTTAATAGTCCAGAACGGCCCGTTCCAACTTGAGAACGGCCCGTTCTAGGCTACGAACTAACATACATTTTGGTAGTTTGGAAAGGCCCGTTCCAATTCCGGAACAGCCCGTTCCAAGCTACTAAATCACATACATTTTGGTAGTTTGGAACGGCCCGTTCTAATTCCGGAACAGCCCGTTCCAAGCTACTAAATCACCCCTATACCTTTATAAAATTACCAAAATACCCTCCATTAAAGTAAATAAAAAGTGAAATAAAAATTGGGATATTACAAAAATTGATGTTAGCTTTGAGCGAGGCGCTAGCTTGGAGCGAAAATTAAGATAACTTCAAGCGAGTAATTTTTTTCCACTTTAGTGAACATGTCTCACTTAAGCAAATTATTTCAAAAATATTTTTTTCATAAAGATAAACAAAAGAATAAAATTAAATAAAAATCGCATCAAATCAAATAAGATAAAAATAAAAAAACATTATAGAATTTAAATGCAAAAATTTAAAACCCTAAAATTAGTACTAAATCAAAATTAACTAATTATAGCACGCAAGTCTTTGGCAAGACATGGTGCCATTAACTTGTTAGACTTTTTGCCAGCATATCAATTGTCACAAGTAGTAAAATGGAAAGAAGTTCAAGTATCGAATCTACATGGACCTATGCTACAATTGATTAATCTAGTTTAATACTATTTAGGCAAAATAATTATAAAAGATTTGTTTAAAGAATGCAAAAAAGGGTAAAGAAACACAATTATTTTAGGATTTCCAGAATAAAAAGACTGATTAAAAATAAAAATTGAAATTAATGAATAAAAGATGTATGAGACTGATTTTACTAACCTTTCTCACAAGTATCTTTCTCAATTTGTATTCAATTTTAGTAATTATTAAATTAATTCAATAGCTAACAGATATATTTTAACCTTAATCCCTTAGGCAAAAAATTATAGGTTGTTTAAAAGAAATATCAATCTTTTGGCGAAATTTGTTAAGCAACCCAGATTAAAATTTGAGGTATAAAAATTTATTAATAAGACTTATCCTAATCCTAATAATAAACATTATTAGTGTTACTCTTCAAATCATAGTTTTAAAGGGGTTTCTCAACCTCAATTAATTCTATGGGATGATGCATAAGATAGGTAAGCCAAAACATGCATTAAGAGTATAAGAACAATAGTTAACTAAATAAAAACTTCATTGAATAAGAATAGGAAAAAGTTATATGGAGAAGGGTAGCTACGTCAATCCCTAACAATAGAAAACTTAGTCGTTCATGACTAAGGAATTCGTTCACAAATACAAATGGAGATCTAAAGGATTTGTGATTACAAGGCTATCACACTCACTCTCTATAATCTCTATGAGTAATACTAATAAACGAAGTAAGTCACTGCATCCCTCAAGCTCTAATTTTATAACATCTTAAGTGATATTTTTCAACGCAGGTGCTCTTTAGCAATGGGCTGGCTTGCTTAAGCGAGCTTGATGACGTATCAACGGTTGTATTGCTATATTAGCTTACTTAGAGTACTCAAATGGCTTGCTTGAACGTGTTCTTCATGGTGCTCAAGGAGTGTCTTCTGAGTTTACTCACTTGGAATGCCCAAATGACTCACTTTAAGTGACCATGAAGTCACTTAAAGTGCACTTCTCTCTCACTTTGAGCGAATGTTCCCAATGTTAACTCCTTTGTCATTAGCTCTCCCTCCCTATATCTCAAAACTTAAGAGAAAAAAATTATTAAAAATACCTAAAACTAAAATAACACTACTAATTATTCAAAAAAAATTAGAATACTAACTTTTAACAAAAAAAAGACTCTAAAGCATAAGATCTTCTAAATAATTGCATAAACTCAATAAAAGATATTGACATACAATACAATTATAAACAGTTGTACCCAAACAATTCATCCAACTTCAATCCATTAGTACGTTCATCTAATATAAACCATGTCAACCTCACTTTTAATACAAGGTGTAGCTCTACCCATTCAAAAAGATAATTCTTTATGCTTGATTAATACTTAAAGGTCAAGTCTCATACATTAATTTTTACAAAATTTCAGCAGTATGTCGCATTGGTCCTTAAGTACACAAAATGAAAGTGGTGACATCAAATTTACCACAATCAAGTATGCATCCAGAGAATAATAAGAAATATAGTCAATCAAAATTTTATCAAATTTAAAATGAGACTTAACCCTTCCCCCCCCCCCCCCCCCGTCTCTCTCTCTATATATATGTGTGTGTGTGTGTGTATGTATGTATGTATGCATTAATCAACTATAAAAATGTATATATATCTTTCCAAACTATCCAAATGAACAATTCAAGATTCAATACAATAATTATACATTAATTATGTAAGCATTGTATTCAATCTCAAATGAAAAACTAAGTCTCACTCACAATCGATCAATTCTAACAACTGTAACATAATTAAAACATATAATTAAATTAACTCAATAATAAATTTAACTTTATGGAAACCTAAACTAGACATTTCTAAGTTAATTATGTTAAATAAACAAAAATTATGTTATGGATTTATTAACTATCTACACTATGGATATAAACATATAATATTTCTAAATTTTGTTTAACTTGGATACTACCAAAATTAAATTAGTAATAATTAAAATATTAATTCAATTATAACTAACTTAATTGTAATAAACATGTTTTTTATTATTATTAATCATAATTTGTATAATCTATATCTCTAAAGGTGTCTAAAAACAATCTAAGCATGGTATTTTTAAACCAAGAAATGTTGAACCATCCCACTCTCTTTTCTACTCATATTCAACCAATAGCATTCAAAATGGACAAAGACTCAATATAGCCCCCATGCAACCTCAAACCAACCACCATAAGAAACCACAAACTAACCCCACAAAAAATCTCATACAACCCCAAACCAACAACCATAATAGCCCCAAATTAACCCATTAGAGACCCACAAAACACTAAGAAAAATACAAATTTTTTATGGACATAATCCGTTAGTAAAAAGGAATATCTATTGGAAATAGAGATTTCTGACGGATTTCCGGTGGATGCAAATCCATCGAAAAATGGGGCGTCAAAAAAAAATCTGTCAAAATTTTTTGATAGATATATCCATTAGTAATTATCCGTCGAAAATTTTTGATGGATATATCCGTTGAAAATTGTTTGAAAATTTTTATGTGATTCCGAAGGATTTTTTGTTTAATTTTAATAAATTTATTAATATAACTCCATTCATATTTAGCCTCTCAAGGGTTCTATTTCATGATACTTCACTTTTTAGCGTGTTTTGTCCTTACTTGCAAAATTTCTAAGAAACTTCCCAGCAGGTCACTCATCCCTATATTACTCCAAGCCAAGCACGTTTAATTGTGGAGTTCTAATGAGATAAGTTACCGAAAAATAGATGCATGTTGTCAGTATAGGTAGTACAAATTAATTCATTTAAGTCATCCTCAACTATACAATCTCATACTTGTACTATCTTTGGATCCCTTTCATTCTGGTGTGTCCGAACTGTTATAAAAATATAATAATGTATAATAATTATATTACCAATAATAATTATTATATTATATTCAATTAATCTTTATATATATATATATATACTTTTATAAATAACGATCTATTTATTTCTATTTAAAATTAATATTATGATATAATTTAAATTATTCATTATAAATTTAAAAGTTTAAATAATAATTTATATATTTTAAAATATTGTTTTTATAATTTATAAGGATAATATAATTTATAAAATTATAAATATTTATTTATTACATACTTATTTATCTTAAATCTAAGATATAAAATTTAAAATATATATTTATCCTTGTTTTCTATTTTTTAACTATCAATCATTAATAAAATAATAATTTAAATTTTTATCTAATTATATCATAATATTTTCATATCAAATTTAAAACCAGATATTAGTTATACAAAAATATCAAAATCATACAATAATTTGTCAATAAGATTCTAGTTAAATAATTTAAAATAATTAATTTTTCAACTATATTGTTAGCAAATAATTTATTTCAAAGCTAATTAATTTTTTCTATATTAATTATTAGTAAAATTTAATAACTTTTATTTTAACAATTGGATCAATGAAATTCAACCTACACCATGAGTTATTAAGCGGAGTAATTTTACCAAGAGTTACTTTGCTAGTCATTTGATTCCTCCTATTCCTCTCTCTCTCTCTCTCTCTCTCTCTCTCTATATATATATATATATATATATATATATATACACATATTAGAATATATATATATATATATATATATATATTTAAAATTTCATTGATCTTTTTTAATATATGATTGTCAATTTTCGTAAAAAAATTCTTACATTTTCGACAAATATAAATTTGCCAAAAATATTTCATCAGTAATATAACTTTTCCTACGAATTTTTTTCCATTAGAAATATAAATTTTCCTACAGATTTATATCTGTCAAAAATTATCGACGAATAAATTCGTCAGAAATTACCGACGGATATATCCATCAAAAATATAAATTTTTTGACAAATTTGTATGTGTCAAAAATTGTTGACGAATATATCCGTTAGATATATAAATTTTTCCAACAAATTTGTATCCGTCGTTAAAATTCGTTGAAAATATAAATTTTTTGACGGATTTATATCCATAAAAAATTATCATTCATAATTTGCATTTTTCTTGTAGTGAAAGATCCATAACAAGCCATACACGAAATTCAAATTAGCCACCTAAATAAACCTAATAAACCCTCAAATTTAAGTACACATTTCACCAAACACCTTATATGCACAATTTTAAAATCTCCAAATCATAAAAAGTTGACATATCAGCCACCTAAAATTCAAATAACAACACATCCAAATACAACCATTTAATATTTATTTAATATTTATTTGGTTGGGAGGGAGCGATAGAGGAGTCACTAGCAATGATTTTGCACACTTTCTATGTGTGAATTGAATTCACTGGTTGGCAAAACAACAAAGAAGAAGATGATAAATAGGAGTAGTCATGATAGAGAGCGCAAACTGAATTCACACTCTCTAGACCCTAATAAGAACACTTTATACGACGAGTGTTGATCCACCCATATTAAAATGTTTTTTTTTCTATGTTGGATAAGTTAACACCCATCATAGAAAGTTAGAGTCAAAGCCTGAACAATATTTTCTATGATGGGTGTTGATATATCCAACACAAAAAGAATATTTTGTGATGAGTGAATCAACACTTGCCATAGAAAATTTTGCCCTAATTACTAAAATATCATTGGGCCACTTTCTATGTTGTGTGGATGTCACCCGACATAGAAAATTTGTCATTAAATGTTTTTGCATTAGGCGTTTCTTTAACTCTATTTTACTTATATTTACTTATTCTTTTGTGAAGGCAAATTCAAATGCAAGTCTCTAAGATTAGTCTAGTAAGAAGTTTAGGTAGTATTCACATGATCATAGGTTAAAACCCTATTATTGTCATTATAATTTTTGCTATAAAAAAAAAGATTCATGTTAATAGTTCACTATAGGTTTCAAAAGGTAGATGAATAATGTATCAACCGTACCCACTCAACTAGGTTGAGTTGGCTTTCTCCTACTCACCCACATTGGACCTTTAGTCTATCATCATAAAGTGAAACTCTAGATGATTAACTCTTAATGACTAGTGGGATATATCTTGATATGAATATCTTCTAGAAAATCATAATCAGACCCATTTCACAAAATATCTTCCTTAATTAGGAATAATATATTCGCATAAGTATCAGAATATATCTCCAAGATATTATACAACATTATCTCTAAACTTAAAGATAAGATCAATCACCTATATATGGGGCATTAGATATTATTTTACCTAAATCTCATTTTAAACCTAAATTCTCCTTTAGCTTGATCATCAAAGTGTGTTTGTAGTTGTCTCCACTACCACTAATATTGGAGCAATAAGGACATCATCATCTCAATCGTTGAAACACTGGTAAATTCTAGTATGAACAAATAATAGTTTTGGATTTTTTTTACCGTTTTACATTTAAAGGACAAAAGCATTTGTGTTTATGCATAATGAATTCAAGTTCCCTTTCTCGCTTTCCTCCCACTTTGGTCGGAAACACTTTTTAAATGAGACCCATCAATAATAGTCATGTCTTCTCATATTTACAACCAAACCAAACCTAGTAACAAAAAATATTACGATCTTTTCTTTACTCTCTTTTTTATTTTATTTTTCATCTAAACCAAACATGATATAAAAGGGAATTTAAAATTTTTTACCCTAAACCGTATTTTACCCTAACTTTTTTCCCCATATAATAATGAAGTTGATCATATTGGGCGTATTAATATGTTTTTTGTTTTGATATTTTTCATAAACTTCCCATACATGGTAAAGTTCTAACGTGAAAACATTTATTAGTTCTTGTTAATGCCTTTGAAGTTTTCACATAATGAATAGTATGCTTCCCTTTTCCAATATATTATGCACCAACCCCTCCAACCTCTTTGTGACCAGCATGAAACATTCATTATCAATTAATAGCGGTATGCAACTACTTAATAATCAAATTCGATGTTGTTTATCAAAATTCTTCCCCGACCATTGATTATTGAGACGTGAAACATTGGTAAAAGTCAAAATGCTTTCCGCAGTCAGTGGAAAAAAGTAAGCAACATCATTTTACATAATGGAAAATATTGTGGGTTTTGGCTAATACTGTTTCTCCTACAACTTGGCCTGATGATAGTAATTAATTAGAATAAACAATAGACCAAACCCTATCATATTGAATGAACAAGGTGAGAACGTTGTTATAACTGAGCTTCTCGATGAGAATCACTAAGTCAACAACAGCCATCATAATAAAGTAGGGTTGAGAAAATATGTCCCAATAATAGAAAGTGGCAAAATCAATTGGAATCGGTTGTTCCATTGGCCCAAGATAAAGGCAATGTTGTCCAACTAACACACATAGAGGATAAAGTTATGGTCATTTAATTATATGTACCATAAGTACTGTCAATTCACTTGTTTTTTTACAACACAAAAAAAAAAATATATATATATATATATATATATATATATATAATGAAGAATTTCGCTTATTTTAAAGTAAATATTGATATATTTATTTTAATCAATAACTAAACTCGTGTTATACTCAATAGTTATTGTACTTTCTTTTTTATAAAGTAATATAAAATTTACGGACTGAAAAATCTGTAACTTTTATGAGTTATGGCTGTTATTTTCTGGTTCACAATATGCAAAATTATATATATATATATATATATATATATATATATATATATATAAGAAGTACAAAAGAGCTTCTATTACTATACCAGCCGTAATATTTCTATGTAATTAACTATTATTACTATCTAATCTATATTTTCTATTTGTAATATTTAACAATAGGATTATACATTATCGTATTCTCATTTGACCAGAGTGGACCCTTATTATACCTGTAGATTATGATAGTCATGCTAATAATACTATAACAAAATTTAGTATATCAATAATTATTTAATGATAATAAATTAATTATTCCTATTTTATTATTTAATAAAAATATTAATGACTATTATATAATAATCATTAAAAATGTATTTTCATCACATCAAAATTTATTATTAGCAGTAATTATTTGTTAGAAAAAATTTAAGTCTCACATCGACTAGAAATAAAATAATTAAAAAGTATATAAATGAATGATAACTCTCACCTTACAAGTATGTTTTATAAGGTTGAGTTAGGCCTATAACTTACTATTCTAAGTTGGTATTTAAGCGATAAGATAATTTAAAAAATTTAAAAATATATACTTAGAAGATAACCTTTATCTTCTAAGTCCTACATCAATTAGAAATAAAGTAACTAAAGAATATTTGTACTCATCTTACAAGTCCTACATCGACTAGAAATAAAATAATTAAAGAGTATTCTAAATCTTTTCTTAAACTTTTAGCGGAAATTTTAAATGCCAGTAACAAATGATACAAAAAGTTATACACTTTTCCCGACTATTATGATGGTCTTTACCAGTATATAGAATAATTGTCGGTAAATATTTTAGCGACATTGCATATAATGGCTAATGTATGAAATGTCGGTAAAAGATTTTGTAGCAACTTTTATTGCCACTAAAAATCATATTAAATGCCACTAAAAGTCTATTTTATTGCAGTGTAAATGAACTTTAAAATATCAAGAATTAGTGGTATGGCTTTCTCTAATATATAGTATTCACGTAGAATTCACTACTTAACAAGTGTGACTCACCCAACAAATTGAGTGAGATTCACATTGTTTAATAAATTTTAATTTCATTTGATAACAGAGTGTGTCTGTTCGTCTCTGTACAAGTGTATAGGATGACATATTTTTGGAAATTATCAGGTCTTGGCGACGAGAAAAGGGTGTAGTAAAATAAGGAAAAAGTTGAACTAATTAAAACAATTAATCTACCCATCGAAATCATGAATTAGGCACAGAGCCAAAGTCAAGTCATCATGTGTGCGCGCGTACATTCTAATACCGTAATTTCCGAATTCTTAGACATAAAATCATGTTAAGTATAGTGCATGCATGTGTGATCACACTGCAATGGGATATGGCACAATTTAAGGGCAGAAGAACCGGAGAATGAGGAGATATCTGATATGTATGGGGAAGAACATCACTTTGAGTTAAGACATGACAATGCCATTGCAATGATGGACAAGAATATTTTATGTCCAAGATTGCATCCACCGGTGGTATAAGTAATATATATATATATATATATATATATATATATATATATATAAGAAATGAACTATTTTTATGATATAATATAATTTTGTAAGGTTGAATTAAGTTCATAATTATTACTTAATTAATATAATTTTAAATAAAGTATATTTTATCGAATATTGTTAAATATATTAAGTCATTTGCCATCAAATTGTTATCAGATTATTTATTGATTTAGTCTTATAAGTATTACATTTGAGATATCTTATTTTCACCGTGAAAGAGGAGCATTGGAATCAAACATCCTTTATCTCACAGCCAGTTTTGTAAACATAGTCACTTCTTTAACATTTTAAGAAGACATAGATATGAACGAGTTTTGAAACACATGCACACTGGCGAAAATGAAAGTCAATTCTATGATAATGAAAAAAATAGAAAATTAAAATCTAGTGGGGGCATGCATGTGCCTTTACCTTATGGATCCGTCCACAGGGTCAACCAAATTGACTTTGTGGCTTGAACAGTTGAAATCCTTAGGGGTAATATAACGGTTTCAAACAACGTCTAACTGTATAAGACCAAAACGTACGTAACATTAAAACCAGAAATTACGATAATGTGAGCCCCACTTAATCGGAAATATTAATCACGCCATCACTCTCGGCTTTTTCTTTCTATAAACTCCCTCCATTCACCCAAAGTTCCCCACTCTCTAGCTCCCACTTTTCCATTACTCTTAACAAAGAGAGAAGAGCAAAAATGGCTACACTTTCATGCTTCCTTATTCTTTTTGCTTTTTCTCTTCTGACACCCCATTTTGTTTCTTCCTCAGCAGTTCGAGACCCTGAATTGGTTGTGCAAGAGGTACAAAGGTAATGCCAAAGAATCATTTACTTCATACAAGTTATTCTATTCATACACTCAACTCCTTTTTCAATTTTTTTTATTTCTTTCTTCGTTTACATTGTATCATATTTATCACATTTATCAATTTTTCCTTCTATTTCTCTCTATCTTCCACTCATACACCTCAAAAACAGTGCATGCATTTAACATTCACTAATATAACCCATGTAGATGCTGTCAATGTAACATAAAAGTTACATTCTGTATACTATATACATTAAAGGAATGACATTGTTCTTAAACTTCATTCTAGAAAACTAAAAAATGTAATTATTTCTCTTATTCTCTAAAATAAATAAAATCAAAAGTTGAAGTTTAATTCTTTTTACATTTTCTAGGCAATCAAAAATCAAATATTTGTATATTCTATTTATGAAACCATTATTACAAAATTTAATAAATACATAAATGTATGAATATTTGTAATTAAATGATAATATAAAAAAATAAAAAAATAAAAATCCTTTACACAGTAACCTTGAGTAAGTGCATGTATGTATCATTTATTAATCTAGCATGACAACATGTTAATTTATGTATAAAAAAATGTAACATTTTATTTTTCTTACTGCAGAAGCATCAATGCCTCTAGGAGGAACTTGGGTTATTTATCATGTGGAACAGGCAACCCCATTGACGATTGCTGGCGCTGTGACCCTAATTGGGAGAACAACCGTCAAAGGCTAGCTGACTGCGCCATAGGGTTCGGCAAGGACGCCATTGGAGGGAAGCACGGTCGAATTTACGTGGTCACCGATTCTGGTGACGACGATGCTGTAAACCCTAAACCCGGAACCCTAAGATATGGAGCCATACAAGACGAGCCACTTTGGATAATCTTCAAGAGGGACATGGTGATAACCCTAAAAGAAGAGCTTCTAGTGAACTCCTTCAAGACAATAGATGGAAGGGGTGCAAGTGTCCACATTGCTGGTGGGGGATGCATCACCATACACTATGTGAGCAACATCATCGTGCATGGCATCCACATTCATGATTGCAAGCCCACGGGGAACACCAACATTAGAGACTCGCCACATCACTCGGGGTTTTGGACTGTTTCCGATGGTGATGGTGTGTCCATCTTTAATTCCAAGCATGTGTGGGTTGATCATTGCTCCTTGTCTAATTGTCGTGATGGGCTCATTGATGCCATACATGGATCCACGGCTATCACCATATCTAATAACTACATGACCCATCATGACAAGGTTATGCTTTTGGGACACAGTGATTCGTACACACAAGACAAGGACATGCAGGTCACTATTGCCTTCAATCATTTTGGAGAAGGGCTTGTACAAAGAATGCCCAGGTACGTATGTGTGTGTACAAAAGTTAAAAAAAAAAATGCTAGGATTTTTGGAATGCCATTAAAATTTTAATTATGTGGGTCATGAGTAATTGGATCATAATTTAATAACTTTGTTAATGAAGACTTCATATGTTTGTTAGTCCTTCTAAGTATAGAGAATTTGGTTTTGTTTCCACAATTTTAAATAATCTAATTTTTATAAATTTTAAAAGTTTTGAAAATTAATTGACCTCTAGTGTTATTTATTGGTGACATGACACGTATAATATGTCACATCACATGTGAAGTATGTTATTTTAAAATAATTGTTGACCTAGTATATTTAAACATATCACATTACTGAATAATGATATAGATCAATTTTTTAAAGAAGTTAAACATGTGAAAACTAAAAGTAATTTTGAAATAGAACTAAAACTAAAATCTGTCTTATTTGCAAAAATTTAAAATATATTTAAATATTTAATAAATTTCAAGTTTAGAATTAATAATAAAAGTATATTTCAAAAAGTGTGATAAAAAAATATATTGTGGGACTTCTTATCAATAAGCTAATTTTATCAATTTCTCATTAATGCCTATGTTCTATATAAAAGTTCAAATTCATAATATATATATATATATTGCATATATATGTGTGTGTGTGTTTACACATATTGCATTGTTAAATTTTATAAATGTTTAATATCAATATTAACATAATCAAGTTTTTTCTTCTTTATTTTCATATTTGAAAGTATATATTAGATAAATTTTAATATACATCCAGCTTTCAACAACAAAGCCAAATGTGTACTAATGATAAATTTTATAACATAATTAGTCAGCAGTACAATACAATCAATGTGACTTTTACTTATTCGAGAATTAATAGGGTTAGCATAATAATAAGAAACTAGAATAATATTCACAAATTCTTAAGTTGGAATATAATTCTTACAAATTTAAAAATACTAACAAGAATGAATCTCAATATTGTTGCAGGTGTAGACATGGCTATTTCCATGTTGTGAACAACGACTACACACACTGGGAAATGTATGCAATTGGTGGGAGTGCCAACCCTACCATCAACAGCCAAGGGAACAGGTTCCTTGCACCTAACAACAGGTTCAGCAAGGAGGTGACCAAGCATGAGGATGCTCCACAGAGTGAGTGGATAGGGTGGAATTGGAGATCAGAGGGTGACATGTTCTTGAATGGAGCATACTTCAGGCAATCTGGTGCTGGTGCTTCTTCCAGCTATGCTAGGGCTTCAAGTCTCAGTGCAAGACCATCTTCTCTTGTTGGATCCATGACCACCACTGCTGGTGCACTTACATGTAGAAAGGGCACTCGTTGCTGATCATGATCTCACTTTGATTATTAGCAAAGAAATGAAATGTAACTGCAGGGAGCAAAGAGAAATTAATATGTATAATTTATATGTATTAATTTAACCTTATGCTTAATTTGCTTCACTTGCGGTTACCTAATATATTATTAATAGCAATTAAGTTTATACCCAGTTGTTTATTTACCTTGAGGACTTAATACAATCTCTTTCTTTTTTGCTTTTCATTTTTTTTTTAATTATGTGATATAATTGATGGATAACTTTTCCCTTTAAG
This sequence comes from Cajanus cajan, assembly GCF_000230855.2. Lineage (NCBI taxonomy): Eukaryota > Viridiplantae > Streptophyta > Magnoliopsida > Fabales > Fabaceae > Cajanus > Cajanus cajan. Next base: position 17,037,964 of record NC_138518.1, on the reverse strand, counting down.
TATGTGGTTGATTAAAGATTAATTTTTTTTGTACTTGCATGTATGAAATCGGTTTGATTACACTTTTGTCATCAATGTTTTACAATTTAGTGAGTTTTTTTATTTTAATCTTTTTTAATCTTTTTTTATATACATAGTTGACTTGATTGTTAACACGATACACAAATTGTTAATGTGATATATATTTTTTTTGCAGATATCTCACATTAATTATTGTTGTAGATTTTTGATGTAATATACAAATAATGAATGACATGATAATATATGAAGTCAATATGACACATTAATGATTAATATATCACATTCAATTAATGATATAAGATAATCGATTAAAAAAATGATAAAATGTGTAAAATTTTAAAAGTTATGTAATGAAATATAAACTTTAAAAGTTTAATATCAAAATTTATAAAATCATGAAACACCACGGAGAAAACTTGCAATAGCTTATGGAAAAAAGTATCTTTTGAGAAATGTGAGTACTTTAAATGAATTTTATAATGCTCAAAGAAATAGTGAAATGAAATTAGGCAATAGCCTAAATTAAATTTTATTTTTTTCATCCGTATTTTCAAATGGTTATAGCATAATGGGACTGTGATTGCATTGACAATCTTGCGTGTACAATGGAAAGCAAAGTGCACCAAGTGTTGGTCTGATTCAATGATCTTTGTGTTTTGTAATGTGCACGCCTCTTCTACTATAAACTCTTCTATGTACCTCTTTTGCATTGGTATTCCATTTTTAGGAGCAACTTCTCTTTCTCCTCTGATCGCTGCCTGACCCATCTACCTAATGGTGTCCTTCCTCCTTTGCATGCGCAGCTGTAAAAGTGAAAGTAGGTACCAATTAACATAGAAGGAATCAATAAAGTCGTATTATATATATTCTAAAAGGTTCAGGTCAAATACAAAGGATCACTTTTAAAAAAACAAAAATCTTAAATTATGTTTAATCTCACTATTTTTAAATGATTCAATTTAGTTATCTAATCTTTTGAAAATATTCGATGTTATTCTTCCGATCAAATTGTCACTAACAATATTAATAAAATTGGACACAAGAACAATATTGAATATTATTTGAAAATTAGATAATCAAATTGAATCAAATATTAGAATCAAATTGAAAAAATATCTATTTTTTTTTGTCTATATGATATAAATTTTATTTTACCTATTTCATAACTTCCTTTAAAAATTAAATTTTTTTGAATACTAGGAATTAAAAAAAATGATTACAAAATGAAGGAACTATCTAATAAAAGAGATTATGAAATAGATAAAATAAAATTAAAATTTATCTAGAGAAGAAAATGTTAGATAATTTTTATTCAATTTGGTCCTATTATTTTAAAATTGTTAAACTTCGTCTCGTTATTTTTAAAATGTTTAATCTAGCTCTCTAATTGTCATAAAATATTCAATGTTATTTTTTCATTTAATTTCATTAATGTTATTGGTGTCAAATTGGATGAAAGTGCAATATTGGACATCCTTTTTTTTATTTTTTTTAATTATATGATCAAATTGAACATTTTAAAACTAGTAAAACTAAATTGAATCCTAAAAATAAATAGATTGACTAAAAATATAATTCATCCTTAAAAAATCACTATAAGTATTTAATTATTCTTCTTATCCCTATTTACTTCTTAAATTAAGTTATGTGATAAGTTACTTATATTAAAAACATTTAGTTCAATGTTACAAAATTGATTTGTAAGATAAAGAATATCTTTTACACATATACTCTATTAAAATTATATCATTAATTTGATATCTACAAACGATTCGATAGAAGTTTAATAATGAGTAATAACTCCAACAATTTATATTTATTAAAATACACTTTCATATATATCATTTTAAGAAATGGGTTATATTTAATTTATTCTTATAAAAAAAATTTATAAAATGAATATTATTCTCTAATTATAACATTATTCTGAATATTTTGATCATATTATTCGATATATAATTTTTAACAACGAAAAAAAGTACCAAATGTTGAGAATGTCTAGTCAAAGAAGTAAAATTCTTCTACAATAAATAATTTAAATGAATTTGAGTACAAATACTTCCAGGGTAAGTTTTTTATAGCACTTATGTTTCACTTTCACATTAATCCTTGATCTGAGAACATGTAAAGGAACCAAACTCATTGTCACTTAAACGAGGGAAGTTGATGGTTAGTTATATTTATCATTTAATATTGAAGTCACTGAAGGCTTTCTGCCGTCAATCGCGCGTGCACAAAAGGTTACAAGTGGGTCCTATGCATCCCACAGATGGGTTTTGCAGTTCAAAAGAATCAAACCCATGATGGAGGAGAAGGAAGAGGTGGGGTCCCTCTATCACGTCTAGAAACACACTCAATCAGTGTTTTAAAACCCGGACCGACCCGGCTGGTCGGACCGGTTGGACCGGGAACCGGTGGTCCAGCCGGTCCGAATCTGAAGTTGGATCGGTTATGCAGTCGACCCGTTTTAAACCGGATTGAACCGGTCAATTTTCCGGTTCAACCGGTGAACTGGTGGGTCAAACCGGTTCAACCACTTTTTTTTTTCTTTAATTTTTTAAGGAACCATAAATCACAAAAATAATAATGAAAATTGAATCTCTTAATGAAAAAGTAAAGAGTCTTATTAAATATAACAATGACTACTTGTTCTAATATATTTGTTTGCAATATATACAACTTAAATAACTTTTATAGTATATTATTAATTTTAAATTATATTTAATAATTCAATATCTATGTAAATATTACATATATTATTTTGTGATATTAATTGCAAGCATATTATATATGTACATATTATTTATATTTTTAATTTGTATTAATATACCGTTTAACATGTAATTTTTTTATGTATTTTTTTATAAAATAAAAATAAATAATTTTAAATAAGATAGAAATTTTTAAATTTAAAATAAGATATGAATTTATTAAAATTTATAAGTATAAATATATTTAATATGAATATTTTTTAATAAAAATAAATAAAAATCGAGTCATGCGGTTCAATCAGTAATTCACCGATTCAACCTTTGACCCACTGACTCAATACCTTAACCGGTTCGATGACCGGTCCGGTTTTTAAAACTATCCACTCAATTGACCTACGAGTCATAATTGGGAAATGTTCCTGTGTCGTGTGCCGATTATAAACCATGTTGTTGAGTTCATTCGCAACCGATTTTTGTCGCTTGATCCACAGCAACAAGATGTATATTTAGCATCATTATAAAATATTGTTAAATTATGGGCAGATGATATAATATATTTTTGTGACATTTTATTAAATATTAAATAAACTTTGTTATTAATTAAAGATGTTTAATAGCATTTTTACATATAGGAATATCAATAAGTAACGTTTGAGAAGGTTTTATAGTATCTTATCTCGTACTCGTATTTAAAAATAATATTTGACCGTATACTTATACATGTAACAACTTCAATCCTCATTTCTATATGTGCTACTACCTAGACACTCATACTTGCACTCCAAACTCACACTTTCCTTATATACAAGGTTAACAATATATAATAGGGAAAAAAATTTAATTTCCCTAAATTTTACCTCTTTTACAAATAAAACACTACAAACTTTATTTTAGAGTAAAATATCTCCGAATCCTTGAAAATACATATATGTTGCTAGCACTTTAGACCTTGAGAGTAAGAAAAATCTTATTCCTTGAAATTTTTAATTATTTCATTTAAGTCCCTAAAATAATTATTTATTCTCGTTTTAGTACCTAAATATATGTTGATATTATATTTTAGTCTCATATTTCTTCAATTTTAGATTAAAGTGAGTAACATTTTAAATTCTTAAGGTTTTTTTTAAAATGTTTTTACTTTCAAGATCCAAAGTGTTAGCGGCATACACTTTCAATGACCCAAATGGTGTTTTATCATTGATTTTATATCAATTGATCTTAAACTTTATCCTCACAACACAAAAAAAAAAAAAATTATCATATTATACACATCCTATAGTGACATAATATTTGTCACTAAAAACAACTTTTAATTAAACTATAGATACAATATATGTTAATATATTATAAAAATATGTGTAAATACATGGTATATGATACATGATATATGTTAAATCTCATTCAAAATTAACACTAAAATTATGTGTAATTATGTCAAATAGATTTATACCTATATATTTTGTACCTATAGAGACACTTTTTGTATGTCACTTTATATAATATTTCTTATAGTGGAACATAAACATTATGAACTTTAATTTTGTTAAAATAGATCCTTAAACTTTATCATTTTTTTTTGCAAATAAATACCTTGATTTTAGTTTCATCTTCATTAAAATGTATTTATCTTTTAAATAATCTCTTATATTATATTGGGTAAAACATCATGTAAAACCCTGGAATACATGATGGTAGAACTTTAGTCATTAAAACTAAGGAAATTATAAATAAGTTCGTGAAAATTCAAGTTGTTTCATTTAAGTCTCTAAAAGTAATCATTCATTGTCACTTAAGTCTATAATATACATTAATTAATATTATCATTTAAGTCACATGTTTTTTTTTTTAGACTAAAATAAGTAAGATTTTATACTTTTTGGGACACTTTATTTTTTTTTTAATTTTTATAACTTTTAAGTAGTATATACTTTCAAAGACCAAATAGTCTTTTACCTTATTATATTGGAATTAAACTACTAAAAAAAGAAATATTAATTTATTTTAAACCACACTTATTTATTATTTTTTTTACATATTATTTTTATTTTCATATATATATCAATTTTCTTTATATTAAAACACCATAAAATTTAGAATTAAAAAATAAAATAAAGTTTTTTCTTATCATTCTCTTCTTTTTCTTTCTTTGTAAAGTCATATTTTTATTATATTGAAAAAATAATTGTAACAAAATAAATAATTGATATTTAAGATAAATGATTTAACTATAAGTTGATAACAATAAACTATTTGTTAAGAATGATAAAATTTTTGTAACTTTTCTATAATGATATTTAGTTTTAATATAGATAGTATATCACTTATGTTTTATAACTCTGTTAGAAATTTTATTTCTAATAATTATTGTGGGCTACATATATTATTTGTAGTATTTATATTAGTTATTTACATTTAGTTGGGCTCAATAAAAGTGATCTAATTTTAGTGAGCCTTTAGACTGCCAACAGGAAAAAACTAATATGGGCCCAAATAAGTGGAAACCAGATTTGGCCCGTTAGGGCTTAATGAGAATCCTAATAGGTTTAAAATCGTAAAGATGGTCATGGTCCCCAATATGCTAAATCAGAAACACACGTCTCTCTGTTTCCCATCAGAAGAGTAACATCAAGTCCCGTTAAGGAATCTAGTGATTTGGCTGAGGAAGATCATTGCACCAAAAGACTATTCTCCGCTGCAACCTTTTGATCAACGTCAATAGATATAGGTACGTGTTATTAACCTTAACTCTGTAATCTGAGACAACGGTTCTTATTATTAAATTAATGGATAATTTCTATTTGGCTTAAGAAATTTATCCCAACAAGTGGTATCAGAGCTACCGTTGTTATTAGGTTATGGGGTTCTAAAGCGTATTGTTACAATTTTTTTTCTTTCTTCATTGACAATACGTGTATTTGAATGTGTTGGTCATTTTTTTTGCTTCAATTTGGTTTAATTGGTTATACTGATAAAGAGATTGATTAAAAATTGAATTTTTCTTAAATAGAATTTTTTTTTGTATTGTGAAATTGTATAAATTTTTGTGAATGTTATATATTTATATATGTAACAATTTTGCAATGATCTAGAAGACATTGTCAAATGAAGAAATTTTTGAGTTTTTTTAAATTTTCTCACTAGAAGTGAGATAATTGTGCAACAATGCAATAAAGGAATTTTTTTCACCAGAAGTGAGTTAATTGTGCAACAATGCAATAAAGGAATATTTTCTCATCAGAAGTGAGTTAATTATGCAACAATGCAATAAAGGAATATTTTCTCACTAGAAGTGAGTTAATTGTGTAACAATGAAATAAAAGAATATTTTTCTCACTGGAAGTGGGAAAATAATATGAAAAGTGAAAAGGAAAAGGGTTGATAAAGACACAAATATAATATAAATATTATGTTTGATCCTTTGAGTACCACCAGAAGTGGGATTTTTTTTTTGTTTTTTGTCAAAATCATTGTTGTAATATTAAATGATATTTGGGGAAATTATATGATCAATATATTAAATTCCACATTATCAAATTTTTAATGGAATTCACGTAAGAAATATTTTCTTGAAATTTGATTGATATTATGTTCAAATTTAAATTGATATTTTTTTTATATCAAATTTGAGTGCGAATGTTGACAGATTATAGACCCTCTTTATTAATTAATTTATTTAGTAATTTTTTTAATTAAATAAATTGATGTAATATATTGTCAAAGCAATCCTTATTATAGAAATTAATTTGATTAAAATTACAATAGATGTTAGTATGAGATTATTTATGCAATTTGTGCTCATCCCAAAAGAAGACACAATTTGGCCAAATAATAACATGCCTGTGATGATAAATATGTGACAATTATAAAGTTACAATTATGTGAATAATAGTCGGTCCAAAGAAAGACTATTATTTGACAAAATTAATTGTTAATATTTGATCGTTGCATTGAGAGTACCACTAACAAGTTAATTTGTATGTCCAAAGACAAAGAATTAATGTTGTGCTTGGTATCTTGTAATGGGTCTATTATGTAAATAATTTGCATGTTTTATTTATTTTATTTTACTTTGTGAGCATGTAATTAAATTAATTTTTTTTAATCTATGTTCTATTACAGTTGATGTTGCTAGTGTTATTAACTTATCTGCTCAAATTAATTGTATACCCATGCTTAATGGGACAAACTTTAAGGCCTGGAAGGAAGCAGTTGAGATAATTATTGGCTGCATGGATCTTGATCTTGCATTTCGGGTTGAGAAACCCACTCCAACTCCGGAAAACCTGGATGAGGATAAGGTTGAAAAGTGGGAACGCTCAAATCGAATGTGTTTGATGATCATGAAGCGATCTGTTCCAGAAGTTTTTCAGGGCTCTATTTCTGAGAGCCAAAATGATAAAGGTTTCCTTGATGCTGTTGAGCATTATTTCACTAGTAATGAGAAAGCAGATGCAAGACGTTTGTTTGCTAAACTTATCTCTATGAGATACAAAGGTAAAGGAAACATAAGGGACTACATTATGGAAATGTCTAATCTCGCGTCAAAACTAAAAGCACTAAAGTTAGAGCTGTCTGATGACTTGCTCGTGCATCTAGTTTTGATTTCCCTTCCTACACAATTTGGACAATTCAAGGTGAGTTATAATACTCAGAAAGATAAATGGACCTTGAATGAATTGATTTCTCACTATGTGCAAGAGGAGGAAAGGCAGCAAAGAGAAAAGACTGAAAGTGCTCATAGCGTCAAGCTCTCAAAATAAGAAGAGAAAGAATAATAAGGATGTTGTAGAAAGGACTTCTCAGCAAAAGAAAGTCAAAAAGGATGAAAACCCACCTACTTTCTTCTTCTGCAAGAAGCCTGGGCACATGAAGAAAGAGTGTCCCAAGTACGCATCTTGGTGTGTAAAGAAAGGTAATTTTCTCTCTTTTGTTTGTTCTAAAGTTAATTTAGCTTTTGTACCACATGATACTTGGTGGGTAGATTCTGGTGCTACTACTCACATTAGTGTATCCATGCAGGGTTGCCTTTGGAGCCGACCACCAAGTGATAATGAAAGATTTATCTATGTGGGTGATGGCAACAAGGTCACAGTGGAGGCTATTGGAACGTTTAGATTACAATTAAAAACTGGATTTCATTTGGATTTATTTGAGACTTTTGTTGTACCATCTTTTAGGCGGAATTTAATTTCTATTTCTAGTTTGGAAAAAAATGGTTTTTCTTGTTCATTTGGAAATAATAAATTTAGCCTCTATCAAAATTCAAATGTTGTTGGTTCTGGTTCTTTAATTCATAATTTATACTTACTAGATGTAGTTAGTTCCAATAAAGAAAATTTTCACATTGATTCTCGTGGTACGAAGCGTAAAATAAATGACAACTCAGCCACCTTATGGCATAAGCATTTAGGCCATATCTCTAAACAGAGAATTCAGAGGCTTGTGTCGGATGAGATTCTTGAACCCTTTGACCTTTCAGACTTTGAGGTTTGCATTGAATGTATTAAGGGTAAATAAACAAATTCAAGAAAATTAGGTGCCGAAAGGGCTAAGGACGTTTTGGAATTAATTCACACAGATATTTGTGAACCATTCCCTACGACATCTTGGAATGGGCAACAATATTTCATTATGTTAATATATGATTATTCAAGGTACGGCTACCTATTTTTAATTCATGAGAAGTTTAAATCCCTAGATGTTTTCAAATCTTTTAAAGCTGAAGTTGAGCTTCAACTTGGAAAGAAAATTAAGGCCGTCAAATCTGATTGTGGTGGTGAATATTACGGTAGATATGATGGATTAGGTGAACAACATCCAGGGCCTTGCGCTTTTCCTAAGGGAATGTGGCATCGCTCCTCAGTATATTATGCTTGGGAAACCAAGCATGAACGGTGTTGCAGAACGTAGAAATAGGAATCTTAAGGATATGGTGAGAAGTATGATTAGTCATTCTTTTTTACCAGAGTCATTGTGGGGAGAAGCGCTTAAGACTGCAGTTTACATCCTAAATAGGGTACCAAGTAAAGCAGTTAACAAAACTCCTTATGAGCTATGGACGGGTAAAAGGCCAAGTATAAAGCATTTACACATTTGGGGTTGTCCGGCTGAAGCGCGTCCTTATAGGCCGCATGAAAGCAAGCTAGAGCCAATGACTGTTAGCTATTATTTTGTTGGTTATCCTGAACGCTCTCGGGGCTATAAATTTTACATTCCCACTACTAAATCATTCTTTGAGACGGGGAATGCGAGATTCCTTAAGGATGTTGAGTTTGGGAAGGAAGAAAACATAAGAAATGTTGTCTTTGAGGAAGAACCTGTCATTGACAGTGATCAAGTCCTCGTACCTATTACTATTCCAGTACCTACCCCAGTAATAGGTGACAATCATGGAGTTATTCCTGACATTGTCCCAACACAAGACAATATTGAGGTTCTCCCTCAAATACCTATAGAGCAAGCTCAACAACCTCAAGAAGTGCCATTAAGGAGATCCACTAGAGAAAGGAAAAGTGCAATTAATTTCATATGATTACATTGTGTTTCTCTAAGAACATGAGGATGGCATTGGTTTAACAGAGGATGATCCAATCAACTTCTATCAAGCTATGCGCAGTTATAACTCTCAAAAGTGGATTGATTCCATGAGGGATGAGATGAAATCTATGCAAGACAACGATGTTTGGGATCTCGTTAAATTAGCTGAAGGTGTTGAACCTATTGGTTGTAAATGGATATTTAAAACCAAGAAGGATTCAAAAGGTAATATCAAGAGATATAAGGCTCGTTTATTTGCTAAAGGTTTCACTCAAAAGGAAGGCATTGATTACAAAGAAACCTTTTCTCTGGTTTCTTTAAAGGATTCTTTTAGAATAATAATGGCACTCGTAGCTCATTATGATTTAGAGCTCCATCAGATGGATGTTAAAACTGCGTTTCTAAATAGTGACATTGAAGAAACGATTTATATGATGCAACCAGAAAATTTTGTGTCTGGTGACTCAAAGTCTATGGTATGCTAACTAAAGAAATCCATCTATGGTCTCAAAAAAGCTTCCCGTCAATGGTATCACAAGTTCCATCAAGTTATTACCTCATATGGGTTTGAGGCAAATATAGTTGATGATTGTGTTTATCATAAGTTTAGTGGGAGTAAATATATATTCTTGGTGTTATATGTCGATGATATACTACTTGCCAACAGCGATATAGGCTTATTGCACGAAACCAAGAGATTTCTAACAAAGAATTTTGAAATGAAAGATCTTTGTGAAGCCTCTTTTGTATTAGGTATTAAGATACTAAGAGATCGTTCTCATGGTATCATAAGGTTATCACAAGAGAACTATATCGATAAAGTTTTAGATAGATTCAACATGAAAGATAGTAAACCAAGAGATACCCCTATAGCCAAGGGATACAAATTTAGCCTCAAACAGTGCCTTAATAATGACCTTGAAAGAAATGAGATGCAAAAGATTCCCTATGCTTCAGCTGTGGGAAGTCTAATGTATGCTCAAGTTTGTACTCGTCCTGATATTGCATTTATAGTGGGAGTTTTGGGCAGATACTTAAGTATTCCTGGGATGTAGGATTGGAAGGAAGTAAAGCGTGTAATGCGCTATTTGAAGAGAACAAAAGGATATATGCTCACTTATTAGAAGTCTGACAGTTTAGAGATCATTGGATACTCAGACTCTGATTTTGCCGGATGTCAAGACAGTAAACGTTCCACATCTAGATACATCTTTATGTTGGCTGGATGAGCTATCTCTTGGAAGTCTGTTAAACAGACTATTATAGCTTCTTCAACCATGGCTGCGGAATTCATTGCTTGTTTTGAGGCATCCAACCATGGGATATGGCTGCGAAATTTTATCACTAATTTACATGTGTTTGATGGCATTGAAAGACCATTGAAAATATATTGTGATAATAACTCTACAGTTCTTTATTCCAATAATAATAGGAGTACAACCAAGTCAAAATTCATTGATATAAAGTTTCTGGTTGTTAAGGAAAGAGTTCAGAATAAGCAAATTTCTGTAGAACATATAGGGACTAATTTTATGCTAGTTGATCCACTTACTAAGAGTTTGGTGCCTAAAGTCTTTCATGAGCACACTGCTCATATAGATGTAATCCCTTATAGTACCCTAGTTTAGTGGGAGTCTCATTTATGTTTTATGTCTTCTTTATTTTTTAAATTTTTCTAGATATTTGTATTATTTGGATTTTCTACAGAAATAAAGTTGATGTTCATAATTTTATTCTGAGCTTGTTTTTGTGCAATATATATATATGTTGCGTTTTGAATGAATCTCTATAAAGAATAAAGTTTGGACCAGTTGGAAATAAACATGACTAAGATCACGTTGCATATAATTTCCATGCCACTTATCCATATTTGATCTATGTCATTGAGTGCATACAATTGTGGTGATCATTGTGGTTTAGTCACATTAGATAATGATGAAAACTGCAATGGTTCCCTGTTGTTGTATGAGATGGACCAGATTGTTTAAGGGGAGTCTAAAAGTAAATAGCATATAGTTGCGCGCCTAAAGAATTTTGTGATATAAATACTTAAATGAATATGAAGCCCAAGTGGGAGATTGTTAGAAATTTTATTTCTAATAATTATTGTGGGCTACATATATTATTTGTAGTATTTATATTAGTTATTTACATTTAGTTGGGCTCAATAAAAGTGATCTAATTTTAGTGAGCTTTTAGACTGCCAACAGGAAAAAACTAATATGGGCCCAAATAAATGGAAATCAGATTTGGCCCTTTAGGGCTTAATGGGAACCGTAATAGGTTTAAAATCGTAAAGATGGTCATGGTCCCCAATATGCCAAATCAGAAACACACGTTTTTCTCTCTCCCCGTCAAAAGAGTAACATCAAGTCCCATTAAGGAATCCAATGATTTGGCTGAGGAAGATCATTACACCAAAAGACTATTCCGCTGTAACCTTTTGATCAACGTCAATGGATACAGGTATGTGTTACTAACATAAACCCTGTAATCTGAGACAAAGGTTCTTAATATTAAATTAATGGATAATTTCTATTTGACTTAAGAAATTTATCCCAACAAACTCTTGTCCACTAGTCTTTTAAGGATGAAGAGATTCTAAGTTAATGACCACCAAATCTAAATCAAATATCAAAATTTATTTATGTAAAATTTCACTATTTGGTTATATATATTTTTTACGTCTCATTTTTTTACTCAATATGAAACTTTAATTTTGATAAACAATTAAAAATTGAAGAATTATACTATATATATATTTCATCCTTTTACTCAATGTGAAACTTTAATTTTGAAAAATAAATAGAAAAAATAATATTAAGATAAAAAAAATATTACTCTATCTTTAATAATATTTTTTGAAGAAATTTTTTTTAATAATTTATTAATTTAATCTATAATAATATTTTAATAAATGTAAGTAGACAAATGTTGAAAAAAAAAACATATATCTTGTTGTAGTGATCACATGGTATTTGAATTTTCTCTTTAAGTATAAAAAAAATATATATTGAAAGAGAAATATTATCTTCTGTTTACTAAAAGTTCTAGGCAAGATTATTCCATTTTTAAGGGTGGGGAAAAAATGCAATCAGTATGCTCCTTGTTAATTATAATTTATCAAGATGTGTAAAATCATGTATAGTAACATTCTAAATTTAATAGTCTCATAATTATGTTTTTTTTTTAAATTTCAATTAGTTTAGCTAATAATAAAACTGTATTGAAAAGTCATTCATGATTAACTTATATATAAGCATGGAAAATAAATTTGAACACGTAAGTATTGCTTGATATAAACCCGATTTTCAAGAAGAAAAAAAAATTACTTTAAACATTCAAGTTTTTTTCCAATTTAGAAAGGGTTTGTTTGGATAAACTTTTTCAAAAATATTTTTAATAAATTAAAATAAGAAGAAAAATTAAAATAAGTAATTCTCTATAAACTAAAAGTGATTCATGCATGATTTTAAAAAAAACTAAAAAAAAAAACTAATATGAATGTACTTATAGAAATTTATGTATAAGATAATTTCAACATGTAAAAAAAATATTTTAATTTTTCTTCTTATTTTTTTCCTAAAATTGTTTGTGTACAAGTTTATTTAAACAAATCCAAAGTTGGAGATGTACACTACAAAAATAGTGATTTATTGAGTTTATTTCTATTGGTCTAAATAAACTACCAAAACTTATTACAATTGTAATAGAAAAGTTAGGGCTAAAAACCTATTTTGGTCCCTTATAATCTTTTTTTGTTTCAATTTAGTCCCTTATTAATTTTTTGTCTCAATTTGGTCCCAAACTAATTAATTGGTTTCAATTTAGTCCCAAACTAATTAATTGAATGAGATTTAACAACATATATTGTATGTCACTATAGTTTATACCTACACTTTTTAACAATATAATATACCAACATTATTGTACCCATATTGTAGGTAAAAGTAATTTTTAGTGACAAGTATTGTATTTCACTACATGAAATTTTTTTTTGTAGTGATGCTACATGTTTTTTGTGTTGTGAGTTGAACTTATAAACTAGAGGAGAGTGAATTATTTTTTTGTGTTGAAAGATCCCATTACGAGAATCTGAATAGTGGTGTTCTAAGATGCCAATGTGAAAACCTTTAAATGAGAGAGTTGACTCTTGAAGTAAAGAGTTGTTTTACATAAGTTATCTCCTCTAAATTCTTAATTAGTTGATACAGTACGGGGACAAGACCAAGACATACTTGTTAGAAGTGGCTAACGAGTAAGTCATGGAATTAGAGGCTAAAATCCTTAATCAAATGTTGAAAGGATGCACAATATTTAGAGGATAGGTGGTGGACTAATCCCATTTAGTACTTGATTAATGCATGTTAATACCATGGTAGGATCACACCCAAGTTGTTTTATTCCTGACAATAGTAAACCTTTCTAGTTTAAGTGGAAACATATGAGCAATCATTTCTAAGTTAATTACAACTTTTAAACCAAACATGTGTTGTTATGACCTAGAGGTGAAAGGTCTTCTATGTTGTTGGTTTGATAGGGTTAACCTACTTAAATTGCTTATCTGTGTTTTAGGAGATTTCCTAAGTTGAAATGTGTGATAGTCTATAATGTTGTTGAGTTGTATTATGTGTTGTTAAGTAGCATAATTGTATCGTTTAAGTTGTAAATTGAGATGTTAAGATGTTGAGATGTGTTAGAGTAGTTATTTGATGTTATGTGATACTAAGATGATTTGTTGAAGTTATAGTTTGTTGAGAAGTTGATTATGTTGATGTAGTTAGTTTTTTAGTTTTTCATTATATGTTTTTTTTTGTTACATAAGCTTACCTTTACTTTTCAATGTGTTTGATATAACACCCTAAGTTTTCATAAAAATTAAAAAGATGTTTTTAATAAATAATAAGGGTTTTAGAAATAAAATAAAGGCTTTTCAATAAATATTTGTGCTCTTAAATATTAAGTGTGGTTTTCTTTAATTATTATAAGTTGTGAAATCATGTGTTTACGATATAAATAAATTATTTAGAAAAGAGGTATTTTAATAAAATTGTTTTATTTGTAATGTTTTAATAAGATGTGAGGAAAGGGAAGAGTAATTAGGGTTAAACCTTTTACCTGGAGGAGTTAACTTCAGGTTAGGAGTTATTTTTGGGAGGGGTTTAAGGAGTCAATTCATTTAATGTTTATGCTCTTTTTTTCTCTCAACTCAAGAACTCCAAAAGGAGAACACAAAAACATCAAGAGGCACCTTGGAGATTCCCCTCCTTCATTAAACATTCATTGAGGTAAGGGGGAGTGAGGGTCTTTTCTTTTGGGTGTAGATTATTTTATTCGATAGTTGAGTTGAGCCTAACACCATTGCCTATTTGTTTGTTTTTTGGTGGGAATTTATGGTTTTGATTGTAGAATGAGAATCCTGTTTTGTATGCTTCGTATTAGCATATATTATATGTGATAATTGAATGATATGTGTAATTAATTTCATGTACATTACTTTAATCATGAATTTGTGACTGCTTGTAGTTATTATAGGAAACCCTAGATTTATAGATCAAAATGAAGGTTGATGTTAATCGTGTGAGTACGTGAAATTGATGTTGGGTTTGACTAATTGATGGTATAATAAAGTAGTTTTGGGATTTAATTAATGTTTTCACCGATTGAAGTGAATGAGAAGTGAGAAGTGTCAAACTTGTGTGACCTACACACATTCTAGAGGATTTTTGCAAACTAATGTCACGTCAAACACATAGTTATGACATTGGGAGCTTAAAATAAGAAAAGATAGTTTAAGAGTTTTAATGGTGAGCTTCTTTACCCTTCAAGTGTTTAATCTTGGAGATGGTTTGAGAAACTTATATCAATGGTTAAATAAAAAAATAAGAGGGGATATTTGTGAATGAGTTATGATGAAGGTACAAAATTATGTTTCTGATACCTTATGCTTTTATGCAATAAAAGATGTTTCTACATTATGTACATGATATGAAATGCTTATGTGTGTTGTGACACCCTTACTACCCCAACACATGTATTGTAATAATGAAAACTTAACAAAAACAATTTTCAGTTTCGGTAAAAGGGTTCACATGAGAATCTTCAAAATTATTCTTCAATAACCACAACAATAAAAATGAAACGTGAGAGTTTACAAATGATTTTCAAAAATAATATTTACAATTCTAATTCCATATAACAATCTATGTCCTAAAGAAAATCCTCTGCCCCGATGTCACAATATCAGAGCATACCCACAACTCAACCGTTAGATTCTAGATGTCACTCGTAGCCGGATCTTCCTCACCTAAAATATCCACAAATCGCACGGTGAGAAAAGAAAACATCTATATATATAGAACATAAGAAAACACAACATATTATCTCATTATAACTTAATATTCATAAATATTTCAACATATCGTATTTCAATCAATCATGCATCGTCATCACATCATAATTCTCAATCACACCAATCATCACAAATCTTGCACTTCACACTATGCCAAGGTCACGCTACCCATTTAACAATCTCAGGCCGTGCTCACCCCTGATATAACATTGTGCCAAGGTCACGTTATCCCTAGTCCAGGGCCGTGCTCACCCTTGACATGTTAACCAAGGTCACGATACCCACATAACAATCCAGAGCCGTGCTCACCCTTGATATAACACTGTGCCAAGGTCACGTTACCCCTAACCTAGGGTCGTGCTCACCCCTGACATGTTAACCAAGGTCACGATACTCATGTAACAATCCAGAGCCGTGCTCACCCCTGATATAACACTGTGCCAAGGTCATGTTACCCCTAACCTAGGGCCGTGCTCACCCCTGACATGTTAACCAAGGTCACGATACTCTTGTAACAATCTCGGGCCGTGCTCACCCCTGGTCATAGGTGTGAAGAACCACAATCACATCTCATTCACATCCACATTCACATTCACATCCACATTCACATCCACATCCACATCTCAATTCCACAATACATACACAATCCACACAAAATGGTGATTCACATACCCCTCAAGTAATTCATCATCTAGATCATCAAATAATATAACAATAACATTCATAAACTAATATAACAAACAACAAAATTATCAATTTAACATAATTTTAACGTAAACAGTAAAATCCCCAATTGTTCCAAAATCTAACTCAGGCACTTTTCTACAATTTCGTTCTCCCTCTCAGATCATCATTCTTACAAATTATTAGCATATCTATAATCCTCAACACATACAGAATCTAATGGGATCCTCAATTTCTCAAACAGAAATCATCCAATTTTTCACAACCTAACTTACAGGCACTTTTCTATAATTTCGTTCTCTCTCCCAGGGCCTCATTTTTACAAGTTAAACATATATTCGTAATCCTAAATATATATAGAATCACATAAGATAATTAATCCTCCAAACAGAAATAATTATAAAATTATTCATAACCCTAAGGGCTGTCGCCACCCGCCGAAACGGACCTTGGCATTCGCGACGATGGTCGGACTCTTTTTAGTTTTGAAAAGTGGTGGATTGTTAGAACGACTTATTCTCAAACTGAGACCTTATCGAACTAACAATTTTATTAAATGATTCACCAATCCATGTTAATCCCAAGCGGGACCCTCCATGGATTAGTAGTTTTCGCAAAAAGGGTTCTTGGAGTCGCCACCAATGTTTTACTCAAAACATTGGAAAAAGAGTTAAGGCAATTGATTTCGCAAATCAACTTAGGCCATTACAACCAGAGTTGGGTAAGGGAGTCGGTTACGTGCGGGGAAGGTGTTAGCACCCCACAACGCCCCTTTCGGGTTCCCTATGACAGATTATTTCATGAATAATAGCTTAAAATTATTAAATTACCCCTATTTATTAGAACGATATTAAGTGAATTATCTACATGATGAAAGCTTTAAACATGCAATGCAACAATCAGAAAGCGATAAAGAAAGCAATAAAAGACGAGTTTTGGAAGAAAACCTCTTGAAGCGTGCTTTTATATATTTAAAAGAACTAGGAGGCTTTTTGGCGCTCCTTCCCACTACACGCTCGCTTTCTCCTTTCCCTAAAATAAAATTTTTACTATGGAAATCAAATAGATTTCCCTTCGACTCGTTCGAATCTCAAGCAAATGGCTTATGATTCAAGAACTTCGTCGGATTGGCTTTCAGAGAGATTTCTAGGGCAGAGCACTGCTCAAAAACCCAAGAATACTCAGCCAGGGGGTCCAGAATAGCTGGAAAAGTGTGGAATGACGTCCAAATGACGTCTTATTTATAGGGGTGAGGCGCAGTACGGCCTCTGACATCAATACGGCCCGTACTGAGGATTTGAACTACAGTACGGCCGTATTGAATTCAGTACGGCCGTACTGAAGTTTCAAAAACTTCAGTACGGCCGTATTGGTTTCAGTACGGCCGCACTGAAGTTCAAAAACTTCAGTACGGCCGTATTGGTTTCAGTACGGCCGTATTGTAGTTCAAAATGTGCAGTACGGCCGTACTGAACTCCAAGGAGGCCGTATTAAGCTCCAATCTTCCCACTTTCTTATTTTTAGCTACTCTAAGACCTCTAAACCTACAGATAGTCATCCTATGGTCTTCCAGGAGTCCTTCTGGCTGACTTTCCTTCGATCTTTGAGAGTCTTCGAGTCTTATTTCCGACCCGGACAATTTTAGGGGTCTACAGCTGCCCCCCCTTTACTTAGTCGGACGGCCTTTTGGTGTACCAGCTGACAAGTAAAGGAGTTGACCCAATTGTCCGGGTGATGTGCTATCCTTCTGACTTGTAGAGTATTGCCTCTCCAGGCCCTGCCTCTCAACATGAGGCAGTTGAGTATCGCCTCTCCAGGCCCTGCCTCTCAACATGAGGCAGTTGAGTTTGCCCTCTCCAGGGTTTTGCCTCTCAACATGGGCAGCTGAGTTTGCCCTCTCCAGGGTTTTGCCTCTCAACATGGGCACCTGAGTTTACCCTCTCCAGGGTTTTGCCTCTCAACATGGGCAGCTGAGTTTGCCCTCTCCAGGGTTTTGCCTCTCAACATGGGCAGCTGAGTTTGCCCTCTCCAGGGTTTTGCCTCTCAACATGGGCAGCTGAGTTTGCCCTCTCCAGGGTTTTGAGATAAGTTTGTCTCCACAGTCCACAATGCTGCTTCGACGGTTTGTTTTTCTGATTTTGTGCCGCTGAGGGCTGGATAACGCAGGGATCCGTCTAGGGGATGTGCAGTCATTCATAGGTTTTTGTGCCCCAACTTGCATTGCTTAGTTGGTACCCATGGGGAAATTCTGATTCCGTGGGGATGCAGACACAAAGATGCTCTTCCTGAGGTGAGCGATGCCTTATGATTGGCTGACGTCCTTTCAACGTTGGTGGAGTATCCCGGTTATCCTTATTCGGGTGACTCTTTTTTGGTTTTCTAATCTTGTTGCCTCTGTGTAGGCTATCATCCGCTGGGGGATTCTGTCATTCAATTCTTGACTGACCTCTTCTGTTAGGCAAATCATCTTGATGTTCGGTGTTTGGCTGGATGCCGAATTCCGCTTGGGGAATATTTATTGATATATTTTTTTATTTTTCTCCTTTTGTAGGGGTGCCTCTTGAGTAGGCGACTGGGGATTTGGGGATCTTATGTATCCCAGAGTATTATTTAGGAAGCCTCTGCAGGCTTAGCCTCACTCAGCGCTTGAGTCAGAGAGCTATCTTCCACTGAGGAAGTTTCAAGTCCTTTGACTGAATATTTTGCTTGGATGATCGCGCTTCCATTGGGGATTTTGACGATCTTGCTTTGATAGCTCTCGCTGGGGATTTGTTCCATGAGCTTAAGCTGAGGTTTCTCTGGGGAGTATTATTTCTGCGAGCCTCTCCAGGCTCAGTTATTTTGGAGAGTATTATTTAGGCGAGCCTCTCCAGGCTCGATTATTCTGAGAGAGTATTATTTCGGCAAGCCTCTCCAGGCTCAATTATTCTGAGAGAGTATTATTTCGGCAAGCCTCTCCAGGCTCAGTTATTCTTGTCCGTTTTATTGATTTTTTGTTCAGCCCAAGAGTGCAAGCGGAGATGTCTCTTGGGGAGTATTATTTCGGCAAGCCTCTCCAGGCTCAGTTATTCTGTATAATTTGTTGATTTTCTGAATTTTGCCTTTTTTTGTCGTTTTTGGCTTTTTCAGTATTTTTCCTTTTTATTGATTTTGGCTTTTTCTATACAGAAATTAAAGGTGCTAAAGAATTTGAATTCAAAATGACAAATTTCATTAATAGAATGAATTTGTACAAAGATGATTAAAAA
The DNA here is from genome assembly GCF_000230855.2 of Cajanus cajan. NCBI lineage: Eukaryota > Viridiplantae > Streptophyta > Magnoliopsida > Fabales > Fabaceae > Cajanus > Cajanus cajan. The sequence continues at coordinate 17,018,411 of NC_138518.1, read as the reverse complement.
GTGGGGCAAAGCCCAATCAAGCAAATACACAAATAGCGAGAAAAAGGTAGCCGGTCTTCACTCCTCTGCCGGCGGGTCCTGTGGAGGGTCGGGGAAGCGGCGGTGTAGCCAGACCGACAGGCTGTCAAACTCCTGTCTGAGGGCATCGATACCATGCTGAGCAGCATCAAATCGAGTGTCGAAACTCTGCTGCAAGGCGCCGATGCTATGCTGAGCGGTATCGAATCGACTATCGATGCTCCGCTGTAAGGCGTCGAAGCGGGCATCGAAGTAGGCCCTGTCCTGCTGCGAGGTGCCGGCCTCTGGCTGCGGGTCTTTGTCACCCGGGAGCTCAATATCTGCGAAGAGCTCGCTGAAGTCGTCGGTGGCCCGCACGTATTGCTTCCCTACCTTGACAATCATCTTCATGTTGAGTAAGGTGGGAGCACCAATGGGTTTAGGCGCCAAATCCGCCGCATCTATGCCGTCGGGACATCCCCAAGCCTCGGCGAGTGTCGAGAGGAGCGTGGAAACCAGAATGTATCCTCGCCGGGCTTCGCTTCCCTCTCTTGCCCCCAGATTCTTTATGTGCTCAAGGAAGAAGAATCCGGGGTTGGCCTTCTGACTAGTGACCATGCAATATAGAGCCAGCAAGTCCTGCCGTGTCACCGACTCTGGGCTCTTCTGCCTTGCATGAATGGAGCCTGTGATTAGCTTGTGGCAGATTCGGAGTGCGGTAGGGAGCCGAGTACCCTTCACTCCGGCGTGGTAGTCCGTCTGACCTGTGATCTCTCTCCACATCTCATTTTGGGTCAGACCATCCGGATACTCGCAAATGGCATCCCTATACTCCAGTTGAGCAGCTCGTGTGAAAAAGCCGGCTTGGACGTTGAACTCGTCCAATGACAAAGAACGGTACCCCCCATTCATCCAAAAGTCTACCGAGTAGACTGTCTCTCCGAAGCTGTTCGTCGACTGTGTGACGCCGACGGTAGCCAAGAACTCCTTTGTCGCTGTCGGGAAGATCTTGGAATGAGGGCTAAGGAGGAACCCCCATCCTATGGCGTTGATATAGCCTAGGACCTCGTCTTCCCACTCCATCGCTTGGAGGATGTTCACGTCGAGCACCCTTGATGGCTTGAAGACAAACGATTCAAAAAGCTCTAGCCTCTCTAGATGCTTCGCAGTCATTTCTCGTTGGGCGGGGACCCTTTGCCTCTTTCTAGACGACTCGGCCATTTCTCTGAACTTTGGAAGACCTTGGACTCACTCACAAAGAAGATATGCAAAGGAGCGAAGAATGCTGTGCAGAAATGAGAGGGGAAGGGGCCAATACAGGCCGTATTGAATTCAATACGCCCGTATTGGTGTGGACGTTATGGTCAATGTTGCCGTATTCATTTCGGTACGCCCGTATTGAGTTGAAAATTTGTTCATAACCTTGATTTTAGTACGGGTGTACCGAACATGGTACGGGCGCATTGTTTTTTTCTTGAAGTTTATATTTTTTGTTTTTTTTTGTTTTTTTTTTTTTTTGTTTTTTTGTTTTTTTTGATAAACAGAGAATAAGTGATCTTCCAGTACACCTATCATCTGTATGCATGTATGCGGTATGATGCACCTAATTCTATTTGATTCATTTTTTCAAAAGAATTAACCGATGCGTTTCTTTGTTTGGATCTTGCCATTCCTTTAGACGGGCTGTGCGCTGCCGATTTCTGTAACCGAGGAATGATGCGTGAGATATCGAGATTGGTGTCATCAACCAAGTGATCCTTCCCTTCCTTTAGAAGACATGTCAACCCTCCTATTGACCACTATATCTCCATGTTTCCACTAGATTATCCTAAAATCGTTTGGGACAAGAGAGAAAAGAAGGGAAAGATATTTTTTGTTCGAAAGTTTGTGTTTTAGAGGGGATTTTTATTTGTTTTGAAAGCGGTTTTTGTAAGAATGGCTGGCCAAGGTAGGCTTATGTGTTTAGGCTTGTTTGATTAAACACTTATGAAGTTAAGAAAATCTTGTTTATTGACGTTGTGATCTGACAACTTAGATAGCTTCCCTTGAACCTTTCTTTTTGAATTCGGTTCATGGTACCATCATGGATTTATTTTCTTTTTTTTTTATTATTGTCCTTATTTTTGCCTAAAACACCCTTTTGTGGCGTCTTAGCGGACTTTTGTTTTTGTTCATTTTTGCAACCCTAACTTTTGCCTAGGTCACCCTTTTGTGGGATTCCTAGCGGGTTCTTTGCTCTTATTTTTACGCAGCCCCCTTTTTGGGTTTCCTGCCGAGCTTTTTTTTTATTTTAAAGGATTTCTTTTTATCCATGATGGCACTTGTCGAGGCCAAGGGAAGGTGCTCCAAGTTGTCACACACACTTCCACATAAAAATGATGCGGGTTTATTGTTATTAAGACAATTTTAACTTCATTTATGCTTATTCAAACAGGGTTAAATAATGCGGCCTAGAAGTTTATTGTAAGCGAGAAAAGAAGCAATAAGAAATGAATAAAGAATGATTTTATTATAATCATAATGGAAACATGTGCCCTATCGAGGCTCGGGGGTCGGGCTGTCCCCGAGGAGTGATCTCTAACAATCATCAGGTCTATGCATCCCTATCGGAAGGAGAAGAGCACTTGATGACGACGACCGGCCTTGACGCTTGTGAACCGGCCTTCCTAAAGATCTGGCTTAAAGAACGTCGAGAAGGATCTTGGTTCCTCTTCGTCCTTTGATCTTTATTAGGGTTGTATCCTAACCCTTGTTTTCCCGGATTATCTTTGATAATGGGTAGCTCAGGAATTCCTTGGGAATCCTTGCCAAGTCCCTGTCCCGGCAAGTATCCATTCTTGGTGAGCATATGGGCTACCTTCTTCATTTCTCGGGGAAACGTTTCGACATTGGAAATTTCCAATGCTTGGAAGGCGGTTTCTAAAGCTTCCTCCGCTACATCCACATAAGGTATGGCGGATGGCTTGCTGATGAGTATGTCATCTTCAGCTTGTACAGTCACCAGTTTGTCACCCACTATGAATTTGACTTTCTGGTGGAGCGTAGAGGGAAAAGCTTTCGCATCATGAATCCAAGGTCGGCCGAGGAGACAGCTGTATGCGGGAGTAATGTCCATCACTTGGAATTCGACATTAAAGATAGTGGGTCCAATTTGGATTGGAAGATTGATCTCTCCCACCACTTCTCTTTTAGAACCATCGAAGGCTCGAACGATCATGTTGCTCGGGCGCATTTGGACTCCCTTGATTGCCATTTGATCGAACGTTCTTTTTGGCATCACATTCAAGGAAGATCCATTATCCACCAAGACTTTAGCGATGTGATACTCCTTGCACTTTACAGAGATGTGCAAGGGCTTGTTGTGATTTGGTCCCACAGCGGGGATCTCTTCATCGGTGAAAGTGAGGTGATCATTAGCCGTGATGTGACTAACGATCCCCTCAAACTTGTCTTGGGAGATAGTATGCGATACATATGCCTCGTTCAAGACTTTCAACAGAGCTTGCCGATGCGGTTCGGAGCTTAGGATCAAAGACAACAGCGTAATCTTTGCTGGCGTCTTATGAAGTTGATCCACGATGGAGTACTCGCTCTGTCGGATAAACTTTAACAGCTCGTCTGTCTCCTCCTCGGATTCTTTTTCCTCGGTTTTATCTTTTTCTTTTTCTTTACTCTTGGGAGCTTTATCATGAAGATCTTCGGGAGTGTAGATCCTGCCACTCCTAGTCATGCCCCCAAGTCCAGCGATGTTGGAGATATCGCTGTCGGCAGAAGAATGGATGTCGTATATCCATGGCACAGCCTTATTTGATTTGTAAGGGAAAGGCCTTGGAGCAGTGATCCTTAATGGTGTCGGACCTTCCCCTTTATTCGTCTTGATTACCAACAACGGAGTTGATGTGCGCTCACTTGGCACGGTTGTTGGCTTACACTTGATAACGAACGGCGTGCGATCCATTCTTTGAACATACGCATCGATTAATTCTTTCTTTTTATTAATGTTTATTAATGAATTACTAGGAGGGATGTATGAAATGCAAACCTAGATCCCTCCATGATCTTTGATAAGAATGCATGATATGAGATGATGGCGATGAATATGCATGCATTGTGTTTATTCAACTAAACATTATCATGTTTTTAGGATGTCCCTAAGATGATGCATGATATTGCTTGGTTTGGATAAATAACCCTTTTTTCTTTTTTTTTTGGGTATTTTGTTTATTATTTTTTTGTATTTTTGGGTGAAAAGGGAAACTACCTATATGAATGCGATGAAGGTAGATGTTAACACCATGTAATGGAAGATTCTTATTCCTATTTATTCTTATTTTAAAAAGGAATGTTGTATGTTTAAAGAATGCAATGTATGCTCAAACAATGTCACATAAACAATGCACAAACAATTCACTCATCCACGAACAGTCACGAGCGAATCACGAGGTAGGGGTATCCTGCAGAAAAGTGCATATTCAAGGTGGTTCTAACTGTTCTCACCGGTCTGAGGCCCCCAAGGTGCCCCCATTATAGGGACCCAATTCCTCTCGTCGTAAGTCTGTAGACCCCTAAAATTGTCCGGGTCGGAAATAAAACTCGAAGACCCTCAAAGATCGAAGGAAAGTCAGCCAGAAGGACTCCTAGAAGACCATAGGATGGCTATCTGTAGGTTTAGAGGTCTTAGAGTAGCTTAAAATAAGGAAGTGGAGGGAATGAAGCCCAATACGGCCGTACTAAACTTAATACGGCCGTATTGAAGCTTCAACACGGCCGCAGTGAACTCAATACGGCGTATTGAAGTTTCTGAAACTTCAATACGGCCGTACTGAAATCAATACGGCCGTATTGAAGCTTCAATACAGCCGCAGTGAACTCAATACGGGCGCATTGAAATTTCTGAATTTCAATACGGCCGTATTGAACTCAATACGACCGTATTGAAGTTCAAAAATTTCAATACGGCCGTATTGATTCCATAGCCCGTATTGCGCCTGTTCCCTATAAATATGGCGTCATTTTGACGTCATAACACACTTCCACACACAGTTTTAACCCTCTCCTTGAGTATTCTGGGGTTTTTGAGCAGTGTTCTGCCCTAGAAATCACTTGGAGAGTTGATCCGACGAAGTTCTTGAGCCCCGAGCCATTTTGCTTGAGGATCGAACCTAGTCGAAGGGAAATCCTCCGGATTTCCATAGTTAAAATTTTATAGGAAGGGAGCGAGCGGGCTTGTAGAGCGAGGGAACGCCAAAAAGCTTCCCAGTTTTACGAAATATATAAAAAGCACGCTTCAAAGGTTTCTTCTTCAAAATCCTTCCTTTTACTGCTTTCTGTGTGCATATTTAACTGTCATCATGTAGATAGTTAATTTATAATCGCTTATAATAAATAGGGGTAATTTAGTAATTTTATATTGTTATTTTAGAAATAATCTGTCATAGGGAACCCGAAAGGGGCGCTGTGGGGTGCTAACACCTTCCTCACGCGTAACCGACTCCCTTACCCGACTCTGGTTGTAATGGCCGAAGTCGATTTTTGAATCGATTGCCTTATCCCTTTTTCCAATGTTTTGAGTAAAACATTGGTGGCGACTCCAAAGAACCCTCCTTTTACGAAAACCGCTAATCCATGGAGGGTCCCGCTTGGGATTAACATGGATTGGTGAGCCTTTTAATAAAATTGCTCGTTTGACGAGGTCTCAGTTTGAGAATAAGTCATTCTGGCAATCCATATTTTTTAAACAAATAAAAGAGTCCAACCATCCTTCGCGAATGCCGAAAGCCCCGTTTCGGGCCGGTGGCAACAGATGGCGACTCCACTGGGGAAGCTTCGAGAGTCAATCCCATTTAGTGACAGATTGTTTTTAACAAATAATAGTTAAAAATTACTTCGTTACCCCTTGCTTGTATGATAACATGATTTATTATATGGCTTTAAATAACTGTTGTATGTTTAAATTCCGCAATTGTTTGAAATAAAAACTGCACACAAACCTTTGCACACAACAGTTCCCTCTATACCCGGGGGCATGAGTGATTAACCATAGGGAGTGGATGTTAGTACGGCCGGTTGTCGAATGGGTCTATAGGTGCCCGTAGACCGTTGTCGGAAAACATCACTCAAGGTGATAACCATGAACTTGAGTCCGACGGTGCGTTGGAGCTTTCCATCGACCTACGATAAGAGGAATTGGGTCCCTATAATGGGGGCACCTTGGGGGCCTTGGACTGGTGAGAACAGTTAGAACCTACCTTGAATATGCACCATTTCTGCAGGATACCCCTACCTCGTGATTCGCTCGTGACTGTTCGTGGATGAGTGAAATTGTTTGTGTAAATACTTATGTGCAATTGTTTGTGCATTAATAAATAACCTCGTGATAAGGTCTAAAGAATAATCCCCATACATGAAAAAACCATGACATGAGAGGAAAGACCATGTGTGAAAATATAATAAAAGTGAGGAGCATGTACATCATTACCAATAAGACCTCATGCATCCTCATCAATTATTCATTTTAGGATCACCAATACCCTCTCGATGTGAGTAAAAGGGACCCATGACTATTGAGATTCTCCGTTGGGGAGAGATCATAGGCTAGGGAGGGTGATAAACCTTCATCTTAAAAAGGCAGCGCCTTAAAGATGGAGTCTTATCAAGCTCACATCGAGAGTGTATTCATACCATGAATAAACTAATTAGAATAAAAAATTCATTTTAGAAAGTGGCTGGTCATCTCTCTGTCCTCACACGCGCAAAGAAGATCAAGAAAATGGAAGCATTGGAGGAGCAAAACAAAAAGCTCACAACCGAGCTTTCACAACTTAAAGACCAAATGGCGCAAATGATGGAACTCATGCATCATCACAACATCCATGGATCTCATCACAGTGATCATGGGTCCCATCATGAGGGAGAGGAGGAAGAGCATGAAGAAGATCCTCCACACGCTGTACCCCTTGGGGCTGGAATTATGATTAAAGAGCCCGAAGTATCAAAGGAACAATTCCACGCCCTCGAGGATCGGCTAAGGGCTATGGAGGGGCATGATTTTGACATCAAAGATGCCGCCGACATGTGCTTAGTGAGGGACATTCAATTCCCTCCTAAATTTAAAGTGCCGGATTTCCCAAAGTACGTGGGATCGACTTGCCCCAAAAGTCATCTCACCATGTACTGTCGCAAGATGGCTGCATATGCCACAAATGAAAAGCTCTTGATCCACTGCTTTCAAGAGAGCTTGGCTGAAACTGCACTCAACTGGTATATGCAGCTAAATGGAAATCTAGTACATACATGGAGGCAGTTGGCCGACGCCTTTCTCAAGCGCTATAAATACAACATCGACCTAACACCCGATAGGTCCGATCTTCAAGCCTTGAGTAAAAAGAACGATGAATCCTTCAAGGCGTACGCCCAACGTTGGAGGGAGTTGGCGGCACAGATAGAGCCCCCGCTGTCGGATAAGGAGACGGTGTCCTTATTCATCAACTCGTTGACTGGTCCCTATTACGATAAAATGATAGGGAACACAACGACACTCTTCTCGGACATCATCACCATTGGAGAAAGGGTGGAACAAGGACTTAAAAGTGGGAAGCTGGCTAAGCCTTCCCAACCATATGAAGCTAAGAAGGCCTTCGGGAAGAAGAAAGAAGGAGGAGTCAACGCTGTAACCATTTCTCCATCTTCTTCCGCTTCGAAGTCAGGCAAATCGCAAAACAACTCTGTGAAGAAGTTTGATAAACTTCCGACCACTTATAGCGATCTCCTGCCGAAGCTAGTGGAGGCGCGTCTTATAGCTTACATTCCACCAAAGAAAGTGAATCCACCTTACCCCGATTGGTACAATCCACAAGACAAATGTCTATACCATTCGGGGGCACCAGGGCATTCAACGGAGAACTGCAGAGCTCTCAAGTATAAGGTCCAAGACCTTATCGATGCTGGGTGGGTCACTTTCGATTCGACGGCGCCCGACGTGAGCAAGAATCCTCTACCGCAGCAGGAGTAGAGAGAAGGGCAAGCCATGATAGGGCCCCTCCATATTTTTTCTTTTAGGGACTCATGATCAGTACCCGAGATCATGAGGACCTTTTCATGTAAATAAAGGGTTTTGTACAGTTTTACATACATATATCAATAAAGAGGCATCTTTCACACATTATTCTCTCATTTTGTTCTCTTCTCTCTCTCTCATTAATATTAATAAACTCTAAACCTAAACAGAACCAATAAATAATTATGTCTGTGATTGCTCGTTCTGACCGGGATCCGAAAGCCGAGGATGAATGGGTTGAGTTGGACAGTGATGAGGAGACCATCTCTCCGGATCTGCAAAGACTGCTAGATCAAGAAGCTCGTCTACTCCAACCATATCAAGAGAAATTGGAGACCGTAAATTTGGGGCAGGGTCAAGAGTTGCAAGAGGTCAACATTGGGACCCATATCAGTGATGAAATAAAGGCACAATTGATCCAACTATTGAGGGAATACAAGGACGTATTTGCATGGTCGTACCATGATATGCCCGGTTTGGACTCCAACATCGTCGAACACAAGTTGCCATTAAAAGAGGGGATTCGACCCATTAAGCAAAAGCTTCGACGAATCAAGCCCGAATGGTCCTTAAAGATTAAGGAGGAGGTAGAAAAACAATTGGACGCGGGATTCTTGGTTGTATCCCAGTATCCCGAATGGCTGGCTAACATTGTGCCAGTCATCAAAAAGAATGGGAAGGTTAGAGTGTGTGTTGATTATAGGGATTTGAATCGTGCCAGTCCAAAGGACGATTTTCCCTTGCCCCACATCGATACACTTGTGGATCACACCGCCACAAACACACTCTATTCCTTTATGGATGGATACTCGGGGTATAATCAAATCAAGATGAATATAGAAGACCGCGAGAAAACTTCTTTCATTACACCCTGGGGCACTTTCTGCTACAGGGTGATGCCTTTTGGACTTAAAAATGCGGGTGCCACCTACCAACGAGCGATGGTGACGCTATTCCACGATATGATCCACAAAGAAATTGAAGTATACGTGGATGACATGATCGCAAAGTCAAAAGACGAGATGGACCACATCCAATATTTGAGAAAGTTATTCAATCGGCTTCGTAAGTATCAGCTTAAGCTAAACCCGGCTAAGTGTACTTTCGGAGTTCGGTCGGGTAAGCTTCTCGGGTTCATCGTCAGTGAAAAAGGCATAGAGGTGGACCCCGATAAAGTAAAGGCAATAATGGAAATGCCTCCTCCTAAAACTGAGAAAGAAATTAGAGGATTCCTCGGCAGGGTGAACTACGTCGCAAGGTTCATCGCACAGTTGACTGACACGTGCAAGCCAATATTCAAGCTGTTGCGCAAAAATCATTCCGAATCTTGGGATGAGAATTGTCAACAAGCTTTCGATAAGATCAAATAGTGCTTGGCCAATCCACCAGTGTTGGTGCCACCTGTCGAGGGAAGACCATTAATTCTCTATCTAACGGTACTTGATGAGTCCATGGGAGCTGTGCTAGGACAACAAGATGAAACAAAGAAGAAAGAACAAGCCATCTACTACCTGAGCAAAAAGTTCCTTGATTATGAAACCCGTTACACGCCACTAGAAAAGACGTGCTGTGCGTTAGCATGGGCAACACAACGGCTCAGGCAGTATATGATTAGGCATACTACTTGGTTGGTTTCCAAAATGGACCCAATTAAGTACGTGTTCGACAAACCTATAATCACTGGGAAGATTGCCCGATGGCAAGTGCAATTATCAGAATTTGACATCATACATGTCACACAAAAGGCCATCAAGGGTAGTACCCTAGCTGATTACCTAGCACACGGGCCGACCAATGACTATCAATCCCTTCAGGATGATTTCCCCGATGAGGATATAATGCATTTACAACATGAAGATCCTAAGGATGATACGTGGACCATGTATTTTGATGGAGCCTCCAACATGCTTGGACAGGGGATTGGAACAGTATTAATCTCCCCACAAGGAAAGCATATCCCCTTAACGGCAAGACTCAACTTCGACTGTACAAATAACATGGCCGAATACGAGGCTTGCGCGTTAGGAATCCAAGCAGCAATCAACAATGGTATCCTAAAGCTCAAAGTATTTGGAGATTCGGCTTTAGTCATCCACCAACTGCGAGGTGAATGGGAAGTCCGAAATCCTAAGCTGATACCATATGTTGAGCATATCAAAGACCTGACACAATTCTTTCAAAATGTCGTCTTTGAATATATCCCAAGGGAGGAAAATCAGTTCGCTGACGCCCTTGCTACACTATCATCGATGTTCGCCTTGGATAAGGAGCATGAAATGCCCATCATCAATATCCGGCGGCACGATAAGCAAGCGTTCTGCCTACTGATAGATGAAGCTGTTGATGATCATCCATGGTTCCATGACATCAAACAATATCTGTCAAAAGGGGAATATCCTGATATGGCTAGCGATAATGATAAAAAGCATATTCGAAGAAGGGCCATGGGATTTCTGTTGATTGGAGAAACCCTCTACAAAAAGAATTATGACTCGGTCTTGTTGAGGTGCATAGACCAAGTCGAAGCTCAAAATGTAATCAAAGAAATACATGAGGGGGTTTTCGGTACCCATATTCCCGGGCCTGCAATGGCTAAGAAAATCCTCAGAGCAGGATATTATTGGTCGACCATTGAAAAGGATTGTTACCAATACGTCCGGAAATGCCACAAGTGTCAAGCATACGCCGACAACATTCATGTCCCACCAACGCCACTCAATGTGTTGGCTTCACCATGGCCATTCGCAATGTGGGGCATGGATGTTATTGGACCCATCGAGCCAAAGGCATCCAATGGACATAGGTTCATCCTTGTGGCCATTGACTATTTCACCAAATGGGTAGAAGCGGCATCGTATGCTCATGTGACCCGAAAGGTGGTAACATCCTTCATCAGAAAGAATATCATATGCAGATACGGTATTCCCGACAAAATCATCACTGATAATGGATCCAATTTGAACAATAAGATGGTGGAAGAACTGTGCAAAGAGTTCAAAATTCAGCACCACAACTCTTCCCCATATCGACCAAAGATGAATGGGGCAGTCGAGGCAGCCAATAAGAATATCAAGAAGATAGTACAAAAGATGGTTGTCTCATTCAAAGACTGGCATGAGATGCTACCCTTCGCTCTCCATGGTTATAGGACTTCAGTACGTACATCCACAGGAGCTACTCCATTCTCCCTTGTTTATGGAATGGAGGCAGTTCTGCCAGTTGAAGTCGAGATACCTTCTCTGAGAGTAATCATGGAAGCAAAACTTTCCGAGGCAGAATGGGTTCAAAGCCGATACGACCAATTGAACCTTATCGAAGAAAAGCGACTGAATGCCATATGCCATGGTCAAGCCTATCAAAGGAAGATCAAAAAGGCTTTTGACAAAAAGGTCCACCCTCGAGTCTACCATGAGGGAGAGTTGGTAATGAAGAAATTGCTACCAGCTCAAAAGGACAGAATCGGAAAGTGGGCCCCGAATTACGAAGGACCATACGTGGTGAAGCGAGCCTTCTCCGGAGGAGCATTGATTCTCACAGACATGGACGGAGAAGAACTTCGATACCCAGTCAACACTGACGTGATAAAGAAGTACTATGCTTGAAGACGTTGCTTGCATAAGCCCGCTAGGATGAAAACCCGAAAAAGGGCATCCTAGGCAAAAGTTAGGGCAAAACAAAAAGCCCGCCAGTACAAGGGTACTAGGCAAAACAAAGGCAAAATTATCCCCGCTAGGATACGTCCTAGGCAAAAGTTAGGGGCAAAAGAATAAGATGTAAAAGCAAAGCAAGCAACGATCACTTGAATCGAAAACCAAAAGGCGGTTCAAGTGATTATCTTCTAGAAGCGAGCGTCTTGCAGCATCTACACTCCTGGCTCAGGCATCTCACCCGAAGCGATTAAGGGAACGGGAAGAGCGACAATTACAGATATAATTGTTTAAAGCCAAAAATGTATAGCCTACCTTGGCCAGCCATTCTTCAGAAATTTCCTTCTGTATATCTTTCTGTAAAAACACTTGTGAATATCAATAAAAATATCCATTTGTTTCTTTTCTTTCTTGACCATGTGATTATGCCTCTGAATTGGTTTTTTCTAAAAAATTGTATGAAATTCCTTAATAATCGGTCAATAAAGAAAATTGGAGGGGTTCCTATAAAATCCATAATCTCCTGCATAAAAGGCTCACAAAAATACTCCCTCGCGTCAATGACAGAAAGTCCTCCAAGAAGAAGAGGATAGGGAGAGCCACTCACTTTTCTAAATAAATGAACAAAAATAAAAAATTGTATTGCATGCATCACACATATTAATTGCACATTTAAAGACCTTATCATGAGGCAATTGCATAAAATAGAAAAAATAGAAAAATTGCTTGTGTATGACAGCAGCAAACAAAATGCAAAGATTCAGAAAATCAACAGCGTCATACAGAATAACTGAGCCTGGAGAGGCTTGCCGAAAGAATACTCTCAGAATAACTGAGCCTGGAGAGGCTTGCCGAAATAATACTCTCTCAAAATAACTGAGCCTGGAGAGGCTCGCCGAAATAATACTCTCTCAAAATAATTGAGCCTGGAGAGGCTCGCCGAAATAATACTCTCTCATAATAACTGAGACATTTCTGTACAGAAAAAGCCGAAAAACAACAGAAAAGGCAAAAATACAGAAAAAGCCAAAAAACCAACAAAAAAGGCAAAAATACAGAAAAAGCCAAAATTAACAAAAAATACAGCAAAAGCTGAAATCAACAAAAAAGGCAAAATACAGCAAAAGCCCAAAAATCGATAAAAGGCAAACATAGAAAATCCACAAAATTGTACAGAATAATTGAGCCTGGAGAGGCTTGCTGAAATAATACTCCCACAGAATAATTGAGCCTGGAGAGGCTTGTCGAAATAATACTCCCCAAGGGACATCTCCGCTTGCACTCTTGGGCTGAACAAAAATCAATAAAACGTACAAGAATAATCGAGCCTGGAGAGGCTTGCCGAAATAATACTCCCACAGAATAATTGAGCCTGGAGAGGCTTGCCGAAATAATACTCATACAAAATAACTGAGCCTGGAGAGGCTCGCCGAAATAATACTCTCCCAAATAATTGAGCCTGGAGAGGCTCGCCGAAATAATACTCTCCCAGAATAACTGAGCCTGGAGAGGCTCGCCGAAATAATACTCTCCCAAATAATTGAGCCTGGAGAGGCTCGCCGAAAGAATACTCTCCCAGAATAATTGAGCCTGGAGAGGCTCGCAGAAATAATACTCCCCAGAGGGAACCTCAACTCACGCTCTTGGACTCAAAATCCCCAGCGAGAGCTATCAAAGCAAGATCGACAAAAGTCCCTAATGGAAACACGATCGCCCAAGAAGAATATCCAAGTCAAAGGACTTTAAAACTTCCTCAGTGAAGATAGCTCTTCAACTCAGGCGTTGAGTGAGGCTAAGCCTGCAGAGGCTTCCTAAAAAATACTCTGGGATACATAAGATCCCCAAATCCCCAGTCGCCTACTCAAGAGGCATCCCTGCAAGAGGAGAAAAATCAAAAAATATCAATAAATATTCCCCAAGCGGAATCCGGCACTCAGCCGAACACTGAACCCCATTCCCCAGTCGCCTACATAAGAGGCACTCCTTCAAAAGGAAAAATCATAAAAAGATCAATAATCATTCCCCAAGTGGAATCTGGCTCTCAGCCAATCATTGAACATCAAGGTGATATGCCTAACAGAAGAGGCTAATCAAAATCAACGACAAAATCCCCCAGTGGATAACAGCCTACACAGAGGCAGCAAAATCAGAAAACCAAAAGAGACACCCGAATAAGGATAACCGGGATACTCCACCAACGTCGAAAGGACGTCAGCCAATCATAAGGCATCGCTCACATCAGAAAGAGCATCTTTGTGTCTGCACCCCAAAGGAATCAGAAATTCCCCAGTGGGCACCAACTACGCAATGAAAAGTTGGGACACAAGAACCTATGAGTAACTGCACATCCCCTAGACGGATCCCTGCGTTATCCAGCCCTCAGTGGCACAAAAATCAAAAAACAACCGTCGAAGCAGCATCGTGGACTGTGGAGACAAAATCATCACAAATCCCCGGAAAGGAGATATTCACGCTACCCCGTCGTCACAAACACGGAGGTATGCAGCTTCCGGCTCGAGCAATGAGCGAAGCTATCTCTGGAAAGGAGGTACACACTGCTCATCGTCGTCACAAAGGTGCTTAGTTTCCGGCTCGAACAAAGAGCGAGACTAAGCCTGGAGAGGCGAAAATACACACTGCTCACCGTCGTCACAAAGGTGCTTAGTTTCCGGCTCGAACAAAGAGCGAGACTAAGCCTGGAGAGGCGAAACTCACACTGCTCACCGTCGTCACAAAGGTGATTAGTTTCCGGCTCGAACAAAGAGCGAGACTAAGCCTGGAGAGGCGAAACTCACACTGCTACCGTTGTCACAAGGGTACTTAGCTTCCGGCTCGAACAAAGAGTGAAGCTAAGCCTGGAGAGGCGGTACTCACAGCTTCCAGCTTGGGCAGCAAGCAAAGCAAAACCTGGAGAGGCTACTCGACAATTTTCCACCGGAAGACGCTACAAGTCAGAAGGTTGGCACATCACCCGGACAATTGGGTCAACTCCTTTACTTGTCAGCCGGTACACCAAAAGACCGTTTGACTAAGTAAAGGGGGGGCAGCTGTAGACCCCTAAAATTGTCCGGGTCGGAAATAAAACTCGAAGACCCTCAAAGATCGAAGGAAAGTCAGCCAGAAGGACTCCTAGAAGACCATAGGATGGCTATCTGTAGGTTTAGAGGTCTTAGAGTAGCTTAAAATAAGGAAGTGGAGGGAATGAAGCCCAATACGGTCGTACTAAACTTAATACGGCCGTATTGAAGCTTCAACACGGCCGCAGTGAACTCAATACGGCGTATTGAAGTTTCTGAAACTTCAATACGGCCGTACTGAAATCAATACGGCCATATTGAAGCTTCAATACAGCCGCAGTGAACTCAATACGGGCGCATTGAAATTTCTGAATTTCAATACGGCCGTATTGAACTCAATACGACCGTATTGAAGTTCAAAAATTTCAATACGGCCGTATTGATTCCATAGCCCGTATTGCGCCTGTTCCCTATAAATATGGCGTCATTTTGACGTCATAACACACTTCCACACACAGTTTTAACCCTCTCCTTGAGTATTCTGGGGTTTTTGAGCAGTGTTCTGCCCTAGAAATCACTTGGAGAGTTGATCCGACGAAGTTCTTGAGCCCCGAGCCATTTTGCTTGAGGATCGAACCTAGTCGAAGGGAAATCCTCCGGGTTTCCATAGTTAAAATTTTATAGGAAGGGAGCGAGCGGGCTTGTAGAGCGAGGGAACGCCAAAAAGCTTCCCAGTTTTACGAAATATATAAAAAGCACGCTTCAAAGGTTTCTTCTTCAAAATCCTTCCTTTTACTGCTTTCTGTGTGCATATTTAACTGTCATCATGTAGATAGTTAATTTATAATCGCTTATAATAAATAGGGGTAATTTAGTAATTTTATATTGTTATTTTAGAAATAATCTGTCATAGGGAACCCGAAAGGGGCGCTGTGGGGTGCTAACACCTTCCTCACGCGTAACCGACTCCCTTACCCGACTCTGGTTGTAATGGCCGAAGTCGATTTTTGAATCGATTGCCTTATCCCTTTTTCCAATGTTTTGAGTAAAACATTGGTGGCGACTCCAAAGAACCCTCCTTTTACGAAAACCGCTAATCCATGGAGGGTCCCGCTTGGGATTAACATGGATTGGTGAGCCTTTTAATAAAATTGCTCGTTTGACGAGGTCTCAGTTTGAGAATAAGTCATTCTGGCAATCCATATTTTTTAAACAAATAAAAGAGTCCAACCATCCTTCGCGAATGCCGAAAGCCCCGTTTCGGGCCGGTGGCGACAAAGTCGATGGAAAGTTCCAACGCACTGTCGGACTCGAGTTCATGGTTATCACCTTGAGTGATGCTTTCCGACAACGGTCTACGGGCACCTATAGACCCATTCGACAACTGGCCGTACTAACATCCACTCCCTATGGCTTTCCACTCATGCCCCCGGGTATAGAGGGAACTGTTGTGTGCAAAGGTTTGTGTGCAGTTTATATTTCAAACAATTGCGAGAATTTAAACATACAACAGTTATTAAAGCCAAATAGATAAAACATATTATCATACAAACGAGGGGTAATGAAGTAATTTTAGACTATCATTTTAGAAATAATCCATCACTAAATGGGACTGACTCTCGAGGCTTCCCCAGTGGAGTCGCCATCTGTCGCCACCCGCTGAAATGGACCTTGGCATTCGCGACGATGGTCGGACTCTTTTTAGTTTTGAAAAGTGGTGGATTGTTAGAACGACTTATTCTCAAACTGAGACCTTATCGAACTAACAATTTTATTAAATGATTCACCAATCCATGTTAATCCCAAGCGGGACCCTCCATGGATTAGTAGTTTTCGCAAAAAGGGTTCTTGGAGTCGCCACCAATGTTTTACTCAAAACATTGGAAAAAGAGTTAAGGCAATTGATTTCGCAAATCAACTTAGGCCATTACAACCAGAGTTGGGTAAGGGAGTCGGTTACGTGCGGGGAAGGTGTTAGCACCCCACAACGCCCCTTTCGGGTTCCCTATGACAGATTATTTCATGAATAATAGCTTAAAATTATTAAATTACCCCTATTTATTAGAACGATATTAAGTGAATTATCTACATGATGAAAGCTTTAAACATGCAATGCAACAATCAGAAAGCGATAAAGAAAGCAATAAAAGACGAGTTTTGGAAGAAAACCTCTTGAAGCGTGCTTTTATATATTTAAAAGAACTAGGAGGCTTTTTGGCGCTCCTTCCCACTACACGCTCGCTTTCTCCTTTCCCTAAAATAAAATTTTTACTATGGAAATCAAATAGATTTCCCTTCGACTCGTTCGAATCTCAAGCAAATGGCTTATGATTCAAGAACTTCGTCGGATTGGCTTTCAGAGAGATTTCTAGGGCAGAGCACTGCTCAAAAACCCAAGAATACTCAGCCAGGGGGTCCAGAATAGCTGGAAAAGTGTGGAATGACGTCCAAATGACGTCTTATTTATAGGGGTGAGGCGTAGTACGGCCTCTGACATCAATACGGCCCGTACTGAGGATTTGAACTACAGTACGGCCGTATTGAATTCAGTACGGCCGTACTGAAGTTTCAAAAACTTCAGTACGGCCGTATTGGTTTCAGTACGGCCGCACTGAAGTTCAAAAACTTCAGTACGGCCGTATTGGTTTCAGTACGGCCGTATTGTAGTTCAAAATGTGCAGTACGGCCGTACTGAACTCCAAGGAGGCCGTATTAAGCTCCAATCTTCCCACTTCCTTATTTTTAGCTACTCTAAGACCTCTAAACCTACAGATAGTCATCCTATGGTCTTCCAGGAGTCCTTCTGGCTGACTTTCCTTCGATCTTTGAGAGTCTTCGAGTCTTATTTCCGACCCGGACAATTTTAGGGGTCTACAAGGGCTCTTCCTCTACCCAATTCCCTCATGTAACTCTACATATAAATAATCTCCTTTTCCCCCGTACCTGGATAAATAAGAACTCGGGCAGAACCTCCTCCTCTTTTTCCTTAAACAAGGATCAGAAGTAAAACTGGAGCAGAACCTCATCCTCTGAGTTCCTCCTGGTCTTCAGAGAGAAGATGATGGAGGACCATCCAAGGAAGAGGAATACATGAAGGCCATTGGACCTTTGACAAGGTCCATGGTAAGGAAGCTAGAAGAGACATCTAAGGAGGAGGTGCTTCTTAGACCCTTGCTCACCATGAGCATTGTGTACTTTTCTCCTTAGTAGTATCTTGGGTAGTTCCATTGTATATATTGTATATAGTAGACTTTGTATAGGATTGTTTTGCCTTTGTATTTTGGAGGCACCTTTTTCTTTTTAGAAGTAGGCATAGGAGTGGCATTAGTAGACTAAAGTGTGCTCCTAGCATTTTAGCCAAATGTGGTCTTAGGATAAAGGGTTTACATATTGGACTCATTTAACTCCTAATTTTTCATAGATTTGATTTAGCTAGGTTCCATTCACATTGAATGAACCTAACTAAACCAAATGAACCATTTTCAAACCGGGTGGGGTTAAATGAAACCAATCAAAACCGTCCACACCTTTGTGTTCACACCTTGTGTTCACATTGGTGCACACTTGGCCAAATGCTTGGACCTCCTTTCTCTCCTACACTAGGGCGGTTTAGGAAGGCTCAACCATGGTTCCTAGAGAACCATGGTCTAGCCTTTTCTTGCTCCCTAAGTTGGGCGGACCCAACCATGGTTCCTAGTGAACCATGGTCTAGTCTAGCTTAACCCCTAGGTGGCCACGCCTATATAGCCTCAAATTTTCACTTGTATAACACTTTTGGCATTAATGAGAATTGAGTATTCAGCTTAGAGATCCGAATTCTCTCCTCCCCAAAGGTCCTAAACCTCTTTGTGCAAAACCAATCTCTTATCACTTCTCCAAGGACAAGTGTGGCGGGTTGAAGAGTGCTTATCCCTTCACCAAGAGTGGCGCATTCTTGAGAGGCTTCTCCACCATCTTAAGGTGGCCGTGAGGTTCCTCCCTCCATTGGAACCTTACACAAGCATTGGAAGGATTCTAGGAGCCAAAGATCTAGGGAGAGACTTGAAGGAAGCTACATCAATCCGGCCTCCTCCAAAGTTCTTCCATCATTTGGTATCAAGAGCTAGGTCTCCAAGTAATCCGAATTCCCTTGCTTCTTTGTTTTCTTTTTGTGTATCTTGCATAATCTTGCTTGAGTCTTGTTCTGTTCTCCTTGTCTTCTTTGCCTTTTCTTTGAGTCTTGGTATGTGCCTTGAGTGATTCTTGTGTCACACTTATAAATCTATAGAATTCACTCACATTGTCTTGTTTTTCTTGATTCATTTTTGCTAATTCTTGTGAATCAATCTTGGTATGTGCTGTAGGTAATCTTTGTATGTCTTTCTCCATGCTTTAGGATTGTCTTTAACTTCTTTTGAGTCCCTATAAGTTTCGGTCTAAAAAGAAAGTTCAAGAAAGAAACAAGAATGCATGCTTTTCCTTTTTGAATCCACTAGTTTTGTCTTAGTGTCATGTGTAGTTGCTTTGCTTGTCATTAAATCCGTGTAGTCCCTTTTTCTTTTTGAGTCTTGAAATATTAATCTCTGAACTTGAGTTGTGTCATTGCTGGTTGCATGATTAAATCATTCTTAGAGTGCTCACAAATTAATTCCTATGCATGTTATTAGACCTAACATGTTCTAGAGTCATTTTTGTGAAATTCTTTGCTATTAGTTTCATAGCAATATATGACCAGCAATTCTGTGGTGTCTCTTGTGCTTGCTTTGATTAAAGAAAAATTGAGAAAGAAGTGCATAGAAAACGCCTATTAAGTGTGCTAAAAGAAGTGACAAAAGTGAATAAAAACTAGTCACAAAAGTGCTGAAAATTTTGGTCTAAAAGTGCACTTGTATTTTCTTCTCTTCTTTCTCTCCTTTTCTCCACTTGTTTTGGAAACCTTTTTGATGTAATTGGCCTCTGTCCAGTGCTTAATATTCTGTGTTTAAAGAAAAGAAAAGAAAGAAAAAGATTTCAAAAGCAAAGAAAAAGAAAAAGAAAGCAAAAGAAAAGAAACTAGAAAAAAAAAATTCAAGCTGAAAATTTGACAATTTTGTAGCACTTGGCCTAGTGAATTTGTGTGAATTTTTCATGCGGTTTCCTTCTCTGTACAGTGGCTGAAAAGAACTTTTAAATCATCATAGCATTGCACAAAATTTTATTTTGGTTTTTGTAATCAAATCTAGTGCCATTCTTAGGAAATTCTTTTGAGTGCTAGCCTTGAAATTAGCCTTATTTGTTGCTTGGTGTCTTTTTGGCTCTCTTTGTTTGTCTCATCAAGTTCCATTAGAGTTTTGCCTTTCCCAAATTGTGCTTTTCAGTTTTACTTCTTTGGCCTCTTTCCTCTCTTGTTTTGCTTGCTAAGCTTGGTGAAGTTATAGGCCTTGTTCAAGTCATTACACTTGGAAGGAAGGTATAATTGAGGCATGTGGTTGACCTCAAAGGAGTTTAGCCTTGAAGGAGGATTGAGGTACAGAATTGCTGAGTGAAACACATTAAGAGAGGCTAACTTGTTTGCTCATTTTGCAGCCAAGACTTGCTTGAATTTTCAGGTACATTTTGGTGCAAAGTGGTGGCGGTTTTGAGTGGAGTTTGGTGGCGGCTTTGGTGTCTTTTGGTGGCGGCCTTAGTGGCAATTTTGTGGCTGTTTGTAAGACCTTGAAAAGGATTTGATTCCAGCCAATTTGGGGCACATCCCTGGACTAAAGGCTGTCCCAAACTGTCCAGCTATTTTAGTGGAAGAGTGGCCGAGAAGAACTTTTGTTTTGTATTGCTTATTTGAGTTGTAATTTCATCACTTAGCTTGAATAGTTTTGTGTCAATTTTCTTTGTATTCAACTTGCATTTAGGGGTGGCTGTTTGGACATTAAGTAAGCTCCACCACCTCCTAAATAGTCCTACTTAATTTCTATTAGCTTCGGTTAGTGCTTGTGGAAGGGTCCCCAAAGGCTTTAAGTGCCACCTTGGGCTTCCACTAGGAACCGACTAGACTTAGTTTTAGCTTTCATAAACCGGATTTCTAGGTTGGTGAAAGTGTCCCAAAAAGCCTTAGGTGCTACTTGGACTTTCACCTTAGGATAACCGACTAGTATATGCTTTATTTGCTTTCATTTTAATTGTTTAGCTCCTAGGTTCGTTTAGAAGGCTTCTATTGCCTACTAGGGGTTTCGTGCACACACACACACTACTTTACTTGTCTTGTGTGGAACTTTGTTTTGTAAGAAAAGTACAAAGGGGTTTAGTAATTTCCACTTGAAGAGGCTTGGTTATTAAGAGGCTCCTTAGAGCTCACCTCCCTTGATAGTGCAACTTGTATACTTAGACCTCTAAGTACTTAGTACTACACCAAAAACTACAAGCTTTTGTGAAAACTTTTATCACTCACTTGGCAATTTTCAAAGACTTGTGAAAACCTTTATCTTGCAAAAATGAGTGATCATTCTCATAATAGTAGTGTGCATGGTCATCACTCCCCTAAGAGTCATAAGAGTACTAAGGAAGAACTTAGGGAACTTAGGGAGTACATTAGAAAAAAAGAACTAGAAAATGAAAAAAACAATGAAACAATTAGAGAGTTGTTAAATAAACTTGTTGTGGGTGAGACTAGCAAACCCCACGGCCGTGAGGGTCATGGACCTTCTAGGCCCAAAAGCTATCACTCGCACACACATTCACCAACAAGTGAAGGGTTGCATAGTAGTCATCATGATGATGGATACTACCAAAGACCCCCTAGGCACCATAGGCCTAGGCATGAAACAACTCCTAGAGAACCTAGGTTTGACCTTCCTCCCTTCCATGGCAAGGATAGTGTGGATGACTATTTAGATTGGGAGATGAAGGTTGAACAACTCTTCACTTGCCACAATGTAGGTGAAGACCGAAAGGTTCCCATGGCTACTCTTAGCTTTCAAGGGTATGCCATGTATTGGTGGACTTCCCTAGTTAGAGAAAAACAAATGCATCATGAGCCTCCAATCCAATATTGGAATGAGCTAAGGAGTGCCTTGAGGAGAAGACACATTCCTCCATACTTTGAGAGGGAGTTGATGGACAAGCTCCAAAGACTCCAACAAAGAAATTTGAGTGTTGAGGAATATAGGCAACAAATGGAGTTGCTTATGATGAGAGCGGGAATTAGGGAGGAAGAAAGAACCACCATAGCTAGGTTTCAAAGTGGCTTAAACCTAGAGATTAGGGATAAAGTTGAGCTATTGCCCTATAGAGACCTAAATGAACTAGTTCAACTTTGTGTGAGGGTAGAACAACAATTAAAGAGAAAACCTAGTTTTAGGAAGGAAACTACCCCCTACCCTAAGAAAGACTTCAAGAAGGAGGGTACCCCCTCCTATTCAAAGGATAAGTCACTAAAAGAGAAACCTAAGGAAAGACCTTCCCATGATACTAGGACTAGCTCCATAAAATGTTTTAAGTGCTTAGGAAGGGGACACATAGCTTCCCAATGCCCTACAAGAAAGACCATGATCATTAGGGGCAATGAGATCCTAAGTGAAGAGAGCACTTCATCTTCTTCATCCTCCTCAAGTGAAGAAGACGAAAGCCATAGTTCTAGTGAGGAAGCACCATGTGAGGGTGATCTATTAATTGTCCATAGATTGTTAACTAACCAACTTAAGGAACAAGACCAATCACAACGAGAGAATCTCTTTCATTCAAGGTGTAAGATTTTCAAGAAAACGTGTTCTCTCATTGTGGATAGTGGCTCTTGTAACAATTTTGTAAGCCAAAGGTTAGTTGATAAGCTTAACTTGACTACTATAGCCCATCTTAAATCTTACAAACTCCAATGGCTTAATGAGGATGGACCTATAGAAGTCAAAGATCAAGTAAATGTGCCCTTTTCCATTGGGAAGTACAAAGATGAAATTTTATGTGATATCATTCCCATGGATGCGAGTCATATTTTACTTGGTAGACCGTGGCAACATGATAGACAAGCCATCCATGATGGTGTCACCAATAAGATCCGCCTAGTCCATCTAGGTAAAAAGCATACCTTGATCCCTCTTACACCTTCCCAAGTGTTAGAAGATCAAGTGGCCATGAAAAAGAAAATTGAGGAAGAAAAAAAAGAGAAAAAAAAAAAAAAAAAAAACCTCTTAAGTTGTGAAAAAGAGGAAGAGAAGGTTATAGAGTTGGAAGGAAGTGTCCCTTCCAAGGTAGTTGTTCCTAGGAGTCAATTTTCTATAAATCATTCCATTAAACAATGTCTCCTAGTTGATCAACCTCTTTTCCTTCTCTATGCTAAAGAGACACTTGCTGCCACAAATTTTGGATTTGAGTCTCTACCAAAGGGGGTTCAAAACCTTTTAAAGGAATTTGATGACCTATTTCCCAAAGAAGTTCCAAGTGGGCTTCCTCCTTTAAGGGGAATAGAACATCAAATTGATTTGGTTCCCGGGGCAAGCCTACCCAATAGGCCCGCCTATAGGACCAACCCCCAAGAAACAAAAGAAATAGAGACCCAAGTTGAAGATTTGATGAAGAAGGGATGGGTTCAAAAGAGCTTAAGCCCTTGTGCTGTGCCAGTTCTTTTAGTTCCAAAGAAAGATGGAACTTGGAGAATGTGCACGGATTGTAGATCTATAAATAATATAACTATTAAGTATAGGCATCCAATCCCTAGGTTAGATGACATGCTAGATGAGTTGCATGGAGCACTCATATTTTCTAAAATTGATCTTAAGAGTGGTTATCATCAAATAAGGATCAAGGAAGGAGATGAATGGAAAACCGCTTTTAAAACCAAGTTTGGATTATATGAATGGTTAGTCATGCCTTTTGGTTTGACCAATGCTCCTAGCACCTTTATGAGGTTAATGAACCATATCTTAAGGGATTGTATAGGTAGATTTGTAGTTGTTTATTTTGATGATATCCTAATCTATAGTAAAAGCCTTAAAGAACACCTAGGACACCTTAGAAATGTCTTGCTTCTTCTTAGGGAAAACCATCTCTATGCTAACTTAGAAAAATGCACATTTTGCCAAGAAAGTGTGAATTTCTTAGGGTTTATAGTTAGCAAGGAGGGGGTTAAGGTGGACCCCGAGAAGGTTAGAGCCATCCAAGAGTGGCCTACCCCTAAGAATGTGGGAGACATTAGGAGCTTCCATGGGTTAGCAAGCTTCTATAGGAGGTTTGTTAAAGACTTCTCCACCATAGCATCTCCTCTTAATGAGTTGGTCAAGAAGGATGTGCCTTTTGTATGGGGGGAGAAGCAAGAGAAGGCTTTTCATAACTTAAAAGACCAACTTACACATGCACCTATTCTAGCTCTTCCAAACTTTTCTCAAACTTTTGAGCTAGAATGTGATGCAAGTGGTTTAGGGATAGGTGCGGTCCTACTTCAAGGTGGTCACCCCATTGCTTATTTTAGTGAAAAACTTAGAGGTCCCACCTTGAATTATCCCACCTATGATAAAGAGCTCTATGCTCTTATAAGAGCCCTCAAAACTTGGGAGCATTACTTAGTGACTAAAGACTTCATCATTCATACCGATCATGAGTCACTAAAGTATTTGAGAGGGCAAGGTAAGTTAAACAAGAGACATGCTAAGTGGGTAGAATATTTAGAGCAATTTCCATATGTGATCAAGTACAAGAAGGGAAAAAGTAATGTGGTGGCCGATGCCCTTTCTAGAAGATACACATTACTTGCTACCTTGAGTTCCCAAATTCTTGGATTTGACAACATTAGGGAATTGTATGAAAATGATCTAGATTTTCAGTCCACTTACAAGCAATGTCTTAAAAGGGCCTTTGATGGATTCTACATCAATGATGGGTACTTGTATAAAATGGGAAAGATTTGCATACCCAAAGGATCCATTCGAAAGCTCTTAGTAAAGGAAAGTCATGAAGGAGGTCTCATGGGCCATTTTGGAGTCGATAAAACTCTAAGTTTTGTAAAAGAAAAATTTTATTGGCCACACATGAGAATAGACGTCCAAAGGCATTGCTCAAAATGCATAGCTTGTTTACAAGCTAAATCAAAAGTTATGCCTCATGGACTCTATACACCTCTACCTATAGCTAGCACCCCTTGGGAAGACATTAGCATGGATTTTGTACTTGGTCTCCCAAGAACCCAAAGGGGTCATGATTCTATCTTTGTGGTAGTGGACCGATTTTCAAAGATGGCTCACTTTATTCCATGCCACAAGGTAGATGATGCTAGCCATATCTCAAGACTATTCTTTAAAGAAGTTGTGAGGTTACATGGAATCCCTAAAACAATAGTCTCGGATAGGGATGTTAAGTTCCTTAGTCACTTTTGGAAAACACTTTGGGAAAGACTAGGAACTCAACTTCTATTTTCTACTACTTGTCACCCACAAACCGATGGGCAAACTGAAGTAGTAAATAGATCCTTATCTACTCTATTGAGGGTCATTTTAAAGAACAACAAGAAGTCTTGGGATGAACATCTTCCTCATATAGAGTTTGCATATAATAGGGTAGTCCACAAGACTACCAATCTTTCTCCTTTTGAGGTTGTTTATGGCTTTAACCCTCTCACACCTTTGGATATACTTCCTTTGCCTAGTACTTCTTCTTATGTTCACAAAGAAGGAGTTTCTAAGGCTGATTTTATAAGAAAACTCCATGAGAAGGTTAAAGACCACATAGAAAAACAAACTCAAAAATATATGAAATACAACAACAAAGGGAGAAAGCAAATTATTTTTGAGGAAGGAGACTTAGTTTGGCTTCATTTGCGAAAGGAAAGATTTCCTACTCAAAGGAAGTCTAAACTAAGTCCGAGAGGAGATGGTCCATTCAAAGTACTCCAAAGAATAAATGAAAATGCCTACAAAATAGATTTACCTTCTGATTATGGTGTTAGTAATACATTTAATGTTTGTGATCTTATGCCTTTTTCAGGGGATGCTAACATGGATGATGAAGAGGTAGATCTGAGGACAGATCCTTCCCAAGAAGGAGGGTATGATGGAGGACCATCCAAGGAAGAGGAATACATGAAGGCCATTGGACCTTTGACAAGGTCCATGGTAAGGAAGCTAGAAGAGACATCTAAGGAGGAGGTGCTTCTTAGACCCTTGCTCACCATGAGCATTGTGTACTTTTCTCCTTAGTAGTATCTTGGGTAGTTCCATTGTATATATTGTATATAGTAGACTTTGTATAGGATTGTTTTGCCTTTGTATTTTGGAGGCACCTTTTTCTTTTTAGAAGTAGGCATAGGAGTGGCATTAGTAGACTAAAGTGTGCTCCTAGCATTTTAGCCAAATGTGGTCTTAGGATAAAGGGTTTACATATTGGACTCATTTAACTCCTAATTTTTCATAGATTTGATTTAGCTAGGTTCCATTCACATTGAATGAACCTAACTAAACCAAATGAACCATTTTCAAACCGGGTGGGGTTAAATGAAACCAATCAAAACCGTCCACACCTTTGTGTTCACACCTTGTGTTCACATTGGTGCACACTTGGCCAAATGCTTGGACCTCCTTTCTCTCCTACACTAGGGCGGTTTAGGAAGGCTCAACCATGGTTCCTAGAGAACCATGGTCTAGCCTTTTCTTGCTCCCTAAGTTGGGCGGACCCAACCATGGTTCCTAGTGAACCATGGTCTAGTCTAGCTTAACCCCTAGGTGGCCACGCCTATATAGCCTCAAATTTTCACTTGTATAACACTTTTGGAATTAATGAGAATTGAGTATTCAGCTTAGAGATCCGAATTCTCTCCTCCCCAAAGGTCCTAAACCTCTTTGTGCAAAACCAATCTCTTATCACTTCTCCAAGGACAAGTGTGGCGGGTTGAAGAGTGCTTATCCCTTCACCAAGAGTGGCGCATTCTTGAGAGGCTTCTCCACCATCTTAAGGTGGCCGTGAGGTTCCTCCCTCCATTGGAACCTTACACAAGCATTGGAAGGATTCTAGGAGCCAAAGATCTAGGGAGAGACTTGAAGGAAGCTACATCAATCCGGCCTCCTCCAAAGTTCTTCCATCAGAAGAAGAGGAACGAAAGAGAGAACAGAAGAGAAGAACGAGTGAGAATGAGAGGTGTGTAGAAATGAGAGGATTTGAGGCCTATTTATAGGATTTTTCGCTCACCTACCACTACGGCCCGTTCCAAAATCGGAACGGCCCGTTCTAGGCCCTTCAAACCTACGTAAATTTTTCAACTGGAACGGCCCGTTCCCAAACCAGAACGGCCCATTCTCAAACCCAGCAAAACGGCTCGTTCTGCTTCCAGAACGGCCCGTTCTCCAAACCAGAACGGCCTGTTCTGCTTCTACAATTTTGGCCATACTCACTATTCCAGAACGGCCCGTTTCAAATTTGAAACGGCCCGTTCTGGGCCACGAATTGGGCCTTTGGCCCACGAAAAATGGGCTGTTACATGTGTGGCATGAGAAATTTATATGTGATAGAAGTTGATTATACATGATGTGATATATGTGAAATGGTTATGCACAATTTGATGAGATTTTAATGTTTGACTTGAAAATGTTGTGTGCAATGTTTAAATTTTTCTGAATAATGAGATGTGAGATGATGATAATGTGTGATATGATGAGAATGAAATGATAATGATGTGTATGCATGATATTGACTAGATGATGATTTATCTGCATGAGATTGACATTAGGATGATGTGTTAAATGAAGAGATGAGTATGAGTTGAATACACAAGATAAAGTGTTTCATAAAGTCTTGTATATGAAGCATGCATCATGAGTATGAGCATTTGCTATTGGGCCATGAGTATTCGTCTTCAAGCCATGGTATTAGCCTTCAAGTTACGAGTTATAAGATCTTTGGCACCACATGTAGATCTAGATGAGTTCATGTCCATTGTTGAGTGAATGGGACATGAATGTGTATGCTTGTGATAGTGTGATGTTGCTATTAATTGAAGTTATATTATTTTTCTTGTATTTTAATACTCTTGTTACATATGTACGCATGCCTATGTTATGGTTGATGTGTGTGGCTGGCCGATTATATCTCACACAGGTAGCCAAAGTGAGATGTTTCTCACTCCCCTTTGTTTTTGTGTTCCTACATGTGTTTTGCAAGTGAGGATCATCATGATACTATAAGAAATATTACATGTAGTGACATAAAAAAAAAGTGTCACTATAGGTACAAAATATGTTGGTATAAATCTATTTAACATATGATTATACACAATTTTAGTGTTAATTTTGAATGAGATTTGACACATAAGGTGTTACTATAACCTATACTTACATTTCTTAACAATATACCAACATATATTATATCTATAGTGCAGATAAAAGTATTTTTTAGTGACAAGTATTATGTCACTATAGAATGTGTGTCACTATATGACAATTTTTTTGTAGTGAAAATGTTGGAAAAGAGGCATGTGCCTTGTGATGTGTTATGAGTCAAACTATGATAGGACGTGACATTCCTTAGATTAGGATCTTTATTACTTAGAGTTCTTTATTATGTTTATGGATCATGTAATTACTTTTGGAGTTGTAATAGTTCTTCTTAATAGGAAGTTATTTTGTTAAGTTTTGTATTTCTTTTGTTTAAGTATTTGTTTTCAAGTTTGAATATATGTAGCTTCCTCTATCCTTAAAGGTGATTTGTGAACAACTTTCCTTTTATGTTAAAGTTTCTTTAGATCCATGGAAGATTTGTTTTATTTATTTATGAGTATTGGTGTTAGGTAGAAGGTGTCACATTGAACTATTATGGTCATACTTGATATAAGAGCAGGTCAAGATTAGACTAGAGGGTAAGGGAAGTTTGATGGTCATGGTGGAGATGACATTTTGTGAAGTTGTTCTAATACAACAATATGTATATGTGTCCTTCATTGACACCTAAGATTTTATATTTTCAGTACAAATATTTTGTAGTAGTGTGATTGAGCATGATGTTTTGATGAACATTTAAGTAATTATTGCACAAGTACACATGAGAATAAGTTTTTCTATTATTATTATTAAGGAAGTTCAATAGATATTTTATACCATTATGCATTTAGGTATATGGGAATAAGTAAGAAGTAGTTGAAACCATATGGAAGCAATCAAATTGGATTTATAGAGGATTGAATTCAACTCATGGGGTATCAAGACACTCCTTACAGAAAGAAATGAAGAAAAAAGAAACTAGTGCTAGCTAGATTCATAGAGAGTTGATTTCCCAAGCCAATATAGTTCCATATTGATTACGACGACATTCCTTAAACAAATTAGGGGCACTAATGTCCATAAGCATTAGTAATGAAGTTCTCGTGAAAGTTCTCATGGATTAACACTTAAAGGAGATATGAAAATAGAACAACATTGTTATTATTGTCAAAACCCGAAAAATTATGTTCTTGCCCACAAATGGTTTGGACTTCTGTTTTCAAAATTTCATAAATTAGCGAATGTCTGAAAACCATACTAATCCCTAATCAATGGTTTTTGAAAATGTTTGGAAGAGTCACCACCAATGTTTTACTCAAAACATCAGAAAAATGAAAAGATTTTTGAAAATACCAAAATTGGCCTTTAGAGCTAGAATTGGACTCGAGGGTCGGTTACGTGTAGGGAAGGTGTTAGGCACCCTACAACGCCCTAAATTGGTACCCTATGATGAAATTAGTATAATAAAGAATAATAGTTTTTGGTATTCATTCCCTTTTTTTGTTGATTAGTCACATGATATATTTATTACAATTATTTATAAAATAGGGGTTTTAACCCAAGCGTTTGAAATTAAACCGTCTACATGATTATTACTCATTTATGGCACATTCATATATATAAATAGTTTAAATAAAGGATGGAGATGGGATTACTAAAAATACCTCTGAAGCAAACTTTTATTGAATGATTCTTCCAATATAAAGTCAAGGCGTGTTTTAGCAACCTTTTTCACTAACAAATAACCTCACTCATTCAAGAAATACAGAAGAGAGAAAATAGAGAGAATATATGAACTATACGGGACTCCAATAAGCCAAAAACTCCTCTTAAAACACTATTTATGAGCTCCTATTTGTAGGCCTCAACTCATATTAGAATGACTCGTTCTGGATTAGTTTGTTACGAGCAATTTTTGAATTTAGAACGGCTCGTTTCAAAATCAAAACAACTTGTTCTGGATTTGAAATTAACTCGTAACAAACTAGGTCAAAATGGCTAGATTTGAAATTAACCTGTAACAAACTGGGTCAAAATGGCTTGTTCCAGATTGAGAATGACCTATTTTGACCTAGGGTTTCCAGGCCATTTTAGAAGCTTGAAATGGCCCATTCCAAATTGGGAACGACCCCGTTTTGGGCCCTAATTCAACTTTTGGGTTTTTGGGCCTTCTAGTGTCTTCCTAGTCAATTATGATGCCACGTTGGGCCTTCAAAGTCTTCTTGCCTTGTTTTGGATACCCCGAATGAAATTAGGTGTCTACAACTGACCCTTTTTACTTGTACTTTAGATGGCTATGTGTTGCTTTTTTAAAGTCAAGTAAAAACGTAGGCATTTTGTTTGGGTCTTTTCTTCGTCTTTTTGTATAGGTGCTTCCATATTGCTTCTTTTAGATAGATGGGTTCGCCCGTACCCATATTCCTTGGAGTAGTTAAATGTCAGGTTGCGTGCTCCGTTAGGGAATAAGGATCGCAAAATGTGTCATCTAAACCTTCGATCTTCACATGGATGCTCCGTTACTGCCCTTTCCTTCCTTATGATGGTGAGGTGATGATCCTATTTAGCTCGCTATAGAGTGAGTATGTTTTGAGCTCAACCTCTCTAGGCTGGTCTAGTATTAGGGTTTCTAGCTAGCCCATGTTGTGATATGAGTACTCTCTCCAGACTTTCCCTTATGGCTTTGTCATATACAAGTTCGGGAGGTGAGTATTGTTTCTCCAGACTTTTCCCTTACGACTTTGTTGTGTACCAAATCGGGAAGTGAGTACCGTCTCTCCAAAATTTTCCCTTACGACTTTGTCGTGTACCGAATCGGGAGGTGAGTACCGTCTCTCCAAAATTTTCCCTTATGACTTTGTCGTATACTAGATCGGGAGGTGAGTGTCATCTCTCCAGACTTTTTCCTTTACAACTTTGTCATGTGTTGAATTAGGAGGTGAGTATCGTATCTCCAGACTTTTCTCTTATGACTTTGTCGTGTATCGGATCGGGAGGTGAGTACCGTCTCTCCAGACTTTTGCCTAACAAATTTTTCATATATCGGATCAGGAGGCAAGTACTGTCTCTCCAGAATTTTTCTTTACGGTTTTGTTGTATACCACATCAAGAGGTAAGTATCGTCTCTCCATACGTTTCCTTTACGGCTTTGTCGTGTACCAGATTAGGAGCTGATTACTATCTCTCCAAACTTTTTTCCTTATGACTTTGTCGTGTATCGGATCGAAAGGTAAATATTATTATGATGGCCTTTCTAGGCCGCCTTTTATTGTAGTTCGAGGAATTTTTCGGTGCCCTTGTTGGTTTGCTTGATTTGTGATAAATGTTGTCCCAAGGATGCTAGATATATAAGAGGTGCTTGATGTGCCCCTGTCCTTGGCTGTCTTTTGCTAATTGAATGGATTAGTAGGAACTTCATAGTGTGCCTACTATGTGAGTATTATAATGCCTTTCTAGGCATCTTCACTAGGGAATGGATGGTAGAGATTCTGGTGTTGTTCTCGCCACGTGAGTATTGTGATGCCTTTCTAGGCGTCTCCATTGGGGGATGAAATGTGTGTCAAGGATTCTATTCATTCCTACCATGTGAGTATTATGATACCTCTCCAAGCGTCTATACTGGGGATGTATGGCAAGAATTTTGCACTCTTCTTGCCATATGAGTATTATGATGCCTCTCCGGGCACCTTGTTGAGAATGAGTGAATGACTGGCAGGAAAATCTATGTTGTGCCTACCATGTGAATATTGTGATGCCTCTTCAGGCATCTGTCGTGATGATGACTGATTTGATGGATATTTTGTAGGTAGTACCCTTGTGCGGTGGGTGAAAGATTATTGTCTTGACGTGATTGCTAATTGTTGAGGTGGATCCATGTGAATGTACTGGGGGAGTGTTGCTGGAGGACAAGTAAGCTCTTGTGATGATGTGGTATTTGCTGATGTGGCTTATATATATATTTTTTTAAAATGCAAATACAATTCAAATTGAATCTCCTTCAATCTTCACGGTTTAATCCAGTCCAGCAGCTACACCAATCCAGCCAATAATGTGTTTATGGTTTGTGTTTAAGTAGTCAAAACCGAGAGTTCTCTAGCTTCCTTTCTCCTCCTTTCCTTAGGCTTCTTTTGATGACCCTTGTAGAACTAGCTTCTAGGAAGATAGGCTAGGTCAAACTTAGGCCACACTTTGATTAAATCAAATATAGGAACAGCAAAGGATAGTGAGGACAAACAAAGAACAAGAGTAGATTAAGAGATGACAAGATTATATGACACAAACAAGTAGTTGACTAGAACAAGAAGGAGTTGACCTAGGAATAGTTCTAGATTAGATGCACAAAACCAAAAACACTCAAAAAAATAGGTGAGCTGAAAATGTTATGATGCCAAAAGAACATATACAACCGAGAAGCAACAATTTAGATTTCAAACTCCTTAATTGGCTTTTGCTTTTCAAATTAGGTTTAGCTATTTTTTTTTTAATGCACTTTTGTTTTGAAATTTTCTTTTGATCTTTCTTCTATATTTTTTTTTTAAACTTAGGAGTTGCCTTTTTGCTTTTAGGTCAAATTGTTCACACTAGTCTCGGTCACTCTTGATGAAACACTAAAACCGGATTTCAAATTTTTGAAGTACCAAATGACAAGCAAATAAGGTTCAAATTCAAACCAAATTAGTCATGCTTTTTATGCTTGTAAATTTAGAAGGCACATGCACGGTTTTAGGCTCCACAATTCAAATTCAAATTTGAATGACAAACACAAATTTCAGCACACTCCAATTATCCAAGATCAAACATTAACGGATTGAAGAATTCTTAAGACATTTTCAAAATTTTGGAAACCTAAAAATTCTAGGAAAACTACTAATGATCTAATAGTAGTTCATGAACTCAATTTAAAACAAAAATTTGATGAGCTTATACAAACACTTATGGATCTCGGCCAAATCTAGAAAAATTTGATTCAACTAAAAGAAAAAAAAAATTCAAAAGGATCAACAAGCAATGCTAGGAATGATGAACATATAAAGGACTACACAACCTTACTAAACATGGATTCAAAACAAAAATTAAGACTCAAGCAATTTTCAATGACCGAATAAAATTCAAAGAAGACTCAAACAAATCAAAAAGCTAGTAGGTAGAAAATTCCTAATTAAGCACAAGAAGAGAGCATGATTCATGGAAGCATATAACATAGGCGCATATATGAATCATTCAAGCAACAAGAACTAGATCCATCAAATTTTAAGGCTCAAATTAGATCTAGGAATGAAGCAACTCTCATGTGACAAGAACTCAAAAATAAGATGAACACAAAATTGACAAAATCAACCACGGATCACACTACAAAAGATAAGGATCAATACTTATCTCTTGAAGACAAAACCGGATGCTTTTGATACCACTTGATGTGCTTCCACTTGGATGCACATAGGAGGAACTTCAAGTCTCCACGGATCCTTGGAAGAGGCGTCAAGGATTGGAGCTCCAAGGAGACTCAAGGTGGCCGAAGCTTGCTTCTAGCTAAGTGCCATTGAAGATAGGTGACCTAGCTCTACAAAGAGAAGCACTCAAGGAGGGTAGAGAAGGTAACCAAAGGACTTTCAGAGGGAGAGGTTTCAAATGCAGAAATCTCATTCAATTAATCCAAAAGTAGTACAAGTCTCGGCCATAGGAAGATTTATAGAAGAAATTAGGTTAAGAGTTTAAGTTGGGTTCACCTAGAGTTAAGTAGAACCATGGTATGGTCTACTTAACTCTAGGCGCCAAAATTTGAATTCTAAAATTCAAATTTTGGTGCCAACCGGTTACTCACTCCATGTGCACTCATTTGGATGTGATTTAGTATCCATTTGAGTTGCATTTCGGTCACACCATGTGCATGTGTGCACATGGCCGAAATACACCTTCAAATGACACACTAATGACATTCAAATGAAAGTGTACATGTAACCTAAATTAACCCTAAATCTAAATGGCCATGAAATGAAATTCCTATGTCTAATGGCCGGAAATACAAGGCCCAAACAAAATACAAGGCACTAAGGCCCAAATCCTATACGACCCTAAGCTACTTGGGCTTGGGCTAAAGCCCAACAAAATAAAGTGATGGGCCTTTCTTGGGCTTGGGCCCACTCTTCATGCATCCTTCTTGCCATTGCCCTAGTAGTTGGGCCCTTAGCCCATGGGCCTCCTCCATCAGATTCCTTCTTTGTTTAATTTTATAAACCCCGATCATATTTAAGTTATGCTTTCAAATTTTATTATAAGGCTATGATGAGTCAATATTTTCCCCTATTTTCTTACCTTTCTGTACTTATTTTAATCTTTGATTTGTGCCTAATTGCTTATATTCTGCATTGTTTTCTATTTGGGCTGTAATTGGACCGGTAATTCATATTTTAACTAATTTGAATTTTCTGAATCTAATTATTCCAAATTTCATTTTCAGGGCAGTTTAATAATTATCTGGGCTTGGAATTAATTTCTGGACTTCAAGTGGAGCTGCCACATCATTTTCCACGTCATCTACCATGTCATCGCCGCACCATTTTCCACCTCAGCATTTTCCACCTCAGCATTTAATTTCATTTTTTTTATTCTGTTTTATTTGTAATTTTCGGGTCAGACCTGACCTAGGCCCATGTTGACTCTTTTAGGTTTATTTTAGGGTCCTAGGGCAGCCACCAACCTTGAGACTTGATGTGACCACGTTGGGGCTGCCTCTCTTGAGTTTTTTGGACGTTTTTCTTTCATGCAGCTACAGTGTTTTTACGTTTCTGATTCCCTGTTGCTTTCATTTACGTTTTGCTCTCTTTAGCTGCCATTTTCGTTTTACTCTCTTCTTCTCCTCTTATATGCATTTTGTATCTGAACTGAACCTTTACATTTGAAATACAGATTAGTCATTTTCGTTCTTCTTCTCCTTGCATTTTCGTTTTTGTGCTGCGTTTTGATTTAATGGAAGGCTAAAAACCACTGGGTTGGCTTCTTGTTGTGGATTGTAATCTCTGTTTGAGGTTGGGTATGTGTGTTCATCTCTATTCTGCTTGTTCTTCTCCAGTCAACCTCTGTATAAATGCCACAGTTGCTTAATTTGTGAAGAGGAGGTTGATGTTGTATACGTTTGCTTAATTCATGTAGGGAAATCTTGAGTTAATCTTCGCTTAGTTGGTTAACTCGGATGGAACAAGGATTAAGTGGTTAATAGAGTAATCTTTTGAGAAACCGGGGATAAGAGAGTTATAATCCGAACAAGGAGCCAATCCATTTTACTTACTGTGTTATCTGCATTTATTGTGTTACAAACTGAATTTCTGAACCAAACTCCCCATTTTGTGTGTTTAAGCCTTTAACAGTAAAAGACGGTCCTTGGGAGACGACCTAGGAGTCACTTCCTAGTACTACATTTACTTGTATTTATTTGACCGGATACGGCTTCGATCAGGCTATTTTTCAAATGATGTCCTTATTCCAAACATGCTTTGTTTATTACAAGTTTTCCAATGAGGCTTAGAGTAAAGAGAGCAAAAAATCATATAGATAAAAGTATGACATTAAAACAATATTTGGAATTACACATGCCCTTTTAATGTAACTCGAGGGCCTAGACATGCCCCGAGCTCGTGATTTGTACACAAAGAGGTAGAAAGAGGTTGTCCCATAGAGAGGCCTAGTTGGTTCGTCTATCAAATCTATCCTTCCATTTTCTTGAATACTAATGCTTTGGAAGATCTTGTGTAGTGAGAGGTTGTTTGGGCTTTTTAGGTTCCTTTCTTCTTTCTTCCTTCTTCTTCTTTTTTCTTCTCTTTGGAGGGTTTGTCATGTAATTACATAGGAGCATAGATTCGTCTAATCATTCCTCCTATCTCGGTAATGTTTAATGAATCCCTTGTTGACAAACTTTGTATGTCACAGATCCATGGTACTACCTTGCCTCTTCCATATGGAAAAGAACTCGGTATTTGAATTGTCAATTTAGGCATGCCTTTCCCCTCGTCCTTTCGCGTAATTAAGTTAAATGTATCCCAATTCGGTGTGTCAGGTTTGTATTTGATTACCAACGACTTTATTATTAATGTGCCCAAATTAGATTTCCCTTTTTATTCTTATTTATTCAAATACAAGAAAGACGTATTATTCTGAATGAAATGCAAGGTAGAATGCAAAGACAATTGAGAAATTCAACAAGCATCATTCTTATTGATTTGTTTGTTCAGAGAACATTCTTTATATAAGACTTTTCAATATATTTTGACAATATTGTAATAGCCTTCAGAAACTCGTACTTGATTGATATCTCTATAGACATACCTGCTCACTTGTCAATTTGTAGTTTTTAGTCTTCAATTCTTTTCAAATTCTTCTTCACTCTTACCATCCCCATCATAATTAACTGTCAACGAAATGGGGTCTTTAGGTTCACCATTGTTTCAGTGATTACCAAAGTACTTAAGTTTATCGACAAGGTCGATGAGTTGGAAAAGAAAGATGCAGTTAAGAATGGTTTGATAATGAGTCTGAGGAGTAAAGGGTGTTTAACATTAATTTCTTCAGCTCCTTGAGCTTATGATTTCCTCGTTCTAAGGTAAAGTTTTTTCTCTCAGTTTCCCAACGATGTTCTTATGAAGCAGGCCCTTCCAATTTTATTTTTTTTGCTTTGTGTCTCCTTTTGAAATTTTCTTTGAATGACACCAAGTCTATTTTGAGCATGGCATCCTTCTTTGATGATTTCGCTTCAACTTGGTCGAGATATTCTACTTCACAAGTGGTATGAAACTTGAAAGTTAGGTCAAAAGTGCTTATGTAGTAGCTTCCTTCGAGGTTGGGAGATCATGAGAATCATAAGCTAATGTTGGCTTTGCTTCTTAATTTGTTAAAAGAGTGGTGATAATCTCAAAATCTGGCTGAGCCTCCTATAGTACTAGGAGACATAGATTGATGACTCTTGTAGTTTAGAATGTTCACTTTTTTCAAAGGTCTTTGCATGCTATTATCTATGCCTTCCATATCTAATGAAAATATGTTAATGCACTATCCTAAAAATGCATGATATTGATTTTCTGCCTAAATTTTATCATGTTTTGATTAACTATCAAAGATAATGCATAATAAGAGCATTTTTATTCATTATTCTTATACACATTTTTTTAGGTAAAGAAACTACCTATATGATGCTATTATATGATGATGTAAAGACATACAAAAGGGTATTAATATTGTTTTTATTAATTAATATCTATTTGTTTGCCTAAGGTCCCAATCCATTCCTATTTGAAATAAACATGATATACAAACAATGCAACAAAAAAATGCTCAAACATCGTACACCCGTGAATAATCACGTTCAAATCCATGGTCTGTGGTCCTTGTCAAAGAAAATGTATTGTATAGGATGGTTCTAATTATCCTTACTAGTCTTTAAAGGCTACCAAGGTGCCCCCATTATAGGGACCAGTACCTTTGTCGTCATCACCTGACAAACTCTAAGGTTTGACACAATATTTCAGGCTAGAATAACCAGTTATCACCTTGAGTGTGATTTCTAACAAGGTTCGCAAGCTCCAAGGCCATTCTTGAGTCGGTTGTACGTCAACCACTCCTTATGTTTACACGCTCATGCCCTTGGGTACAGAGGGAACTATTGTGTGCAAAGGTTTGTGTACAATTTTTTATTTCAAACAAGTGTGAAATTTAAACAAATATACATATATCAAAGCCAAACAAGTAAATATATACAAAACAGACAATGGAGAATGGGAAAAATATTTGAACTATTATTCTTATTTTGATAATTTCATCATTTATATGGGTTTGGCCCTCTTAAAGCATTCCTAGTGAAGTTGTCATCTGTCGGAACCCAAAAAAATTTTGATCTTGCCCATATATGGTTTGGACTTTTGTTTTGAAAATCTCATCGGTTAGGGAATGCTCAAAAACCAAACTAATCTGTAATCAATGGTTTTTGAAAAGGTTCGAAAGAGTCATAATCGATGTTTTACTCAAAACATCAGAAAAAGGAAAAGATTTTTAAAAATACCAAAAATGGCCTTCATAGCTACAATTGGGCTCGAAGGTCGGTTATGTGTAAGGAAGGTGTTAGACACCCTACAATGTCCTAAATTGGTACCATATGATAAAATTAGCATAATAAAGAATAATAATTTGGATATTCATTCCCTTTTTTTATTGATTACTCACATGATATATTTATTACAATTATTTATAGAAATAGGGGTTTTAACCCCAAGCGTTTGAAAGTAAACCGTCTACATGATTATTACTCATTTATGGCACATTCATATATATAAACAAGTTAAATAAAGGATGAAGATGAGATTACTAAAAATACCTCTGAAGAAAACTTTTATTGAATGATTCTTCCAATATAACCTTTTTCACTAACAAATAACTTCACTTACTCAAGAAATATATAAGGGAGAAAAGAGAGAGAATATATGAACTATACAGGACTCCAATAAGCCAAAAACTCCTCATGAAGCACTATTCACGGGCTCCTATTTATAGGCCTCAACTCATATCGGAGTGGCCCGTTCCGATGATTGGAACGACCCATTTTGGATTCGTTCATTATGGGAAATTTTTGAATCTAGAACGACTCATTCCAGATTTAAAATTAACTCATAACAAAATGGGTCAAAATGGTCCGCTTTGGATTTGAAATTAATCCATAACAAATCGGGTCAAAATGGTTTATTCTGGATTGGGAACGATCCGTTTTGACCTAGGGTTTCCAGGCCATTTCAGAAGCTTGAAATGGCCTGTTCCGGATCGGGAATGGCCTATTCTGGACTCCTAATTCAACTTTTGGGTTTTCAGGCCTTTTGGTGTCTTCCTGGTCATTCTGATGCCACGTTGGGCCTTCAAAGTCTTCTTGCCTTTTTTGGATACCCCGAACGAAATTGAGTGTCTACAATTATCATAGCATAATAATTTGGCAAAGATGAAGAAAGGTGAAAGGCAAAAGAAGCAAAGGGTGGAAAAATAAAATCTAGCCCAACACCAGATTTCGCTTGCCAATTTAGATAAGAAGGTTGTGACAAAAGAAGAAGGTAGTTCTCAAAGACCTTGACTAGTAGGTGATTTCAAAACTTCTAAGTTGAAGAATCAATAAAGAAAATAATAAGGATAGACACTGAATTAGAAAAAAAGCTCAAAAACAACAAGAGGATTTCTTAGTAAAAAAAAATCTTTGCATGGACAATTATTGAATGCTAGGGATATGATTGAATTTTCTCAGCCATAAAATTTTTTATTATATCCAATTATCTAACTAGTTGCTAAAAAAATAGGAGAATTAGGGTCAAATAAGAAAAAAGTGACCAATAGAAAACCAACAATTATTGCAAGTTGGTATTATAAGGGAAATTCAATACAATGCATGGTTAATTAGCAAATGTAGGGAAGAAAAAAAAACCAATAAATGGAGAATGTGTATAAATTATGCTAATATCCATAAATATGCACTAATTATTCAATATTGAAATATTGATAAATTGATTGATAGCAAGTCAACAAAATATTAGTTTAGTTGGTAAGAGATATACTTATATCTCAAAAAGACATGAGTTTGATTTTTATCAATATGAAAATCTTTTATTGATGTTCTATAAATGCTAAGAGTCTTAAACTCTAAATCCAAAATTCTAAAAAAA
Source organism: Cajanus cajan (assembly GCF_000230855.2). Classification (NCBI taxonomy): domain Eukaryota; kingdom Viridiplantae; phylum Streptophyta; class Magnoliopsida; order Fabales; family Fabaceae; genus Cajanus; species Cajanus cajan. The sequence continues at coordinate 16,978,835 of NC_138518.1, read as the reverse complement.
ATAAATAAATTAGTTGACAAATTCCTATGCATGATGATGATAAACTCGTAATGAACTTTAAGACCGACAAATTAATGGGTGTATTGTTATAAATGTTACCTTTATGGCTTAATAAATCATGGACAATGTATCAAAGGATGGATGATGGTCGATATATTCAACAATATGTCATTAAAGGTAGTAGAGATTATGTTGATGATGTCATTGTGAGAACTTTAAAAGAATCCGTGATCATCTAAAATATCTTGAAAATGTTATTAGTTGACTTTGAGACTTAACTAAATCTTTATTATTATAGCATTTCTTTTTTATTTATTCATAATTACTACATATTGCTTCTGTTATTAAAAATGAAAGAATTTTTTACTGAAATAATATTTTTTTTAAACCCAAAAAACATTTGTTCCAATTTATTTACACATCTAGCACCCTTTACTGTTCACGTTCAGAACGGATCGTTCTGATATCAGAACAGAACTTTCTAGATGCAAAAATAACACATGGAAAATAGATCAGAACGGGCCGTTCTAATATCAGAACGTCCCATTTCAGATTCAAATTTAACACATGAACAGTGGAACCAGAATGAGCCATTCTGAATCCGGAACGGGCCGTTCTGGCCCTTCTGATGGGTCGACATATGAAACAATAAACGTGAGCACACATTGATGGGTCATCCAATGCAAGGTGATGGAAGCACTTGGTGAAGATTGATGTTCATCCAAGCTTCCATGCAAGGACCGAAAATGCTCCATGAGGTTATCACGTTTTGACCTTGGAATTCTCCTTTGAAGAAGCTTCAATGGAGGAGAAGCACCTTTGAGGAGGTTCGGTTACCTCTTAGAGAGGTGAAGAAACTTGAGGAACCAAGCTTCTAGGAGAAGGAACTTTGAGAGAGAACCTAAGAGGAGGTTTCTCACGAAATTGACTCTTGAAAATGAGAGAGAAATCTGATTTCTAATTCTCATAAATGTCCAAAAGTGAAGGTTTAGGTCAGATTTACAATTATATAGGGAGAGGTAGCTTCTAGGAGAAGCTAACCTTAACCATGGTTCACTAGGAACCATGGTAAGGTGTAGCTAACCATCCATGGTTTTTAAAACTTGTAGGAGAAGCTAACCTTGACCATGGTTCACTTAAGAACCATGGTAAGGTCAGCCCACCCTACCAAGGTTTAGAAACTTGGAGGAGAAGCTTCAAAGCTTGAAGAAGGAACAAGCAAATTTTGGCCAAGAAACTAAGGAAAGAGCTAGGCGGATTAGGCTCCAAAATGCTCCATGAATTATTTTGAAAATCTTTGATTTGGTTTAGTTAGGTTCATCATATAATGATGAGACCTAGCTAAATCAAATCTATGAAAAATTAGGAGCAAAATGAGTCTAATATGCAAAATTTTGCCTAGGCCCAGTTCTGGCCCATTTACTAGTCACACCCTCAAGCATTGCTAAATGCCACCCCTTTTTCCTACTAAAAAAATATAAAATGAATGTATCAACAAAGGAGGTTAAATGGAGTTAAACTCTCCAAGTAACCCACCCTAAAATCAATATACAATCACTAATTAAAAGCAAGTAAAGTGCCTCACAAATACAAAGGCAAAATTAGACCTATACAAAGGAACTATGTACAAAATATATGAAAAAGGTCTTTAAGATCATCCCACTCCTCTTGGTTCTTTTAAGATATCACCTCTTGGATTCCTTGGCCTTGGCCATAGTCTATCATCCCCTCCCCTCTAAACCCCTTTGTACTTTGCCTTGCACAAAATGTTTTCACAAAGTTCTTTTCAAAAGAAAAATAACAAGCAAGTGCCTAATGTGTACAATTAAGCAATGCAATCAATACTTGAAAACATAAATTGCTCGAAAACATAAATTGCTTAAAACATAAATGGCATGAAAACATAAAGACAAGAAAGCATAAACTAGGCGTTTTAAGCAATTACACCTAGGTGAGAGCTTGGAAAGCACCAAAGACTTCCAAGGACCCTATCACAAGGCCCATTGTTTCACACACAAGAATACATGGAATGGTACATGGCCAATTCTATCTATTTCCTATCTATGCCACGACTACTACAATGCAAGCTCCGACATGAAGATTATTGGCTAATAATGACAAGCCTAGATAACATGCACATCACACTAGGAAGACATGTCCAAATAATGTATAATTATAATAGTTTATAAGCGGCATAGTGCATTAAAAGTAAAAATGCGTAACATTAAAATTCATATTACATTGATAAAGAGACATAATGCATTAAAAGTAAAAAACGATAACATTAAGATAGAGTGAATTATATAAGTTTTTTAATCTCCGTAATGGTGTCTAGTTCTACAACGAGGGCGACGTCTGTTACAGCCTAGATTACGTCGTGGAGGTTGTTGCTTAGAAGGATTTGGTTCATCATCAAGCATTGGTTGTTGAAATGCTGCTGAAGAACTACCAGGTTCATTAGCGAGTTCCGGTTGGTAAAGAGATTGCATATATGATTGTGCTGAAGATGGAGTTCTAAAATCTACTCCAAATAAATTTGTAAAAAAATTCTCTGCAGTTGTTGCAAACGAATGCCTTTTGTCAATTATGTTTTTCTTGTGGGGTGATGGAGAATTTGATACATGCTGATGAGTCTCTTCATACGATCGCATGGAAGATGCACTAGCTAGTTTCAAATGTTGTGGAAGTCCTTCGTTGTTGATGGGTCCTTGGATCTTGTAGTAGTCGTGTCACATATAGGAAATAGATGAAATTGGCCATGTACCATTCCATGTATTCACGTGTGTGAAATAATGGGCCTTGCATTGGATAACTCATCAATGTGTGCTCACGTCTATTGTTCCATATGTCGACCCATCAGTAGTGCCAGAACGGGCCATTCTGAATCTGGAACGGCCCGTTCTGATCCATTCGTCATGTGTTGCACCAACAAGTCACTAACTCAAATACTCATAGAAGAGAGGGAATGAGCGAGTAGAATACAGAACCGTAAGTATTGACAATTGTGGATATAATTGACACTACAAGAAAAATGCTGATTTCCGACGGGAATAGGTAAATTTTCGACGGATTTTCTTTGTCCGACGGATTTCCGACGGATTTCAATCCGTCGGAAAAAGTGGCGTCGGAAAAAAAAATCCGTCGAAAAATTCTGTCAGAAATTTCCGATGGAAAAATCCGTCAAAAATTGCTGTAAAAATTTTCGACGGAAAAATCCGTCAGAAATTTCTGTCAAATTTTCCGATGGAAAAATCCGTCGGAAATTATAATATTTTTTTAATTTTAATAAATTTATTAATGTAACAACTCTCATATTTGGCCTCTCAAAGGTTCTATTTCACAATATTTCACTGTTTAGCGTGTTTTATTCTTACTTGTGCAATTTCTAGGAGACTTCCCAGAAGGTCACCCATCCTAGTACTACTCCAGGTCAAGCACGCTTAACTATGAAGTTCTGATGAGTAAGCTACCGAAATGTCTATGTATGTTGTCAGTATAACTTGTACAAATTAATTCATTTAAGTCATCCTCAAATATA